>NC_136057.1:32785602-33430602 GCF_964261635.1 Lissotriton helveticus | reverse complement strand
TTAAAGGGGGCATTCATTCCACCCTTATCATGTTCTCTGCTCTGGTATTGTAATAATGGTGGTCATCAAAGGTACCTCTAGTGAGGCGGGACAAATGTGAATATCCATGTAGCTCCTAATGTACATTTCTTTCTGCTTGTCCCTTGCAGATGTTTGTACTTGTTGGTCTTCTTGGTGGAATGTTCTGCTCTCTACAAACCTTCGCTCCCCTGCGGCTTCGACACACTTCTCAGGAGGTAAACCCTTTACTTCACTCCCCCATCTTCCCCCATCTCCCTCTGAAGACCTTATTCTCTCCATTATCTTTCTTGTGTCTTTATTCTCCCAGTCATCCTCAACCCTGGACATTCTCTTTCTCCCTCCATCGCGTTGGGTTTCTTTTTTTTTTTACCCAAGTCATTTTGTTGTAGCCTGATTGATCAATTTTGCTGCTCAGTTTTAAGCCTTCTACTTTGCTATAATGAGGAAGCAAATATGTTATCTTTTTGAAATGTTTCATTTCAGTCCTCTGGATTATTGACTTGACTTGTATTTATTTTGCTCTTTGGAGTTTTTTGCTCCGTTGCGCTTCCTTGTTTCACCCCTCTTGCCTTTTTACTTGCATTTCACATTTTTCTTCTGCTCCTTAATGTATGTTTTGATTGTTTGATACTTTATTTGGCTTTTGGTTACTCTTTTAATTAGTTTTTTACAATTATCGGTTAATTTTTAGTACCTTTGGTTTTTATTTTGGCTCCTTGAATTCTTGTTCGGTTACTTTAATTTTCCGGGTTGGTTTGCTTAATTTCAGTCACATTTGTGGTTATATGTCTTACTGATTCCATGTTTTGTTCTTTTCTTTTTTTCTTTACCCCGCTCTGCTAGTCATCCAAACCCTTCCCCTCACCCTACACCCCAACCTGGTCTTTTCTACATCAAGTCTACAAACGCTGCATTTAGCAGACTGTAGTATTTGGTAGTTGAGGGATGCAAATCTGTGCCTTTAATGGGCACATTGGTGCCTTTTCAGAAGAGTTTCTGCTATCATGTGCCTGATTCTGTAAGTTCCTGTTTTTGATAAAATATGTTCATGTTCCCCTTGATCAAAAAACTTGACGGCCTTCATCCCACTGTATTGAACAATCTATGGGCCCGATTCGCAGAATGAACTTAAGACTCAATCCTAAACTTACTACTATTTTGGTATTCACAGAATGCACTTAGTACTTTTGGCATTCACAGAATGCACTTAGTACTTTTGGTATTCACAGAAGTTAGGATTTTGTCTTAAGTTTGTCTTAAGACAAACTTAAGACAGACTTAAGACAGACAAGTTAGGATTTTGTCTTAAGTCTGTCTTAAGACAAAATCCTAACTTCTGTGAATACCAAAAGTAGTAAGTGCATTCTGTGAACACCAAAAGTAGTAAGTGCATTCTGTGAACACCAAAAGTAGTAAGTGCATTCTGTGAACACCAAAAGTAGTAAGTGCATTCTGTGAATAACAAAATAGTAGTAAGTTTAGGATTGAGTCTTAAGTTCATTCTGTGAATCGGGCCCAGATTGATTTAAAAATTCTGTTAATAGAACCTCATTGGAGAGTAGGTAGACAAAGAGCTGAGGAGAAGTGGAATCATTGATGGTGAGAGCTTCCTGGTCAGGAAAGACAGTGGAAGGGAGTGAGCACAGGAAGGTGTTTGGGAGGTTTGTCCACCCCAGGGGATCCTTCATTTTGTAGGACACTAATTATATGATGCAGAATGACATTTCTTCACCTCATAAGGTTTAGAATACTATGTGTAACAAAAATGAGCACATTTCTAGAGATCATCAGTTCAACAAGTACCTACTTGCACCCACTGGGGTGAACCACTCAAGAACTCCATGTACCAGAGTCCCTAGGGGCGATCCGGAGGAGGGGCTAGCGGTGTGCGGTCCATTGCGATTGTGGTAACAAAAATGAGCACATAGTCTGGTACAATATACCTGCTTTTTTGTTTTACAGTTGTCGTTTTAAGATTGATTAAAATGCTGATACCTGTCACTTATGGAGAATTAAGTTGAGCAAGGCAAGCATTGAGATATACGATCAAAGTTATTGGTATAACTTGAAGTTGTTGGTGCTCAAAAGAAAAGAGGTATTTACAAGAATTTGATAAATGAAATCAAATAAACTAGTTGGAGGAAACTAAAAGCTTGTGATTAGTATATCACAGTAGATGAAAAGATAGTGGTCTGAAAAGTTTGGAACATGGACCTCAAGTAATACGTGTTCGTGTGTTTGAGGCATGTGTGCTGTAGATACACATGCTTTGCATACTCCTGCCATCTAGTGTTGGCGCAAGGCTGTGGTGGAACATTGGCATCACCAGATAATTTAGTAAATTCAGAGGGTTCATTTTGTTATGCATCGGCAACAGCATTGATACGACATACTTCTGTCGTGATGTAGACTGTTTAATGCTCTGTGTCCCTCTTTCTCTTTTCCTTCTATGCGCTGTAGGATGCAAAGACGCTGGTGGACACGAAGCCGCTGCTGGACCCTCAGCCCCCGGCATATGGAGAGAAATCTCTGACCTTGGACACAGACTAGAGGTGCTTTGCCAAGTCCTTGATGGCACCACCATCGACTCTTCGGGAGCTACTCACGTTTGTGATTCATGCAATTATATATGTAAAGATAAGGCCACCAGCTTCAGAGGGTTTCTCCAGCACCAGTATCTATTGACCTATGGGTTTCTCTTCACTGCTACCTGCAGCACTAGTAGAATATCACCAAATGTATTGGCTCTAGGCCATAAGTATCAAAAGTTTGTATTTTTCTTCAAATCAGTAAACAATCCTTTCTTTGCTCCCCTGTCTTATTTTGTTCAAAGCACCGTGAGTTCAATGTCATGTCATTCATAGTTATGAGGGCGGGATCATATAAGCGGAATGTTCTCGGTCTCCCTTAACTTTGAGGTAAAGATACCTCCATGCATGTCTATCCTTTGTTACGTGCTGTACAATTGCACGCGGAACAGAACATAGTCGTGCTCTCATATTCATGCTTTCCGTTGACTACAGTCCTACAGAAGTGGAGATCGTCGGGCGCCTGTAGCCCTCTCTTCAGGTCTGCTGTGGGGCAGATGATCACCCTTCAGAGGTACTCTTCTGCGAGAATGCGCACATCTGTACACTCCTTTCTTCTGTGACCTGTGTAAATTGTCTATCAGTAAAAGTATCGCAGAAGGATTGCCCATTGCACCCTGAGAAAAATATTGTCTACCTATCGGTTGCATCACTGAATCCTTGTTCACCAATCGCTGCAGAATCCTTGCCCATCATTCACTGCACGTCATTTCTTACCCATCAGTCGTCCGAGAATCCTTGTCCATCAGTCACTGCACAACAGAATGCCTGCCCATCATGTGTGTCACAGAGTCCTTGTTCATCAGTCATTGCACAACAGAATGCCTACCCATCATGTGTCACAGAATCCGTGTCCATCAGTCACTGCACAACAGAATGCCTACCCATCATGTGTCACAGAATCCGTGTCCATCAGTCACTGCACAACAGAATGCCTACCCATCATGTGTCACAGAATCCGTGTCCATCAGTCACTGTACAACAGAATGCCTACCCATCATGTGTCGCAGAGTCCTTGTCCATCAGTCACTGCACAACAGAATGCCTACCCATCATGTGTCGCAGAGTCCTTGTCCATCAGTCACTGCACAACAGAATGCCTACCCATCATTTGTCACAGAATCCGTGTCCATCAGTCACTGCACAACAGAATGCCTACCCATCATGTGTCACAGAATCCGTGTCCATCAGTCACTGCACAACAGAATGCCTACCCATCATGTGTCACAGAATCCGTGTGCATCAGTCACTGCACAACAGAATGCCTACCCATCATGTGTCACAGAATCCGTGTGCATCAGTCACTGCACAACAGAATGCCTACCCATCATGTGTCACAGAATCCGTGTCCATCAGTCACTGCACAACAGAATGCCTACGCATCATGTGTCACAGAATCCTTGTCCATCAGTCACTGCACAACAGAATGCCTACGCATCATGTGTTGCAGAATCCGTGTCCATCAGTCACTGCACAACAGAATGCCTACCCATCATGTGTCACAGAATCCGTGTCCATCAGTCACTGCACAACAGAATGTGTACCCATCATGTGTCAAAGAATCCGTGTCCATCAGTCACTGCACAACAGAATGTGTACCCATCATGTGACAAAGAATCCGTGTCCATCAGTCACTTCACAACGGAATGCCTACCCGTCATGTGTCACAGAATCCGTGTCCATCAGTCACTTCACAACAGAATGCCTACCCGTCATGTGTCAAAGAATCCTTGTCCATCTGTCACTGCACAACAGAATGCCTACGCATCATGTGTCGCAGAATCCGTGTCCATCAGTCACTGCACAACAGAATGCCTACCCATCATGTGTCACAGAATCCTTGTCCATCAGTCACTGCACAACAGAATGCCTACCCATCATGTGTCACAGAATCCTTGTCCATCTGTCACTGCACAACAGAATGCCTACGCATCATGTGTCGCAGAATCCGTGTCCATCAGTCACTGCACAACAGAATGCCTACCCATCATGTGTCACAGAATCCATGTCCATCAGTCACTGCACAACAGAATGCCTACCCGTCATGTGTCACAGAATCCGTGTCCATCAGTCGGTCACTTCACAATAGGATGTATACCCACTAGTACCATCACATAATCCTTATCCATCAGTCACTGCACAACAGAATGCCTACCCATCATGTGTCACAGAATCCATGTCCATCAGTCACTGCACAACAGAATGCCTACCCATCATGTGTCACAGAATCCGTGTCCATCAGTCACTGCACAACAGAATGTGTACCCATCATGTGTCACAGAATCCGTGTCCATCAGTCATTTCACAACAGAATGCCTACCCGTCATGTGTCACAGAATCCGTGTCCATCAGTCACTTCACAACAGAATGCCTACCCGTCATGTGTCACAGAATCCTTGTCCATCAGTCACTGCACAACAGAATGCCTACGCATCATGTGTCGCAGAATCCGTGTCCATCAGTCACTGCACAACAGAATGTCTACCCATCATGTGTCACAGAATCCGTGTCCATCAGTCACTTCACAACAGAATGCCTACCCGTCATGTGTCACAGAATCCATGTCCATCAGTCACTGCACAACAGAATGCCTACCCATCATGTGTCACAGAATCCGTGTCCATCAGTCACTTCACAACAGAATGCCTACCCGTCATGTGTCACAGAATCCGTGTCCATCAGTCACTTCACAACAGAATGCCTACCCGTCATGTGTCACAGAATTCGTGTCCATCAGTCACTTCACAACAGAATGCCTACCCATCATGTGTCACAGAATCCGTGTCCATCAGTCACTTCACAACAGAATGCCTACCCGTCATGTGTCACAGAATCCTTGTCCATCAGTCACTGCACAACAGAATGCCTACGCATCATGTGTCGCAGAATCCGTGTCCATCAGTCACTGCACAACAGAATGCCTACCCATCATGTGTCACAGAATCCGTGTCCATAAGTCACTTCACAACAGAATGCCTACCCGTCATGTGTCACAGAATCCGTGTCCATCAGTCACTTCACAACAGAATGCCTACCCGTCATGTGTCACAGAATCCTTGTCCATCAGTCACTGCACAACAGAATGCCTACGCATCATGTGTCGCAGAATCCGTGTCCATCAGTCACTGCACAACAGAATGCCTACCCATCATGTGTCAAAGAATCCGTGTCCATCAGTCACTTCACAACGGAATGCCTACCCGTCATGTGTCACAGAATCCATGTCCATCAGTCACTGCACAACAGAATGCCTACGCATCATGTGTCGCAGAATCCGTGTCCATCAGTCACTTCACAACGGAATGCCTACCCGTCATGTGTCATGTGTCACAGAATCCTTGTCCATCAGTCGGTCACTTCACAATAGAATGTATACCCACTAGTACCATCACATAATCCTTGCCCATCAGTCACTGCACAACAGAATGCCTACCCATCATGTGTCACAGAATCCGTGTCCATCAGTCACTACACAACAGAATGCCTACCCATCATGTGTCACAGAATCCGTGTCCATCAGTCACTGCACAACAGAATGCCTACGCATCATGTGTCGCAGAATCCGTGTCCATCAGTCACTGCACAACAGAATGTGTACCCATCATGTGTCACAGAATCTGTGTCCATCAGTCGGTCACTTCACAATAGAATGTATACCCACTAGTACCATCACATAATCCTTGCCTATCAGTCACTGCACAACAGAATGCCTACCCATCATGTGTCACAGAATCCGTGTCCATCAGTCACTGCACAACAGAATGCCTACGCATGAGATGTGGCACTAAATCCCCGTTCATCAGTCACTGCAGATCAGTTACTGCAGAATCCCAGTCTACCTACCAAACATAAAGGGCACACCACGGACACGAGCAAATAATACATATTCATTCAACACGCAAGTTGGTTTGTAAAAAATAAATACATTGAAAAATGGACAGTGGATGCTGAATGAGTGAAGAAAGCAACTGTGTAGTGCTAAAGTGATCTGGAAATACTAATTGGGAACACGCATGACACATAGGAAGCAAAAACTGGAACACGCATGACACATACGAAGCAAAAACTGGAACACGCATGACACATAGAAAGCAAAAACTGGAACACGGATGACACATAGGAAGTAAAAACTAAACAGTGGCTGTAAAAGGTCTGAGAAAACAGCAGGCTGGAGTAAATAAGATAAAAGATACCTGGCGCTCCCTTATAGGTTGTGCAGTGTCATTACAACAATTTAATGACACGGTTTAATTATTTTAGGTTTTAAATCAATTAAAATTTTATCTGGGAATAATTTGTTTTTGCCCACTTCATACATTTTGGGTAAAAGTGCTTTTGTTTTTTTGCAAAGCTCCCTGCTTTTAAGGTGACTATTCTCAATGTATATAATTTCTGATGTGAACAGGTCTGGTGGGCATGGGCTCTGTGCCGCGTAACTGATCGGCAGCATGTTGAGGCACAGTATCTACTGAGCAGTCCTCCTATGGCACCCTGGTCATTCTGCAGGACAGTGACCGAAGGGATGGTATTCTGCGACACTATAAACAAAAGACATTCTGCAGGAATCCTGTGGAACACCAGGTGGACACTGTGCAGCTCATAATGGCCAATGGGCATCATCGCTCGCTGTCCATGTAAAGATTTCTGATGAACCCTAGGCTTGCCCTATCCTCAACAGAGCCACAGAACCACATGTCCAAGTCTTATGACCCCATTACTTTTACCCTACAACCCACAGAGAAGAGGAACCCAAAGCGTGAGTAGAAATCGAGAGGAAACTGATGCCAAAGAGGAGGGGGTGGCACTCGACCCTGATGTCATGTTTAAGTGGCGGAAGACAAACCTGTCCATCATGGGTCCTTCGTTGTGATTGGTCCAGTGCACTTAGGGGATGTTTCCCATTCGGTGGAGTGCTGAGCTACCTAGTAGGATGATGGAATGATGTTGATGCATCCCGGATGGCTTCCTTTCTATTCCACTTCCTAGAAGACTGTAAAATACCCCATGGCATTATTGGATAAACAGGCCAGATGTGTGATCCTGGGTTCCTGACTTGTTTATTGTTCATGTAATGAACTCAGTGTGAAGATATGCCTCAAGCCCTGCTTCTTTTTGACACAGAGATTGCCCCAGGTATCACACCTGCATATGTTGGAGAGACGGGTGCATAAAAGTTCAGAATTAGAGGCCTGACGATAAGGTGTACTAGAAGTGATCTAGAATCCAAGGGCAGAGCTGCAAGCCTTTTCGAGAAGGAACTTAAAAGGATGGAGCAGTGACCAAGGTGAAAACAGACTGAAGAAAGATGGAGCAGGCTGTGGCAATAGTGAAAGAAACCAAGCCGGCAGCCATCTTTAAATGGTGAGGGTTCCGAGAGAGGGTGGCCATTGAAGCACCAGCGTACCGGTACTGTTCACAGGGAAAGAGATGCCTGCATGAGTCAAAATGATTGACAATGTTAAAGTTACTCTCTTTGTCTCCTCCCTCTAACTGGTCCTGCACTTTTCCTCTTCACTCTGCATCTCTCTGATATCCTGAAAGCATCCAAAGATTTTAAGGAGAAAACACCTGATCAGAGCCTTAAATGTTCCACATCTGTGCCAGTCCACCTCAGTGTCCTGAGAGGTTTGAGTTGGGGGATGTTTGCGGCCGCCAGCCCTTAAGGGCACAACCCCTATGGTATCCCAGGTGCATTATGATCAGGTCTTTATTAGGAGGTGTATGTGATATGTACGTTCACATGTCGATAATATATTTGTATGCTAACTGTGGACATGAAAATAAGAACTTGAAAATGCTACCTTATAAGATAAGCATATGGTTGTATGGCTTGTTATGAAAATGCAATAAAATTCAGTTTACCTTGGAGAAGGATATAGGCCCACATGCATCAAAGCAAAAAACGGACGCAAACGGGCAGATTATCAGAATCTGCCCCTTTGCAACCAGAAATTTTGAATTTGGGATGCATCATCCCAAATGCAAAAATAGCAATTTAAGTAATCTCTAAATTGCAATTACTTAAATTGCCATTGCATTTAAGTAATCTCAAATTGAGATTTCTTAAATGCAATGCATTAAAGTAAAAAAACTAGCGATTTCGCTAATAGAGGGCGCAAATTATCATGAAGTTGAACTTCATGGTAATTTGCAAAAACTTTGAAAACTTTGAAAAATGCACTAAAGTGCATTTTTCAAAGTTCTCTTTTACACACACACATGCCCTTGGGCCATGTGTGTGTGCAAGATGTACTCATATGCAGATTTCAGAGGTGCAATAGGTGTCCTTTTGACACCCTGGCACCCTTGAAGTTGCATTCTCAATTTGCGATTCTCTAATTGAGAATCGCAAATTGAGAATGTCTTCCCGTTCATTGCTATGGGCCTCTAGTCGCAATTAAGGAATGTTTAGAAATCGCTATTTTTTAAGCAATTTCTACATGCATAGCCTTTTGCTATTCCTTATTAGCGAATCCTTATATTCTGCTAATTAGGAATTGCAAATGGCATTGTTGATGCATGTGCCAGATAGCTCATTCACACTGAACACCGCTGCCATGGTGCTCGCGTGCCACCAGGACCTCTTCTCATCACTATTCCATTCTGCAGTTTAAAGCCAATTAAGACTTTTTCAATTACTTTCCCATTCGCTTTTACACACTCTAAACAGACGTGCTTCCCTTTTACACATACAGCACTTCACGTGGACAGCAGGGCGACCAGTGGACGTAAGCAGCAGGGCGACCAGTGGACCTAAGTGTTTCACACTGCCACGCCTGTAAGATCATGTTTGTTTTGTCTTCGCTTTGGTCAACATTCACTTTACAGCTATCCCCCTCCTCTTTTTTTCTAGCCTCAGGATCTGTCCCAGCATTCTCCATCTCTCTTGCATCCTGATTTTACCATCTTTGGGACTCGACTCTTTCAAATATTGTGAGGTTCTTCAGATCTCTCCTGCATTATTTACAACTCTTTTTCAAGAGTCGTTTCTGTACACTTAATGGTTTTCTCAGATGTTAAAATGAATTCTTCTATTCCTGATGGCTGATATTGATCAGTTGGTCTCTCAAATCAATCTTTGAACTTGCAAGCCACTGCCACAGTATGCAACGCAGGAGCATAGTGCTGCACACTTTGAAAAGGCAGCGGGGTCTTGAGAAGAAGCGGTGTCTTTCTAACACTACAAGAACCTTGCTCCCATAGTCCTTCAATGCTCTTTCATACTCCTCTTTCCCGTCTTCTTATGCACCACTAACTTCTTCATTGTCTGTACCTAATAGGCATTTGGATTTTTTTATTTAAATGCTTGCTACCAAGTCGAGTTTCAACATATCCTGCATATGCATGTTTTTTAACACTATTTTGTAAAACTAACTTTGTTTATCACGTTTGTACAGACAACTTCATTATTACTCATAGCAAGGCATGACTTACTATTATTTTAACACATCACTAGTTCCTTTTTGCACCTTTTAAAGACTTATACCTCATCCTTAAGTTCCACATGTTTCACTATACTAATTCAACAGTAATCCTCTATGGGTCCCGGAGTAGTGTGCTACTCACAGAAAAAGCGCTTCGACGCCTCGTCAGGGGTAGTAAGCGCTATATAAATGCAAATCAATACATGTGTTTTTTAGGTTTTGATATGTCTTTTGAATCTTTTATGGCATTTCAGCCGAATAAAGATGTATTTGATTAAATCTGCATGTATTCTTTCATGACTTCTGATTCACTCTGCGTGTTTTCTTTTTTTTTTTTTTAAATCTTATTAGTATAATTTGCTGAAAATTGTTAGTTACTACCAGCCTTGAAAAAGCCCTATGCTTCACGGAAATAAGGTGTGAAACACATCAGCAATATGCTTATTAAATGAACAACTTCTTCTTACGCATTTGCTTTAGACAACAATGCTTGAAGAATGCATGATGAAAACTAAGAAGTTAACTGCTCATTACCATTAAACTCAATAATTAAATACACGGGGCCCGATTCACAGAACTAACTTAAGACAAAATCCTAAACTTACTACCATTTTGTTATTCACAGAAGGCACTTACTCATTTCGGTATTCACAGAAGTTATTACTCCTAACTTTAGGACTCCTAAATGCCTTCTGTGAATACCGAAAGTCTTAAAGTTAGGATTTTTCTCAGTTTAGGAGTAGTAAAGTTAGGACTCATAACTTCTGTGAATACCAAAATGAGTAAGTGCCTTCTGTGAATACCAAAATGAGTAAGTGCCTTCTGTGAATACCGAAATGAGTAAGTGCCTCCTGTGAATACCAAAATGAGTAAGTGCCTTCTGTGAATACCAAAATGAGTAAGTGCCTTCTGTGAATACCAAAATGTTAGTAAGTTTAGGATTTTGTCTTAAGTTAGTTCTGTGAATCTTGGTCCAGAGACAAGAAGAACCAGGGTCTGCTTACAAACCTAAGGTAACTTCGGACTGTTAGGGGAGGGAAACCCCAGAGGACCTAGAACCACCAAATCTCAAGCACAGCTGAAAGGAAAGATTGGGTCCAGTTCCCACACACCAGCTCTAACTTGGATCACTTCACAGTGGAGTTGTTATTTGCACTTCGGCAGCCAAAAGGGCCATAGAACTAAAGAAAATAAAACAACAAAAAAGACCCAACCCACCCATCCCACCCAGCACCCCTGCAGAAGGCTACGGCCTACCCTCCAAACAGCGTGCCTGTCGCCCTAAACCAGAACCCGAAATATAGTGAAGATAAGAGAGAAAAGAAGCAAAAGACAAAAAAGATACGGAAACAAAATAATAAATAGGAGGGAGGAGCATGAGATCAAAAATAAATACGGTCGGCTACAGCCCTCCACCCAACCATACACTACAGTACATGTGTACCAGAACGATATAGACTCGAGCACAATAAAGCTTTCAGAGAGGTTTCTCATAGCACTATGAATATGGGCAACTCCGCCATGAATTCGTATACCAATAATCTTTCGGGGGCCTTGCATCTCACCCCAATCCCTTCTTCACTGCATTTACCACCCACCAAATAACAGCCTGAAGCGTGCAATCCGATGCGAAGCAAGCACACAAATGAAAAAGAATACGATACAGATGCTGGTCAGAAAGGTCAATGAAAAAGCAAGTGAATAAAAATTCAAATAAGCAATCCAAATATATCAGCAACAGCAGCAGGGGCAATAAAAAACAGGAGTACAGTCTCGTCGTTCGAAAAGGAGGGAGTATACTGGCAAAATGGAAACAAGACCTCATCAAGGTAAAAACAAGCAGCAGTCCGCCATCGTTCTCAGGCACCCGGGGATGACCGGGCCCTCGCACAGTGTCTAAGTCTCCAGTTTCCGAACATCGAACAGGAGGTTCTGAAGCCGCCGATGTACAAATCCGTTGGTGGATAGCAGCACCATAGTTCGGAGCCATCGAGGGGGGTGAGGCAATGGTATCACCGAGGCAAGAGGGGACCTTGAAGGAGCGTTCACCCAAGATGGCGGTGGATCGGGACAAGTCCTCAGGAGCACCGGGGGCCAAGGTCGCGTGTAAAGATCTCAAGGCAGCAAGAACGTCGCCGATCGTAGGCTCATGGCCACATGGCCATAATTCCGCGCAATCTAGCAACCGGAGATCGCCATCAGGAGGAAATCCACAGCTCCAAGCTGCGGCAGCCATTTTGTAAATTCAACCCCTTCTTAAATCTATTCCCTATCCTAGAGCGCCCCCCAGCGCAATGCGTTGTAATGGTTTTCGTTGTAAAACCTGCGTTGTAATAGCACTGCGTGGTAAAAGTTGTGTTGTAAAGGATGTTTCCCGTGAGCAGGTGATAGGGCCTTACGCAAGAGACAAAGGTAGATGTATAGCCGTGCACTGCAGCAGGCACAGTGGCTGTTGCCTGAACACTTCCTTTCAATTTGGGACAAACTGCTCTCAGCGACTGTGAGCTGCCCTGTGCTTTACGTGTGCCTATGGTTGGCATCAAAGATCTGTAGACAGTATTCCAACTCATAGGATGGAGAGAGGACACCACAGTACATCCTCAAATCCTGCAAAAAAATAATGCCTCTTCTGTCGACGGACGCACAACAAACTGTAGTCTCGGCCCTTATAATGTCTAGATTAGACTATTGTAATAGTCTGTATCAAACGATCCACAAAGGGTCGATGAATAAACTACAGATGCTGCAGAACGTTGCGGCCAGACTACTAACAGCCACACCCAAGTACAAGTCTATCGCAGATAAAATTAAACAACTTCCCTGGCTCACAGTCAGCAAACTGACTCAATTTAAGTCCCTGTGTCTGGTATTTAGAGCCCTTCATGGAACCGGACCAGAATTTTTAAAACGCAGCTTTCACTGGTACTTACCAAAGAGAGCATTGCCGTCAGCCGACGCAAAACTCATAAATGTTCCGCGGGTAAAAAAAGCTAACTGAGGCAGCAGGAGTTTTACGGTTAATGCGGCTAAATTATAGAATGCTCTGCCATTAGCCCATAGAAACATGCCTAATCTTTTGCCTTTTAGAAAAGCTCTAAAAGCATGGCTATTTTCTAACTGATCACCTCCTGCCCACAGTAAGTCTTCTCATAGCATCAGGACACCTTTGGGTATCAGTTTGCGCTCTATAAGCATAACTAACATTAACAGCGGGTGAGTCGCTTGACTAAGCATCGTAGCTGCAATTACATTCTTGCATCGAAGCCCCAATAAATTGTATTAACTTTTGCTGTGATAACAAAGTATATTGTTTTTATTAAGATGAGCACCTCACTGGACAATGTCATTATTGTGTCTGTTGCTTAACTGTGGAGTTCTGGGCTCTTGCCCCCATATCCCCCCACCCCACACTACCTCTCAGAGAAGCTTTTGGCTATCCACCCACGAGTCACATGCGGAAAAGTTGTCCTTAGTCCATTTTGCTTGGTAGAAAAACACAAGTGGCAAACCACCTCAGTGGGCGCCCAGTAGCCACTGCCAGCCCTGTGGCCCGCTAGTATGTGCCCGAGAGAATGATACAAAGGTCCAGATTTACCAACGCTTTGCATCTCCAACGCAAACCAACGTGCCCTACCACGCATAAAACGGGGCATTCCATAGAGGTACATGGGTGTTCTTGGGCAACCACACATGGGTTTGGATTCAAGTATGCCAGCTGTGGGGAGCAAACAGAATGTGGCATATTTTAGTAGATCTGGTGCACATTGTTTTCTTTTTCTTTGGTGCAACACAGCTACTTTGCTGCTGCTGCTTTGCTTCAAATGTTAGTAAATCTTGGCCGTGGTGTCCAGTGTGGTATGATTTGACCGCCCTGTTTCTCAGTGATGCCTGAACAGACATTCAGCCTCCGCCACAGAAAGGCCTGGCAACAAGGTCAAGAGTGAGAACATTTGTTGTATTCAGAATATGATGAACATGATGGAGAGGTCTGAACCAACTTCAAGAAACCTGCCCTTGCTGGGACGCTTGGAGATGGGAAGATGTGGAGAAGAAAGTAGCCATATGTCTGTACCTAGTAAACCACTGTACACATCAGGAACATAGCTAAACGGCAACAGAGCCCTGTACAAGAGACCGGTGTACATAACATCTACTTTATGGGGCAGTGAACATCTGGGCAGTGCGGACAGAGGACTACCAGTGGGATTGGTGAATGGCTTTCCGGGGGGTAGAAGTAGGAGAAGAATGTAGAGGAGGCCCAAATAGGTGGGGAAGTTGACTGGTGGAGAGGGGTGCGTTTCAAGAGAGAACAGCATTGGGGGCAATGACGCGACAAGATACCGTTTGTAGAGAAGAGTTTTCAGCGCCTTAAAGAACCGATGCTACTCCTGGTTCTCTAGACCTGGATGGGAATAGCTCAGACAGGTAAAGATAGTTTAGTTGAAAGCCCAGGAGAAGATACCTTAGTTGAAAGCCCAGTCTGACCCTTTTCTTACATTTTTACAAGTTTCTTGCAAGTACTGCCCAGATAGACTTCCCAATAATTCTGACAAGCACAAGTTTGGATCAGCTTGAGCTGGGAAAGCAGACTGACTGTAGCCCAATCACCTCCCACAACTTACCTGGAGATAATGTGTATCACAGTAACCTGGATGAACACCTCATCAGCGCCCGACATCACCATAGCCATCCCGGACGGCTACAAGATCATCCGAAAGAACCGCACCAACCAAACAGGAGGAGGCATCGCCATCGTCCATAAAAACACCATCCGCATCACGACCAGTTCCGACGACAACCTCGCAACCGCCGAACACCTTCACTTCCAGATTCACACCGACCCTAAGACCACACTCAGAGGCACCCTCATCTACAGACCCCCAGGACCCCGCACACAATTCAGCGAAGACATCGCAGACTTCATCAGCCCACACGCCCTCCCCTCCGAGGACTACATTCTACTAGGAGACCTCAACTTCCACCTGGAAAAGAACAACGACCGCAACACCACCACCCTTCTGGACAACCTCGCCAATCTCGGACTCAAACAACTGGTAAACACCCCCACCCACTACGCCGGACACACGCTCGACCCAATCTTCTCCTCCAGCAAGTACATCTCCTTCAATCACGCCACAGGACTCCATTGGACGGACCACAGCTGCGTTCACTTCAACTACAAAAAAAACACGACCCACCACCACCCACAACCAATCCCCCGCAGAAACTGGAACAAAATTACCACCGACCAGCTCTTCACATCGCTATACCAAAACCCTCCCGCCAAATCATTGGACCCAAATCAAGCAGCCATCAACCTCACACAATGGATCACTCACTGCGCAGATGAATTAGCACCCTTGAAAAACCATCTAACCAAGCAAGGTAGCAAAAAAGCCCCCTGGTTCAATGACGACCTTAAAAAATCCAAAAAGATCTGCTGCACCCTCGAGAAAGCCTGGCGAAAAAACCCAACCACTGACAACATGACCACCTTCAAGAACGCCACCCGCAAACACCACCAGCTGATCCGATCCACCAAGAAATCAACATTTAAGGATCGACTCGACAACAACGCCCACAACAGCTAGGAACTATTCAACATCGTCAAAGAATTTACCAACCCCACCGCCGACACCAACGACATCACTCCATCTCAAGACCTCTGCAACTCTCTAGCCTCGTTCTTCCACAACAAAATCGCTGACATACATAACAGCTTTGGTGACCAGTCCACCCCCCTCACCTCCAAACCAAAGCCCCCCTCCGACATCCTTTGGGCCTGGAACCCAATCAGCACTGAAGACACCATCCGCTTGATGAACTCCATCCACTCCGGATCGCCAACTGACCCATGTCCCCACCACATGTTCAACAAAGCAGACTCCATCATCGCACCCCATCTCCGAGATGTCATCAACTGCTCCCTCAACACTGCTACCTTCCCGGAAAGCTGGAAACATGCCGAACTCAGCGCTCTCCTGAAGAAACCCACAGCAGACCTCACCGAACTTAAGAACTACCGCCCCATTTCGCTCCTCCCATTCCCTGCCAAAGTCATTGAGAAAACCGTCAACAATCAGTTCGCCGCCTTCCTCGAATCTAACCGCTCCCTCGACCTATCACAGTCCGGCTTCCGAGCCAAACACAGCACCGAGACCGCCCTCATCGCAGCCACAGACGACATTCGAACACTACTTGACAACGGAGAAACAGCTGCCCTCATCCTACTGGACCTCTCCGCAGCCTTCGACACAGTCTGCCATAGCATCCTGATACAACGCCTCAGCAACGTCGGGATACAAGGAAAAGCACTGGACTGGATCATCTCGTTCCTCGCCGGAAGAACCCAGAAAGTCCGCCTCCCCCCTTTCAGATCAGAGGCCACTAAAGTCATCTGCGGCGTACCACAAGGATCTTCACTCAGTCCCACCCTCTTCAACGTATACATGAGCCTCCTCGCATCCATCGCGCGCCAACACAACCTCAACATCATCTCCTACGCAGACGACACCCAGCTGATCCTCTCCCTCACCAAAGACCGCCAAAACCAACCTACACGAAGGGATGCAAGAAGTAGCCGAGTGGATGAAGTACAGCCGTTTAAAACTGAATTCAGACAAAACGGAAGTCCTCATCTTAGGATCATCCCCCTCCGCTTGGGACGACTCATGGTGGCCACCGGCCCTGGGCATCGCACCCAAACCAACGGACCACGCACGTAACCTGGGCTTCATCCTGGACTTCTCGCTCTCGATGACCAAACAAGTCAACGCCATCTCACCATCATGCTTTAACATCCTACGTATGCTCAAAAAAATCTTCCGCTGGATCCCCACCAAAACAAGAAAGACGGTCACCCAAGCACTTGTCACAAGCCGACTGGACTACGGAAACACCCTTTACGCCGGAACAACAGCCAAATTACAGAAAAAACTCCAACGCATTCAGAACGCCTCAGCCAGACTTATCCTAGACATCCCCCGCCAAGCTCACATATCCGGTCACCTGAGAGACCTCCACTGGCTCCCCGTCAACAAGAGAATAACGTTCCGTCTACTCACCCACGCACACAAAGCCCTCTACGACCTAGGACCCAAATACCTCAAAACGCGCCTGACCTTCTACACCCCCACCCGCCAACTACGATCGTCCAATCAAGCCCTCGCCGCGATTCCACGCATCCAAAGATCCACCATGGGAGGAAGATCCTTCTCCTACTTAGCGGCCAAGACCTGGAACTCTCTCCCCACCCACCTCCGCCTTACACAGAACCACCTCTCCTTCAGAAAACAACTCAAAACTTGGATATTCGATAAGTAACGCTTCCCCCCCCCCCTCCCTCAAGCGCCTTGAGACCCTCTGGGTGAGTAGTGCGCTATACAAATTCTAACTTGACTTGACTTGACTTGACTTGTATCGAGCAACTATTGGTCTCGTCCAATACTACAGGAGCTGATTAGTTGATTTATGGTTCTGGATCCCCTTTTCCCTGAAGATGAATGCACAGAAGAAACCACACCATGTATTTAAAAAACGTTATTAAAAGTTAAAACCCTCTCTTAGTGCAGATTATATGTATAAATGTTATAACAGAGATAAACTTAATAGTTATGAAGAAAAATACAATACAAGATGGATGGTGTTCCTTAAACCAAACCATTGGTGGGATCCATCTACTACAGAATCCCTCGCTTCCTACCCACTAGCTAAGTAGAGGTTAAAGATGGCTGGGACAAGAAGAAACCCTGGAGATTCATTCTACAGTAGAGAAAAGTCCATAGACGTAGGGTACTCATGTCTGTTTGTTGGGTGGGTCGGTCGTGAGTCATTTTTTCCAGAGATGCTCATTCAAGACTTCAGGGTGTAGATTAGGGATGGATAGATTTTGTAATCAAAGGTGACTAGGAAGTCCAGTAATATCAAGAGGGCAGAGGTCATCCTTATCTGTGGTCAGCAGGGTGTTTTCTGTTAGATGGAAGGAGTTGGTACTACAGCCTGCTTTGAGCCAGGTTTGTAGTTCTTCCTTCCCATCTGTGTGGTCTGCAGGCTGGATGTTGTAGAACGTGTGAGCAAAGACATGTAGGATGTGGGGTAAACCGTATATCGGTGTTGAAGAGTGTGTCAATGTTTTCAAAAGTGATAATGTGTTCAATGTTGCAACATGTAACAGCATCTTTAAAAAAAAAAATTCAAAGACCTATTTAGCAAACAACCCTGTTTTCCATTACGATCTTAGACTAATTTTAATATTGAAGTCTAAGGCACAAAAATCTAATTAGCCTCGATAGATGTATTTTTCTTAAACACACTTAAAAGGTGTATGTATGTGTGCATGTATATATGTATATATATATATATATATATGTATATATATATATACATATGTATTAACAGTTCTATGAAATTTGTTACATACACATAAATATAACATAGGAGGGTTGTCCCCCAAACTGAAAACAAAATATAATAGTAAAATTCCAGAGAACCTTACGATTCATCTTCCTGTATAAATTGGCAAAGCTTAATACCTATGAACTGTCTTAAATTCATAGTGGGTGTGGGACATTAAACAATTGCTGAAACCTTCATGCCATACATCTTAATATCCTGTCGAGTAATTATGTACCCTATAAAAGTCTACAGTTGTAGCATGGGAAATGTACTTACTCCATTGTGGCAAAGACAGAAGGATCTTGTATTCGCTTTAAGACTGCTTTACGATGGTTGTTCTTGGAATCGGATTAAATCAAAATACAGTCAGAGTAAATGTTAGAACCCAGATCCAGAAATCCTTGTCATACTTCATCAACACAATATTGAAAAGCAGCACACACATTGTAGAGCCTGAAAGCAAAAACTTGATACACAATCCGAACTTGGTGTGACTTGTCATCCTCAAAGGCTCTGAAACATTGGTAAGCGCTCTTAACATCTAATTTTGTGAATATCTGTGCATTTTTAATCCAATCTAAGAGCACAGGATAAGTACGGACAATGATTCTGCTCTATAATTCTATGTAGAGATCTATAATCAATGCACATTCTTCATCGTCCCCTTTTCTGGGCAAAAACAATGGAGAAGAGGCAGATGACTACGAATGCCTTTGAATCCATTAGCCACATTTCCTCTAAATGCTGTTTAAGGTATTCTGGGGCAGATGTACAAAGCTTTCACCACTCCTATATTGGTCGTGACTGCAGAAAGGTAAGTATGAAATGTATCAAAGTGGTTATCGGTTCCATTTGTAAAAATAGCGATCCGAACTACATCTTACTGACTCGGTATTTTGGTAACTGGAATTAGAGTTCACCGTTTTATGATTTCCTAATTACGTTGCCAAATGGCACGCATTAACCGTTCGCACATTGCAAACGATGGCAAAAATGGGTGTTTGCATTTGCAAATCAGCAACAAGTGGTGGTAACAAGGTGCAAACTATAAAAGGAAAGGAAACCTATTTTGTTTTTTAAACTATAGTTTTTCCATGTTCTCTGACAAGGAGGAGTAGGCACCACACCAGTAGAGGAGAAAATAAAGACATTTACAGAGTAATTGTGACTTTATTCCAGCAAACTTAGGAGGAAACCTATGGTAAGTATAGGCAGAACAGCAATGTTATTTTAGAATTATTTGCTGAAATCGACCCAAGGTTGTCTAGGAACACACAGAGAAGTGTGTCTATCTTCACACACGCACACACAAGTATGCTGATGCCTTCACCGTTTAGCCTTTAGCTATCAGGTTGTAGTAGCCACATCAGGAACTGTGTCCCAGAGCTCACTTTCCCATTAGTTTTGCACTTTCCTGGATGCCATGCTGCTTACAGTTAAGAAATACATTGCTTTTCCGAACAATTCTTGAGCTGTGCAGCAAACAATTCGATTTCTTCGTACAGCTCATTTTGTACAGGTTATAGGTGAATGACGCGCCGGTTTTAATTTGTCCAACAAGTGCCACCGGATATTTGTATAGAAATTGAAGAATCAGCACTCTTTAAACATACAAATTGTAAGGAATACAGGCTGTTTAGTAATATACTTTGTTACAAGGTGGGTGTCCGGGCAAGTCCAGGTGATAATATTATTCCAGAAAGAATTTTCAATACGCCAGGTTCTTTGTATTAGAAGTTTGGATATCGTTTTATTCACTCATAGGAGAACATCTGAGTGAGTGTACGAGAAAATACAAGACAGCCAACACGTGTTTTGCCCCAAAGAGTAGCCATACGGCCTTAGGGCTTCTTCAGGGCATTTGTTGAGTTTGTACAGATTAAGGTTGTCTTTATAATTACATTTTGGGTCCTGGTAGAATCTGGGAATGTCCTGTCGTAATGCCTCCCGGTTCGGGGAGTTGTCCTAAGGGGTGTACACCGCCTTTCAAGAGGAGACTTTTGTGATCGCTTTCTATTAGGTACTTATTTTAATGTGAATGAAGTCTTTTTATATATGTATTTCCACTGCTTTAAACTGTAACATTATGTTTGTGTTAGGTGACCGTGCAATTGCTCTCCGTACCTGGATCATGACACCATGGGGCATATGTAGGTAGGCGGTTGCGATTCGCAAACGCCCCTTTGGTATGAGGTGCACATTAGCAAAATAAGGAATCTCAAAAATTCCGATTCCTTATTTTGCTCAGGCATTTAAGGAATCGCAATTTTGCTATTCCTTAATGCTATGTAGGAGTCAATTTTAAAATGCGAATTTGGCTTAAGGAATCGCAAAATACCACCTACTCCAAGTAGATGGTATTTTGCGATTTCCTTTCAAAATGCATTTTTTTTTTAAATTCAAAGTGCCATGTGGTGCACAGACATTCCCTTAGGGCATGTAAGTGCGCTACATGTACTTAGAGGCATATTCCAAGGGTGCAACAGGTGTCCTTAGACACCCTGGCACCCTTGGAATTGCGATTCTCAAATTGCAATTTTCTCATAGAAAATCGCAATTTGAGAATGTGTCCCCATTCATTCCTATGGGCCTCTTAGCCCATAGGAATGAATGGGACACTCATTCCTTAATTGCGATTCGCAATTTGCTAATGGCAATTAAGTAATTATAGAGATTCACAAAAAAATTGCGAATTTTTACCTACATTCCATTTTGCTATTCTCAATTCAGAATCTATTACATCAAAACAAATACATATCTTGCTCACTTTTTTATTTTTATTTTAGCAAAGAACTGGACCCTCTTCCCCATTACTGATCTTGTTGCAGAGTAAAACTGTAAACTTTGGCAAAGCTCCCAAAACGTATTGTGAGTTTTATAATACAGTTTAGTGAAACCAGTCACATCAAGGGTTTACAATTCAAAGCCTCATAATGAACCCAGTAAGAAACCTTGCTGAGTTTTTCTTATTTTTTTGTTTAATTTTGTCTTTATTGATTTTACAACACATTTGCAGTTTACAGTGCATTATTTTCCTTTCTTTGCTTTGACCAACATTGTTAATACAAGACAGATCATGGCTTTACAGAAATAGCTCACGTTGCTGGGTTTTTCTTGTATGCTTTGTAACACCCACACTTCTTCTCATGGTACAACATATAGGACCACATAAACCTTTGGTGGGCCCAGTAGCAGAAAGATGTTTTATGAAACCAGCTTGCTTTCCTCTTCTGGGAGCCACAAAAACAACACATGATGGTGTAAGAGTGATGTGACATGCCTACTTCTATCAAGGAGGGCCCTTAATATATCTCAGATTTTGGGGATAACAGAAAGAGTTGGGTTTGCCATGTTTGTGGTGTCTTAGTTATCACACCCTTTAGTATGGGTTTGGACATTTTCTAGTGTGCAAAAGAAGGAGGAAAATGGACTTTAAACTGCTTCTGGATGCTGGACCGGAACATCTACCTGGGCCCGATTCACAGAACTAACTTAACACAAAATCCTAAACTTACTACTTTTGGTATTCACAGAAGTTAGGATTTTGTCTTAAGACAGACTTAAGACAGACTTAAGTTAGGATTCTGTCTTAAGTCAAAATCCTAACTTCTGTGAATACCAAAAGTAGTAAGTTTAGGATTTTGTCTTAAGTTAGTTCTGTGAATCGGGCCCCCTGTGTCTACACCACGGCACAATCGTTGAGCACGTGAATTGATCTGACCTGGAGGAAGAATCTTTAATTGAGTATCTCCTTGCATTTTGAGTTGGTCTCATTCTCTATGTCTGGCCAGACAAGGGAGGTCATGGATGACAATTGATGTGGCTGCAACAGACTGGAGCCAATATAATTATTGAAAGGATAATATAGGTTACAATTAAATTTCAGCAATTTTCGCTTGTTTTTAAAACTATGGGGCATATTACCAAGCAATAGCAATATTTATCGTTAAGATTTGTTAGCGGGTAAAATAATATCGCCGCGCTCCGACGATTTTTACCGCTGAGATACCTTGATATTATCAAGGTTTATCTCAAAAGCAGTAAAAATCGTGGGAAATGCATGACTAGCGCTGCGAAATCAGCAATATTCATGCATTATCGTGACAATGCGCTTAGCCATGTTATCCACCTCCCATTGGATAACATGGCTAAGAACTGCTCTGGGCAGTCGTTAGCTTTTGGAGATAATCGCGCTTAACGCGATTATTTCCAAAAGTTGGTAATAGGAGTTAGCGATGTTAGCGACTGTTTCCAGTCGTTAACATCTTGGCACGCCCACTTTGCATGTCATTAGCGATATATATCGCTGACATGCAAAGTGGGCCCCCAGAAGCTCGCTATCTCCTATTAGCTGTCGCTAACTGGTGTTAGCGACAGCTAGGTAATAGGGCAATTAAATTATCGCCGCTTTAGCGGAAAAAATTCCCGCTAAATCGGCGATAAGGCCCTTGGTAATATGCCCCTCTGTTCTTAAAATGTGGTATCAATGGCTTATATCTAATTTATTATAGCACGTGAGGGAAATGCATTTTATGTTTTGGAACTTTGTAATGGTTTTAATTAACTGTACAATAAAAAATGTTTTATTCCTACTGGAGCCAATATACAAATTACAGGACGAGCCTGTAATCAGTTTACTGTTACTGTGTTACGATTTCATTGTTCCGCCTCTGGTGGATGCTGCACCTGCACCATCTGCAGCCTCGAAATCACCATTAAAACTCCTCGAAAGTCCCTCTCTGACTCCTTCCTGCCTGCTTCCATTTCAATATTGTATGCAATTGAAAACCTACATTTGCTTCCATGGACTTCAGGTTCCATAATGCACTGCTAAAGTATTCAGTAAGACCTGGAATCTGGTGTCCATTGCTTTCTATGGGAGCTGTCCTGCTGGTGCTAGCACTGGATTCTCTCCTCCAGGACTTGTGAGCGATGGAAAGTCTCACATCTGTGACCAGTCTTGTGCAGCCCAGTCATGTGACTCCGCCTGGGCTTGCTGCTGCCTGGAAGTGCCTAGAAGCTGCCGTTTGCTGAAGCTCCTTGTTCCTGCATTGAGTTTGTTCCTCTGTGTACTGAACCTCTTGTTGCTTGTTTTCCTCTGCAGTTCCTGCCTTGCTACAGCCAAAGCCTGTGGGCATGATTCACAGAATGAACGTAAGACTCAATCCTAAACTTACTACTGTTTTGGTATTCACAGAATGCACTTACTACTTTTGCCATTTACAGAATGAATTTACTACTTTTGGTATTCACAGAAGTTAGGATTTTGTCTTAAGTTTGTCTTAAGACAGACTTAAGACAGACTTAAGGCAGACTTAAGACAAAATCCTAACTTCTGTGAATAACAAAAGTAGTAAGTGCATTCTGTGAATACCAAAATAGTAGTACGTTTAGGATTGAGTCTTAAGTTCATTCTGTAAATCGGGCCCAGTGTACTGTTCAGCCTGCTACAGGTTTTCCCATCCCTGCTTTGCTTTACGCCCCTGTCTGCCTTTTTTCCTACACCTTTGTGCAGCCCCTGAGCTGCTCCCTTTCTAATTGTTCCTAGTTTGTTCCTTCTGTTCTGATATTTCCCAATTCCATATTCCTTTTGCTTCTAGCATCGCTCTAGTATTTTCTGCTCAGTCTCCTATGATTGCCCCTAGTTTATGTTCCCTTTCTGAGTGATCCTTATGCAGTCTCCACTTCCCTTGAAGTTACAGTCTCTGGCTTGTTACAGCTCCAAGAAACCTGGGGGCATATTACCAAGGGTGGCGATAGGCAATTATCGCCGGTTTAGCGGCCGTTTTCTGCAACTAAGCGGCGATAATCCTATCGCTCTATTAGCAAGCTGTCGCTAACTGATGTAGCGACAGCTTTTGGGCGAATGCGAGCGGCTTGGGGCCCGCTTTGCATGTCAGCGATATTTATCGCTAATGACATGCAAAGTGGGCGTACCCAACCTGTTAGCGACTGAAAGCAGTTGCTAACGTCGCTATCGCCTATTAGCAAGGCAGGCGTAGCGATGGAAATATTCCCGCTATCGCCAAAAACCAACGCCTGCTCAGACCAGTTCTTAGCCATGTTATCCAATGGGAGGTGGATAAGCATTTCGTCGCTAATGCGCGATTATTGCTGTATTCTCAGCGATATTCACGCATTTCGCCGCTATCGCTGGATATTTTAGCACAATGGAGAAAAACATTGCTAATAGCATGTTTTCTCCGCTAACATATCCAGCGATAGGCAGCGATAAAAAAATCATCACTAAACCTATTTAGCGATAATTATCGGTACTTGTTGGTAATATGCCCTCTTGTGCTTTTAACCCCCTAACAAAGTTGGCATCAACTAAAGAAATGTTAATAAAATCTCAACTTTCAGAAGGATCTGAATATCTTTTGACATACACAATGTCTGTAAAGATGATGGAATACCAGTGTTGGATATTTCGAATCTAATGTATAACCTTTTGCATAGTGACTTCAGATTGTTTTATATGCACCGTGCAGCAATTTGGGAACTCTTGTTATGTAGCCATCCTTCTCTGCAGATGTAGTGTGAAAATAGTAGGCTCTCTGTTCAGTCGAGACAGTCTGCGTGATCTGTTAATAAAGGTGGGATTGTAGGGGGTAGGTCAACAAAATCCAACTCTTAATGCATCACCTTCTTGGGAGGGCTTTGAGGCAAGGGATTGGTGATCCATTGACTGAGGTTTATGACTATTTACTGATTAGCAACCATTACAGTGACCCCCTGGGTTAGGCAGTGAGGGATCCTCAGGACAACCCCCTCTACCAGACAAAGAAGAACATTGAAAGTCTCAGTCTGCCTGTGATTGAGGCATCTTGGATCATATGAAGGCTATGTTAACGGGAAACATTCGGAATACCGTGGCCTCTTCCACCTGTGTTCCGACATCGCAAGCGTAACCACACTTGCCTTACCACACATATGCGTGGTTAAGACAGCGCGCGGTCTAGCTGCTGCTCGGCGGAAGAAGGAAGACCTCCCGAGGAAGAGAGCCAGAAGATGCGTTAGGGTAAGTGGGGCTGGGATGGGGGGTGGTAGTTTTCAGGGCAAGGGGTAGGTTTTGGGGCTCGGGGGTCAGGGTAGTTTTCAGAACTCGGGGTCAGGGTAGTTTTCAGGGCTGGGACAGGTCAGGGGTCGTTTTCAGGGCTGGGGGTCGAGGGTAGTTTCCAGGGCTGGGTGAGGGTTGGGGTAGTTTTTTTAATTAGGGGTTAGGGTATTAGGCCTAAGGGCAGCAGAAGGGGTCAGGGTAGTTTCATGGACAGCTTGGGGGTGGGAGGGGGTTGGGGTAGTGTATATTAAGGGTTAGGTATGTGGAAAAGTAAATTTTGCCATGTTGTATGTGCCTACGTGTTCCCCCTGTTATGTCATATGTGCATGATCGATATGCATGTATTCCCCTTCTGATCGATTAAAGACGCAATTACAGTTGAGTCCATCTCTAGTATGCCAGTTTCCAGTCTTCGTGAATACAACGAATATCAGGCCTATGTAAAGCTACGTTGCCACGTTTCACAGTGTGCACGTTAATTCACTGAAAAGTCCCCGTTTCTAGGCCTCAAAAGGGCCCGGACTCAGATTCAGCTCCTGTTTCCTGAACCCTCTCCGAGGAGCAATACAGCCCCCACCTGTATCCCTGACCCTTAGCTTACTTCATGCCTCGCAGTGCCCGGCTCGGCCTGGCTCTGCCTCTCAGTCTGCCAAGAGTATGTTATGATTCTAGTTATCAGTCCAGCCCTCCTTCTCTGCATTCCTAAGCTACTGAATCGCATCAATAGTTTCCGTCATGGTCTAGCCTTTATGTCTCCATGTAAGAGAAATACTGTATTAATATTCATAGAATATTCCTCGCACACACACTACATGTAGAATAATGCATGCCCCAGTCTTAGTGTCTGTTAGCCTTTGCCCTGATAACTTTTAGTTTCTATCAACATGTTCTCTAAACACTAGATACTAGATATGCTTAGGTACATGTCGCTCTGACACTCCAGACTTTAGTCTCCTCTTCTAGCGCAGAAGTCATAGCCCCCCAGTTCTCCCTAGTAACACGTCATTGCCAGTTTGCGCGCACCACTAGGTTAAAGGTCCCAGCTGCTTAGGTAGCCCCCTCCATGTTTCCGCCCCTTTTATGACATATTCTGTTACGTTTGCATCACATGTCTATGTATCCGCCTTGTACACACCTCTTGTTACACCCACTTTATGCCTTATCTTTCGCGACTGCTACAAACTCCGCCTACTGCTACGCCTATTGTATTGAATGCCATGTAAATGTTTTAACTATATATACTTGTGCACTGTTATTAAAAGCTACCGCTCCTTTGTCCCTGCCCCAGGCAGCTGCCATCTCATCCCCGTACAGGCTGTCCTGTTCCAGTCCTTTATGCTTAATTAAAGCCTGTCAACTCTAGCTACCTCGTATCTTGACTCTTATTTATTGAGCTATCTATTTGTATGAGTATCCTGAAAAATAGTACCGGTAATTAATTATTTATTTACCACATAATGGCGCCCGAATAGGGACTTGCCCTTTCCCCACGCGCCGGAGAAGCCACGCAAGCCCCCTGACCCTCTGCAGCCGTGACGGAACCATCCTGCGCACCGGCAGATATTTCTGCTTTAAGTATCCCTCAGGTCCACGGAGGAGACGGAGGTTGCGGTCCAGCATCCAGATGAGGCGGTGGAGGAACGCGGCGAGTCCCGACCAGAGCCCAAGCCGAGAGTCCAAGGTCCGAGGTATCCGGAGGCCCACCTGTAACTGAAGTCCGAAGTTCGTCCGTCCGTCGTCGTAGCAGTCCAGTCCAGTCCGAGGCCTTCCGTTCTTGCTGCCCGGTGAGTACCGTTGCTGGGGTAGTATCTAGACAGGGTCAATTAATTTGTCTCTGGTCCGTGGGTTTGGGTACACAGATCCAACACGAAGTGTCCACTTAGGTGGATGCGGGTCCTGACGTGTCTCTTTATGGGACCGGTAAGTTTCGTACTGTTTCAGCAGTACATCTAGTCTGTTCTAGTAAGTTCTGTTCTCGAGAAATTCATGTGTTCTGTTCTCAGTATTTCAGGTAGTATCTTGTCCGAACTGTTATTCTAAATGTTATTTCGTGTGTTTTCAACGTCGTGGTATGAATGATTCGTATTGCAGTTATTATTGTGTTCATTGTGTATTGTATTGTGTCCAGACTCCAGTCTAGTCATGCCTCTGTTCTCAAAATTACGTCAGCTAAGAACTAGAAAAGGTCTGCTCGAAGAAGCAGTTCCTGTCCCGCCTAGGGACAGTCCAGGTCATTTTATGTATCATAAGCATGGCATAAGTGCCATATTATATCTAGACTTATGGGTGGAGTACACCAAACAATTAGAGGAAAAGTATAGATGGCCCGTATCAGGTACGTGGGATGCCGAGTGCATCATGCGAGTAGAAGAAGTATTATGGAAAAAGAAAGCCAGACAGTCCCAGAAAGATGCCATCGAGTTATGGCGCAAAGAATCTCATAGAAGAACAGAGAAAGAAATCAGAAAGTCAGAATTAAGTAGAGAATCCTCTGAAAGAGCCCAAGAAAGGGAATTGATCGAAGTAGGTGAACGAGTTAAAGCCGAACAGTCAGACAGACAGAGAAATGCCCTCATTAAGGGTATGTATCCTCTTCTTGCCGAGGGCTTGCCAAAAGCAACCCCGGAAGCACCATGTAATTTTCCGCCGCCATTAGTTCCGATTAAGCTACGTCACAAACCGACCGCAGCTGATATTTTTCTCTCGTCCTATTTGGACGACACAGTCCCAGAATATGCGAATCCTGCTCCGCCAGCTCCTGTAAATAATGTAATTCCTGTTCTTCCAGCCACCGGGGCACCTGTTGCAGTACCTGTTACGGTACCCCCGGTCCAGCCCATAGTACAAGTTCCCGCTACATCGGTCACTCTGCCAGCACGAAGAGTATCAGTCGACGATTCCAGTTTAGGGGCCGCGGGGGGAGGTCCTCCGGGTACCCCGCCGCCACACAAACGTGTAACATTAGTCGAGTTACATGAACGTGCGTTACAGCGTACGCCCAAATATCAGTCCGTTGCAGATATCAGACGAGCTCTTACCGAATGCCGTTATGATCCAGTCCCAGGCGATGATAATATGGTTATATATTCATTGCGTGTAAGACGGGTGACCGAGTATTTGGACACCCTACCGAATATGAAAGAAGATCTAGACAGAATGTATCGTTTCATCCGTACAGGGGATGATCCAGAAAGTATTGGCGAAATCATGTCTCTAAGGAAAGCTGAGACCCAGCTCATGCTATTAAAGTTTCTAATTAATTGTTTAATAAGGGAACAAGATTGTCCGACTAAAGATCCGACCAAAATGAAAGTTCTGACAAGGTGGAGTGATAATATAGCCGAGGGTAGACACAAGACCATCAGTAGTATAGAGAGTATGTACAAGAAAATACGTAAAGAAATAATAAGGTTACACGAACAACGCAAAGAAGCACTAGTAAGCGAGAAAGAAAGTAACTCTGATACTGAAGAAGTAGAAGACGAGAATACCGCCAGAATAGCGTATGTAGGTAAATCTAGATTTCCAGACCGACATTTACGCCTAGAACACAAGAAAGTCATTCATCATCCAGCACCAGAACAAGGTTCTCTGGAACAAGTATTTCAAGCTACCGATCACATTTTGAAATCACGTATCGGTTATAGTGAACTTAATACCATGCATGAACAAGAACTAGCCCGATCAGCAGTCCGATGGATTACTGATTCTACCACTTTTCCAGACGAAATAGTGGCACAAATGTTTCTGAAACTGCCCCCAGCCGAGCAGCGACTGGTGGGTATGTATATGATCCAGCACCTCATTACACTGTATGAGGGTCAGCATTCTGATCCAGGTCCGTTACATGATGTCCTGAACGAGTTACTCCAGTATAAATGGAAAGGTTTAGGTACCGATTTAATTAGTGTCATTCTAGAACAACGCCACAAATATAGAACGTTTCTGAACCCGCATTTTGTTCACGTCTCACCTCCAGAAAGTAAACCATTTTACATAGATAGACAGCATCCGTTACGAGAAGTACACCCAGTTAGGACACCGGATGGTGAAATGCAACGAGTGTTTGTTTACACTCCTGTCACAAAGATGGAACTCTTAGAGATGAAGAAATTAATTCCCTGTCACGACAAAGATCCAGCAGGGTTCCATCGCGAATTAAAAGACATGCTCCGCATGGGAGAATACACGTATCCAGATATTATTAAAATGTTAAAGGTCCTGTTGCCCGCAGGGGTATATGAAAAACTCAAGGAAAAAGAATGGGAGGTGGGAGAGAAAAAGATAGATTGGACAGCTCTAGAAGCTGAAGATAAAATACGAGTACCAGGTACCGGTCTTGGGGAGAAATGTAAAGAATTGCCAGAGTTATTGATTCAGGTTTTGCCAAGGTTATTAGCCACGAAAAAGGAAGACTGGGATGCAATCTCAGCATGCAAACAGAAACAGGATGAAGACACTAGTGATTTTTATTCTAGATTCGAGAAATGTTTTAGTATCAACAGTGGTCTCAGGACGAGTAGCGAGTCATACCCTCATCTTTTTGTTACTAAACTAGTCGAGAATTCAAGTCCACAAGTTAAAAATCGAGTTTTGAAAGTCGAAAGTACTTGGCAAGCTAGTACCCCGTCCCAGATGTTACAGATGCTCCAGTATCACCAGAACAGAATCAGGGAAGAGCAAGAACACGAAAGGAGACGTATGAAAGACACGAAAATGAAAGTACTAGTTGCACAATCTGTTCCACAAGACAGTCAGAAGAGGGGTCCGAATCAAGCCAGTCATCCTGCAGCTCCCGTTAAAGGGACATGCAACTATTGTAAACAGCCAGGTCATTTCATAAACGAATGTGCAGTTCTGAAACACAACATAGCCACTGGTAAAACTAAAGAAAGACCACGTCCGCCTAGACAAGAGCAAGTTTCACAGACTTCTCAGTCACCACAGAATGCACAACAGACAGTTCCAGCACCGCAGCCTATCGCTGCAACACAGCATGTTACACAGCAAATGTACCAGTATGCCCAGTCAGAGTATCCAGATTATCAACCGTATTCATGAAACAGCCTAGAGAGGGAGGTAGGCTTGCCTCTCATCGAGATACCTGTAGATCAAGAGGGTCCCTATGTTCATAGTCAAGTATTAGGGAAAGACAGAAAGTTTTTGATTGATACAGGGGCAAGTAGGACTACTATCAGTCATGACGAGGTTCCAGGGGCTCCGCTCTCAGGCTCTAGAAATGTTTCCCTTGGATTTTCAGGAAAGCCTATTGTAAACGAGATATCAAAGCCAGTTACTCTAGAAGTTGGTCCATTGTCCCGAACTACTGATTTGTTACTTACGAAGTCATGTCCAGAAAATTTGTTAGGTATTAGAACATTGAAAGAATTAGGTGCAGTCATTTGCTGTTCCCCAGAAGGAATACGTATGTTTTTGCGTGACTTTAAAGGTCACTATGTATTACGAGATTTTGATCCAAGATTGTCCAATGTTCCGCAGCATTTATGGGCGCAAGGTCCAACTGATGTAGGTTTTATGCGAATCACACCCCATCGTGTGACTCTCAAGCAAGGTATAGTCTTGCCACGAATCAGACAGTACAGATTGCCACCTGAGGCTGTAGCAGCCTTATCCAAAATTATTGACGAGCTTATTGCTCAAGGAGTGGTTGTAGAAACTGACTCCAATGTATGTAATTCTCCTATCATTCCAGTCATGAAACGCACTGATCCAAATGCACCTCCAGTATATCGATTAGTGATTGACCTTCGAGAACTCAATAAATGTATCATACCCCAGTATCCAGTAGTCCCAGATATTTCATCTCTATTGACAGCTATTGATTCTGAAGCTATATTTTTTACAGTAATAGACCTCAAGAATGCATTTTTCAGTGTTCCAATTCATCCAGACAGCCAGTACCTTTTCGGTTTTTGTTTAAATGGAAGGAGCTATAAATTCACACGAGCTCCTCAAGGTTTCACAGAAAGTCCTAGCATTTACAGTCAAGCACTTAAAAGACAACTAGACAATATTCATATGCCAACTGACACTGCCCTGCTCCAGTATGTTGATGATCTACTGATCACAGCCCGTTCTGAACGTGATTGCGAGCGTGCGTCACTTACAGTCCTGTATTTCCTAGCCGAGATGGGGCACAAGGTGTCCCCTTCAAAGCTTCAGTTCTGTGTCCAGCAAGTGATCTACTTAGGCCACTTACTGTCCAAGTGGGGTAGGCAGTTGACACCAGACCGTATCCAGTTGATAGCGAGTCTTCCACAGCCCAAGACACAGAAGGAGGTACGTGCTTTTATCGGCCTTACTTCTTACTGCAGACAATGGATTCCTCAGTATGCATTTCTAGCTAAGCCACTGATACAGTTAACGACACAGGAGGCAGCCGTATCGACTGTTCTCCCTTGGACATCTGAACATACACTTAGTTTTAATGAGTTAAAGAAAGCCTTATGCCAAGCACCTGTTCTAGCTACACCGAACTACAGTAAGCCTTTTACACTTTTTGTCACAGAACGTGATGGTACTGCATTATCTGTTCTCACACAAGATCAAGCAGGACAATACAAGCCTTGTGCTTATTTTTCAAGCACGTTAGATCCAGTAGCCCAGGCTCTGCCTGCGTGCCTCAAGTCAGTTGCAGCCACAGCACTAGCTATCAGACAAAGTGATTCCATAGTATTAGGACATTCCCTGACAGTACAAGTTCCACACTCCGTGGAAGTTCTTTTAAACCGAACACAGACTCAGCACTTGACCATTGCACGATTAACAGGTTATGAACTGACACTGTTCCAGCCACACATAGAAATCAGACGCTGCAACGTTTTAAATCCTGCTACACTGTTACCGTCAGTTACTTCAAATCCTGCCCCACATGACTGTGTGGAAGTCATTAACACTATGACTAAGCCAAGACAAGACCTGACAGACATTGCTTTACCTAATCCCGACCTGACACTTTATGTGGATGGTTCATGTATGAGAACTAGTACAGGAGAACTAGTAGCCGCGTATGCAGTGACTACTGACACTGAAGTTATTGAAACACACCGTATTGACACCCTGTCTGCTCAAGCAGCAGAGATAGTTGCTCTGACCCAAGCCTGCATACGTGCCAAGAACCTGAATGTAAACATATATACAGATTCACGTTACGCATTCGGAGTTGTACACGACTTCGGAGTGCTCTGGCAGGAGAGAGGTTTCATGACTTCTCATGGAACCAAGATTCAGCATGGTCTCCTCATTCAAGCTCTGTTAGATGCAATACATTTACCGACAGCTATCGCTATCATGAAGTGCAAAGCACATACGAAAGTTACAGACATTATTTCCCAAGGTAATGATCTAGCAGATCGAACAGCCAAGCTTACAGCTCAGACTCCCGACATTCCAGTTAACAAAACACAGATATCCACTCCAGATCCGACTACATGTATGACAGTTAAGGACCCTACACAAGATGTCATAGACATACAGTTACATGCTACTTCCGAAGAAATCAAGAAATGGTCCGAACAAGGAGGGGTCCAGACAGATCAGGGATGGTTGACGAAGGGAAAAGCCACATGGTTTCTCCCCGACTCTATGGTTCAAGTCATTATCAATACCGCACATAGTCCAGCACATCTAGGAGAAAAAGCTATGTTAGACAGTATCCAGAACCTTTGGTTTAACAAGCACTTACGAGCTGCAGCCAAGCAGAAAGTCCGTACTTGTATGATATGTTGTCAATTCAATCCAGGTAAAAGTGTCCCGGTGGAACAAGGTGGATTCCAGCCTCCTGACCACCCTTTTGAAGTCCTCCAGATGGATTATATTCAGATGGAGCGATGTCGAGGTTTCAAGTATGTCCTCGTAGTTGTATGCGCTTTGTCCAGGTGGACAGAAGCATATCCAGTTCCAGATTACACAGCAGCGACCACTGCCAGGCAGTTGGTTCGTGAATTCTTCCCCCGTTATGGACTCCCTAGGGTCGTGTATTCTGATAACGGCCAGCCATTCTCATCTGAGCTAATGAAGCATGTTTCCCTTTTGTTAGGGTACCAGTGGAAGTTCCATTGTGTACGCCATCCTGAAGCAGCCGGTCTCGTAGAGAGACATAATCAGACCCTGAAAATTCGAATTGCTAAGATATGTCAAGAGAAAGGTGTAGACTGGCTAGTTGCCCTGCCAGTTGCTTTGTTCTTTATGCGCATGGTCGCACACTCCAGATCAGGTCTGTCCCCTTATGAGGTCGTATTCGGCCGCCCCCCAAACATGTGGGGTACACCTAGACCCCGCAGTATTACAGATGTTTCCAGTAATATGCTGACAGATTACCTAGCTTCCTTGATGTCTGCCCTACACTCTTGTCGTTCACAGGTTGCCGCTGCATTTCCAGACAATACTGAAGTAAAACCGCATGAGGTCCTTCCTGGGGATTTGGTTTTAATACGGAACTTTGATCGTTCAAGTCCGCTGGAGCCCCGCTGGAAGCAACCTCAACTAGTCCTCTTGACCACCCGTACGGCCGTGAAGTTGGAAGGCCGTAAGGGGTGGGTCCACCTGTCCCACATCAAGAAGTTCCATGGACTACGAACTAAAACTTTTTCAAAGGATTGTTCCATTTCGAAAGACTGCCCTATTCTCAAGGACTGTCCCGCTACTGACTTTGAAATCAAGCCCTCCCTGTTAGAGAAAACTCCGCAGCAGGAGTATAAATCCAAACTACGGTCTAGTAAAATAAGTCAGCCAGTTTAATTGTCTAAGTCCCCCTTGGGTGAAACGGTTAGACAGGTATCTGACATGTATGAGATAGACCCCCATAGTGAGAGAGTTAGTCAAAACTCTATCCGATGTATCGTTTTTCTAAGTTTTCTATTGTTTCTAAGTTTGATGGTTACCTGCACAAGTTATGCATTGCATTTATGTTTTCCAATTTCTCATGTAAATAAGTTTGCTAATGCTACAGTAGAGCACACATTTAGTGATCTGCCTCCTCACGAGTTATCCTATCGTCTTGCTATGAGAAATAACACATTCATCAGAATGTTACACTATTCACACCAGACCAGCAATGCTACTAATTGTTGGGTGTGTGGTCGACTTCCCCCTTTCCAGACACCGAAGGGAGTTCTGCCACTCTTTCCTTATCCGTTTTCACATAATGGTTCGTGTGGAGCATGGTCCATGTTAACGTCATCTTCCAATGATATGTCCCTCCTGAATAGAACATGTTTTCCAGACAAGCAAGGTCTCTCCCATAGAATAGGGTTAGATCTAGAAAATGAAGTTTATAATTTAGGTAATTATTCTTCGAATTTTATGGTCCTGAATGTTCAGTCTGATACTACTCCAGACTTACCTGCTATTTCAGTACTACCAGTCAAAGGCGAATTATGTGTCAGAAATAATGGTTCCGCACATGTAGGACATAGTGATTGTACTACTACTGTCGAGTATAGTGACAGTGGGAAATCTATTTTCAAAGCTTCACGTCATTCTTATTTTGTTTGTGGTCAGACCGCATATGTTCGTCTGCCCCTCGATTGGGATGGAACATGTTACATTGCCTTCCTACTGCCACCAGTTTTCCTAGCCCCATCTGATTATCACAGAAACACACATCTAGTACACGTCAGACATAGAAGGGAGATTGAGTCCCCAATTGTCGATCAAACTGAAACTACTCTAGAACAATATCAAGATTTTAATAAAGGTTTCTTCTTCTTTATAGGACCTGTCCAGAATAGTAAGCTAATACGTAGATTAACCAGAACCCTTGAAGCAGTAGTGAATGAGACTACTTCTGCTCTAGGTAACTTAACCGAAGAGCAATCTGCTATGAGATTTGTCGTGCTCCAAAATCGTCTCGTTCTTGACGTCATACTGGCCGATAGAGGAGGAGCATGTAGAGTCATCGGATCTAGTTGCTGCATTTTCATTCCTAATAACGCGCCGTCTGTTTATTCAGCTATAACCAGACTTCATAAAATTGCCCATCAGTTACACCAGAATCCAGGCACCTGGACATGGTCCGGTTGGCTATGGAGTATCATATCTGCCTGGGGATGGAAAGTATTGTCATTTCTAGGTATTGCAGTAATGATCATATTCAGTTGCTGCCTCTGTATACAATGTGGCCCTGCGATTTGCGGCATTTGTGCTACCTCTTGTATTCCTAGTCCTAAGTCCCGTTCCAAGACAATTCGAGACGAGCAAATGATGCTATATGAAATAATAGATGGTATCATGAATATTGATGTTTCCTGATGGAAACGTAGGGCACAAGGAGGGAATGTGGAAAAGTAAATTTTGCCATGTTGTATGTGCCTACGTGTTCCCCCTGTTATGTCATATGTGCATGATCGATATGCATGTATTCCCCTTCTGATCGATTAAAGACGCAATTACAGTTGTGTCCATCTCTAGTATGCCAGTTTCCAGTCTTCGTGAATACAACGAATATCAGGCCTATGTAAAGCTACGTTGCCACGTTTCACAGTGTGCACGTTAATTCACTGAAAAGTCCCCGTTTCTAGGCCTCAAAAGGGCCCGGACTCAGATTCAGCTGCTGTTTCCTGAACCCTCTCCGAGGAGCAATACAGCCCCCACCTGTATCCCTGACCCTTAGCTTACTTCATGCCTCGCAGTGCCCGGCTCGGCCTGGCTCTGCCTCTCAGTCTGCCAAGAGTATGTTATGATTCTAGTTATCAGTCCAGCCCTCCTTCTCTGCATTCCTAAGCTACTGAATCGCATCAATAGTTTCCGTCATGGTCTAGCCTTTATGTCTCCATGTAAGAGAAATACTGTATTAATATTCATAGAATATTCCTCGCACACACACTACATGTAGAATAATGCATGCCCCAGTCTTAGTGTCTGTTAGCCTTTGCCCTGATAACTTTTAGTTTCTATCAACATGTTCTCTAAACACTAGATACTAGATATGCTTAGGTACATGTCGCTCTGACACTCCAGACTTTAGTCTCCTCTTCTAGCGCAGAAGTCATAGCCCCCCAGTTCTCCCTAGTAACACGTCATTGCCAGTTTGCGCGCACCACTAGGTTAAAGGTCCCAGCTGCTTAGGTAGCCCCCTCCATGTTTCCGCCCCTTTTATGACATATTCTGTTACGTTTGCATCACATGTCTATGTATCCGCCTTGTACACACCTCTTGTTACACCCACTTTATGCCTTATCTTTCGCGACTGCTACAAACTCCGCCTACTGCTACGCCTATTGTATTGAATGCCATGTAAATGTTTTAACTATATATACTTGTGCACTGTTATTAAAAGCTACCGCTCCTTTGTCCCTGCCCCAGGCAGCTGCCATCTCATCCCCGTACAGGCTGTCCTGTTCCAGTCCTTTATGCTTAATTAAAGCCTGTCAACTCTAGCTACCTCGTATCTTGACTCTTATTTATTGAGCTATCTATTTGTATGAGTATCCTGAAAAATAGTACCGGTAATTAATTATTTATTTACCACAGGTACAGCGTGGGGGGTGTGAGGGGTTTGGGGTATTTGGACCTCAGGCTGTGGGGGGAGGGGCAGGCCGGTGGTTTGTAGCTTAGGGCTGGGGAAGGGAGTCACAACCTTAGCCACACATACTCCTTTACCATTCATGCTTTTACCATGAAATTGCGTGGCAAGGGTATGCATGGTAAAGGAATGCGTAGTGAAGATGCATTCATGGTGCGGTCTATGTAGTAGAGGCATGCGTGTTTTATCCACACGTGCCTCTATCATACAACCTACGTTAACACCTCAGAGTGGCTTCTAAAAGTGGCTGTTGGTTCCATCTGATCATCAAACGTAAGAGTTCTTCCTGAAGCCGGTCAACTTGCAAGAGTACAACATGCCACCCGCAGTGGGAGTCGCGTCTAAAAGCAGGGCCGGACTGGTCTGCCGGGCGTGCTGGCATGCTGCAGAGCTGGGGGCTGATTTAGTTGATGGGGACCTACGGGTGCCGAACGAAATTCGTTTTGCTTTGTTTATTTCGAAGAACACGCAGGTCTTCATCAACGAAATTAGCCCCCACCGCAGTGACATCAGCCCCCAGTTTGGCAGCATGCCAAAACGCCCGGTAGCCAGTCCGGCCCTGTCCAAAAGAGGATTTTCACATTTTATCTGTCCACTGACTGTTGAAATAACTCAGTAAAAGCTAACCACACATGTAGCATATAATTATGTAATGGTTGTGTCCTAAACACTGGGTCCACGAACAAGTGGTGTGAGCTTCAGATAACTGTGGACTTCAGGCTCAACATACTTCAAAACCTGCGAAGTGAGATGTTTCCTGGGGTAGAGGAACAAAAGCGAGCACGCCCACAGAGGCTGGAGTGAACTCAGGGACCAAAATGTGAATGGATGTTTTAGACGCGTAGGAGGGAAAGAGAACCAATGTGAGATGTTCAACAGTTGAGTTTGGTCACTGACTGGATAGAATGGATTGGAACCTAGAGATGTCGATGTACTTGTTAAGACAAAAGGTGTGGCGCGGTACAGCCCAGGACACAAGAGCTCCAGCAAGCATCCAATCTTTTTTTACTTTTAAGAAGAGTAAAACGTATTCCACTTAAATCTCTCATTGTACTCTGGGACCATCAGTCTAATGGACCAAGAAAAAATGTAGCATCCATGTTTACAAATATTATTTTATTACATCAGTTAATTAGACCACTACAAGCATATAAAGGGCTATACAAATTCTAAAATACAAAAGAATACAAAAATATGTTATGTTATATGACAGACAGTAGCTTCCAGCTCCTATTTTTAAATACTCCTGACACCAATTTTAATCTTTGATCAATATTGTAGCTATGAAGCAGAACCCTGTCATTTCTTTTTGGAAATAATTGTAAATGAAATAGGGGGACAAGCTGCATGTTTTTTATGTGGACTAGGCAACCTAAATTTAGTTTGGATTAGAACTCCAGCATACATAGTAACACGTCAATAAAAACCAATTAAAAAAAAATTTAATTGCAAGAGATCCGCACAATGTTGTGAATGGACAATGGTCAGTTATTGGAATAATTAGGTCCCAGTGCCATGGAAATTTAAATAAAGATTAGCATTTTTAAGGGTGGGGATACATTCAAATAGGGATGGATTAAACACTGGGACATAATTAGGATGGATATTATGGAACAAGACGGGTGGATTAGTTACTAATAGTTAGGTTGTAGGTACTGTTCATATTTACAACCTATTGATCTAGAAGATGCCTTAGAAGCAGCCCAAAATGATTTTTGGGGAAAACGGCTTATCGAGATAATCGACAACCCGTTAGACTGTTAAGGAATATGATTTTAGAAGAAAAACAGAGGCGGAGGATATTCTCGACAAATAGAAATGTGGAACAGGAATGGAGTTCAGCTTGGAAGAAACCAACACATTTGAAATAAGCTTTATTAGGGTTGTGAAGTTGGGTAGAAAGCAATTGCATACATGCGGTAAGGTTTCGCGATCGGCTAGGTGAGAAGGCACTAGCTGTGGTGAATTGGACATGTCTACACCACAGAAAATATTAGAGGTAGATTTTTATTTCCAAGGACAAATGTTGAGGGGGAATGGTTCCCTTCAACCCACTCCCCACCTTGATGGGAAGTGTTTGCAATGTGGACTAATTCAGGCTTGAAGGCTGCAAGTGGCCATTTATAGTGACTTCATAGCCAGATCTATCATCACAGGACTCAGGTGCACCATCTGAATGAAGTATGTGGCAAAAAGAATTACAGGAGAGCTTGTGATTTGAGATACAGCATATGAGGGAAATTCCAATACATTTGCAGGTGATTTGCCCAGTCAAATATTAATGACTTGGAATGCTATAAAAAGGATATATAAACAATGTTTTTTATAAAGTTTGGGATTTAAAGGCAAATATAGAATATAATGTATATTCTCTAAATATTGATATATTGGATCAAATATGATAATTTTCTAACTTCATACATTTGTCATCTCAAATATTTTGCAATTTCTGTAATTGTGTAATAAAATATATATAGTTTTATATATATATATAAATATATATATATACATACATACGTACATACATACAAACATACATTCATATATTTGTAGCTGTGTGTTTATTTGTTAAGCAGATAAGGGTTATGGATCACAGATAGATCACGTTAGCCTCACTTCCACGCCTACATGGCGTGAACGTGAGACAAGCACCGAGTAGGGTTCCAGATAGTTCCCACGCTTCAGGGATGCTGCAATTCTTGTGACTGCTAAAGATGGGGCTAACGACCCCTCTCTTCCTTCGCCATCGCCTCTTTACCCTAAAATAGGGGAAAGCAACAAATAAGAAACAGAAGGCTGAAGTTTGACCAGGAGGTAGAGGTCACCATGTGCCTGCATGATCTGAAGACATGCATAGGACTCTCAAATGGTACCAGAGTGCTGAGGTTACAGAAATAGTGATGCATGAGATTTTTAGAGTTCCTGGTAACTAAACACGAGATGAGAGGTGAAGGCTGGACAGTAGGATAGCACGTGACCGAAAACGAAAATGGGTGAATTATTCACAAGGGTGCACATGTAGATTTACCAATATGTAGATTTATTACAACATATAGCCAAGACGAGGGAAGCGGAGGAGTCGTACGGTCCATAACACATCCTCACGAAACAGTAGACCCAACCAAAGCCTGTCACCTTCCTCATAATATACTTGGAGAACCTTTACTTTCTTATATTTATGTTATTCCAAGCCCTAAGTGTCTCCTTCTCAGGACACACAGACCCTAACCCACCTAAATAGAAGGACCTCTTTGGGAGATAGCCCTGGAAACCTCATAACCAACCTCTATACAAGAAACTTATGGACTGTAAGTAATGTCATTGCACTTAAAGTGGAAGCTGAAATGGTCATAACCTCACTTAGTAACTTACTACATAAGGCGATTGCACCATCAATTAACCTATGGATTTTAACTTCTCTCCCCGGGTGGGGGATGAGTTCTCTTTAAAAGGAACCACTCAGCTGTTAAAGAGCAGCACATGCCCAGGACATGGGCATGCAACACCACAATGCCATGTAATTTAATGTTCAAAATAAATGTAAATTAATTTCTAATATTTATCATTAACATAGGACTGGTAAAATTAAATGTTGCAGCACATTTGCTCATCAAATGAAAAGTGTATTAAATAATTAATTTAAGTATATTAATTTAAATAAATAATTTTAAACAACAATTAAAAAACCCTCCCTCATTATTTTTTATTTTATATTTAGTAAATTTTATTATAAGTTGTGTTGATTTACATTTAAGTGTAACAAAAGTATTTTTCTTTTTCATTATGATATTTATTTTAATCTCAAAATAAAAAATGTATATATAAATATATATATTTATATAAAAAAATATTAAAATGTCAAGATCTTTTTTTTGTTATTGAACATTGGTTCCTGTGAGGTGTTTACTCCCCTGTGTTCACTTACCTGTCATTGACCATGTGTAGAGCCTGGCTTACTCCAAGGCTCGGCTGAAGTACATTGAAGCATGTTTTGGGACCTTTAGGGATGTAGTAACTTTAGAAAGGTAGTTTATAAATACATCAGTCTTATTTTGCGTTGGGTGATTTTTGTATTAGCATCTCCACCCGTAAATAACTCACAGGAGAAGCTGAGGGCTCCGCCAGTTGGTTTGTGAATAGCACTGTATAGTACTACGTTGTGAACTATAAAATGCAGTCTGTAAACCGGCCAAGAGGGGGCGCATTTGCAGTGAAGAGGCACCGGCTACAGGGGAAACTATGTTAATTGCCATGTGGTAAAAGAACATTGGGGGCTTTGAAAGGCTATTAGAACATTGGAATGTTGGGAGCTCCATTGCAGACAATGGAGTGCTCCCTGCTTCTACGGACCGGTAAAGGCCCGCAGAGCAACATTCCAATGTTCTGCAAAGGCTTCTCGAAGTTCGAGGGGATTTATATCCCCTCGAGCTTCGAGAACCCTTTGTTTAATTTGTTAGAACATTCTGCCCTCTAGTGGCAGAATGTTCTAATAGCCTTATAGCCCTTCGTAGCAGGGCTATACCGGCTATTAAAGTCCCGCTGTTTCGTTAAAGTCCCTCGCCTTCGGCTCGGGCCTTTAACGATTCAGCGAGCCTTTAATAGCCGGTATAGCCTGCTACGGCGGGCTATAAGGCTATATTGGAGGAGCATGCTGGCAAGTGAAGAGAGATGAGCAGCACAAAGTAAGACTAGCCAGTAGGGTGGTGAGTACGTTAAACTCTAACTGCTGAAACATGCAGAAATTTGCACTTTGACATCCTGATTTAGAAGTCGACGGATGAGTGACTCCGTCACACCAGTGACGGATATCCAGTCGGTGAAATATAAATCCCATTACATCCTATCGGATTTATATTTCGGTGGATGGGATATTCTTCACTATTGTGAGTGATGGAGTAACCCGTCCGCCAAGTTCTAAATGAGGCCCTTAATCATTAAATTGTGCAATAGGAGCACCTCTTATTTACTACGCTTTGAAATGGCAGCAGTGTGGTATGAAGCGCTATAAATACCGGGTGAATTTATTATAATGTAGAATTGGGGAGGAGGGGCTAAGGCTTTTTAAACTCTGTGTAGTCGGTCATCAGAAGCTTGCATTGTCACTGTTTGCTGCCAGCAAGTCTGAGTCATAGGTGGGTGAGGGAAGGACAAACAGGGCACAGGTGGCATCCTAATGCTAGGTGCAGAAGTGACAGAGGACCAGGAAGAGACAGAGGCAGAAGGGTAACGTTTTAGGTACCAGTAAATTTAGCATGATCGAGGAATAGTCCATTTTACTGATGTTGAGCCAGCGATACCTAGTAGAGATGGCGGCACGGTGACAAATGAGAAGAATGCCATTTTACTGCCAAGCTGAAGCCCAAGAATGTGTGCCTAGAAAGGATGAGGATGGGGCGAGGATCAAAAGTGAAGGCAGATAGAATAATGTAAGAAGCAGAGGCTAGGGACTTCAGCCTTGCAATAAACGAGTGATACCAAAAGAAGACATCAGAATTGACTCAGAGGTAACGACAGGTGGAGCACAAATGAACACAATAGAAGGAAATATCATATATAGAACTGTGTAAATGATGTGTGAGATCCACAATCAAATCCCAGATTGAAGCATATGGAAGAGTGGGGAAAAGTCACAGAACTAAACAGAGAAATCATGCGGTGCTACACAGCAACTGCAGAGGGAAGTCATGCGGTGTCACACAGGACCAGGAGCAGATCTAGGAGCCAAGCATGGATACAGTAAAAGCAGCAAGAATGGAGTAAGATGCCACATGATGGATGGAAGTCTGCATCCACTGTTTAATCTCTGGAAATTTAGGAAATATTGGAAGATTTAGGGCCAGATGTACATAGCACTGAGTGCAAAATACTGGTCACAATTTGCAACCAGTATTTTTGCAACCACTGTAGCAATTTGAAAATTGACCTACGAACTAATGGGTTGATTTACAAACGAACGATTCCTAGTGGGTCAAAATTCAATGTGCCTTATGAATATTATTCAGTTAAGTTACAAATTGCGATCCCTTAGGGGCTGATTATGATGCAGCGGAAGCGGAACTGCCCGACAAGCAGTCGGAGGTCCCGCTTCCCAGATTAAGATCTGACCGCCGTGTTGGTGGTCAAATCCTGTATTTTTTCTACTGTGGCTTGTGCTGCCGCTCGTAGCACAAGCTGCATCAGAAAAAATGCAGAGTTCAAACATCTCTGCACCGTATGGCAGGCACCATGTGGTGTCTGACACCTGGTGCAGGGATGATTAGGAGGGCACCTCAGGTGCCCCGTATGCCCCGTAGCAGAGGGCCGGGGAGAAAGGGGCCTTGCTAGGGCCTCCAAAATCACTTTCCGCCTGCCTTTTCATGGCAGACAGACTGCCATGAAAGGGCAGGCGAGAAGCCAAATTGTAATCCCAACAGCGGAGCCGAGGCTGCCATTTTAGGATTACATTTCCGACAACAGCGCCGACTGGCTCTGTGAGACTGTCAGAAGTGGAGCAGAATTCCCCTGCAGGTTTTCTTCCGACCACCAGTATCATGCTGTCGGATGGTTTTCGGTCCAACATCATAATGAGGCCCTAAGAATCACAAGCATCACAGGGATAGTTGGCTGCTGAGATCAACAAACCATTTTATTTTAATGCAACCAGTTTTCTTTAAAGGAAAACTGGATGCATTAATACAAAAAAGGAAAAATATAAGTTCCATTTTTTTTAAGTAGGCAGTGGTCCCTGGGGACCACTGCCTACAGAAAAGGAAAATGCTACTTACTAGTATGCATCTGTTCTTGGCATGTAGAGCTGTAGAGTTGTATACTTTAGCATAGATTGCCATCTGGTGTTGGGCTCGGATGTTTGCAGTTTGATTTTGTCGAAGAAGTCTTTGTAGTGACTGGATAGGTGACTCCTTCTTATGGAGATAGTGCGCCTTGGCATCAACTCTATCTTCAGATTGTTTTTCACCATAAAGGGTGATGATGGAGTTCGGAAAAGAGAGTAGAAAAGGATGGTCATGTTATGTATCTAAGTAAGATAATACTGCAACAGATAAAGGTACCCCGGGAGGTGGGTGGGAGTATACAACTCTACAGCTCTACATGCCAAGAACAGATGCATACTGGTAAGTAGCATTTTCCGTTCGAGGCATATGAGCTGTAGATTATATACTTTCGCATAGACTATAAAGCAGTTCTCTCCCTAGCAGTGACAACCAGTATATGTTGCAGTCGTTTGAAAAAGTGTTCTTAATACAGCCTGGCCCACAGTAGCTTGTTGCTTTGCTTGCACATCTACACAATAGTGTTTAGTGAAAGTATGCAGTGTAGTCCAAGTTGCGGCTTTGCAGATGTCATCTAGAATGCCATAGAAGCCCCTAGTTTGCGTGTGGAATGAGCTCTAGGGGGAATAGCTAATGTGCGTTTAGCTTTGACATAGCATATTTGGATGCATTTAACAATCCACCATGCAATTCCTGTTTTTGAAATGGGATTGCCTTTGTGAGGTGGGGAGTAAGCGACAAAAAGTTGTTTTGTTTTCCTAAAACTATATAGTTCTTTCGATGTAGTAGAGAATGGCTCTTTTAACGTCTAACGTGTGGAGAGCACGTTCTGCTACTGAGTCTGGTTGAGGGAAAAATACTGGAAGTTCAACCGACTGACAAAGGTGTAAGGCAGATACCACCTTAGGTAGAAATTTTGGATTAGGCCGAAGAACCACTTTACCATGGTGTATCTGTAGAAACGGTTCTTGTATGGTTAATGCCTGTAATTCACTAACTCTTCTAAGTGATGTGATACCTACGAGGAAAGCTACTTTCCAAGTAAGGAACTGAAACTCGCATTTGTGCAGCGGTTCAAATGGGGGACCCATGAGTCTGTTGAGGACCATTTTGAGATTACATATGGGAGAAGGTGGAACTCTAGGTGGAATTATTCTTTTAAGTCCTTCCATAAATGCTTTGATAGCAGGTATGCGAAACAATGACAAATGTTGTCTGTATTGGAGGTAGGCAGCAATTGCAGCAAGATGTAACTGTGTACATATGCTAGATTACATTGTTGTAGATGTAAAAGATAACATAATATTTTGAATGGAAGCATCTAGCGGATCAGTCAGTCAGTCAAAATACTTTATTGCGATAACTTAATATCATATAAAGACAATGGCACCATACAAAAGTTATAAAATACATTAGATAAATACACACGTTAAAAGCAGATTAAAGTACCATTCATAATTTCTAAGAATCACATAATCAATGTTAAAATACAAACATTAAAATATAAGAATACAAAACAGTTCCACGACAATGTTTACCATGATTTCAGTTACTAGTATGGTCAAAAGGTACGATTTTTACTCAGTTAATTTCAATATTGGGGTGTTATCATTCACGTTCCTGTTCCGAATCCTAATAGCACTCACTAGAAAACTAGCTACATGAAACATGGTCCTAGGAGTCTGCAATAACTGTAAGTACAGGAGGGCAGGTTTGGCTTGTATAAAACCAGCCTCCTTTAAAATAGGTACAAGAAACTTTCCCCTCACATTTGTGTAATGACCACAAAACATCACAAAATGCATTGTGTTTTGTTCGGAAAACATATCACAGGAGCATGGCAATGCTTTTTCTGGAGTGCTCCATGCAGGGAAAAAAACAAGATTAAAATGTATCAAGTTAAAACGAAATCGGGTTAAGAGAAACCTGTGGTAAGGGTGATTCACAGTATTTAGATAGGTTTCTGGGCCACCATATGAAGACAGGATTAGGCTAGCCCTCACAGTGGGTTTTTTCAATTCCATTTCTTCTCTTTCCAAGCTTAACAATTCTCGCATTGCACCCTTAATTAGTGCAATGTCTTTAGATGTTATCATCTCTGGCGCTGAATATAGCTCAGGTCTCCCCACTTTAGTAAGACTGTCCTTAATGTATCTCAACCATTGTATATTGTTTACTTTATCCAAACATAAACAATCTTTCATTATAGTATGATTCAGGGGTATTTCTTTATTTTGCCATATCCTCATCCACGCTACTAAAGGTGATGTTTTTATCAAGTCTGTGATATAGCCCTCCCCAAGTTCCGCATGTACTATATAAGATGGAGTAGATCGTGGGACGCCAAGGATACATCTTAAAAATTTATTTTCTGTCATCTGAAGGGAGTCCGAGCACCTATATCCCCAGATAGAGCTGCCATAGGATGCGACTGAGATGCATTTAGCCCTATAAATTTTCATCAGAGCTACGATTGGCCTGGCGCCCAATTTCTTCGAAAAACCATGAAGGGCCGACAATGTTCTTGCCAAAGATATTACTCTATTCTTTAGCTGAGGTCCCCAGTTACCCCGTTTATCAAAAGTGATCCCTAGGTAGGGGAAGGTAGCTACTTGACAAAGCTTCTCTTTTCCACAGGAGAAAGTTTTAGTGCATTTTTCCCTAGCGGCACTACCCATTAACATAACCTGGGACTTCTTGGCGTTTATTTTAAGGTCCAATGACCCCATGAAGTTCTCAAAAACGTCCAAGAGACGTTGTAACCCCACCCCAGTGCGTGAGAGTAAGACCGCGTCATCCGCGTATAGGAGTACCGGTATACCCAGCTCCCCTAAACGCGGGATGTCAAGAGTCGCCTCTCTCAATGCCGGTTCCAGGGCATTTATGTATATTGTAAAGAGAAGGGAGGCCAGGATACAACCTTGCCTGACCCCCCTTTCTGAGTTAAAGGGTTCCGTGCACCGCCCCACAGAGGTGACTCTGACTGAGGCTTTAAGGCCCGAGTGCAAGTCCGCCAGGAGGTTAACCAATGCCCTATCCAGACCCATGTCTAACAGGATAGTCCATAGCTTTGATCTGTTTACCAGATCAAACGCTGATGAGAGATCCATGAAACCTAGCTACATGGATCCCTCCCTTGCCTTAGTATATTTCTCCACTAACAGGTGCAGATTGAGGCATTGGTCTAACGTGCTTCTCTTAGGTCTGAACCCATATTGGACATTTGTCAAGACACCTCTATCATTTGCCCACTCATTTAATTTAGCTAAAATGACCCGTCCTAGTATTTTGACTGAGGAGTCAATTAATGAGATGGGTCTATAGCAGGCGGGATCCTGCCTATTTCCCTTTTTAAACACAGGAATAATAATTGATGTTTTCCACGATTCCGGGATGTTTTCATGGCTTAGGGTGTTGAAAACCTTACAAAGCAACTTTGCCCAAAATTTGGGAGCGCATTTAAAAACATCGGCAGGGACCCCATCGGGTCCTGGCGCCTTGTTTTTTAGGGTCAGATATATAGCTTTTTCCACCTCTGCTGGCTCAAAGGTCACTGACTGACACTCAGCTATACGGACAGCAGGTCCCCCCTCAACTCCACCACTATGATGAGAGTAGATTTGACTGAAATGCTTTATCCAACCCTCATCTGGTATGTTAGTCTCAAGCGGGGAGTTCTCATCGCCTGAGAATAAAGGCTGATTAACAATCTTCCAGAATTCCCCACTATTTTTTATGGTGACTGGATCAAGTAGCTGGGACCAGGCTTCCTCTCTCAATTCTTTTTTCCTGTCAACTATTGCTTTTTTATACTTAGCTCTAAGGCTCGTGATAAGTACAGGAACTTTTGGCGTTGCCTTCAAGGCGCTAAGTAGATCACTGTGTGCTTTAGAACATCTTTTATTAAACCATCTTTTGATAGAAGAGGTCTTTGGCTTAGTGCCGGCGGTCAGCTTTAGATCGATCTTAACACAGATGCTACCAAAGGCAAGTACCACTTCACTATTTTGGGCCCCGCTAGATAAACACACGCCCACTTCATCCTCAGCTTCGGACAGTACCTCTCTTAGAAAGGTTTCGGGGACTACTCTGTCCCATTTCAACCTGCGCCCTTGGTCTTTAACTCTGAGGTTTGACCTACCCTTATGTGGGCAATTTCTGATAGAAAATAAATCAGTAATTGCTAGTTCCATGATTACCGGATTATGATCACTAAAAACAGATACCACAGTTATACACTTTAAAACCTTACACAATAAGAATGAGGTTATAAAAATATAATCAATAATGGTGCCGTTGTCTGTTCCTTTAAAAGTGGGGACCCTTTCGCCGCCCACCCCACATCCTGACTCATATAAATTCCACCTAGCTAAGAAATTTTCTAAATACTCCCCCTGCTTGGAATGTTCGAGGTGGATGGGCGAACAGTATGGTGGACCTTCTTCTTCGTTACTGATACACAACATGTTGCAAGGGTGGATATTAAGGTCCCCCAGGAATATGATTTCAAAGGTATTTGAATTTTCACTGTAAGCTGACAAAAAAATGTCCAATGTATCCAGAGATTGCAAAGTACAATCAGTTGCGTTGGAATTATAAAAGTTTATAAATAAAAACTTGGGATGTTCCGGGAGAGATAATTCAACAATAAGACAGTTCTCAGATCCCGAATCACATTGCCTTAAAGATCCCTTTATATCAACTTTAAAAAGACTTAACAAGCCACCCTTGGCTCTGCCTGCGACACTAGTTACTGCCGGAATACAAAAATGGCTATATCCATCCAGGGAAAAACTATCACATGGATCCCAAGTCTCTTGGAATGCAATAATGTCAAACATTCTTATCGTGTCAATCCATTCTTCATTTCCCAATTTTGCCTTAATTCCTGCTACGTTCCATGTGGCTATTCTAAGTGCAGGAACTAAGGATTCAACATTGGTACTATGTTTTGGTAAGAGTCAATCATTTTCCTCCATTGGGCGTAGGGGGGTATATCGATTAGACAGTTGTAAGGGTTGCACAAAAGGGTTATACTGTCTATCCATACGTTGGCAGTATCGATCCTGCCTACTTGCATGTTGATGACTACTTTCCGTATAACAAGGACAACCACTCCCATAACAAAAAACAGGATTGTTAGACTGGGCCAGTTGAGGTGTCCTACTATTAGTGAGATGGTTATAAAAGAACCCAAGTGGCCGTGCACACACATTACTAACCCCTAATGGTAGAGAGGCTGCCCTGAGGAGGACTGTCGCCACATGTTGCGGGTGCTTAAAGGTCACAATAATGCAGTCCCCGCTAGTGGTCTTCCTAGAATTTCCTACCCAACTAACTCGCTCTCTTGATATTATGTCGTTGGCAAAGGCATGTGGGTAACCACAGTTCTTTCCTAGCCACGCCATGGATTTGTTTTTTAATGCTTCATGAGTTTCTAGCCTAGAATCTGTAAGCTGTGAATCCACTTCCGGGACATTGGTTAAAACTACTGTGTATGGAACACACTCAGGAGGTAAATTAGCTACAGCTCTTTTCTTTGGGGCGGTTCTTCCACCTCTATTCCCCCCCGTGTTATTATTTTGATTGCCAGAATTCGATGTTAAAGGCTGGTTCGCTAATACTAATGATTGGGGTTGGTGAGGTGGTGTAGGACTAGCACGCAGGTTTGTTTGGGGTATGGGTGCAGGTTTAATGGTTGATGGTACCTTTCCTCCCTCTCTCCCCTTATTAGTGCTGCAGCCTTCAACTCTCACCAAATTGTTAGGTTCCTTTGGAATCCTTTGTGGTTTGATTTGTGTTATGTGAGAGTTTAAAATTTCTCCAAGTCTTGTAACCTCCAACATGACCTCATCTAATTTTGCTGCCAAGGGTTTAATTAAGAGCTCCAATTTGGCCTCCATGATACCCGCCAACAGCTCTGTGTAGGCAGGGGTCATAGGTGTAACATCATTACTACCAATATTTATACTTTCTGGCAAGGCCCCTGAGGTTGTCGGTATGCTCCTTACAGACTTTGCTTTTCTGCCCCCTCCCCTTTTTGCCTGTGTCTTTCTGCAAGCCCTCACCGGCCTCGCACTCCCTCGTACTGGTGACTGCTCCGTGTATGAGGTATCTGAAGTGGCTAGGGGCCTAGGCGAAATGATCGATGGCGTGCAAGATCTTATTTCTAGTGAATCTTCCCCGTCTATCACCCTTTCTACTGGAGGAACATCAATAAAGCTGCCACCAAGTGAGTCTGGATTGAGGCTAAGCCCCGACCCAGAAGCAGCTACAGGGGATTTAGGGCTTGTTGGTAGAGCCTGCGGGCTTAGCCGGTTTAAAGACAATCGCCTTTCTTTATTAATTTTGGTAACTACCTTAACTAGGTAGTTATCCATTGTCCTGGTCTCAGGGGAAATTTTTACAGCCCTCGATTTAGACATTGCCCCTAGTTATATTGACCTATTTGAAAATGCTCACAGATTTGACCGAAAGAACTTAGGTACAGTCACTAGAGTTTACAGAAGAGGGAGCTCACAGTTTGTATCGTCCAGCGAGGATGATCCAGGGTCCGTGGCCCATCCCGGCCTCCTCCGGCCCCGGACGGCCACAGACGGCCCGCCCTCTGCCCGGGCTCCGCCCGGCGCGCGTCCGCGATGCGGAGCGGGCCTCCTCCTTTTACAGCGCCTCCGGGCACGTGGTGACGGGAAGCGGCTGGGCTGGGCTCGCAATGCCTGCTGGGAGCTGCAGTTCCACCCCACAGCAGCCGTGCAGGTGATGAGCACCGGCGGCGGGAGGAGCTGTCAGCGTCACGGACCCAGCGGCACCAGTGGCGGCAGCAACGGTGACCCTCCGGCGTCAAGGTAGGTATGCCAAAAATGTCCCCCGCTCTCCAGTGAGAGCCTCCTCCTTTTACAGCGCCTCCGGGCGCGTGGTGACGGGAAGCGGCTGGGCTGGGCTCGCAATGCCTGCTGGGAGCTGCAGTTCCACCCCACAGCAGCCGTGCAGGTGATGAGCACCGGCGGCGGGAGGAGCTGTCAGCGTCAGGGACCCAGCAGCACCAGTGGCGGCAGCAACGGTGACCCTCCGGCGTCAAGGTAGGTATGCCAAAAATGTCCCCCGCTCTCCAGTGAGAGCCTCCTCCTTTTACAGCGCCTCCGGGCGCGTGGTGACGGGAAGCGGCTGGGCTGGGCTCGCAATGCCTGCTGGGAGCTGCAGTTCCACCCCACAGCAGCCGTGCAGGTGATGAGCACCGGCGGCGGGAGGAGCTGTCAGCGTCAGGGACCCAGCGGCACCAGTGGCGGCAGCAACGGTGACCCTCCGGCGTCAAGGTAGGTATGCCAAAAATGTCCCCGGATCTATTTTGTTATTTGTACAATAAATGATAAATTGCTTCCACTTTGCTGCATAGCATGCTCTAGTAGTAGGACATCTAGCCTCCTTAATGATGTTCATGCAGTCTGGCGGGAGATTAAAGTAGCCAAACTCTAGGACTTCAGGAGCTAGATTTCAAGATTGAGTTGATTGGTATCTAGGTGCCTTATCTCTCCATGGTTCTGAGTGAGGAATTTGGGGGAGAGGAGGAGCTTTTGATGAGGCACCACTGAAAGTTCCAACAGGGTTGTGAACCATGGTTGGTGCGCTCATGTTGGAGCAACTAGGATCTTTGTGAGGGAGTGTTGTTTAAGCTACCGAACCAGTAACAGAATGAGCGGGAGAGGGAGAAAAGCATATGCAAATCTGCCTGACCCTTTCATCCATAGTGCATTGCCTTTGGACAATATTTGTGGATACCTGGAGGCGAAGCTTGTGCATTTAGCGTTTTGGTGTGTGGTGAACAGATCTATATCTGGATGACCCCACATGTGAAAGAATGGGAGAAGAATTAGAGGATGAAGTTCCCATTTATGGATCTGCTGTGTTTGACGAATGAGTAGATCTGCGATCTGATTGTGTACTCCTGGTAGATATTCTGCGAGGAGGTCAAATGTTTTGAGGAATGGCCCATCTCCATATGCTTTGTGCTAGTTGTGAAAGCTGAACAGAATGTGTCCCCCCTTGCTTTTGTATGTAATACATTGCTGTCATGTTGTCTGTACAAATTAAGACAGCTTTGCTGATTAGCAAAGTTGAAAGGGCTTTAGTGCTAGAAAGATTGCCAGTAACTCCAGGTAAACTTTTTTTGTTGATGGGTCCATATACCCTGAACGGTTTGGTTTTGGAGATGAGCTCCCCATCCGGTGAGCGATGCGTCTGTGGTTAGAACTATTTGTGGAACCGGGTCGAGGAATGGCCTCCCTTTGGATAGGTTTTGTGTGTTCCACCACTGCAGAAAGCGATGTGTGCTGCTGTCCACCAACACTAGATGTGTTAACTGACCTTGAGTTTGGTTCCGCTGATGTGCTAAACATTCCTGTAGGGGACGCATTTGAAGTCTTGCATAAGGAACGATGAGGATGCAAGAGGCCATCATCCCGCCTAGCTGCATGAACACTCGAGCTGGAAGAGAGTGTTGGGGGTTGGAATTTTGATATGAGAGCTTGCATGCTGTCTAACCTGACTGGATTGGGGTATGCAAGGGCTTTTGAGGTATCTATTGTGGCACCTAGATACTGAATGATGTGAGACGGTTGAAGGTGTGACTTGGGTAGCTTTATTGTGAATCCCAAGTCATCGGAGCAGCTGGATTGTTCTGTGTGTATTGTCTATACAGTTTGTTTGTGACTTGGCTTTTATGAGCAAGTCGTCGAGATAAGGAAACATGTGAATGTGTTGTCTGCGTAAATGAGCTGTGACTACAGCAAGACATTTTGTGAAGACTCGGGGTGCTGTAGTCACTCCGAATGGGAGGACTTTGAATTGGTAGTGCTGTCCACTACAAACCATAGATATTTTCTGTGAGCGGGGTGAATGTGAATATGAAAGTAGGCATCCTTGAGGGCTAGAGTGGCAAGGAAATCGCCCTGTTGGAGCAGTGGGAGTACCTGTTGGAGAGTGATCATGTGAAAGTGGTCCGACTGTATGTAGAGATTTAAAGGTCGGAAGTCTAGTATTGGTCTGAGAGTACCGTTTTTCTTTGGGATTAGAAAGTAAAGGGGATAAACCTCTGTTCCTTGATGAGATAAGGGAAATGGTTCTATTGCGTGTTTTTGTAATAAGGAGAGAACCTCTTGTTTTAACAATGTCAGATGTTCTGTGGACATCGGACGTTGTTTGTGGGGTATGATTGGGGGAGATGAAGTGAGTTCCAGGCAGTAACTGTACTGGATAATTTGTCTTACCCACTTGTCTGTGGTGATGGAATTCCAGACAGGTAGGAACTGTGAGAGTCTTCCCCCAACTGGAGTGGAATGGTCGGTGAGAAGTGGAGGGAAGTCACTATTTTGTAGTAGGAGAGGTGCGGGTATAATTACTGCGGCCTCTACCATTGTTGTTGTTGCCTCTATAAACCCCTCTGAAATAGCCTCTGCTAGGAGAGGTTTGAGTAGTGTTTTTGTAGGTGGAGGAGGTTCCATCCCAATAGATATAGAGGCGACGAAAGGAACCTCTACTGGTTGTTGCCTGTAGGGCTCCCATGAACTTAGCAGGTTCTTAGTCCTTCTTCATTTATTCCAAATATGTGTCTACAGTGGGTCCAAATAAGTGTTCTTGATCAAAGGGTTCATTAAGAATTGTGGACTGCAAATCTTGATTAAACCCAGATATACTACGCAGCCATGCGTGTCTGCGTAGTAGAACGCTTGTGTTAACTGCACGCGACGCTGTGTCGGCAACATCAAGAGCACACTTTATAGAAGTGTTTGAGATTCATTTTCCCTCTTGTATGAGGTCATTAGACTTAGCTATACTGATCGGGAAGATGTTGTATGAGCTTTTCAAGCTCATCGTAATGAGCCCTATCATACCTGGCCAGTAAAGCTTGGGTATTGGCAATGCGCCAGTGATTTGCTGCTTGTGAGGGAAAGCGTTTGCCTGATGCGTCTAATAATTTAGACTCTTTATCTAGAGGTGGGGCATACCCTGATGCCTGGATATTTGCATGATTACGTGCATTAGACACCAGCAATGGATGTAGAGGGAGCTGTGCTTTAATATAAGCTGAATTGTTGGGAGCTGGCTTATATTTTATCTCAGTTCTGGGGTTGAGAACTGTAGCCCTGACGGGATCTTTAAAAATGTCAGGTGCATGTTTTACGATACCCTCTAACATAGGAAGAATGCTTGTTGATTTTTGTGACTGTGTGAAAGTCTCTTCCTGTGGGTCTCAATTTAATTCTACCCCAGGATATTGTGCAGCTCTGTGTATGAGCAGTGCAAAACCTATGTTATCATCTGGGGGGATGACCTAGGTGGGTAGGTGTCTGGATCGGGGACACCTGGGACATCTGGTGGATTATCATAATCCTCCCAAAGATCCGTTGGCGGAAGAGTAGTTTCATCATCATTATCCTCTTGTGGGTTTTCATCCCCACCCCCAAGGTGATCATCATCATCATATTGTGGTGTAGGTGAATATGGAAGCACTGAAAAGTGTGCTGGTGAAAGTGGTGTAGTGGGGATATTAGGAGGAGAGAGAGGTCTGACTGGAGCAGCTCCCATGTCTCTCTTCTTTAAGGGTACTTTGGGTTCTTCTGGGGTGTCCAAAGGACTCTTTTTCTGATAGAATTGTTTTGACCAGGTTTAGGGTCAGTATGAAGGGTTTTATGTTCCGGGTCCACTGGATCTAGTTGAAATAGGTCTTCTAATCCAGTATCCTTGTTCGGCACCAATGATTTTGGTTGTTTTGGCCTTGATTTCGAAGCTTTACGAGGGATCTTTGCTTTGGAGGAGCTGTGGAGTCCGAGGACTTTTTCGGCTCAGAGGATGTGTGGTCTTTTTTGCGGCTCTGTGGATTTATCGGCTACGAGAATTTGTTGTCTTTTTTCGGCTCAGAAGATTTGCTCTTTTTTGGCTCTGATGGTTTGTCCTGATGGTGTTTTGGTGCAGAATGTTTGAGTTTCGGTGCTGACGATGGTAGTTCGGTACCAATGCGTGGCTGGCCCGGTCCCTAGTCACCTGGAGGCTTGTCTTTGGACTTCAGAGCAGAGCAGAGCCCGAAGGCGGGGCATCAGAAGTTCTATCACGGTGTCGACCTGAGCCGGAAGGCGAAGGTGTTACCGAAGCCTTATGCTTTTGGGAAGAGATAGGGATGTCGATGTCAGTACTCACGATTCGTTGCCCTGGAGTAACCGTCTCATCTTCTGCCTCTGATTCGTCAGCCTCGGAGACACTGATGTCCCTATTTTCCGGTTCTGGTTCTTGTTCCTCTGGAGCATCGGGCCTGCATTGAAGATGTCGTCCGGCACTGAGGTAGTGGATCGAGAGATTACGTGACGTCGAGCCCAGCGATCACGTATGGTTTTCTTCTATCGGAATGAAGCGCTGGCCGGGCAATCTTTGTCCTCGTGATCTGGAGAGAGGCAAAGGTTATAGACCTCGTGGAGATCAGTGTGTGGGAATTTGACACCACACAGGGTGCATTTTTTGAATGAAGTTCTTTCCATTACCTGTAGGGCCTGGTGGCGAGGATAGGCCCAACCGTCCTTGTCGACGACCGGAATCGAAGGTGTTGAGAGTTGTGTTGGATCCCAGTCGAGGAGCGCGATCGAGAACAATACCGTTGAGCGGTGAAGGATTGCACATCGAAGGGGAATCTAATACGATACCGACCCGGAGCGCAGCCATTTACATCCGAACCCGATGGCGGAAAAAAACGATCTGAAGATGAAGTCGATGCCCATGCGCACTATCACCATAAGGAGGAGTCACCTATCCCATGACTACAAAGACTTCTTTGACAAAAACAGCTTTCAAACATCTGAGCCCAACACCAGATGGCGATCTATGCTAAAGTATTCAAGCTACAGGTCATATGACTCGAACATGTGTTTTTCAACATTCACCAAAGGGAAGGGGTGCTTTGGGGGTCCCTTCGAATGGCTTACCACCTCCCTGTCAGGAGGTGGTAAAATATTATTGTTTTGCAACTGGACTTCAATCGCAAAACATTACTACATACCAATCCAATTTAGTATTTGGAATGGATGCCCTAAACATGCCCCTTCCAAATACCAAATTGTTACAGAATTTAGTTTTATAGATAAGAAAAAGCAAATGGACGGATTTTGTGAATTAGATCCTTTGCAACCACAAAAGGCTTTGTAAGTATGTCCCTAAATGAACAGCAGGACTTGTCTGTCAAACAGATAGGAAGCATAGATCATGCCAGTATGAAAAGAAAATGAAAATGGAGCAGATAGATGAAATGCAGCACACAGGAAGCAGAGTTGAGAGGAGTCATGTGATGTAGTGTGTGAAAATGCTTTGTCTAGATAAAGACAACATGTTATACCCAAGATGTCCACTTAAATGATCAGAATTTGGCAGATACACTATTGTAGAAGAAGTCTGATATTTGCAGCCGTATGAGCCAGCAGCGCAAAGGTTGAGGGGAACGCTAAGCCTATCCTCATATAGTTACCTGCTGAGAGGTGGGCGCACAGCACAAAGTCCTAAACCCATAGCCGATGGAGAAGAGGGTGATGCACATTGCCAATGCGATGGCCACCAGATTGATGATCCTCAAGCCATTGAATAGATCCTGCGGAGAAGAGGATGAGAAGATGGGATCAGGGGCATCCTCCAAGGGTCACACGGCAGAGCATCGCGGTCATGGTGCACTTGGTGAAACCACTGAGGTACACGGGGAGCAGTACGCGCACCTTCCCGTGCAAGCCACCACCGCCAGTGGAAACCCCAACCACCACCGTTACACCATCCCGACTATCACTGCATCATCACAAACAGATTTGTGGCAACAGAAGTCAAAACAACTGCCCCAAAGGCTGTCCCACCAAAAAAGACTATCTAAAGCCTGTTGTTTGTGGTGGCAAAGCCTGCGATTTAGTGAATCACATGGTTTGGGATTGCAAAGTTTTTGTTCATTAACTGCTAGTTTACAAAATGTGCCAAGCTTGGATTACATGATGATGGTTGAATAATAATGTAACGTTAAACAAATTAGAAATAAAGTAAAAAGGTATCACGTGCTATACATACAATACACATGCTCATTTAACAAGAATACTAATGATTGTGTTATTACTGCAGTGCAAAAATAAGCATTGGCAAAGCTATAGGTGTCTATAGGTGTCTTCTTACCCACGCACACATCTAGGACCAGAATGCCTCAACACCCGACTGTCCTTCTACTATCCCACCCGCCAACTAAGATCATCCAATCAAGCCCTCGCCGCAGTCCCGCGCATCTGAAAAACCACCATGGGTGGCAGATCCTTCTCCTTCCTGGCTGCCAAGACCTGGAACTCACTCCCCACCCACCTCCGCCTTACTCAGAATCACATCTCCTTCAGAAAAGAACTGAAAACTTGGCTATTCGATAAACAATGAACCCCTCCCTCTAGCGCCTTGAGACCCTCTGGGTGAGTAGTGCGCTTTATAAATGCCTGAACTTGAACTTGGTTGCCAGCCTTTAGCGTTGTCAGTGCTCGTTTTGTTTTGTCATGGTTCTTGTCCAACTTTATTGTCGAGGGAGCTGCTGGGCCTTCGCAAATGTAAAAAGCACGATGGCTAAAAGCAAAACTAATTTTTGATCTATCTTTAAAAGAACGCATTGCAATTGTAGTGTCTGGCACACTTGTGTGTGAGTGTATTGTGGAATTTCTAACTGGGGGGCACTACCAACCAGAATATAAGATCCTTAATTATTGCCCGGCGATGTCGCCTCTCGAACCCACCAAGAAGTTAAACCATTGAAGAGGCAGGCGCTGGAGACTGGAAGGCAGGAAACAAGGTTTTTATTCTCTCCGGAGGAGAACACAACGAAACGGACAGAAGGTATCGTTCAGAGGTGCTCTAACTGCATCTCGGAGGCCTGGCCTCTTATACATGAGTTTATCTCTTTATTACATGTAACACATTCTCGTCGATACTTTGATGTACGAAAAGACATCCTCAGAACCCCCCCTTCCCAGCCCGTTCCCATGCAAGGCTACAGTGGAAGTCCCCGCCCCGTTCACAACAGGTGATGATCATTGCGCAGCTGGGTATTACGCCGATTCACGGAGTGTGCGGGTTTCGATCGGATCTCGTGGGATGGGGGGCTTTGATCATCTCGGGGGTCCTTTGAGGAGGGAAGCTTCCTATTGTATGGGGAGGGGCAGGAGTATGGTATCGGCAGAGCTAGGTGTCGGCCTGGGAACGGGAAGACAGACGGGCACACGGGAAAAAGGGGGTTTGCATCAAAAGGGCCGGAGGTCATGACGGGGAAGCAGGGAGATGTCGCGCTGGGCACAGGATGAGGGCCTGGGGCAGAGCAGCGCCGAAGAGGGGTTTATGACCCAAGGCAGGTGCAAGCAGGGGGTTGCTAGCGAAGTTTGGAGAGAGAGAGAGAGAGAGAGAGAGAGAGACGCGCTGGCTCTCGGCGAGAGCCGGGAAGCCATGGTGTCCAAAAATGGCGGCTGTTTTACGCGCACAAAAGGTTTGAGGAGAGCAAGAGGGCGCCGATAATGTTGACAGTTTTCAGCCTAACTTTTAACAGTCCTCCCTTTTCAACATATCTAGCCAACTTGCTCATTCAATGTCAATTTTCATCAAATTCCTAACTTCGGTATCATATAATGCCCTCATATGTTCGCTTCCAATGTCCACAGTTTTGGGAAAAATACAACTCGCACATAAAGAACACATAGGTGGCAAACATTGAATTCCTAAGCATAGGCCACATATTACAACTACGGGAATCAGGATAATGGTGAGCAGTCTCCAGCCCCAACTTTTGATGGTGTCCCAGAACCAACCACCAAGCGACCATTCTTCTTGCTCTTGGTGAACTTCCGAGGAGAGTCTGTGAAGATGTTCGATGGCTTTGTACACTGAGGGTGAGTTGTCCGGTATGTATGTACAACAGCTGGCCCCAATAATGCGGCATGCTCCTCCACGGTCCGCCAGAACTACATCTAGAACGAGGCGGTTCTGAAGGGCCACCAAACGGACCGCTTGGAGCTCGGCAGTGTTGTTGGCAAAGATGCCCGCTGTGATGTTCATGGTTGTCTCGACTGCCTGAGTCAAATGTCGGATGGCACGGCTGTTTGCCATCGGGCCCCAGAGGGGGACGAGTCCTTTCATAGCATCGAGGAACTGTGCTCCTGTTGAGTCGGCTTGCTCAACGTCTTTTGCTCGTTTTTGCCTGTGGTGATTCGCTGGGGCCACATAAGTTGGAGGAAGGACGAAGGAGATGTAGCAAGTGCCCCCCCAGCCTTTGGGGAGCCAGGTGTAGGCCTTCGTGCCACAGATGAAATACATGTTACCGTCCTGCTTTCAGCAGAAGCGGCCGCTCCACGCTCCCAGCCTCCGGATTTGGTATCGTTATTGCAGAGTTCTCACCTGATTAAGCCTGCACAGCTCTTGAAGTGTTAGAAGCGCCTAGCTTGTGTGTAGCGCTAGCAGAGTTCTCACCTGATTAAGCCTGCACAGCTTTTGAAGTTTTAGAAGCGCCTAGCTTGTGTGTAGCGCTAGACTGCCCCGACCTCCCAGCATTTGTTTAGAATTCCGCCGAGGCCATTAACATATTGAAGCCCCCAAAGTGCGCTTGTGTGACAGCAGCTCCTGCACCGTGCTGCCTGAATAGATAAGATTGCCTGCTATTGCACTGTGTATTAGCGCCGCAGCCTCTGACATCGCGCTCGCCTCCATTGTGCCCCAGTGTTGTTGCAAGTTTGCCTGTCTTGCTGCTGCCATTTTGTTTATTGTTGCCCTGCCTCCTTCCCCTGATCTCCACCCCGCCTCCCTGCTGACCCTCCCTCCCACTGATACTGACCTCGCTGCCCCTCCACGATCGCGCTGTGACCGTCCTGCTTTCAGCAGAAGCGGCCGCTCCACGCTCCCAGCCTCCGGATTTGGTATCGTTATTGCAGAGTTCTCACCTGATTAAGCCTGCACAGCTCTTGAAGTGTTAGAAGCGCCTAGCTTGTGTGTAGCGCTAGCAGAGTTCTCACCTGATTAAGCCTGCACAGCTTTTGAAGTTTTAGAAGCGCCTAGCTTGTGTGTAGCGCTAGACTGCCCCGACCTCCCAGCATTTGTTTAGAATTCCGCCGAGGCCATTAACATATTGAAGCCCCCAAAGTGCGCTTGTGTGACAGCAGCTCCTGCACCGTGCTGCCTGAATAGATAAGATTGCCTGCTATTGCACTGTGTATTAGCGCCGCAGCCTCTGACATCGCGCTCGCCTCCATTGTGCCCCAGTGTTGTTGCAAGTTTGCCTGTTTTGCTGCTGCCATTTTGTTTATTGTTGCCCTGCCTCCTTCCCCTGATCTCCACCCCGCCTCCCTGCTGACCCTCCCTCGCCCCTCCCCTCCACTATCCGCATATGATAGATGAACTCTAGCGCAGCGGTCTCGCGTAGCGGTCTCGCCGAAGGTGCGCCAAAGGTAAGCCCGTCTACGCCCGTCCGCGCCTGGTCCGCGCCCAGCGCCAGACCCCCTGCCCCTCACGCTGCGCTGCCCTCCCGCATCACCTACGATGCCGCCACCCTCCTAGCCCTCAACCCCGGTCGCGCCCCCAACTGCGTCCAAGCCGCTCCTGGACGCTCCCATGGACCGTTCTCCTGCTTCTCCTGCAATTTTAGCGGCACCGACAACATCTCCGCTACGACCACAACACAGATTCCCGACCCCAACCACCTACATTGCATCCTTCTCAACACCCGCTCGGTCCACAGGCACGCCATTGACCTTTGGAACCTACTAGACACCATCTCTCCTGACGTCGCCTTCCTAACGGAAACATGGATGAACGCCTCCTCCGCCCCTGACATCGCCATCGCTATCCCTGATGACTATAAGATCACACGCAAGGACCGCATCGACCATACAGGAGGTGGAATCGCCATCGTCCATAAGAAATCCATGCGCATTTCTACCAGCTCCGACGCCAACCTCGCTAACTCCGAACACCTTCACTTCCAGATCCACATCGACCCCAAGACAACTCTTAGAGGCACCCTCCTCTACAGACCACCAGGACCCCGCGCAAAATTCAGTGAAGACATCACGGACTTCATCACCCCACACGCGCTCCCCTCCAAAGACTACATCCTTTTGGGAGACCTCAACTTCCACCTTGAAAAGATCAACGACCGCAACACCGCCACCCTCTTAGACAACCTCGCCAACCTCGGACTTAAACAACTGGTCACTTCCCCCACCCACATCGCAGGTCACACACTCGACCCCATCTTCACCTCCAGCAACCATATCTCCTTCAGCCACACTACGGATCTCCTCTGGACTGACCACAGCTGCGTTCACTTCACCTACAACAAGCCAAAACCCATCATCCACCTCCAACCAACTCTACAAAGAAACTGGAACAAAATCACCACGGAGCAGATCTCCACATCGCTCCTTCGAACCTCCCCAGCCCTCTCTTCTAACGCCAACGAAGCCGCCTCCAACCTCACCCTTTGGTTATCCAACACCGCCGACTCCTTAGCACCACTGAAAAAACGTCAACACAAACTTGGCAACAAGAAGGCCTCATGGTTCAACGATGACCTCAAGAAGTCCAAGAAACTGTGCCGCTCCCTTGAAAAGGCCTGGAAAAAAGACCCATCCACCAGCAACAAGGACGCCTTCAAAAGCGCCACCCGCACTCACCACCAACTGATCCGAATAGCCAAGAAAACAGCATTCAAGGATCGACTTGACAACAACGCCCACAACAGCAAGGAACTTTTCAACATCGTCAAGGAATTTTCCAACCCCTCGGCCAACTCCAACGACATCACCCCCTCTCAAACCCTCTGCGACTCCCTAGCCTCTTTTTTCCACAACAAGATTGCTGACATCCACAACAGCTTTGACGACCAACCCGGAAGACAACCCACCCCACCATCTGCTGACCATCTTCCCCCCGTCAACACCCTTAACGCCTGGAACCCAATCTCCACTGAGGACACCATCCGCCTGATGAATTCCATCCACTCTGGATCCCCCACAGACCCATGCCCTCACCACATCTTCAACAAAGCAGACTCCGTCATAGCTCCGCACCTCCGAGACGTCATCAACTGCTCCTTCAACTCCGCTACCTTCCCTGAAGACTGGAAACACGCTGAACTCACCGCCCTTCTGAAAAAACCAACAGCAGACCCCACCGAACTCAAATACTACCGCCCCATCTCGCTTCTTCCATTCCCGGCCAAAGTCATCGAGAAAGCTGTCAACAACCAGCTCGCCGCCTTCCTCGAAGCCAACAAATCACTCGACCCCTCACAATCTGGATTCCGAGCCAAACACAGCACTGAGACCGCCCTCATCGCAGCAACAGACGACATTCGAACTCTACTGGACAATGGAGACACAGTCGCCCTCATCCTCCTCGACCTCTCTGCAGCATTCGACACAGTCTGCCACAGCACCCTTTTACAACGCCTCAATAACATCGGAATCCAAGGAAAAGCACTTGAATGGATTACCTCGTTCCTCACCGGAAGAACCCAGAGAGTCCGCCTTCCACCATTCAAGTCAGAGGCCACTGAAGTCATCTGCGGCGTACCACAAGGATCCTCACTCAGCCCCACCCTCTTCAACGTATACATGAGCCCCCTCGCGGCCATCGCCCGCCAACACAACCTCAACATCATCTCTTACGCGGATGACACTCAACTGATCCTTTCTCTCACCAAGGACCCCAGCACCGCCAAAACTAACCTACACGAAGGAATGAAAGAAGTCGCCGAATGGATGAAACAAAGCCGTCTGAAACTGAACTCAGACAAAACAGAAGTCCTCATCTTAGGTAAATCCCCCTCTGCATGGGACGACTCCTGGTGGCCGGAAGCCCTCGGAAAAGCACCCATCCCGACAGACCACGCACGGAACCTTGGCGTCATCCTGGATTCTTCACTCTCAATGAACAGACAAGTCAGCGCCGTATCCTCTTCCTGCTTTAACATTCTTCGCATGCTCAGAAAAACATTTCGCTGGATCCCCTCCGAAACCAGAAAAACAGTCACCCACGCTCTGGTCACGAGCCGACTGGACTACGGAAACACCCTCTACGCAGGTACCACCGCTAAACTCCAGAAGAAACTACAACGAATCCAAAACGCCTCAGCCAGGCTCATATTAGACATCCCACGCAACGAACACATCTCTGGTCACCTTAAAGACCTCCACTGGCTACCCGTCAATAAGAGGATCACTTTCCGACTGCTTACCCACGCACACAAATCACTCTACGACATCGGACCAGATTGCCTCAACTCTCGACTGTCCTTCTACACCCCCTCCCGCCAACTTCGCTCTTCCAGCCAAGCCTTCGCCACTGTACCTCACATCAACAAGACCACCATGGGAGGCAGATCCTTTTCATACCTGGCTGCCAAAACATGGAACTCACTCCCCGCTTACCTTCGCCTCACCCAGAATCACCTAGCGTTCAGAAAGCAGCTTAAAACGTGGATATTTGACAAATAATCCTCCTCCCCTTCCTAAGCGCCTTGAAACCCTCTGGGTATGTAGTGCGCTATACAAATTTTATGACTTGACTTGACTTGACATGTTTGGGGAGGACACAAAGGAAGGTGGATCCGTGGAGTCCAAAGTTCTGGTAAAGCGGCAAGCGCTGTGACCCACCAGCTGTGTCCCAAGTCCTTCTACACACATGTGGCCTGTGACGTTGATGACCGTCAGGGCTACAGTCAGAGTGGCAGCCGTTCGTTTCCGCAGATAGGAGAAGGTGGGTCTGGTTGGATTGTTGAATACCTGCATTTCGATTCGTTCTTTGGCCGGAATGTCCATTTGGATCGAGTCGCTGGGGTTCAGCGGGCAGAAGTGTGTCTTTGTCTTGTTTCGCCCGGCCCCATGAGAAGAATGTGCTGCAGCCCTGCTGGAGGTGGCATTTTCCGTATAGCTCTCTTGCAGGAGGATCAGCCAGGCAAGGCAGGAGCCGTGGACGGAGAAGGGTGAAGGGATGAATGGTATTGAATGTCCAGTGGCATGGGGTAGCAACCCACAGATCCAGCAGTTGGTGGCGTTGGTGGCAAGATTGTGCTGGTGAAGTAGCTGTACGAAAGAGTTGTTCCAGAACTCCTTTCGCCTCTCTCTTAGTTGAGGAGAGAGCGAAATTAGATAATGTTCCTTCATGGTGGTAGGCTGAGCAGTGGTTAGGAATGTTTCGTGAGCAGGTGTGTGTTCTTCCATAATCCAGAGCGTAGTCATGAGGAGAAAACAGAGGAGGATTACGATGAAGAGTGCGATTGTCTTTGAGCTATGGAGTCTGTCTGTTCTCGGATTTCTGTAGTGGGTATTTCCTGTTGTCTCAGTCGGCTTCTTGTTTGGCGCTTCCATCATCTTCTTATCTGGCGCTTCCATCATCTTCGTCTTCAAGGTGCTCGGTAGTGGGCAGGACCACAGACTCAGTTTTAGCTTCTCTCCAGGTAACCCTTGGTAGTTTGGGTCACCGTTCTGAGATTCTCTAACCTAGTCCATGGCCTACTTAGCCGAAGCTCCCTCCTTTCGACGCAGGAAATACCCTTCTCGAGATGGCACAGTGGGGTCAGGATGTTTTGAAAGTTCAAGTGTCTCTGTATCAGGGTAGCAGCTCAACGATGGTCGGTCCCGGTTCAGGAGCTCTTCTTGGGTGTTGACGGTGTCTGTCGTGGCCAGGGCTGGAGAGATCTTTTTGCAGTGGTGAGCGTGCAGCCAGTGTTTCTTCCCCTCCACTCGAAGTGCGGTCCGAGTGGTGATCAGCACTTGCCAGGGGCCCGTCCACCGGGGTTCCAAACTCTTTGATCGCTGAAAGTTTCGGATCAGCACGAAGTCCCCCGGCTGGATGGCGTGACCCGGACCCCTGGAAGCATCGGGGATGGCCTGCCGCACCTGCTGATGAAGGACAGACAAAGTTTCAGTCAATTTGTACAGATAATCAGACATTAGGACATCCGGAACGTCATGAATGGACGTTGGTTTCGGGGCAGACCAGACGCTCATGGGTCGGCCGAAGACAACTTCATAAGGGGTTAAGTGATGTCGGGTGGGGGTAGAGCGCATCGATAGCAATGCCAATGGGAGGGCGTCTGGCCATTTCAGGCCCGTCGTAGCCACTATTTTGGCCAGTTTAAGCTTTAGTGTGGCGTTGTGTCGTTCGACCAGCCCAGCAGATTGAGGGTGGAAGACTGCGTGGAATTTCTGTTTGATACCCAGCCCATTTAGGATGAGCTGGATAACGTTGGCTACAAAGTGGGGGCCATTATCACTCCATAAAACACGACAGAGGCCATAACGGGGGAAAAACTCTTTTAACAGGACCTTTGCAGTGGCCATAGCGGTGTTGTCACGGGTCGGATATGCTTCCACCCATTTGCTAAATGCGCATACCACAACAAGTACATATTTCAGGCCTTGGCATCTGTCTAGCTGGATGTAGTCCATCTGCAGGACTTCAAATGGGTGGTTTGGGACCCCAAATCCCCCCCGGGGTACTACAGTTCCCTTCCCGGGGTTGTGTTGCAGGCATATTAAGCATTGTTGGACCAGGCGTTTTGCGGAATCTGGGATCTTGTCATTGTGCCAAACCCTGGAGACAAGTTCGATCATGGGGGCTGATCCTATGTGGGCTGGGGAGTGTGCCATGGATAATATGGGAATCAGGTATGAATCAGGTAGCAACCATCTGTTCGTGTCTTTTGTCCGCCAGCAGCCTTCATCGTCTTTCAATCCCACCCGTGCCCATTCGGTCAATTCATGTTGTGTCCTAGCCATTTGTATGTCTCTAATTGTGTCCTTGGTGTCAGTCCAGTTTTCTGCTTGTGACCTGGTCACGTACATACGTGTTGTCGTTCTATTTTCTGCTGTCGTTCGGGCGGTGATGTCGGCTAGTGCGTTTCCCTGTCCAATAATGTCTGTCACCTTCTTGTGTGCCTGGCATTTGATCACGGCAAGCTTGTTGGGGAGGAGGACAGCTTCGATTAAGGCGGAGACTAAATCCCCGTGCAGGATGGGTGTGCCGTGTGAGGTCAAGTATCCTCTCTCCCTCCAGAGGAGCCCAAAATGGTGAACCACCCCGAAGGCGTACTGGCTGTCGGTGTAAATGTTCGCCGTGGTTCCTGTTGCCAGGATGCAGGCTCTCGTCAAAGCAATCAGTTCCGCTGCCTGAGCAGATCGCTGGGTGATGCGGGCTGTTTCTACTACAGTTCGAGCTGTGGTGACTGCATAGGCAGCGGAAGTGGTACCATCGGAGAGTTTGATGCAAGAACCGTCCACCCACAACTCCCCGTCGGGGTCAGGGAAAGCTGTGTCTCTGAGGTCGACCCTACTCCTGGTCTGTTCGTCCGTAAGAGTCACGCAGTCATGTACGGGGTGCACATTGGGGTCGTTCTCTGGCAGGGGTAACAGAGTTGCTGGGTTCAGTGTGGTGCATCTTTTCAGGGTGATATGGGGGGCAAGCAAGGTTAGTTCGTATCCAGTCAGTCGTGCACTCGTCAGATGTTGCGTCTTGGTTTGGTTCAGGAGGGTGTCGACTGCATGGGGTACCAGTACCGTGAGGGAATTCGAGAGTACAATCCCCTCACTCTGTCGGATAGAGACTGCAGCAGCAGCTACAGCTCGAAGGCAGGCAGGCAAGGCTCTGGCGACAGGGTCAAGAGTGGCAGAGAAGTAAGCGCACGGTCGTTGCTTAGGACCGATGGCCTGGGTCAGGACAGATAAAGCGCACCCCTCCCTTTCGTGAGTGTAAAGGGAGAAGGGCTTTCTGTAATCAGGGGTACCCAGGACAGGGGCTGAGCAAAGGGCATCTCGTAGTTCTGTGAAGGAGGTTTGACACTCAGGAGTCCAAGGGAGTGGGAAAGGGACGTCTTTGTTTAAGAGGGAGAGCAGTGGTTTTACAACGAGGCTGAAGTTTGGCAACCATTGTCGGCAGAAGGAGGTGAGGCCTAATAGGGAGCGAACCTGCTTCTGGGTTTTAGGGACAGGGGTGTCTAGAATGGTCTGGATTCGATCAGGGGTGAGTTTCCTTCCATCTTTGGACAGAAGGTGGCCTAGGTAAGTGACCTGGGGTAGGCAGAATTGCAACTTCTTCTTGGAGACCTTGTGGCCATTTTCCGCGAGGAAGTGCAAGAGTTGAATGGTGGCGGTAACCGCTAGAGGGGTGGTGTCGGCTGCCAAGAGGATGTCATCGACATATTGTACCAACACCACCCCGTCGGGTAACCGGACTTGGTCTAGTTGCCTTTTGAGGGCCTGGCTGTAGATGCTAGGGCTCTCCGTGTAGCCTTGAGGGGCTCGGCAAAACCTATATGAGCGGGATTTTAGAGTAAAGCCGAAGAGATATCGGCTGTCTGGGTGGATGGGGATGGAGAAGAATGCGTTCTTGAGGTCGATGACGGAAAAGGTGGTTGCAGTGGATGGAATCAAGGTCAGGATGGTGGTGATGTCTGAGACCACAGGGTACTGGGGTACTACCACTTTGTTGATCTCTCGGAGGTCGATGATGAAACGGTATGCTTTCTCATCTCCCTCTCCCTGCTTCTTGATAATGGGCAAGATAGGGCTGTTGCAAACGTTGCTAACCACTTCCTCTACCACTCCTGCGTCTATCAATGACTGGATAATCATTACCAATGCCTTCTCGCCCTCTGGCGATATCCGATATTGTGGGAGTTTTGGGAGTGTTGCGTCTGGTCGGACAGTAATGTGCACTGGGTCAATTAACATACGCCCTACGTCCGAATCCGCTTTGGCCCACAGATACGGAGGCAGGGTGTCAAGCAGGGACGCGTCGACGTCGGTGATGGAAAACATGTGTCGGGGGGAACAATGTTTAAGCAGAACGGGGTTGTCGTAAAGAAACACTCGAACTCCATCTTGAGAACACCTAATCGTCGCTCGGAAGTGTTTCAGTAAGTCAAGTCCCATAATGGCGTCAGGGCTATTGGAGGAGAGCAAGAACGTGGTGTCGGTGGTGTTGTTTTCTACGTCAAAGAGAATCGGGGCAGACAAAGGGTTGGTGGAGGGCGTTCCATCGAAACCTGTCGATGTTATGAGTGAGCCAGACAAGGGTGCCCTTGGAATCAGTCGTTTAGATAACGCACTACGTGTTGCGCCAGTGTCTACCAGAAATGGAGACTTGGTACCCAGGACCTTAGCAGTGACATAAGGGCCCTGCTGGTCAACATAGAGCTCGACTGGATCCCTCCCTCGCCCTTGGCTGTCCTATGCAAAGGTGTGAGTGTCGTCATAGTCAGATTGTTGATATTGGTTCTGTCTGGGTCGATCGAACGTATTCGGTCTGCTTGATCTGACATTAGTCGCGTCATTTGGGGGCCCTCGTTGTGTTCCCCTAGGTCTCGGTCCGTTTGCTACCTCCCTGGGGTCTCTGTTCCTGATCATTTCCAGGAGAACTGGGCACTGGGATTTCCAATGGCCAGTCTCTTTGCAGAAAGCGCACTGGTCATCTCTAAGGTCTGTGCGTCCACTGTAGGGAGTCAGAGTGCGGTCCTGGGGAAATGCAGTCTTAGGGGCGTTTGTCTGGTAGTTTCCCCGGTATTGGTCTCGTCCTATAGTCACCCCTTGCAGTTTGGCAATCATCACCCTCTCCTTTAAGTCTTTCTTCTTTTTCTCTGTCGCCCTATCGTTCTCATTTTTCTGATGTTCATAATATTGGGCCATTTGAAGAATCGCCGTAGGTTTGGAGGCTGCCCAACTACTCTCGCTGGCCTGTAGTTTCTGAGAGATGTCCAATGATAGGCCCTTAACATAATTCTGGACAAACAGATGGTGTCCGGTTGCAGTGGTCATGTCCTGGCCGCTGTAATCGGAGAACACCGTTTCAAACCGGGAGAAGTATTCCGATACATCCTCCTGGGGTTTTTGGCGACAGGCTGTTACTATCGACCAGTCCACTTTCTTTTCTGGGATTAGGGTTTTTAATTTCTCTACAATTTTATCTGGGAGGTCTAGAATGGATTTCAACGGCTTTTGTCCTGGTCCCCGTTGTTTGTCCAAGTCATCGAGTTGTGGCCAGGTATGTCCGAACAGCTCAAGGTGGTCGACTTTCCGGATTTGCTTCCACACATCAGCTGGTAGACATAACCCGAAGAACAAGTCGATGTCGGCCAGGGTCATGATAGTCGAACCCAGGGCTGTACCTAATTCAGTATAGAAGGCAGTGGGGTTTTTACGTAGGTCGGGTAGAGACTTCCGGAATGTCAGTATCTCTTGCCGGTCCCATGGCTGGTAGACCCAGTTGTATACTACCCTTCCCTTCGCATCTTGGTTGTTTGCATCATCGTGAGTCCCCGTACCCCGAGGAGGAACCCAGTAAGGGGCAGCCTCACGTATCGGCATCATGGTGTTAGATTGCTCGGTTGGCGGTTCGGTCACTACGGGGGCCGCGGATTTAGCTCCCGGCTTTCGTTCAGTGAGGTGGCGGAAAACCTCAAGCGTACGCGTAAGGAGGTCCGACACATCACACTCGCCCTCATCCCCGATATCGACCTTCCGGTACAGAGTCCTTAGGCTCTCGGGACCTTTGTCTCGATATCGGTCCTCGTATGCATTCAAGACATGATAACACAGTCGTACGGTAAAATGTCGTCTGTGACTCCCTGTATACGAGCCGAACATATCTGTGATGTACTCTTCATCATCCTTCCTTTCTACCAGTGTCCTTGCTATTTTGTCGATCCCCGCTCGCTCATCTTTGTCTAGCCTGTTTATTCTTGCAAGGCCAGCCCCTCGAGTCTCATGCTCGTCTAACGTTGTCGTTGATGTGGGTTTTAATACAAGGGGTTCGGCTGGCACAGAGGCCATTGGGGCCGACGCTGCGGCGGTACCCTCGATTGTACCTGGGGGTGGCGCGTGCTGCGCCAGGGGCCGAGAAGGGGCATATGGAGGGGGCATGTAGATGATAGGGGGACCTAACAGCAGGTCCTCATTTGCTTGTCGTTTTGAGGGTAAATCAGGGTAGAGCATGGGGGGGGTTCTAACCGGACACTGGCTTGGCGTTTCCCTTTCTAGTTTCTGTTTAGCTTTCTCTCTTTCCTCTATCTCCTTTTTTAGCTTCTGAGCAGCTAGGTGGGCTGCTTTTTGCAGCTCTTTTTCCAACCTACTCTCAGTTTTCTTTTTACGCTGTTCAGTTTCTTTTCGCCACATGCCGAAGCTATCAAGCATAGTGGGTGTTGTCTTGTTTTTACCCAGGGCAGTTTCTAGCATTTTTATTTTATCATCATCGAAGGATCCTGTCAGGGGCCATTGACTTTCTTGACCCTGTTTTGTATATTTATGCCATAGTTTACTATAGGCAATAGCGGTCAATCCATGCTTCATGAACATGTCCTTATTAGGGGTGCCTTCCAGTGGGGCTGGATGGTCCATCTCTAATAAGCGGTCCGGGCTAAACAGGCTACCAATCAGTGGGGAGAAGACAGACATGACGGCTCGTAACGAGGGACTAAAAAGTCAGCACTGCCTATCTTATCACTAGGTGCAAAGACTGGACAGAATATTTCTATTCTACGTTGTTTGCAGGCAGTGAATACCTCATGGATCACAATAACCAAAGACCAACAAATAACAATGGGGAGAATGAGTAGGTCCGCAAAGATTTGCGTTACCTACCTTTTTCGCTATCTGCAAAAAGGGTGGTCTCTTCCCTGTTTGCAGACAGGGAATCTCCAGGAAACAATAATTTTGCGAACAACAGTTCAGTTTCAAGCAATTATAGGGTGAGGGAGAAAAAAATAAGCACGGCTGCTACCCTACCTATCCTCCACTGCTTGCAAAGAGAGAGACCTTTGTTTCTCCGTTTGCAGACAGTGAATCCCTCGTGGATCAAGATAACAAAAGACCGACAAATAACAATGGGGAGAGTGAGTAGGTCCGCAAAGATTTGCGTTACCTACCTTTTTCACTATCTGCAAAAAGGGTGGTCTCTTCCCTGTTTGCAGACAGGGAATCTCCAGGAAACAATAGTTTGTGAACAACAGCTCAGTTTCAGGTGACTATTGAGTGGGGGAGAAAAATAAGCACGGTTGTCTGCCCTACCTATCCTCCACTGCTTGCAAAGGGAGAGCCTGTTGTTTCTCCGTTTGCAGACAGTGAATCTCTAATTTAAACAAAAAGGAGCAATACTAGTATTTAACAATCAAGCAAATTTTCGCAATTTGTCGTGGTAACACGACCTTACCCGGACCGCATGGACAGTTTCCTGACTTCCGAATCCAGCGCCCGATCGTCCTCTCTTCTTCGTTATCCTCGCGGCACTCCTGATGGTTCCCAGTCAGGACCGTAGATCACTCGAGAGAGGTCTGTTCGGAACCAGTGAAGTTCGGATGATCGGCTGTCAGACGAGGGTCTATCGGACAGACGCGTTCCCGATCGTTGCAGTCGTTCACTTTGTCGTCAGGACCTCTCCCACTGGATCCATGGGTCGCTGATGGGCCCCACGCTTGGGACGCCAATTGTGGAATTTCTAACTGGGGGGCACTACCAACCAGAATATAAGATCCTTAATTATTGCCCGGCGATGTCGCCTCTCGAACCCACCAAGAAGTTAAACCATTGAAGAGGCAGGCGCTGGAGACTGGAAGGCAGGAAACAAGGTTTTTATTCTCTCCGGAGGAGAACACAACGAAACGGACAGAAGGTATCGTTCAGAGGTGCTCTAACTGCATCTCGGAGGCCTGGCCTCTTATACATGAGTTTATCTCTTTATTACATGTAACACATTCTCGTCGATACTTTGATGTACGAAAAGACATCCTCAGAACCCCCCCTTCCCAGCCCGTTCCCATGCAAGGCTACAGTGGAAGTCCCCGCCCCGTTCACAACAGGTGATGATCATTGCGCAGCTGGGTATTACGCCGATTCACGGAGTGTGCGGGTTTCGATCGGATCTCGTGGGATGGGGGGCTTTGATCATCTCGGGGGTCCTTTGAGGAGGGAAGCTTCCTATTGTATGGGGAGGGGCAGGAGTATGGTATCGGCAGAGCTAGGTGTCGGCCTGGGAACGGGAAGACAGACGGGCACACGGGAAAAAGGGGGTTTGCATCAAAAGGGCCGGAGGTCATGACGGGGAAGCAGGGAGATGTCGCGCTGGGCACAGGATGAGGGCCTGGGGCAGAGCAGCGCCGAAGAGGGGTTTATGACCCAAGGCAGGTGCAAGCAGGGGGTTGCTAGCGAAGTTTGGAGAGAGAGAGAGAGAGAGAGAGAGACGCGCTGGCTCTCGGCGAGAGCCGGGAAGCCATGGTGTCCAAAAATGGCGGCTGTTTTACGCGCACAAAAGGTTTGAGGAGAGCAAGAGGGCGCCGATAATGTTGACAGTTTTCAGCCTAACTTTTAACAGTATCAGTGCTGTAGTGTCAACCACAAATATATGATAATGCAACGCTAACGTTTTCCACGCATGACATTACCACGCAAATTTTACTTTGCATGCGTCTTTACCACGCAGCATTTTCCAACTCACGATTATACACCGCAAAATTTACGTTACTTAACCTCTTACGTCCTGTACATAATGATACTGATAGGCTAAAAAAAATGATTTCCAAACTGCTGAACAAAGCAAAATATCGATGTTTATAACAAACCAATACTACAGATTACCTTTCTTTTTACATTTTTCAATTTACATTGCGCTTTAATTATATTGTTTTATGTATAAACATTGGATCCTTACCTCACCTCTCCACGCCTTTCACCAGCTGCCCTTCACGGAAACGAGCGTCAAAACACGTTTTGAAAAATAGAGATAGGACTACTATAATGACGTACACGCCACGTCGCTGGGGAGGCTCTTTTCTTGATCGTCAGAGGCACTTAATATCGGTTTTTTTCTCAGTTTTCTTCGTTTTTTTTTTCATTCTGATTGTTTTTTTTGGGGGGGGAGACCTTCCCCCCAGGCCCCCCAAGCCCCCTTTTTTTATATTTACTTTTTCTTAATGATGCACACGCAGGACGAAAGAACGAAGACTGGAAGGGAAGAACGTTGCGTGGTAAAGACGGTCGTGGAATGCACCCGCGTTGAAAAGACGTTTGCGTAGTAAGTGAACCGTAGTAAACGTCACGCGTGGTAAAGACTTCGTAGTAAAGGATGTTTTCCGTCTACCACAGGCAGGGTACCCGCTAATGACTATGCCACACACAGAACTTAATAATACACATCTTTATTCTGCTGAGTGCAACTGCAAATAAACATTCTAAACCAAGCTTTCATTGTGTTCCACTCTAAGACTGACTTGCAAGACACTACAACTTCCCATGATGCATGCCCTAGGGGGTGTTATCAAAATGTGAATGGCACAACACAAGACCAATGGATGAAGAGGGCTGGCTAAAAGTCCCAAAAATCAAGTATATATACAATTTCCAGTAGTAAACAGGGTTAATAGTCATTTTATTTTTCCTCATTAGCTCCTAGTGCAAGGGAAATTGTTAAAATATTGTTTATCTACATGGTTTTGCACTAAAATGTTTTTTCTGCTACAATGTTCCATTTAAACATGTGCTCTGAACTGAAGTGGTTTTATTTATTTAAAAAAGTTTAATGTCTGCTGCTAATTAGGGGAACTGTTTATTTAAAAAAATATATATATTGGGGTGCCCCAATTTTTGTAGACTCGCTTTCTGAGCCTACCTCGACCGCATTACACAAAGCGGTCGTAGTTTGAGCCTCGCGTCAAGACCTGTATCTTTCAGGTTGACGGTCTAGCCTTTTGATGTGTGGGAAGCATCAAAGGGAGGGCGATACGTGGCTGTGTCGCTGACACGCCAAATCACGCCATAGGCAAGCCTGTCTGCGCCAGTCCACGCCTGGACAACTCTCGTCACCATGCTGTCAGTAGTACCCCAGAAGTCAGGTAAGATTACCATACACGCGGGTATTCCTACTGAATTTAATTAAAACAGTCGGATGTGATTTAATCTGCTGTGCTAAGTGTTCACCAAACTTAATTGAAAGCCTATACTCTAGGTGTAACTGTAACTGGCGGGAGGTTCTTAGCTGTGACCATCTGTTCAGGACCTCCCCCTCATCCCTAATAACCTCAGGGAGCATGCTTTGAAATGCTCATACTTCAATGCTCGTTCACTCCCTCAATCAATCAATCAAGGAATTGTAAGCGTGCTACTCACCGGTGAGGGTCTCAAGGCGCTAAAACGTTCTATAGAAATTTGGGATCTAATTAGAGATGAAATGCCAGATGTAGCATTTATTACTGAAACCTGGCTCCGTGAATCTGCCATGCCTGACATTGCCATCTCAATACTCCCTAACTATAAGATTCTGAGATGTCGGAGGGCTGGTTGCCAAGGAGGCGGCACAGCCCTAGTTTTTAGCGACATCTATGTGTTCGCTTTGGAAGACAGCCGCTCGGCGGAGGAGGCAGATTCTAACTCTAAAAGATCTAAGGTTATTAGGAGCCACTTTTGTATATAGGCCACCGGGACACCACGCTCAGTGGGCCAATGAGCTGTCTTCATGGCTCACCCCCCTAATGCTGAAACACAATAGGTATATTTTTATTGGGGACTTTCATTTTCATTTAGAAGAGCAGAAGATGCTTTCTGCAAACAATTGGGGAATGATTTGCTCACGCTACTACTTACATAGTAGTTAACGCCCCCAGTCATCAGTAGGTCACACATTAGACCTGCTTTTCTCAAACTCTAATAATGTACAGGAGATTAACATTTTTTCACGGTTATCACCAATTTTGTGTGCATTTTTTACTCAGATTTTTTATATTTCGCTAAATACAGCAACTTACGCAAACATATGGAATATGCACTAATTCTCCCTTTAGGCAAAAGAGTGTACTTTGGGGCATCCACTCTATAGAATTATCGCCCCACCTTGCTCCTGCCATTTAAGGCTAGCGTATTAAAAAAATTGGTTAACTGTCAGGTATCTTCCTTCTTGGAGGATAATAACTTGCTTGACCCTTCCCAGTCGGGCTTCAGAGTGGATAACAGCACCGAGAGTACACTCGTTGCAGTTTTGGATAATATTAGGCTAAAGGTAGATCAGGGAAAAGCAGCGGTCATAATTTTCCTGGAACTGTCCACAACATTTGATACTGTCTCTCACAGACTTTTGATGAAGAGGCTGAATGAAACAAATTTCCACTCCACCACCCTCCAATGGTTCGGCTCATTCCTTTCCAATAGGTCCCAGTCCGTACAGCTGGACCAATTTAGATCACATCTCCATAGCTCTGAATATGGTGTCCCCCACGTCTCAGCACTGAGCCCTACACTATTTAATGGGTATTCACCTTGTATGCACTGTAGCACACCAGAGCAAAGTCGCTTTCAAAATTTTTCGAACAGTTCAAACGTTCTGAATATGACAATGTTCAATGTTGTCCAACAAGTATGCCCAATGACACAGCAAACTCCATAAAATGATCCAAATCCCCATTTCAGGACACACAAAGGGCCCGATTCACAGAATGAAGTTAAGACTCAATCCTAAACTTAAAACTATTATGGTATTCACAGAATACACTTACAACTTTTGGCATTCACAGAATGAATTTACTACTTTTGGTATTCACAGAAGTTAGGATTTTGTCTTAAGTTTGTCTGAAGACAAACTTAAGACAGACTTAAGACAAAATCCTAACTTCTGTGAATACCAAAATTAGTAAATTCATTCTGTGAATGCCAAAAGTAGTAAGTGCATTCTGTGAATGCCAAAAGTAGTAAGTGCATTCTGTGAATACCATAATAGTAGTAAGTTTAGGATTGAGTCTTAAGTTCATTCTGTGAATCGGGCCCAAAGAGACGTGGGGCACCAGTGAGGACTTGACATGGTCCTAGGAGTGAGGATCTTTTCACTTCAGAACGGGTCGGAACTTATATACTAAGATTGATGGTGATTGGATCTGTCACCACGCATTACATTTTTGACATTCGAATCCTAAAAACCACGACCCTAAAAATAACTGATGCATTATAATTAATGATTCTTTCAAAAGAAAGAATCATTAATTCCAAAAAGCCTTGAGGAAGCCCTGTCGGGCGAAACGCGCGTCGTCTGCAGTGTAAAATTTTGAATAAAGAGTGATTACTAAAATCTTGACGGGGATTTGGATCATTTTATGGAGTTTGCTGTGTCATTGGGCATATTTGTTGGATGGACAGTACAACATTGAACATTGTCATATTCCGAATGTTCGAACTGTTCAAATAATTTCAAATAATTTCGAAAGCGACTTTGCTCTGGTGTGCTACAGTGCTTACAAGGTGGATTTGGATTTGGACTACTCCGTAGTTCCAAAGGTGTAATACTCTAGGTGGATGGGTATTTGGCACAGGTTTAGCACCCAATATTAAATGGTTGGAGAGTGACATATTGTATTATTCATATTATTCATGATTGCTGTACATATGGTGATGTGCAGATCAAGATAGCATATCTGCCCATTTGTTTAACATGAACGTATTTAATGGGTATGTCGCATTTCTTGCCCTTCTGGTTAAAAAGTGGCGCTTTGGCATTTGCCCTTATGCTGACGACACCCAGCTGATCATCTCCTTGGACGACGAGCAGTCTAATACCAAGCAAGATCTGGCAGGCTGTGTCTCGCAGGTGACTGGTTGGATGTCAGCGCACTGCCTGAAGCTCAATACAGAGAAATATGAAATCTTGCTGTTTTGTGGTGCTTTAAACATATGGGATACTCCTCGGTGACCTCCATCGCTTGGCACTGCTGCAGTGCCATAGAAAGCAGCAAGAAATCTTTAAATTATTATAGATCAGACCCTCATCATGAAAGATCGGGTGTTAGATGCCTGTGGCAGCTGTTTTGGACTATTAAAACTTCTTAGAAAATTGTTTAGATGGATCCCGATGGATTGGCGCCGCACGGTTGATCAGCCTCTGATAATCAGTCGCCTGGACTATGGAGATGCATTATATATGGGAATGGCAGACTATCTGTTTACATGCCTCCAAACGATCCACAATGCAGCCGCAAAGCTGATTTGCAATAACGGCAGAGCGCGACTCTGCAACTTCTTCTTTAAATCATTACATTGGCCGTCAATACGTAAGAGGGCTCTGTTTAAGATGCTCTGTCACGCTAATAGGACTTTGCATAAGTACGGCACACAGCTCTTGAGAAATTGGGTTTACTTTTATCAATCTACAAGACATCTAACATCATAATTCTTATTTCCAAAATACACATATATGGCAAAGAATCTCGCGACTCATGCCATTTGAAATACCTGAGCATTACTGAACCGGCAAAGGCAGATCTCTGTATGACGTGGCTTGGTATAGAGGTCCAAGTCCCATCTTTAACCCCTCCCATGCTGGTGACGGAACTGCTCCGTCACCAGCCTCGGTCGCGCTGTGCTGGTGATGGAGCGGTTCCATAACGGCCCGCTCGGCACGCTGCGCGGCGCTGATTTTGCACCTGCTCTGGACGTTCCGTTGAGCGGGCGGGGCCGTGACGGAACCACTCCGTCACGAGCATGGGAGTGCTGCGCGGCCCGCCCCCCCCTAGCACTGTGGCGAAATTGCTGCCGCAGCAAAGGGGTTAAAAGAAGAAACCAAGCAAGAGGACTTGTTTCCCCTCATCTATCTGCACAGGATGTGATATCACACAGGAAGTGACATCACTGGATTTTGCATCAGCCAACTGCACTAGAAGTGACATCACCGGTTCCCCGCCAAAGCTGCTTTCACTTAAACAGACGACGGACTGGCCTACCAAAGCAGCGACAAGGGCAAACCCATCAGTGCCCGTTTATGCCCCACATAGCACCTAGCACCATGACCCCTGGTCCTCCTCCCATCCACCACCTTCCATAGCTACTGCTACTCCACTGCAGCCCTCCGCTTCCTGAACCCTGGTCGCATCTCCCAGTGCTGCTGCCGTGCCTCATTGCCCTAAAGGTGAATGCTCATGCTCCATCTGACATTTTACATGCAACCTCCCACACCCACCTCGCTCTCCCCACAAATCTCACACACCCAACACACTCCATACACACTCAACACATACCGGACACCCACTACCACATACCCCTTTCAGTCTTGCATTCTACTTAACAGTCGCTCCCATTAAATACACCTGCACAATTTGAGATCTGCTCCACAACCGATCACCGGACCTGCTCTTCCTAACCGAAACCTGGCTTACTCCCTCATCGGCCCCTGTCATTGCCAAGGCAATCCCTCTCAAGATACAAGATCGCAAGATATGCCAGGATAAACAGACCCGTAGGCAGAATCGCTGACATGTTCAAAGAATCCATCCAGTGCTCAACCATCTCAGAAATAACCACCCGCAACATAGAACACTGGACCTAAAAACTTCTCTTCACCGCCAACTACACCCTGAGCAGCCCCTCACCTACCACTCCACCGGACTATGTACCAACTTTACGTACTTAATTGCCCACCTGATCCTCAACGTCAGCATTTTCAAACCGCTTGCGACCGCAACTGCCACCTAGAGAACCTCACCGATCCCAACAAAGACCAACCTCTTCAAGGACCTGTCAAAACTAAGACTCATCTCGTGAGTGGAAAGCCCCACACATGCTGCTAGACGCATACTGAACCACATCTTCACCAGCTTCTGCCACATCACAGTAGACAAGCTCATACAAATCACCTGGTCTGACCACAGCCTCATCAAGTTTAGCATACCCATCCCCCACCACCTCAGAAACACCATCACCAAATCTTCATGACAGGACTGGAACAAGATCTCAGAAGCATCCTGATCTTCTGAACACCTACACCACTGGCTTCGACACAACAACAACAACCTCCCCAAATCCATTTCCAGCTTCAACGCCGGATCACCACCTGTGCAGACACCCTGGCTCCTCTCAAAAGCTAGAACAGCTGGACCGCAAGCAAGCTAGTACACAAATTCAGGCTCACTAAATGCCACTGCAAGCAACCTGAAAACAGATAGAGACAGGGTCAAAATTACACCTACAAGAGCAAATGCAATCTACCCTGAGACCCTACCATCAGTCGATCATAGCCACTAAAAGCCCCATGCTCACTGACCACAACGAAAGCAGCACCAACAATGTCAAGGAAATCCTTACCATATTTAAAGACTTTGCCTTCTATGGAAGCCAGCTCCACCAGCATAACCCCCTCTTTAACCCAGCTGTCCCTAGTCTTCACCAATAAAAGCACCTGCATCTAAAAAAATGTGAGCCCCAACCAGACTCTCACAGACTTTTTGCCCTTCTTTACCAACACCCAGTGGACCACCCTGAACACCCCACCTGGGCCACCATCACCACTCAAGAAATAACGACCATGCCGTCCATGAACTCCAGAGCACCATTGGTCCCCTCGCCACGTCTTCATGAAAGAACTGGATCTTATCAGTGCAGTCCTCACCCTGATCCCGAGCGACTCAATCATTTCAGCCAACTACGTGAATGCCTGAAAACATGCCACAGAACTTCCTCTACCTATGAACCCACCGCAGACCCCAAGATGCTTGCCAACTACCGACCTATCTCCTGCCTATCTTACCCAGCAAAAGTCATGGAAAAGATGATAAGCACCTAGCCACCGACTTCCCTGACAACCACCTCCTTTACAGCAGTCAATCCGGTTTTAAGCCCAACCACAGTACGGAGACGACATCCAGACGATCATGGACAGACGAGACACTGCTTCCCTCATCCTACTGCATCTTTCTGAAGCTTTTGACACCATCTCCCACCCAATGACTGTAAGACGCTGGCATCCAAGTTTCTGGATTTGATTTCTCCAGACTGGCCACACCCATCTGGTCAACCTAGCCCCCTTCACCTTGAAAGCTGCAACCTCATCTGCAGATTTTCACAAGGAATCCCACTTAGTCCCACTCTGTACAATGCCGACATGATCCTACTTGCCAGCATCATCCACGTCCATCGAATCAACATCAAATCCCATGCTGACAACCAACAACCATTGCATACTCTCCCTCTCCGACAAGATGCCGAATACCCGGACCAATTCCTCCGCATAACCGAAGACACCACATGGATGAAAACCAACTGACTCAAACTCAACCCAGTCAATATGGAAGTAGTAGTCTTCAGCAAAGACACCTCGCTCTGGGACCCCTTGGTGGCCAGCCAAACACGGACCCACATCCTTCCTGGAAACCCATGCAAGGAACTTCGAAATAGTAGTTATCAACCAACTCTCCATGACTGGCCAAGCCAACATGGTGTTCATCTCCTGCCTCCTCATACTCAAGAGTCTCAAGAAGGTCTTCAAAGGGCTCCCCACCAGCACTAGCAGAAGGCGTCACCCAAGCACTCATCAACAGCAAACTGGTCTACGGCAATGCACTAGAAGACTGCAGATCACACAAAACTCAGCAGCCAGACTCTCCCTCAACCTCCCATCCCACACTGACATCACCAAGCACCTCAAAGGAGCTCCACTGCCTCCCAAACCACAAATAAGCTCTCTTCAAACTTCTCACAAATGCATAAAAATCCTTACACAAGATTGTCCGACGTACTTCAGGACCCACACAAACTTTCGCTTCCAGGCGCTTCTGTTCGCAAACAACCTCCACATAAGCAGAACCAGATCTGGCAGTAGTGACTTCTCCTACCTCGCTCCTCAGGCCTGGAATGACCTAGCCGTCACCTCTGTTCTTGAATTTGGAAACTGAAGACCTGGCTTGTTACCTAGCCCTGACCCTGGAGCAGCCCAAACAGCTTCTATTTCAGATCTAGGATTCCCTCCAAGGAGAGGTGTGCGCTAAACAAAAACCCATGACTTGACATAACATAACATCCAGCAGTGAGTTATCACTAGGTGTCGTAGGTTTCATTATGCATAGGTCCCTAAACATCATGTCTAGTCTTGGGAGCATTTGAATGTAGGGATGGTAGCTTACTCCCACCTCGCCGCCAAGACATGGAACACCCTCCCCAGACCGAAGACCTCCTAACCTTCAGGAGGCTTCTCAAGACCTGGCTCTTCGAACAGTAGCAGCATCCCCCCCCTAGCGCCATGAGACCCTCACGGTTATGTAGTGCACTCTATACATGCTATGATTGATTGATTGACTTATTGGAAGAAAGAGCTGCTGACCTTGAAGCCCGTACAAAAGGGGGTGGTGATGGACGGAGCATCTGAACCAATCAAACACTCACACTCAGTCAAAAGATCTGGGTTTGATCCATCACCGTTCTTTAGCCCACTCTGCCACCCCAGTTCAGACATGGCCATATGCAAATCAGTCTGACCCTGTGCCTCATGGGAACAGTCCAGCCCGAACTGCCAAGCCATGCCTTCCCTGGACCGGAAACAAGCTTCCGAGGACCGGTTTCTGGCATTCCAGCCGTCTTCAGCCAGGCTTGCTTGAATCCAGTGGCAAAGTGAGCAAGGGACTCACGTCTGAGCATACCCTGCCACACTTATGGCGGCCAAAGCGGTACAAAAGGGGGTGGTGATGGACGGAGCATCACCACCCCCTTTTGTACCGACCTTGAAGCCCAGCACTTACCTGTGTGTCCTTACTGCGTATACAAATATCACAATTCACACAAAGTAGTGTGCCCTCTCTGTAGACCATTAGTTCAAGAACAAAAGCAGAGAGAGAGCTACTTACCATGAGTTTGGTTAAAGAATCATTGCATTCTATGACTCTCAACTCGTTGTCCAACGTGACTTTCTCATAGCCGTACCTGCTGAGATACCGAAAGAATACTTTTGGATCGCAAGAGTACTCCGAACCCGTCTCCCATCCGGGATTCCACCCGAGATCGAACACACTCACACCGAATCCTGCTATGGCTGCACAGAGGCTCACCAAATTCATCACTGTTGCAGTGCATAGCTATGGAAAAAGGAAACATAAAGAGCTGTGAGCCCCCCAAGCACAGAGTCCTGAAGAAGCATAAGAAAAAAGAAATATCCTGTTCAAATCCCAGGCCACAGAAGACACTAGTTTTCTTAACCAATTGCACCACATTATGACAGTCCAGCCTAGTGCTGGGAGTCCCAAAAGAAGATAAGTCACAATGAATCTGGAGGGGGGCTAGGCTAAGAGACCCTGGAATCCTACACAGGGGAGGATAGGACACTCCATAGGCAGGAAGGCCAGGACAGTTCACCAGGAAAGAAGCAGAGCTAAACATGGGAAAGCCAGAACCATGTAGAGAGGTGACTTGATCTCAAGCACCCCATTACCAGGAAGGGAAGGCAAGGGTCTGGTAAACAGGCAGGTAAACAGAGGTGAGGGGAAGGAGAGTTCCCTTCAAAGAGACTTTTTCCCCAAACAGAGGCCCCCATTAGGATGGAGGGTGGACTTTGTCCGTCCGCCATCCTATCGGATAACGGGACCGCCCGCCATAAGGGCGGGGGTCCCGTGGGGGGAATTAGGATGCGCCCGCCACAGTAGTGGGCACATCCTGCATTTTTAACATTGTGGCGGGCGGTGCTCTCAGCACCGCCCGCCACAATGCTGAAAATGCATGTCGTGCATGTGCATGCACAACGTGGAAGGTATCGCGCGGTGCCTGCCATGTTGTGCATGCACAACCCCCCATGTGCCTCCCCCACCCCCCCATCATCCTGGGAGCCCGCAACGGGCCCCCAAACTAAAAGACCGCATGCCTTTCCGTGGCGGCATTGCTGCCACGGAAAGGCATCTTCTAAAGCCCATCCTAATATGGCTGGCGGTATCTGATAGACACCGCCACCATAAAAACAAGCGGCGGACGGTGTTTCCGTCTGCCGAGGTCCCCCCCGCCATAGTAATATGGCGGGGGGAAATGGGTGGCGGGCGGGCAAGGATGTCGGGCGGATCGCCACCGCCCATTTGGCGGTGACGATCCGCCCGACATCCCAATGGGCCCTAGAGTATTAGCAGGGAGGCTGAGTCAGATGACTAGGAAAGAAGGACCAGTGAAGTTGAGGGAGAGTAGACAACAAGGGATGGGCAGGGAGTCATAACTGCAAGGATCAGGTCACCAGGGAGGGAGGATCCTGCCCCTAAACCCAAACACAGCCTGAGCAGGAAGGCAGGGTCAATTCAAGAGTAAAGACGCCAGAGCAAGACCTGTGGAGGGCAGGACCCCACAAAGAGACACAATGAGCTCAAATAGAGCATGGGTAGGAAAGCGGGGATATGGTAAACAGCGAAGAAGACAGGGGCAGGTGAGGGGAGGAGACACCTCTACATACACAGCATAGGTGGAAAGGCAACAACCAGGTCAATAGGCTAAGCATAGCCAGACACAGCCCTGCAAGGAAAGCAATGAGCCAAAACAAAGGCAAGGGAGGGCAGGAAGGCTTGCGTTAGAAAGCAAACATCAGCATTAAGAAGGACCCACGGATAGGCAAGGGAGACAGGCTCACTCAAAGAGACCCAGAATGAACCCAAAGACAGGTGATGGAGGCAGGCTCACTCAAAGAGACTCAATGTGAACCCAAAGACAGGCGATGGAGGCTGGCTCACTCAAAGAGACCCAGAATGAACCCAAAGACAGGTGATGGAGGCAGGCTCACTCAAAGAGACTCAATGTGAACCCAAAGACAGGCGATGGAGGCTGGCTCACTCAAAGACCCTCAATGTGAACCCAAGGACAAGCGAGGGAGGCAGCCTCACTCAAAGAGACTCAATGTGAACCCATGGATAGGCGAGGGAGGCAGCCTTACTCAAAGAGACTCAATGTGAACCCAAATACAGGCGATGGAGGCTGGCTCACTCAAAGACCCTCAATGTGAACCCAAGGACAGGCGAGGGAGGCAGGCTCACTCAAAGAGACTCAATGTGAACCCAAAGACAGGTGAGGGAGGCAGGCTCACTCATAGAGCCGCAGTGTGAACCCAAAGACAGGCGAGGGAGGCAGCCTCACTCAAAGAGACTCAATGTGAACAAAAGGACAGGCAAGGGAGGCACGCTCACTCAAAGAGACTCAATGTGAACCCAAAGACAGGCGAGGGAGGCAAGCTCACTCAAAGAGACTCAATGTGAACCCAAGGACAGGCGAGGGAGGCAAGCTCACTCAAAGAGATTCAATGTGAACCCAAGGACAGGCGAGGGAGGCACGCTTACTCAAAGAGACTCAATGTGAACCCAAGGACAGGTGATGGAGGCAGGCTCACTCAAAGAGCCTCAGTGTGAACCCAAAGACGGTCAAGGGAGGCAGGCTCACTCAAAGAGACTCAATGTGAACCCAAGGACAGGCGATGAAGGCAGGCTCACTCAAAGAGCCTCAGTGTGAACCCAAAGACAGGCAAGGGAGGCAGGCTCACTCAAAGAGACTCAATGTGAACCCAAGGACAGGCGATGGAGGCAGGCTCACTCAAAGAGCCTCAATGTGAACAAAAGGACAGGCAAAGGAGGCAGGCTCACTCAAAGACACTCAATGTGAACCCAAGGACAGGCGATGGAGGCAGGCTCACTCAAAGAGACTCAATGTGAACCCAAAGACAGGCGAGGGAGGCAGGCTCACTCAAAGAGTCTCAATGTGAACCCAAAGACAGGCGATGGAGGCAGGCTCACTCAAAGAGTCTCAATGTGAACCCAAGGACAGGTGAGGGAGGCAGGCTCACTCAAAGAGCCTCAATGTGAACAAAAGGACAGGCAAGGGAGGCAGGCTCACTCGAAGAGACTCAATGTGAACCCAGGGACAGGCAAGGGAGGCAGGCTCACTCAAAGAGACTCAATGTGAACCCAAGGACAGGTGAGGGAGGCAGGCTCACTCAAAGAGCCTCAATGTGAACAAAAAGGACAGGCAAGGGAGGCACGCTCAGTCAAAGAGACTCAATGTGAACCCATGGACAGGCAAGGGAGGCAGGCTCAGTCAAAGAGACTCAATGTTAACCCAAGGACAGGCAAGGGAGGCAGGCTCACTCAAAGAGACTCAATATGAACCCAAGGGCAGGCGAGGGAGGCAAGCTCACTCAAAGAAACTCAATGTGAACCCAAGGACAGGCTAGGGAGGCAAGCTCACTCAAAGAGACTCAGTGTGAACCTAAGGACAGGCAAGGGAGGCAGGCTCACTCAAAGAGACTCAAACGGAACCCTAAGACAGGCGAGGGTGGCACGCTCACTCAAAGAGACTCAATGTGAACCCAAAGACAGGCGAGGAAGGCACGCTCACTCAAAGAGACTCAATGTGAACCCATGGACAGGCTAGGGAGGCAGGCTCACTCGAAGACCCTCAATGTGAACCCAAGGACAGGTGATGGAGGCAGGCTCACTCCAAGAGCCTCAATGTGAACCTAAGGAAAGGCACGGGAGGCAGGCTCACTCAAAGTCTCAATATGAACCCAAAGATAGGCGATGGAGGCAGGCTCACTCAAAGAGCCTCAATGTGAACCTAAGGACAGGCAAGAGAGGCAGGCTCACTCAAAGAGACTAAGCATGAACCCAAGGACGCACGATATCTGAGGAGCAGGATTGGCTTCCACCACCCCGCCAGAGCCTTGCGCTCAGCTTCTTGAGCGTTAGCTATGACTCCGCCCATTAGACGGGCCCGGATCGGAGGCCGTTCCTTTAAACATTTGGCGCCTAAGGCCTGGAACGCTATCTTCCAGTGTCGTTAAGGAAGATGGACTACTTAATGTCATTTAGAAAAGAACTCAAGACATGGCTGTTCTACCAATAATTCCCCTAGGTCCCTGTTCTGTGCTATTTTCTTTGGGTCTGTCAGCGCCGGGACACTCTGTCTGAGTAGCTGAGCGCTTTATAAAACTCCATTTAACATAACATAACAAGGACAGGTGTGGAAGGCAGGCTCACTCAAAGAGACTCAATGTGAACCCAAGCACAGGCGAGGGAGGCAGGCTCACTCAGAGAGACTCAATGTGAACCCAAAGACAAGCGAGGGAGGCAGGCTCACTCAAAGAGACTCAATGTGAACCTGAAGACAGGCGAGGGAGGCACGCTCACTCAAAGAGACTCCATGTGAACCCAAAGACAGGTGATGGAGGCACGCTCACTCAAAGAGACTCAATGTGAACTCAAGCACAGGCGAGGGAGGCAGGCTCACTCAAAGAGACTCAATGTGAACCTGAAGACAGGCGAGGGAGGCACGCTCACTCAAAGAGACTCCATGTGAACCCAAGGACAGGCAAGGGAGGCAGGTTCACTCAAAGAGACTCAATGTGAACCCAAGTACAGGTGATGGAGGCAGGCTCACTCAAAGAGACTCAATGTGAACCCAAAGACAGACGAGAGAGGCAGGCTCACTCAAAGAGACTCAATGTGAACCCAAGGACAAGCGAGGGAGGCAGGCTCACTCAAAGAGACTCAATGTGAACCTGAAGACAGGCGAGGGAGGCACGCTCACTCAAAGAGGCTCCATGTGAACCCAAGGACAGGCAAGGGAGGCAGGTTCACTCAAAGAGACTCAATGTGAACCCAAGTACAGGTGATGGAGGCAGGCTCACTCAAAGAGACTCAATGTGAACCCAAAGACAGACGAGAGAGGCAGGCTCACTCAAAGAGACTCAATGTGAACCCAAGGACAGGCGAGGGAGGCACGCTCACTCAAAGAGACTCATATGAACGCAAGGACAGACAAGAGAGGCACGCTCACTCAAAGAGACTCAATGTGAACCCAAGGACAGGCGAGGGAGGCACGCTGACTCAAAGAGACTCATATGAACCCAAGGACAGACAAGAGAGGCACGCTCACTCAAAGAGACTCGATATGAATCCAAGGACAGGCTAGGGAGGCAAGCTCACTCAAAGAGACTCAATGTGAACCCAAGGACAGGCTAGGGAGGCAAGCTCACTCAAAGAGACTCAATGTGAACCCATGGACAGGCGAGGGAGGCAGGCTCACTCAAAGAGACTCAAACGGAACCCTAAGACAGGCGAGGGTGGCACGCTCACTCAAAGAGACTCAATGTGAACCCAAAGACAGACGAGGAAGGCACGCTCACTCAAAGAGACTCAATGTGAACCCATGGACAGGCGAGGGAGGCAGGTTCACTCAAAGTCTCAATATGAACCCAAAGACAGGCGATGGAGGCAGGCTCACTCAAAGAGCCTTAATGTTAACCTAAGGACAGGCAAGGGAGGCAGTCTCACTCAAAGACCCTCAATGTGAACCCATGGACAGGCGAGGGAGGCAGGTTCACTCAAAGACCCTCAATGTGAACCCAAGGACAGGTGATGGAGGCAGGCTCACTCCAAGAGCCTCAATGTGAACCTAAGGAAAGGCACGGGAAGCAGGCTCACTCAAAGTCTCAATATGAACCCAAAGACAGACGAGAGAGGCAGGCTCACTCAAAGATACTCAATGTGAACCCAAGGACAGACGAGAGACTCACGCTCACCCAAAGAAACTCAATGTGAACCCAAGGACAGGCGAGGGAGGCACGCTCACTCAAAGACACTCAATGTGAACCCAAGGACAGGGAAGGGAGGCACGCTCACTCAAAGAGACTCATATGAACCCAAGGACAGACAAGAGAGGCACGCTCACTAAAAGAGACTCAATGTGAACCCAAGGACAGGCGAGAGACGCAGACTCACTCAAAGAGACTCAATGTGAACCCAAAGACAGACGAGAGAGGCAGGCTCACTCAAAGAGACTCAATGTGAACCCAAAGACAGGTGATGGAGGCAGGCTCACTCAAAGAGACTCAATGTGAACCCAAAGACAGGTGATGGAGGCAGGCTCACTCAAAGAGACTCAATATGAACCCAAGGACAGGCGAGGGAGGCAGGCTCACTCAAAGAGACTCAATGTGAACCCAAAGACAGGTGAGGGAGGCAGGCTCACTCATAGAGCCGCAGTGTGAACCCAAAGACAGGCGAGGGAGGCAGGCTCACTCAAAGAGACTCAATGTGAACAAAAGGACAGGCAAGGGAGGCACGCTCACTCAAAGAGACTCAATGTGAACCCAAAGACAGGCGAGGGAGGCAAGCTCACTCAAAGAGACTCAATGTGAACCCAAGGACAGGCGAGGGAGGCAAGCTCACTCAAAGAGACTCAATGTGAACCCAAGGACAGGCGAGGGAGGCACGCTTATTCAAAGAGACTCAATGTGAACCCAAGGACAGGTGATGGAGGCAGGCTCACTCAAAGAGGCTCAGTGTGAACCCAAAGACAGTCAAGGGAGGCAGGCTCACTCAAAGAGACTCAATGTGAACCCAAGGACAGGCGAGGAAGGCAGGCTCAATCAAAGAGACTCAATGTGAACCCAAGGACAGGTGATGGTTGGCAGGCTCACTCAAAGAGCCTCAGTGTGAACCCAAAGACAGGCAAGGGAGGCAGGCTCACTCAAAGAGACTCAATGTGAACCCAAGGACAGGCGATGGAGGCAGGCTCACTCAAAGAGCCTCAATGTGAACAAAAGGACAGGCAAAGGAGGCAGGCTCACTCAAAGACACTCAATGTGAACCCAAGGACAGGCGATGGAGGCAGCCTCACTCAAAGAGTCTCAATGTGAACCCAAAGACAGGCGATGGAGGCAGGCTCACTCAAAGAGTCTCAATGTGAACCCAAGGACAGGTGAGGGAGGCAGGCTCACTCAAAGAGCCTCAATGTGAACAAAAGGACAGGCAAGGGAGGCAGGCTCACTCGAAGAGACTCAATGTGAACCCAGGGACAGGCAAGGGAGGCAGGCTCACTCAAAGAGACTCAATGTGAACCCAAGGACAGGTGAGGGAGGCAGGCTCACTCAAAGAGCCTCAATGTGAACAAAAAGGACAGGCAAGGGAGGCACGCTCAGTCAAAGAGACTCAATGTGAACCCATGGACAGGCAAGGGAGGCAGGCTCAGTCAAAGAGACTCAATGTTAACCCAAGGACAGGCAAGGGAGGCAGGCTCACTCAAAGAGACTCAATATGAACCCAAGGGCAGGCGAGGGAGGCAAGCTCACTCAAAGAAACTCAATGTGAACCCAAGGACAGGCTAGGGAGGCAAGCTCACTCAAAGAGACTCAGTGTGAACCTAAGGACAGGCAAGGGAGGCAGGCTCACTCAAAGAGACTCAAACGGAACCCTAAGACAGGCGAGGGTGGCACGCTCACTCAAAGAGACTAAATGTGAACCCAAAGACAGGCGAGGAAGGCACGCTCACTCAAAGAGACGCAATGTGAACCCATGGACAGGCTAGGGAGGCAGGTTCACTCAAAGACCCTCAATGTGAACCCAAGGACAGGTGATGGAGGCAGGCTCACTCCAAGAGCCTCAATGTGAACCTAAGGAAAGGCACGGGAGGCAGGCTCACTCAAAGTCTCAATATGAACCCAAAGACAGGCGATGGAGGCAGGCTCACTCAAAGAGCCTCAATGTGAACCTAAGGACAGGCAAGAGAGGCAGGCTCACTCAAAGAGACTAAGCATGAACCCAAGGACGCACGATATCTGAGGAGCAGGATTGGCTTCCACCACCCCGCCAGAGCCTTGCGCTCAGCTTCTTGAGCGTTAGCTATGACTCCGCCCATTAGACGGGCCCGGATCGGAGGCCGTTCCTTTAAACATTTGGCGCCTAAGGCCTGGAACGCTATCTTCCAGTGTCGTTAAGGAAGATGGACTACTTAATGTCATTTAGAAAAGAACTCAAGACATGGCTGTTCTACCAATAATTCCCCTAGGTCCCTGTTCTGTGCTATTTTCTTTGGGTCTGTCAGCGCCGGGACACACTGTCTGAGTAGCTGAGCGCTTTACAAAACTCCATTTAACATAACATAACAAGGACAGGTGTGGAAGGCAGGCTCACTCAAAGAGACTCAATGTGAACCCAAGCACAGGCGAGGGAGGCAGGCTCACTCAGAGAGACTCAATGTGAACCCAAGGACAAGCGAGGGAGGCAGGCTCACTCAAAGAGACTCAATGTGAACCTGAAGACAGGCGAGGGAGGCACGCTCACTCAAAGAGACTCCATGTGAACCCAAAGACAGGTGATGGAGGCACGCTCACTCAAAGAGACTCAATGTGAACTCAAGCACAGGCGAGGGAGGCAGGCTCACTCAAAGAGACTCAATGTGAACCTGAAGACAGGCGAGGGAGGCACGCTCACTCAAAGAGACTCCATGTGAACCCAAGGACAGGCAAGGGAGGCAGGTTCACTCAAAGAGACTCAATGTGAACCCAAGTACAGGTGATGGAGGCAGGCTCACTCAAAGAGACTCAATGTGAACCCAAAGACAGACGAGAGAGGCAGGCTCACTCAAAGAGACTCAATGTGAACCCAAGGACAAGCGAGGGAGGCAGGCTCACTCAAAGAGACTCAATGTGAACCTGAAGACAGGCGAGGGAGGCACGCTCACTCAAAGAGGCTCCATGTGAACCCAAGGACAGGCAAGGGAGGCAGGTTCACTCAAAGAGACTCAATGTGAACCCAAGTACAGGTGATGGAGGCAGGCTCACTCAAAGAGACTCAATGTGAACCCAAAGACAGATGAGAGAGGCAGGCTCACTCAAAGAGACTCAATGTGAACCCAAGGACAGGCGAGGGAGGCACGCTCACTCAAAGAGACTCATATGAACCCAAGGACAGACAAGAGAGGCACGCTCACTCAAAGAGACTCAATGTGAACCCAAGGACAGGCGAGGGAGGCACGCTGACTCAAAGAGACTCATATGAACCCAAGGACAGACAAGAGAGGCACGCTCACTCAAAGAGACTCGATATGAATCCAAGGACAGGCTAGGGAGGCAAGCTCACTCAAAGAGACTCAATGTGAACCCAAGGACAGGCTAGGGAGGCAAGCTCACTCAAAGAGACTCAATGTGAACCCATGGACAGGCGAGGGAGGCAGGCTCACTCAAAGAGACTCAAACGGAACCCTAAGACAGGCGAGGGTGGCACGCTCACTCAAAGAGACTCAATGTGAACCCAAAGACAGGCGAGGAAGGCACGCTCACTCAAAGAGACTCAATGTGAACCCATGGACAGGCGAGGGAGGCAGGTTCACTCAAAGTCTCAATATGAACCCAAAGACAGGCGATGGAGGCAGGCTCACTCAAAGAGCCTCAATGTTAACCTAAGGACAGGCAAGGGAGGCAGTCTCACTCAAAGACCCTCAATGTGAACCCATGGACAGGCGAGGGAGGCAGGTTCACTCAAAGACCCTCAATGTGAACCCAAGGACAGGTGATGGAGGCAGGCTCACTCCAAGAGCCTCAATGTGAACCTAAGGAAAGGCACGGGAAGCAGGCTCACTCAAAGTCTCAATATGAACCCAAAGACAGACGAGAGAGGCAGGCTCACTCAAAGATACTCAATGTGAACCCAAGGACAGACGAGAGACTCACGCTCACCCAAAGAAACTCAATGTGAACCCAAGGACAGGCGAGGGAGGCACGCTCACTCAAAGACACTCAATGTGAACCCAAGGACAGGGAAGGGAGGCACGCTCACTCAAAGAGACTCATATGAACCCAAGGACAGACAAGAGAGGCACGCTCACTAAAAGAGACTCAATGTGAACCCAAGGACAGGCGAGAGAGGCAGGCTCACTCAAAGAGACTCAATGTGAACCCAAAGACAGACGAGAGAGGCAGGCTCACTCAAAGAGACTCAATGTGAACCCAAAGACAGGTGATGGAGGCAGGCTCACTCAAAGAGACTCAATGTGAACCCAAAGACAGGTGATGGAGGCAGGCTCACTCAAAGAGACTCAATATGAACCCAAGGACAGGCGAGGGAGGCACGCTCACTCAAAGAGACTCAATGTGAACCCAAAGACTGGCGAGGGAGGCACGCTCACTCAAAGAGACTCAATGTGACCCCAAAGACAGGTGATGGAGGCAGGCTCACTCAAAGAGACTCAATGTGTACCCATGGATAGGCGAGGGAGGCAGCCTTACTCAAAGAGACTCAATGTGAACCCAAATACAGGCGATGGAGGCTGGCTCACTCAAAGACCCTCAATGTGAACCCAAGGACAAGCGAGGGAGGCAGGCTCACTCAAAGAGACTCAATGTGAACCCAAAGACAGGTGAGGGAGGCAGGCTCACTCAAAGAGCCGCAGTGTGAACCCAAAGACAGGCGAGGGAGGCAGGCTCACTCAAAGAGACTCAATGTGAACCCATGGATAGGTGAGGGAGGCAGGCTCACTCCAAGAGCCTCAATGTGAACCCAAGGACAGGCGAGGGAGGCACGCTCACTCAAAGAGCCTCAATGTGAACCCAAAGACAGGCGAGGGAGGCAGGCTCACTCAAAGAGACTCAATGTGAACCCAAAGACAGGCGAGGGAGGCACGCTCACTCAAAGAGACTCAATGTGAACCCAAAGACAGGCGAGGGAGGCACGCTCACTCAAAGAGACTCAATGTGAACCCAAAGACAGGCGAGGAAGGCACGCTCACTCAAAGAGACTCAATGTGAACCCATGGACAGGCGAGGGAGGCAGGTTCACTCAAAGACCCTCAATGTGAACCCATGGACAGGCGAGGGAGGCAGGTTCACTCAAAGAGACTCAATGTGAACCCAAAGACAGGCGAGGGAGGCAAGCTCACTCAAAGAGACTCATTGTGAACCCAAAGACAGGCAAGGGAGGCAGGCTCACTGAGCTCACCCAAAGAGACTCAAAATGAGACTCAAGGACAGCAGAGGATATTGGGCTCACCCAAAGAGACTCAATATGAGGCTCAAGGACAGGAGAGGACATTGGGCACACTCGAAGAGACTCAATATGAGGCTCAAGGACAGGAGAGGACATTGGGCACACTCGAAGAGACTCAATATGAGGCTCAAGGACAGGAGAGGACATTGGGCTCACCCAAAGAGACTCAATATGAGGCTCAAGAAAGGCAGGGACACACGCTCTACATGAATGGACCGATGAGGCACTGTGGTCACTCAAAAAGACTTACATCAAAACAAGTACAGGCGAGGATGAGAACTCATTCAAAGAGATTGAACGTGTTGACATTGGGAACATGTTCAGTGGGTCTTCAAGTGAAGTAACAAAGGTGGTGCAAGATATGGAGCTCACAGGAAGAAGGGTGAGTGGGTGAAGAGGAAAGAAACTAGGGACAGGTGAGGGGGTAATATTGAGGGTGAATAAATGAGCATAAACTGAACCCAGCATGAAGGGAGTGAGTTTAAGTGATAAACACACAATACGCAGTGAGTGCAGGACATGCGGTTGGCAAGGAGGGCTGAACGGTGACTTCAGAATAAGCCAACGACAAACAAGGGGATCATTCAAAGTGATTCATTTAGGAAAACTTTCCATGAGGCGAAGAGATTAGTCTAGGAAAACGAAAAAAGGGAAAACATTTGGGATAAGCAACTGTCAGGGGAAGTAAAAGCTGTAAGAGGATCACAGCAGGGGGCACGCACTAAGTCGAAAGCTTCAATAACAGGGCAGGGCCCTAAGACTGGTCAAGTGCTTGATGACAAACAACACTCATGAGTCAGATGCTGTTGGGAGAGTGGATGAGGTTCCTGCAGCCAGACCCAGCATGCAGTGTCCAGGCAGCACAGACCATGCTGGGGTACCCCACACAAGGGACCACTGGGGCATCCTCAGAATCCGTGTGCAGAGAGGGTGACTGAGGTTCTCCAGAGATCACAGGTGCTCAATTGGACAGAGCTCAATCCCAGAAGAGACTGATTACCCATGGCTTGCCAGCACGCTTCTCGCCAACGATCGATGCAGCCCCAGACAGCATGAACTGCGAAGAAAAGACAAAAGTTAACACATGAAAACTTGGAACAAAGAATTATCTGCTCACTTTAGGGTGGGGTCTCACCAAGGAAGTAACTTATACAAACACACATACATTCTATCCAAAAACATTAATTGATTCCGTTCCCTTTATTCTTCATACATTACAAAATGCAACATTACAAAAGATTTGTCATGGTTTCATGCCACAACAAACCTTGCCATCAACCCCCTGGAGATTAAGGAACGGAAAGCCCTTCAAACTCCCTGCCCTGATGAAAAAGTGTGTATTTCTCCACTGTGAATTACAGTGTTTGCACAAAGGACCTTCTGGATGACTTTATTGTTCTTAAATGTAAAAAGAAGAGACCAAAGCCCTCTGCTCCTATGTACTCCAAAAACTTATTTGAAGAAACAGAATTATTAAGTGGTTTGTGGAATAAATTAAGAAAAGCCCCTTCATTCTCTGGGTTGACTAATCTCACAGTAGTTAGATGCACCTACAGGGAACATTTATAGAGTAAAGTCCTTCCACATTAAGCATTTATAAGATGCATTCAATAGCAGTGTCTCTCTCATGTTGTAAGATTATTCTTTGATCTCATCTGCCATTATCGTTCCTGACTCCAGATTTAAATGTGAAGATTTTGTAAAGTTGTATAATGAGAACTGGAATCCATTGAGCCCTACTTGGGCCCGATTCACAGAATAAACTTAAGACTCAATCCTAAATTTACTACTATTTTGGTATTCACAGAATGCACTTACTACTTTTGGTATTCACATAAGTTAGGATTTTGTCTTAAGTTTGTCTTAAGACAAACTTAAGACAGACTTAAGACAAAATCCTAACTTAAGTCTGTTTTAAGACAAAATCCTAACTTCTGTGAATACCAAAAGTAGTAAGTTCATTCTGTGAATGCCAAAAGTAGTAAATTCATTCTGTGAATGCCAAAAGTAGTAAGTGCATTCTGTGAATATCAAAATAGTAGTAAGTTTAGGATTGATTCTTAAGTTCATTCTGTGAATCGGGCCCCTTGCCTCTAATATCTGAAACTTCAGCTGATCCCAACATGAACTGAAGATGAGGTCTCATATTTGGTGATATCTGAAGATGACTTACTCAACACTATTGTCAAGGTAAGGCCCTCAAACCACTTCACTGACGCGGTTTCTGGTAATATTTTCAAGTATTTGACAAAGAAGATTTTTCCATTTGAGATCGCTTCTGTTTATACAAAAAGGTATTGCCTTATAAGAAAGTTAAAGATTATTCTTCTATAAACATAAAAAAAACATTCTCAGTATGTTGTCTTTGATTTTGTTATTTGTTCATATATGCGTAACTCTGATTGTGTTATCAGTTTTTGGTGGGGACCTGGGGTGCAAATATAGTGTCTGCATATGTTGGATTATGTTTGGGCTTCCTGGTCACCCCCCTTCACCATTTCCCTAGAAGTTTAGCATATTTTTTTCACTGTTCAATGGATAGATTGTTTGTCTTTAGTCTTGGTGCCTCTAAATTCAGTGACTATTGTGTCCCAAGCCTGTGCAGATGCCGGCTTTCTCATCCCTCGCTTTGTTTTCATATGTGGACTATTATAGAAAAGGGCAGGGGGCATATCATCAAGGGACGGTGACAAATAATGCAAAGCGCGCTTAGCGCTTTTTTATTTATCGCCGTCTATCTCTGGAATTTATTGCGCTGGTAGCGCGTTATTAACAACACGTTTCTCCAGGGCGATAAATATTCCAGCGATAGCGGGGAAATCGCCATTTTGCAGGGAACATCGCTGGTTTTAACGGAGATAACTTTGCTGATACTACCCGGTGTTTTTTTTTTTTTTTTTTTTTGGTTGTATCAGCATAATCCACCCCCAATGTTAGGGATAGGTAAGTCTGCATTTTAGCAGATGTTAGTTTTTGGCGAAAACAGGGGTTTTCTCCCAAAAACGTACATCTGCTTAAATGCTGGGGCAGCCTTTTAAATATCACAATGTCCATATCAACGATATTTGCAAGGTTGTACTGCCCAGTGACGCCCACTTTGCATCCCATTAGAGATGCAAAGGGAGGCGTCGGGTAAAAGGGTGCTAACATGCACTAATGCATGTTGGCACCCACTTGTAAATAGGGCGAAAAGACTATCTCTGCTTTTTTTGGCTTTTAAAGCCAAAAAAGCAGAGATAATGCCCTTGTTCATATGCCCCTAGGTCGCTTAAATTCACCTAAAAATACACTTACCTGCGTAGTAAAAGTGCCTGGAAATTGCATGTATGGTACTTACCTGCGTGGTAACTTCAGCATCGTAAAAGTAAGAAGCGGTAAAGAGTGCATGCCGCTAGCAATGATGCCTTCCAGCTTACTCCCCTAAAAACCCTTTCCCTTTGTCTTGCTTCCTATCACAATTTACTCACCAGAATCCCTGTCCAGAATCCAGACCCAGTCCGGAACACGAAGCCTTCTTCATAGAAACAAACGATAACACCAACGGCGAGGCAGAACGCTCCAATGATGATCAGTACGGCCTGCGGAGACAAACATCAGGTGAGATTGCTCGCAGCATCCCTGGTCCTTCAACCACCTCTGGATACCGTGTCCTCTTAAGACATGTCGCTTCTTGAAAGTGCCTGCGTATTCGCCTTACATGGCAGCATCTGTGGCATCCCAACCCTATCCTTTTCTCTTCTCGACTGCTTAATATTCCCTCCCATTCTCAAAAGACCAGCTGTCTTATGACAATTCTCAATGGAGGCCACTCAAACGTAAAAGATCTTCTTCATAACAAAACATGTTTTTGTAAACCACGCGGTCACCCAGAAGGGTATCGTGGTGCTGAATAGCACATGTTTATTGTAACCAGCCACGATGGTACATATTTTATCACTCACAGAGGGATGAAAGGCTAAGTGGACGCGCCGGGATTTGAATCTGTGACCATAAGGTCAAACACAGGCCCTTACAGCCGGAAAATTAGTCCGCTAAGCCACCAGACCCAGCCTGATTTCACAAGACATTCGGCATTTCAAGATCTACCCTGATCTCACTTAGAAACAGAAGCCCAGAGCCTACCGAAAGGTAAATCTGACAAAATTACAATTCCTCCTATTTGCCGAAAGCCCCAATCATCTCCAAACTCAAGCCTGTCTTTCTGAAATTATTGTGGACTATGTTGCTGCCAATTAAAGCTCAACACACAATTACTTGGAAACAACTTTGATGCCAAACTCTCCTTCGAAGAACACATTGGCGATACAACCAAGGCAGGTAAGTATGATGTATACCTTCTGAAGAACGTCAACCCCTGTCTCAGTGAAACTGATTTCATCACACGAGATAAAACTTTAATTGTCTCAGCATTGTAGACATGCTGTTGCAAAGCCTTCCAGACACCTCATTATACACAGCAGATTGGACTACGGAAATGACCTCTATGCAGGGTTCAACAAGTCTCTGCTCTGCAAACTCCAGACCATACAGAACACCACAGCCAGACTCGTCCTCTGCATGATCCCTAGATACAAACACATCACCCAACACCTGTGAAATCTCCACTGGCTCCCCGTCTAGAAGAGAGTAACTTTCAAGATACTCACCCACGCCTACAAATGCCTCCACAGCACCAGACCCCAATACCTCAACGATAGAATCTCCTTCCACGTACCCAAGGGAATCCTCCAATCCGCCGACCATGCTTCGCCAAACCATCGTGCTTCCGCAGAACAAGAACAGGTGGAAGAAATTTCTCCTACATCGTGGCCAAGACCTGGAACGAGCTCCCGATCAGCATCAGATGCGCCCCCACCCTGCACATCTTCAGGAAGACCCTCAAGACCTGACTCTTTGACTGACCCAAGCTGCCCCTCCCCCCAAATGCCTTGAGACCCTCAACGGTGACTAGCGCACTTCAAAATTCCCTGATTGATTGAGGCAGAGCTGATCAAAAGCTTGAAGATGTTCAACCTCATCACCTCCACCATGAAGGAACAACACCAACTCCATGTCCAAGTACATTTAATCATCAGAACCGGCTGCACCGCATAGGTGACCACAAGAAATTACACCAATGCTGACCTGGGCGAGAAAATAACTACCTCAGGAAATATTAGCATAGAAGATTGCATTCCTGGAAATAAAGAACTGCAAAAAAGAGAAACCCACAGAACTGGCCTTCTCCATCTATGTTCCAAGATCTAGAACAACATCCATATGAAGAGCCCTCCTGCAATTAAGAAAGGTCTTGAGGACTGGCCTCTGCAGAAGACACCCCAGCACAAAACAATAGGATTCACCAACCAGATCATTCTCCACCATCATGAACAGTACTGAGATATTCTTACATCTCCTATCTCTGTTGCACACTAGATTGGTCCTCATAAAAAAACATAGATATATGATTACTCACGTACCCCCAGCACCTTCTGCTCCCCCCTGGACACGGAGTCACCATCCTTGGCAGATGGCCGCCTCCTCATTGCTGTCTTGACTCGCTCTAGCAGGGAGGCCAGGCATGAGGGATCATTGATGTTGACGTTAATGATGGTTGGCTTGGAGGCATCTCTGGAGACTTCAATGTCATTGGTTTTCGCAAAACTGGAAGACGTGGCGTCTGCCTAGGAAAGGAGAAGTAAGTCAGCAAAGCCCCTGAACCAGTGCTTGAGAGCAACCTGTTCAATGTGCAACTGGGTATGCAAAACAAATACATGTAGACTTCAAACTTGGGAAAGTTCCGTTTCTCTTTATGGCAAACAAAGCCAGTTCCGCGTCCTCTAGGGAGGGAATGAAATTAAATGAAATGAAATAGTTTTGTAGAGCGCGTTGCTACCCTGAGGCCTCGTTGCGCTTATGATCGCATGTGGAAGGCAGACCGTTAGAAGGTGGGTTTTGAGGAGCTTGCGGAAAGCCAACAGGTTTGGCTCAGCGCGTAGGGAGAGAGGAAGCCGGTTCCAGAGGTTGGAGGCATTCAAGGAGAATGAGAGTCCACCCCATTTGGCCCTCCGGACTTTCCTGGTGGAGGCGCGGAAAGTAGAACTAGAGCGGAGATTTCTAGAGGGCTGGTGGGGGATGACCAGGGAATGTGCAATGGCCGGACCGGTTTTGGGCCAATCAATATTTATGAGTCTTCTGAACCCTCTCAAATGTCTTCGAAAGTGGGGGCGCTCTGCGGCAGGCCCCATCATTGGGCCATTCCTCAGGTATTTACAGTGGGTAGTCCATCGATAGGGTGGCTGGGCTAGGGATGAGGATGGGAGGACACCTGCAGTCAATTTGAGAGGAAGGAGAGTTGGGTAATTGTTACTTAAAGATTGTAGGATGGCGTTAGCAGGTAGAGAAGGTTGGGGAGACTGGGTGCACAGGCCAGCTGAGGAGGCTTAAGAGCAGGGGAAACAGGAAGGCTATGGGCTAGAGGTATGTCCAGAGGAACTATATGGAGCAAAGGGCTAAAGGTAAAAAGGGACTAGGTGTAGGATCAGTAGTTCCAGAATTGTGAATTGGTGGTGTGGTGGGTATTGGGAAGGGATGAGGAACAGGATACACATGATGATGGTGACAGGCTAAGAAGGGCTTGGAGGACTAACACAGAGCAGGGGGCTTTTGATCTCAGATGGGGAGGAGGCTGGTAGGACCTCATGGTGGCTTGTGTAGGGGAGGAGGTGTGATAGCATCCTAGGTTAGGTGTGGTCTATAAGGCTTTGGAGCCTACTGCTGCAAAATATAGACATCACACAAGAACTTATGTGATTAAAGAAGGCTTTCTCACAATAATTGGCATTTGTCATTGAATGTGTCATCTCACCCAATGTGTTCTTGCTCCATATAATTCACAAACTAATAGCGTTAATGCACATTAGAACACTGCAATGTTGAGTGCTCGAATGAAAACAAAGGGGAGGCTCTGGGCTTATAATGGCTGGTATAAGTTTCTGCTCTGATATTCCAATGTTTGCTGTTCTATTTCACACAGCAGATAGGCTGTGTTAAAGCGCTTAGGGCAATGTGTAGAGTATTTAGCAGTACCAAAACAGTAGTGAAGTCGAAACGCAACACAATAAAAATCCCAAAATGAATTTGAAACAGAGAAAAATTAAATAAACAAAACGACAAAAATTCAGTTCAGAGAACTGGACATATGATTAAGTCGAACCTTGACAGCGCTTGAGCTGTCTGCAAGACCTATTGTATCGCTTCTGTGGGGTTTAAGCACACCCACCAATTGCCATTGGCTGTTATCTGTGGCATTCAGAAACGCTGGCTTGTTATTGGTGCATTTGTGTAAATATCCCTCCTTTGTGTGCTTAGTTCCCTCCCCAGCAAATTCACTAAGAGAAGATTTTGTTTGGCCATCACACTGTACAGCATGTGATGGCCTCTCTTTCCTCCTCCCATCTGTGCCCATTGCAGGTTTAGGGTTTATAGCTGGCGACCACAACAGAAACGAAAGCGTTGTTCCACGCTCTTTGTACATCAGTCTTTTAGTTGTGCTGTGTCTGTTTTGCTGTGTGTATTCGGCGTTCTCCCTCCAAGTGTACTTATCTCTTCAGATCGAAAACAAGCTGAATACAACTTCTTAGAAATTATTTTGGAGCCTGTACCATTGAAGCGCTTTACATGAGCACCTGTTACATTTCACAAGTTGACATTAATTTCATTATTTCTACAGCAGGTGCTGAAGAGTGCGAGTCCCACATATAGGCGTCCCCTGTTTTACACACAGTGCCCCGAAATCGTTAGAAATACACTCAGCGCTGTAAAAGCCAGGACTAGAGGCTACATTTAAAGCCCCAGGAAATTTCACACTTGGCACTTTGTGCCTCCCTGATTGAGGTTCAGAATCTCAAGCCATTGATACTAAGTCACTTCTGGATGGGGCGTTCGAATAAAGGTTTATTCAGTTCTCTCAGGTGTGTTTGAAACTATTTGATTAACTCTAGGCACAAAGGTCTTAATGTGTTTTTTAAGCGGCCTAGGACAAGCACTTTCTTTACACTCCTACAGTGTGTTCTGACCCAAAAAAGGTGCTAACACCCCTCCTCCCCCCCACAAGGCTCGCAAGATACTGATATTCTGGGGAAGGGGCCAGGTGCCATTTCCTGATCTTTTCTTGCAGTGCTGGGTATTAAAACTAGGGGTTGGCGGAATTTGAGTAGCCGCGCTACGCAAAGCTCCGTGAAACGGTAAAAAATCTCTGCGAGCACTCAAAAGCTCAGCGAATACGCGGATTTGCTTGTTCTGCCCATTCGCGATGCTTTTTTCCTGTTCGCGGACGCTGTTTGCGTGTTCGGGGGCAAATATCTCACACATTTTGAAAGCGCGAACAAGCAAAAAATTCCGCAAAGCCAAGGATCGTGGAGTTTTGTGGCAATTCCGCGAAATTACCCAAATTCCGCAAGCGGAACGGAATTTACTTCCCAGGCTTAATTAAAACCCTGTTTAACAAGCAGTTACCATTCACTGGGGCCCAGATGCTTTCAAATTCACTTTTATGGGCAGACACACAGCGTATAGTCTGTTTACGCTTATAAAAAAATGCACCTTTACTGCTACCAAAAGAAACGTGCATTTGCTGCCCTTAATTATTAACGCAGGTCGTAAACAGGACACACAGGGAAGAAGCTCTCCCAGAGACTGGATCAAATTCTGTAGAGCTCTCTGAGCTGAAATCACAGCTTGACCAGGAGGGACAAAGATGAAGGCCAGTGGTAGGGTGGTAGGTATAAATACCTTGCCCTGACCCTCTGTGTGCCGGAAGTGACGCGTCCTCTGAGGGACTCACCGGGGTCCCCACGACTAGAGCGTGGTGAAGTGCTGAATGCAGTACTTGGGCCGCCCTTTTAGGTGGACACACTGTGTGCACCGGGGACAGCCTCATTCCTTTCTCCCACACTCTCTGCTTTCCTTTCCCGTATGCTCTCTTTGCTTTCCTTTTCCCATGCTCTCTGCTTTCTGCTCTGCTAAGCAATATGCTTTGCTTGCATTTTTCTATGCTCTCTGCTTTCTGTTCTTCTATGTTCTATATTTGGGTCAGTGATCAGGCTAAGTGCTTATCTCTCCAAGAAGGTCATTAGAGCACACGTATATGCGTCTTCTGTAAAATGACTTTAATTGATCAGGTTACAGAACAGCAGTGCTAAATGCTTGCAAACAAAAAAATCATACGTGCATATTTTGTAATTTACAATGCCAATAGCTCTAATTTCACAATTGCAAGACTGATTGCATTTCAAATGCGTGTTTTTATAAAGTTTTAAGAAGCAATAGCACCAAGAAGCACAAAGTGCCAATGATGGTTAATGGTTGCAGTAGACCAGGACCTAGGTGCCATTGGACGCTGACCACGATGGAGAATGGGTTGGAAACTCCAACCAGGTGCATCCTGGTCAAAGATTTTACTTTCTGACTTCAGTCCTTTAATCTCCAACCCACCACAGGGGTACACTCTAAAAGTCCCCCCAGGACCTCAGATGAGGCACTTAAACACACCTAGGGTGTCAGGCAGAGGCCAACAACAGGGTCCAGCCCAAGTCTACGTGCCACTGAGTAGGCCAGGGCAAAGTTAGCAGAAAAAAAAACTCCTCCAAACTACGTGGAATTCCGCAAGTGGTGAAGTGCGTTATCACTTACCGTTGTGCTGATTTTTAGAGCCGGGTGTTTGTCCTGGGCTGTAAAATTAACACAAACGGCATCACGTGCAGCGCAAGAGGGTGTTGATTCTTTCTGCCGCTCGAGTAGAAGTTCTCCTTGAGCGGCAACTTCTTCAACGCGAACAGGTTTCCCAATGCTATTGGTAGCGACCATCCATGTTGCGAAATCTCACCGGGAAGCTTTCTTGCAGTGGAGTTTCCTCGCTCTCGCTCACCAAATTACCATTGGAGCACGAAAAACTCTGCGAACAGAGCAGAGTTAACTGCCCAGGCCTACCACTGAACAGCGGGGCAGTTGCAGGAAAGGCCTCTTTCCTGGAGCTTGTGCAGGAGGTCAGCCTTATGGCCCTTTCGTCCAGGGTACAACAGAGCTCAGTTTCAGTCCTTTAGGACTCTTCTCAGATTGTAGACAAAGGTTTAGTTAGTCCTCTTCTACTCTTCCCCAGGCCCAGGAGTGTTCTGAAGCGGGTGCTTAGAGATGTGATATTTATGCTTGTCACGAGCTAGGGTGGCAATGACTCCTGGGCACACCCTAATGAATGAGGTAAAAGTTCTCGGTCCAGTCCTACCCATGTTGCGCATTTTCAAGATGGTGAAAGTATTTGGCCACACTAAACTGCAGTTCTGAGGGAGAAGGGTCTGTGTGATGAGTCTACTGTGGTAATATTACTGTTCTCTCACATCTAATGTCAAAATCTAATGTGAGGCAGCCACTGTACCCCCCATAATCAAGACAGAAGTCTAGTAGGACAAAGGAGGGTTTATCACCAAACAGACTGTAAATATTCAATAATAGTCTAGTCATTCTGTTCTCTGCCTTTCAAGTGCTCTCCAAAGTGTTATATGTAAACCCAACACATCTGTCACTGTGATACCAAAAAGGATGCTCACTCCCCCCATCCAGCATATTCGGTGAGATTCAGGGGAGTCATCTCTGCCTATTCACGTCAGTCTATTGTTTGTTCCTGGAAGGCATTTCACACCTATTTAAATGCTAATCAGTGGCTGGGAGAAGTAGGAGAGCAAATGCAAATTAGCCTCTCGGAACATCAGGCAGTGAAAAGGTAACATTCTAAAAGTCACTTTTCCTTAAAATTTATTATAAATCCAACATCACCATTAACTCCTTCGGTGCTCATGACGAACCCAGCTCGTCATGAGTCACAGTGGAGCTGTGCTGATGACAAGCTGGGCTTGTCATAACGGCTGCGCTCCGCCCACGTGTGATTGATTCCCCGCCTGTGTGGGAGAATTAATCAGTGGGTGGAGGTGTGACGAGCCCAGCTCGTCATGAGCACAGCTCCACTGTGACGAGCTGGGCTCATCATGAACACCGCAGCGCCGTGCTCACCCCCCTCCGCACCGTGGGGGAATTACCCCTGCAGGGAAGGTGCTAAATTAGGGGTGGGCGAAATTTGCGTAGTTGCGCTACACAAAGCTATGCTAAATGGTAAAAAATATCCACGAGTACGCAGAGTTCTGCGAACACACAGAATTGCTTGTTCTGCCCGTTCGCGATGCTTTTTTCCTGTTTGCGAATGCTGTTTGCCTGCTCAGAGGGAAACATCTCACAAACATTCATTTTGAAAGCGCGAACAAGAAAAAAGTTCAGCGAAGCCGCGGATCGCGGAATTTTTAGCAATTCCGAGTTCTCCACGGAACGCAAAATTACCCAAATTTTGCAAGCGGAACGGAATTTACCGCCCAGGCCTACATTAAATTAGCTTTTAATAACTATTAAAAATAGCTGTTTAATTATTTTTCCTGCTATTCCTGAGAAACACCTTTAGGATTTTTAATCTGTACCCTGGTTTTCAACATAGAACAGCTAGGCCTGCCACAGTGAAAAGTAGCTTTTCAGTGCCAGTTGCTATAAAGACATGTTAACATTACATTTTTACATGTGCTACTTTTAAATACCATGCAGCCTGCCTTGCAGGCAACAAACCCTACAATGGGTGATTTATTAATATTTAAAAGGGAGTTTTTCACTTGTCAAAAGGCCTGTTTTGAAAGGTCAAATTGCAATTTTTAGACTGCTCCAGTCCGGCTACAGTGGTAGGCATGAAGCCATGTTTGCACTGCCACTGTAGTGGATGGCACAGTAGGTGCTGCCGTCCATTTGTGGCATTTAACTTCCAGCTCTGGGTACATTTTGTACCATATTCTTGGCATTTATAGGTGAGTTAAATATATCAATTAGAAATATGACAATTCAACCATGTTTAAAGAGGGAGCACAGGTACTTTACCACTGGGCCCAGGATGCTTGTCTCTGCTCCAGGGAGGACCTGGCTTGGCAGTTCAGGCTGGACTGTTCCCATGAGGCACAGGGTCAAGACTTATCTGTATATGGTTGGGCCTAAACTGGGGTGTTGTGGTGAGCAAAAGAATGATGGTTTAACCCAGATCTACTGATTGGGGGTGAATGTATGATGTATTAGGCATTCTGTCCATCATTTGTTTGCGTAGCACCACACACAATAATATACGCTAAATATTCCCCTATCACATAGCTGTCGCAAGAAAGGGCTGTGCCCCGGAAGCAGAGACCTCTAACAGTGTCATCACGAGTGTCTTCAGAAAGGCCTAGTGTTTGCTTTATATTCTGGAGCTTCAAGTTCTAAGCACCATGAATCACCAAGAGATCATAAGATACAATCAAACTTCCAAGGAAGAACTGGCACACTATCAGACACCTAAACAATAACCGACTATACCAGACACTTCAACACCCAGACAACCAGAGCAACTACTTGACTCCAAAAAACTATCCAGTAAACACCCATAGACCAACAGACACTGCTCTGCTAGACAGCATAAGACACTATAAGCCACCAAGAGACCAATAGGGGCTATCAGACAACAAAAGCCAGTTAGCGCTATCAGTCAATGTTGGAAAACGAGGCAGCATCTGTGAGGCCTGCACAGGTAACATGACTACATTTGTCCGTCACTGGGAACCAAACACCCAATTGTAGCGCCTGACTCTCAGAGGGTAGCGTTGCAGAGCAGTCTGAGGCTTACTCAAGGGAGGTGGTGTGGGCTAGTAATCGCTATTTGCAGGTGCGCAAAAATAACACTCAATAATTGATTGTCCAGTCAGTACTTTGCTTTATAAAAGTAAGAGTACATTTATTAAACGCACACACCACTCAATACTATGCACCAATTTACAAATATACATAATCTGTCGGAATTACTTGGTGACATTGCATAACATTTCCAACCCTCCCACAAGGGGAGGGGTCTGGTACCACCACTCCCATGTATGCACATCATCTAGCCCCCAATGCAGTTAGTTGAACATAACCTGGAGCTAGGGCCCTGCACACTGCCACCATCCCAGTGGCGACCCACCCCATTATCTCAACAAGCATTTAAATTAGGTAACACTGTCTTGGTGACACACAACCCTTATTCCTTTCAGCTCCTCAGGAAACTTAGGGAGGGACGCCTCTTAGTCCTGGGAACAGAGACTGCGCTTCTCCAGCAGCTCCCCCAGTACCTTTTTACAATTTAGGGTGACCCCCTCCTCTGTGGGGGCCTTCAGGCACCAAACCGATGCATTCCCCATGCCTGGCAAGGCATTTTGGGGTGCTTCAGCTCCTTTTCTGCGCATATTAAAGTAGCGTCATTCCCCCGCTACTTCGGAGGGAGCCGCGATCACGCTGCAGCTACTCTGCATCTCCAGCCCTCTATGGGGGCCCGGTCCCACCCGGACCCCCAGGTGAATGTAGCCGGCTCGGGGAGCCCAACCCCGGCGGCTCCTTCGGTTTTCTGGGGCATGGTCCCACCCGGGCCCCTCGCACCTTGTTCTATCGTTCTGGGAGTCCCAGTCCCACCCGGGGCCCCCCGCATGCCCATTCGGTGGAGGGCAGTCCAGGGAGCCCAACTCCGGCTGCCCCGGCTGCTCCCCGCCAGGAAGCACTCTTGTGTCCGGCCGGTGCTTCTCTTCGGGTCACCCCGCTCCACGGGCAGACGCTGGGAAGCATGTGGGTCCTCCTGGACCCCGGGGGAGTGCCATCGCACTCCCCCGCCTTTTCCCTTACATTGGGGCCCGGGGATGGGGTCCCGGGCCCCTGGGCCATCTTCACACGGGGGCGCGACGACACCCCCCCCCGGCTTTGCTTAGGGACCTGGGAGTGGGGTCCCGGGCCCCTCCTCCTCCTCATCACAGGAGGCGCAATGACGCTCCCCGTCGATACTTCTTCAGCAGGGGCCCCTGGCCCCCCAGGGGGATATCTTCACGGGGAGCACAACGGCACTCCCCAGCTTGACTTCAGGGCCGGGGATGGGGTTCCGGGCCCCTACAGACCTCTTCGCAGGGGGACGCGATAGCACTCCCCCGTCTTGACTTCGGGTCCCGGGGATGGGGTCCAAGGCCCCTATAGACCTCTTTGCGGGGGCGCGACGGCGCTCCCCCATCTCCATCTTCGGTGGGGGCCGGGGTGGGCTCCTCATGGGGAGCATGACGGCGCTCACCGGTTTCCCTTCTTCTGGGGGAAGCCCCGGGGACCTGACCCACCCCGGGGGCATCTCTGAGACCGGCGGCGGAGTCCCACGCTCTTTATCGTCGGTCCTCTTAGGGGTCAAAGGTCGCTTACTTTCTGGGGGCCATACCTCAGCCTCTGTGGGGCTGATCTGCCCCATTTTCGTGTCTTCTTGCTCCTGGTGGCGCCCCCCCCCAGCCACTGTGAGCTCTCTCCTTCGCCCTCTGGGTCTCCAAGAGGGTGCATTCTGCAGGAATTGGTCTTCACTGGCTCCCTGCGACAGCCTTTCACCTGGCTGTCCTCCTGAGCCTCTCTTCTCCCTGCACAGAGGCCCCTGCTTCTGCACACCGCTCTTGGGTTCTTCTTCTGGCGCTATTAGGGCCCTGGGGGGGCAGTCAGGGGTTCCACCTTCTAACTGCCCATTGCCAGGCTCCAGCACCATCCGCCTCAGCAGACTACTCCCCAGAGAGAGCTTCTCTTCCTGTGCGAGCACTTCTTAAAGTTGAGTATGGGGCTGGCAGGAAGTCTCTGTTGGTCCTATCAAATAGCGGCACATCACTTCCCTGCCCCTGCTCCCTCCTTCTTGTCCAGCCTCTGGGTTTGCTCAAAATGGCGTCGTCCAGGGTTTCTGGCCACATGGTCTCTGAAACAAAACCCCTTCCCCCTCCCCGCTTCCTTCCCTCCTTGGTGCAGCCTGGTGCCTGGCACCCAGTGCTGAGGTCAGCCCTCAGCCTGGCCCTGGTTATGACTGACTCAGAGAAATGTGACATTTCTGGATGACCCAAAAGCAGTACAAATATGACTTTGGACTCTGCAGAATACTCCTTTTCACATCCGCTACAGTGGACTTTAGTGCGTGTCTGGAATCTGTAGGCCTTATGAAAGTTAATCTGGCACAAGGCTCCACATCCCCATAGGGGAATAGTGAAATGAAAAACAGCAAAACACACTAACTTTCCCTGGCATGTCCCTTCCCAGTGTATAAAGCCAATTCCATGTCACCACCCAAGTCCTGCCACACCCTTTATCTTGTAGCTGCTTCCGGGCTGCACATGCTAGGAATCTCCCCTGTGCAGCCTCTAAACGTGTACACACACATGTATACGTGTCTGAATGTAACCAGTCCAGTGTCCCTTACTTCAGTTTAGTGTGAGTGAGTACCAGTTTATGAGGCACCCCCACAGTAAAAGTTCAATAATTAGGTGCTCAAAAAGCGAAAAATCCGGGCAGCCCATAGTGTCAGAACCACCTTCTAACAGTCAACCAACCACCAACAGCCAGATCCTTCATAAATTCAGATATCTAAAGAAACCCATCAAACACCCAAAGAAGAACAGACACACTATCAGACACCTAAACAATAACCAACAATACCAGACTCTTCAATATCCAGACACCAGCAGAAACTACTTGACTCCAAGAGACTCAAAAACTCCAGTAAACATCTATCGACCAACAGACATTGCCAGATCGCAAGAGAACATAAGACATTATAAACTACCAGGAGACCAACAGATGCTGTCAGAGAACCCAGGCCAATGGGCACTATTAAGCAGCTAGACACATACAGCCAGTATCAGAAGAACCTTCATAAACCCAGAAATCTAAAGATATTTAATGGAAGAGTGAAACTAAAGCAAATCCATTATAAACCAACAGACACACTATCTGACACCTGAAGAAAACAGACAATATCAAAATCGTCAATACCCATACACCTGCACAAAGTTCTTGACAACATTGTCACCTGGCACTGATTCATCATTATGAGATTATCAAGGCACCACTGCTTCTTCACCTCCTGTGAAGTTTGCCCGGTCTTCATTCTGCTCCCAATAATTTTCAATCTTTACATAAAGCTCCTTGGAATCCACCTCAACAACAGCAGCGTCAAGATCAAACCATATGCTGAACAGAAGCCACTCCAGCTAAAAAGCTCCTCTTCACAAGACATTCAGCAATTCAAGAGCTACGCTTAAATCATTCAGAAATGGATGTCCCGCTCCTATTTAAAACTCGTCCAACAAAATCGGACTCCTCCAAATTGCCAAACACCCCAAAGCATGTACACATTTAAGCAAGGCTTTCCAGAATGACTGCGGATGGTTTTCTCACCAACTAAAACCCAACGCAAAATCAATTGAGTATGACCTTGAAACAGAACTCTACTTCAAAGGGCACACTGGCAACAAAAGAAAGGGCAAGTGCCATAGACCTTTACCAAAGAAAGTGAACTCCTCCCTCCATGAAACTGATTTCACCATTGCAATTAAAGTCATAGAGCCTCATCTAGAGGTTGGCGGTTGCGGATGGGCCATCATAAAAGGTCTGTTCACCCATCTGCCGCCATGAAGGTTCTTCAGTCCTATTTAGAGTATGCAGTTTCCTCTACAAACGTCTCTACTTTGTGTACAGTCTCTGCTGCATTTTCTTACTCCATTGATGTCAGTATACCCTAGACACAGTGGAAATAGAATGGAAAGTCAGTACTTGATCTGTCATATTTAGAGTAGAATTTCCCTCGATGGAAACATGGCAACTCATCCTCCACACTTGCGTTGGAGGAAAAAGAGCATAACTGGCCAAACCCTCACAACACCTACATAACCTACCAATATACATGCACCTGCTACTCAGAGGCCGGGGACTCTATCGGGCAGTGGTGGATACACAAAAACAAAATCCACACAAAAAAGAAAATATGTAGAACTGCTTAAACTAGTTTAAACACACCATGTTAACTTCAGCAGAGATAGATTCAGCACAGACCAGACGGCAACACTGTGCATCATCATTTAGCAGTCGATGGAATGGAACTACTATATCAACTATGAGATGCCATTCGACAGCGAGGACAAAGAGACCCTTTGGAAACTCCACTGCCACAATGGTGTGCCAGATAAACTTGTAAGAGTCATCAGGAACTCTTACAAGAGAATGACCTGCAAGATAATCCATGGAGGACAACTCGTGGAAGCCTTCCAAGTGAGGACCAGAGTCCATCAGGGTGTTTACCCTCGCCTTTTCTCTTCTTGTTGGCCAAAGACTGGATCATGAAGACATCCACAGCAAGGAGAAGAAAGTGGGCACCATTGACACAGCTCGACGACCTGGATTTTGCAGAAGACCCGGCCCTACTCTCCCATACAAGACATGACTGACAATGTGGGAGCCACATCGGCACAACTTGGCCTACACATCCACACGAGGAGAAGATTCTGAAGGCTAACAAGGCCGGCACAACTGCAGTCACTCTTGCAGGCGATGCGCTGAAAGAGGTTGAGGCCTTCGCCTACATGGGCAGTGTCTTAGACAAGCAGGGCAGCACAGACACCGACTTCAAAGCAAGAATCAGCAAAGCAAGGGCTGCCTTCCTTCAGCTAAAGAAGATCTTGAGGTCCACAGACCTAACGCTGCAAACCAAGATCAGGCTTTTTTAACACCAACAAAAAAAGGTCCTTCTGTGTGGAGCAGAAACTTTGAGGACATCAGTGACCACCACCAACAAAGTCCAGACCTTCATCAACACCTGACTGAGGAAAATCCTTCAAATGCGCTGGCCAAATACCATCGCAAAAATGACCTATGGCAGCAGACTTTCCAACTTCCAGCTCATGAGGAAATCATGAAAAGACACTGGGGCTGCATAGGTCATACTGTCCTCAAGCCCACGTATAACACCATCAGGCAAGCCCTGGCCTAGAACCCTCAAGGGAAGAGGAAAAGAGGAAGCCCAAGAATCACATGCCACTGATGCCTTGAGGCTGACTGCAAGTAAATGGGTTACACCTGGATTCAGATTGAAAGAAAAGCCCAGGATAGAGATGACTGGAGAGTGCTGGTTGCTGGCTTATACCCACACCTCAGGAGGGGTATTAGACATAAGTAAAGTAAGTACCATTAATACCAATGTCACTAAACTTACTTTTATGCACATCAAACTATATACAACATCAATTTACCTGAGTCCCAATTCCGTCTAGCTAGCGGTAGTGGTTATTCTCCATTCACTACAGGTTTCATTCAGGTTAAGTCCAACTAGTAGTCCGAGTCTCAGGAGTCCCACTCTATCAATTAAAGTAAAAAGTGTTTCAGCCCTCCCCACCGCTATCCAGCAACAAAATCCCCTAGGTGCCGCCTGGCCCAAAATTCTGTCTCACCCACACCTGCAGGATCTGAGCGGCCGAAGGCTCTCCGTGAGCCACTTCACAGGTGCTGGAGCTGCAGCAGCAGCCTCTTGTAAGTCTTTCACATGCAGTCCAAGAGGGCTGAGGTTGAGTGTCCTCGGGTTCCTCACATACGGTCCTAGAGCGGCAGTGACCAGATGTTCTTGTTGCTCCTCTAATGCTTGGTAAGTTCCGCGGTTGGGAGGGTCGGTGGGTCAGAATCCTGGTCCTTAGTCACCGCTTGAGCCCACTTGGTCACCACGGCATCCACAACCACACTTCTTGTATTCTCCCAGTGCCCTTCCCTTGCTATACGGGGTCACGTTCCTCCTCTACGCATAAGCTGCAACCCAGTTGGCATTGCAGCAAACTTTACGGCGGTCTAACCTGGCATACAGGGTCACTGACTTGATACCACACACAGGCTATCGCTCGATCAGTATGGGAGAATTTTTCACAGTGGCCCTACCTGGCATACGGGGTGGCTGACTTGGGAGTGCCAAAGTCCGATGATGCGTTCGGAGCATTAGAGGTCACAGCTCACTTCAAGGCCACTCTCCTCTGGCAATGGATCCCCAAATTTTTCCTGAAAACGGGCAATGACCCGATCGGTGCAGGAGCGAACTCCTTACACTGTGTTACAGGGTTCCACTTTCCAGGATCCCTCCAGTAGATTTCCAAATGTGGTTTATAATTTTAAATAATTTAAATCACACATCTCTGATATCTTCTGTGCTGCCTGCCACAGAGGGGGTGGACCACAAGCCCCGATTTCCTTGCTAGTGTTTTTTATTGCACTTTACAGCCAGGTTTTTTCTGGCAGTGACGGGCAATAAAAAATGGCTAAATGTCTGCCCATCCAAATTACTCTGTGAAACACATGAATGTCAGCCACAGTGATATCTGTACCAAAAGGTACCCGAGGGGTCAAAGCCCTGCTCTCTATGATTCTCTTATCAGCCCCATCTCCTTCCAGAGATGTGCCCAGGCCCCTCTCAGAGCCCTCTCTCTGAATCAAAGAGAGCCTTCTGAAGTGTACAAAGAGCCTGCTTCTCCCTTGCTCCAGTGCGTCCCATCCTGCGCACAGGAATGCAGCAAAACACAAATCTGTCTGGAAGGATTCCTCTACCTCCTCTCCTCATGTTCCTCCAGTCAGGCCTGGCTCCCCCAAAATGGAGTCTTCCATGTAGTCTACTACTCACAGGCGCAAGTACACCCCCACATGCATATATCATACATGCACTGCACAGATTTTCATCCCTTATGAATTGTACAGTGCTTAATTTGTAAAAAGAATAATTGCCAGGTCCCCATTCAGGATACCACTGCAGCTTGCACCACACCTTGCCCCTGCCAGTGCTGCCAAGAATAGTACCAACACAACTACTCACCATCACACTCCTATAAGTGTGACAGTTCAGACTATTCCAGGCCCTCAAAGCTATAAGAATGGCTTAGGTGGCAAGTAATAGTCATTTTCAATCTATATTGAATTAATAATTAACTGTTGTTGTGTCCATCGCTTAATTACACAGACAGCGCCAACATGTGGCAGACTGTTACAGGTGCTGGTGTTGACAACTACATGCCGGCCCCCGACCCCGGAAACCACTGGCTCAAATTAAGCACTGGAGTTGTACCACTCGGAGACACACATACACCTAGCACATGCTTATCATATACATGCACAGCATTGCACTGCATTATGCCTGTATTGTACCATTCCCAGACACACATACACCCAGCACTTTTATTCCACACATGTGCTGTGCATCGCTACACACCAAACCGATGTAGGTCAAGGGTAAGTTAAGCACACACTTTAAATTAGTGATTCTGTAGGCCTTACTCCAGTGACACAGGTAACACGCATTGGCATTGCCAATAGGTCTCGCCTTTGGGACCTTACGTGCTTAGCTATGCGGCACAATATCCTTGGTGCAACAACATCAACTGTTGCATGGCTAAACACTTATAAGGTCCCAAAGGCGAGACCTATTGGCTATGCCAAAGCTTGTTTTTTTTACCAATTAAAACGAGGCAGTCAGTTTTGAAATGGTTTTCTCTCCCCGTATCACATAACAATCTCAGGCATAAGTCACTTGCCGTTATTCTTGCAATAGGGATGTATTGCGAATGGTGTGTTAAATCAAGGTATCTATTTTTACCTGCATAATAAGCAAGGCCCAATACTGAGCAATAATAGTTCAGCTTTACTGACCTCTGTTCATGGAAAAACAGAGTTTAACGCCCTCTCTAGCTGATGTTACCTGCTGTTATTTGCACACCTTGCATTTGTGAACCGGCACCAAAGATAAAGCTGTAATTACCTGGAATCGCATGGGATAGAGGGATATTGGCCCTCCCGCCCCTAATGTTACCAAAACAACAAAGGCAGCTGCAGAGGGGGACAGCATGCAACACCTGCTGGGTTTGGGCGCTCTGTGCGACACTGGGAATAACAGCGCATCATGGCGGGCAATCAGTCAGATGACATGAAGTATCTATATGCAGTACTAGTGTAGCTTTGGGGTTGATGGCACTTACAGTGGGTGGGTGCCAATGCATAAATGTTTTAAATCCATCCTGTTGGGGTGTATTTTACAAGACAGAAATGAAGGTGGTTAGAAGGAGATGTCAATGGAGCATTGTTTAGAGTTCAATGTGGAACCTCCAAGTCAAGCTGTTTGCACCTGGACTGCAGCCAGTATTAATGAGCCGGAGGAAGGAGGGTGTTAGGACACGTGGGAGCTAAAGGAGACTGCTCAGATACAGGCAGGGTTGTATCGGATGTAACCAATATCGTGAACCTTATTCTATATGGCAGAGTATCAACTGAAAAAAACAGAGAGGATGGAGAATGGAGGTTGACATGGTCTTGAGCTATGTATTGTAAAGTGTTCACATTCTAGCGTTTAAAAGTATTAGGAACCACAGGGTACATCTTTAAATGTGGGTTCTCTTCATATGCCTTTGCACATCGTTTGGAAAGCGGCCTACTTTTTAGACGTATTATAGTACTGTAGGGCAAAGCTTTGGTGGTTGGGCGCTGGAGAACAATTCCTGCATTGCACCTTGAATCGTTTGTCTGTCCAAAAGGTAGTGACATACAGTACAAAAGACCACATGTACCTTCCCACATTGACAACCAGCAGCAAGTAGAAGACATTTGGATCTTTTTCCCTAAAGGTGCGAGGTCCTTTAAGTCTTTACAGAAGCAAGAAGGAAATAATTCATCAGAAACGCACAGGCCTGTCGGAAGTGAGAGGAAGAGGGGATGGAAAGCGCGAGCTACGGAGGAGGGATAGCGGGAGAAGAATGGAAAGTACAAGAGATAAGAGGGTAGTGGGTGTGAGGGGGAAGGCCGGGAAGACACGAGGGCCTGTCGGAAGTGAGAGGAAGAGGGGATGGAAAGCGCAAGCTACGGAGGTGAGACAGCGAGAGAAGAATGGAAAGTATAAGAGATAAGAGGGAAGTGGGTGTGAGGGGGAAGGCCGGGGAGACGCACGGGCCTGTCGGAAGTGAGAGGAAGAGGGGATGGAAAGCGCGAGCTACGGAGGAGGGATAGCGAGAGAAGAATGTTAAGTACAAGAGATAAGAGGGTAGTGGGTGTGAGGGGGAAGGCCGGGGAGACTTAACAACAAGTGGAACTGAAAGTTAACAAGGAGGGAGGGGGAGAAGGGAGGGGTTAGTAAACGTGATTTGCACGCTGTAAGGCTTAATGAGGCATGACGGAAAGGCAGATGGTGGTTGCGCGCGTGCCCGTGCGTGTAACCGCAAGCTTGAGGCCAGCAAATTCGTGTGGTAGCACTTTGAAAACCCACATACTAAATGTCTCGCAGAGCATTGCATGCGCTGGCTCAGGCGAGACCTAAAAAGGACCTGCTCACTACACGGTTTGCTGCCACCACTGCGTTTGTGGTGTTTAACTCCTGATAAAGGCATTGGCCTTTCACCACTATGAGGGTAGCACTGTGGGTGACCCACCTGATCCCTATGCCATGGCACACACGGGATCTGTGTTCGCCCATGACAACACAAAATCAGCATTAGAGATCTAGACATCCATACAGGTGGGGTACTCAGGGCAGGGGTGCTCGTCCATCGCCATGTGAGGGACTCTTCTGTCCCAACAAAGTGCATCTTATCCTGTAGAACTTGTACTAAAGTGGACAGGGTATCTATATGCACAACTCTGGATCAGCCCCAAAATCTGTTAATGTACACATTCAGAGCAAAACTAACATTCAGAAAGTATGCATAATTGTTAATGGCTCAAAGACACTGTTGGCCTGCTTGCAAGGTTGGTGGAATATTTACTACATCACAAATGTGGCAGATGTACCTTAGCAGCTGGCTTCCCCTTACATCTGGCCTTGGCAGACTTCAGCACGGAGGCCAGACCTGAGGGCTGGCGGATGTTGAAGTTAATGACCGCTGGCTTGGAAGCATCGCTGGCGATCTCAGTGTCATCGGTTTCCATGAGACGGGAAGACATGGTGTCCGCCTAGAAGGAGAGAAGAAGGGAGGCAGCGAAGCCTGATAACCCGTGCTTGAGCATCAGCTGATCACTATGCACACTCAGACGGGGCAGTTGTTCCTTCTATGCTTCTATTGGAATTCTATAACGCATATTAGCAAGCCCATTGTCGCCGTTTTAGCGTCAGTTTCCTGCCAATAAAAGGGCGATCATTTTAACGAGGTTCTTGCTAATATGCCCCTGTGTCTTTATTTACTATTGAAAAAGTGACCTTCCCAAAACACTTACCTTAATGCACATATGTGTACTATGAAAATGATAAATCTCTTGTATGCCTTAATATGCGCTGTTGCATTTTCTGAATAATTTTTATATCTCAGCTTGAAGATCAGTAAAATCTTAGGGGCAGATTTACAAGCCCCTAGTGTGACCTTTTGCGCCGCTGTGGCGTCACTTTTGTGATGCAGCTGTGGCGTAAATGTTGCAACCCATTTACAACATGACGCATCTAGGGAGATGCGGTGCACAGACATAATATCGACTCCAAAATATCGTTTGGACATAATATCGACTCCAAAATATCGTTTGGAGAAAATATCGACAGGACAGAATATAGACAGCCAAAATATCGTTTTTAAGGTAAGTGAAGTAATATCGTTTTTAAGGTAAGTGAAGTAATATCGTTTTTATTTTTAGGGTTCAGGGTCAGTTTTGGGTTTTTGGGTAAAGGGGTATTTTTAGGGTTCAGGGTCAGTTTTGGGTTTTTGGGTAAAGGGGTATTTTTAGGGTTCAGGGTCAGTTTTCAGTTTTTGGGTAAAGGGGTATTTTTAGGGTTCAGGGTCAGTTTTCAGTTTTTGGGCAAAGGGGTATTTTTAGGGTTCAGGGTCAGTTTTCAGTTTTTGGGTAAAGGGGTATTTTTAGGGTTCAGGGTCAGTTTTCAGTTTTTGGGTAAAGGGGTATTTTTAGGGTTCAGGGTCAGTTTTCAGTTTTTGGGTAAAGGGGTATTTTTAGGGTTCAGGGTTAGTTTTCAGTTTTTGGGTAAAGGGGTATTTTTAGGGTTCAGGGTCAGTTTTCATTTTTTGGGTATTATTTTATTATATTTTATTACTATATATATATGGTTAATAAATATGAAATAAAAAAATATTTATTTAACTTTCATTAATTATTTAATTATTATAAGTTAATTTAAGTAATTTTAAGTATATTTTAGTAATTAATTATTAATATTAATTTAATTTAACACTGTTTTTAGTAAATACGATATTTTACACAACTATATTTTTGTAAACGATATTTTTAACTCGATATTTTTGTACTTACCTGTTTGTAGATAGAAACTCGATATTTTGACTGTCGATATTTTCTCAACGATATTTTTGATGGTCGATATTCTGTCCGTCGATATTCTTTCAGTGATCCGGGAGATGCGTCACGTTGTAAAGCCCGGTGTCACATTATACCTGCATCAGGTATAATGTATGCAGGGTGGGCGTTCCCACGCAAAAAAACATGTAGAACTGACGCAGTGAAATCTACAGGATTTCACTACGTCACTCTACGCCTTCACTGCATCAAAATCCCTACGCCAGCTCAGACCAGGCGTAAGGAATGACGGATGACTTTGTGAATGGGATTCACCCATCTATTGTGGCGTATTGCTAGAGTTGCGTCACTTTCATGAACAACTCCAGCACTGCGTCACTTTTGCGCAAACAGATGCGTCAGAATTTCTGATGCATCTGTTAATCCTTGCGCCATGGAGCACTGTATTGTAAATAAAGCGCGTCCATAGACAAACAGGCACCAGTGGGTAGCTAAACACCCATAGTCAATAGCAAAAGAACCTCCATAAACCCAGAACACTGAATAAACTACTAGACCTCTAAAGGAAGCACTAGGCATCCCGACACTAAAGGAACACATCGGCCACTCACAGACTATCAGACACACACCATCACTCACAGACAATACTGACATAATCAGACACCACGAGACCAAACCAGACACTGTCACATTCTATAGAGCAACTGACGCTAGCAGGAAACCAAAGGCTAAGACACCCAAACAACAACACACAACGTCACACATCCAGAGACAGGGTGAAACTTTCCAGAACCACAGAGACCTATAGAAACTACAAACTACCATGATAGTAAATGTCTGAATAAAGTCTTTTGAAAGTCCCCATAGACCAGTAGATAGTAGCAGACACCAAAAGATACACAAATCACAGTTGATAACAAAAAACAAAGAAACACTAAACGAGACCAGAAAGATAACATTCGTAAACTACCCAAAGACAGTCTAACAACAAGCCTTTGCAATGCAATAGATCTCGCATTTCCGAGAGTTTGAACTATTGGCATTGTAAATGACAGTATCTTAAATTCTCGTAAATGACAGACCTATTGCATTACAAATATTTTCTGTTTACAATCGCCCGCTGCCGCGCTTTCAAGTTATAGAAGCCGCGCCCCTTTCGTTAGACAAGCCACGTCAAAAGAAAGGGGCGCGTATGCCATTAAAGTGAAAGCGCAGTATGGGGGGCTTTTACAAAACAAAGCATTTGTTTGTCAAGTTGGCAAACAAATGCTTTTTTTGTAAAAGCGCCCCATACCGCGGGATCACTTTAATAGCGGCCGCAGACCTTTAGTCACGGCTCCTCTAAAGAAAGGGGCGGGGCCTCTATTAACTTGAAAGCGCAGCATGGGGTGCTTGTAAACAACAACAAAATAAATAGTAAAAAAAATCATGGGTCTGAGTTCGGCACCTCAAATAAACTAAAGGCGCGGATGCCACAGTGGCATGCTGCGCTATAAAAAAGAAAACGCTTTAGGAGAGATCGTGTCTTGCCTGCAAGAGCAGGCAGGTGGAAACAATTTAACGAAATAGTGCTCGGAAGCTGTAATTAAAGCCTACCGAGTAACAACGCGCGTAAGAGGGCTAAGAGGTCCTTATGGGAGGTTACAAGATGAGACTGGAAGGTATTAAGGAGGGACTACTGAGCCTATTGACCAATGAAAAGCCACAGTTTACAAAGGACAGTGACACACGCCAATGACAAATATGGGCGGCGAGCGGGCGGAGTTTTAAGTCCAAAACTAAATACAGCAGCCGTGCGGAGGAGCGCATGGGCAGCCCAGGCTCGACCTAAAAACCCTGAAGCAAGGAAAGATAGTGCAGTTAAGATAGGTATAGACATAGGTATAGACAGCCAACAGGAGCCGCACCGATGCTGGGAGTCACTGAACCCCCCTTCCATAAAGAAGAATCTACCCTTGTGCCTGTGACCAGCCCTCCTGCCCTGACGCTGGTGCCTGCACCTCTACCTGTACCCAGCTCACCTGTCCTGAAGCAGGAGCCTCTATCTCTACTAAGCCCCCCTGTCCTGACACTGGTGCCCACTGCCTATACTTCTGCGCAGCCCCCCCCCCCCCCTTCCCCGCCGCTGCAGCAGGGGTCTGTAGTTCCACCCAGCCCCTCCCCCGTTGAAGCAGGTGCCTATACCTCTGCCCAGCCCTACTGTCCTGAAGCTGGTGCATGTACTTCTGCCAACCCCTGCACCATGCAGCAGGGGCACGAGCCTAACCCATCCTGGCCAGTGGTAGCTGCCTACACCGCCAGTCCTTTCTGCCCTGTAGTTCTGCCCATCCCCTCCCCCGCTGCAGCAGGGGTCTGTAGTTCTGCCCATCCCCTCCCCCGCTGCAGCAGGGGGTCTGTAGTTCTGCCCATCCCCTCCCCCGCTGCAGCAGGGGGTCTGTAGGTCTGCCCAGCCCCTCCCCCGCTGCAGCAGGTATCTCCAGCTCCGCACCGCTACTGCAGCAGGCGCCCGAACCCTCCGAGCAGCCCCTCGTGCCTGTAGTTCTGCCCAGCCCCGCCTCCATTGCAGCAGGCGCCTGAACCCTCCGAGCTGCACCTCGTGTCTGTAGTTCTGCCCAGCCCCGCCTCCATTGCAGCAGGCGCCTGAACCCTCCGAGCTGCACCTCGTGTCTGTAGTTCTGCCCAGCCCCGCCTCCATTGCAGCAGGCGCCCGAACCCTCCGAGCAGCCCCTCGTGCCTGTAGTTTTGCCCAGCCCCGCCTCCATTGCAGCAGGCGCCTGAACCCTCCGAGCTGCACCTCGTGTCTGTAGTTCTGCCCAGCCCCGCCTCCATTGCAGCAGGCGCCTGAACCCTCCGAGCTGCACCTCGTGCCTGCAGTTCTGCCCACCCCCTCCCCCGCTGCAGCAGGTATCCCCAGCTCCGCACCGCCCCTGCAGCAGGCGCCTGAACCCTCCGAGCTGCAGCACGTGCCTGTAGTTCTCCGTCCTGCAGCCTGTGCTCAGCCTCTCGGTGTCCGGAGCTGATGAGGCGCTGCGACCCCCGCGGGTCCCCACTGGGGGCGGAGGACGAGCTCTGTCACCCGGCGGAGCCCCTCGACTGGCTGAAGTGAGAGGGGGGGGGGGAGCACAGTTGTAGCGCTGCTATGACAGGTGCTGAGGGGCTGTTTGTAGGGCTGCTATGAGGGGTGCTGTGAGGGTGGGCAGAGCTCCCCCGGTGGCTGATGTGGGGTGGGTGGGGGGCAGAGTCTGCAGAGCTGCTATGAGGGGCGTTGTGAGGGGGGAGTTTGCAGAGCTCCTATGGGGGTGGGGGGAGGGGGGATGAGGTGGGGCAGAGCTCCCCCGGTGGCTGCTGTGAGGGAGGAGGGCAGAGTTTGCAGCGCTGCATAGGGGGCGCCGTGAGTGGGGTAGAGTGTGCAGAGCTCCTATGGGGGGGAGGGGGGGAGGGGGGCGGGGTGAGGGGGGGCAGAGCTCCCCCGGTGGCTGCTGTGAGGGAGGAGGGCAGAGTTGGCAGGGCACCCATGGGGCGCGCGGTGGGGGCGGAGGGCAGCGCGCAGATCCTGTTACAGCCTTCATCCTGCCAAGGGCGGGTCGGAAAATCATGTGAAAAGAATCTGAACTCTGGAAACCACCAAAATAAGTCCGACCACGACAAAGAAGATGATTATCTACTAAAGAGAACCCTGGGGCACTGAACACTGCATTTCCACCATGTAAACGCGCTCCTTTTCAGTTCATTCTATGTATTTCTATCCTATGGTGACGGTGGCTAAGTCACACACGCCCCCCCCCCCCCACAAAAATAACAGAATGTCCGGAACACTCGGGAAGTAAAGCATCAATTTTGAAGTGTACACAGATCAGTTTGTCTTTATTCCTTTGTTCAGCTCGTGGTCTCCGGTTATAAACACAAGGAGCCCGATTCACAGAATGAATTTAAGACTCAATCCTAAACTTACTACTATTTTGGCATTCACAGAATGCACTTACTACTTTTGGTATTCACAGAACTTAGGATTTTGTTTTAAATTTGTCTTAAGTCTGTCTTAACACAAATTTCAGACAAAATACTAACTTCTGTGAATACCAAAAGTAGTAAGTGCATTCTGGTAATGTCAAAAGTTTTCTCTCTCCTTTCCTTTCTTCTCTCTCAGGCCCCGCCAGGCCGCAATCTTGCAAGACCAGTACAGTATTAAGAATGTCTTTTCTATGGATATGTAAAATTTTATTTTCAATAAAAATATTTTGAAATAAAAAAAAAAAAATAAAAAAAAAAAAAAAAAAAGTAGTAAGTGCATTCTGTGAATACCAAAAGTAGTAAATTCATTCTGTGAATACCAAAATAGTAGTAAGTTTAGGATTTTGTCTTAAATCTGTCTTAAGTCTGTCTTAAGTCTGTCTTAAGTCTGTCTTAAGACAAACTTAAGACAAAATCCTAACTTCTGTGAATACCAAAAGTAGTAAATTCATTCTGTGAATGCCAAAAGTAGTAAATTCATTCTGTGAATGCCAAAAGTAGTAAGTTCATTCTGTGAATGCCAAAAGTAGTAAGTTCATTCTGTGAATGCCAAAAGTAGTAAGTGCATTCTGTGAATACCAAAAGTAGTAAGTTCATTCTGTGAATACCAAAATAGTAGTAAGTTTAGGATTGAGTCTTAAGTTCATTCTGTGAATCGGGCCCAAGGTGCCTGTGGCCATGAGCAGGACAGCCAGCACGAGTTTCGTGCCCTGCACTGTGATTCCGTTTGTGGCAGAGGCGTTCTCTGGTCACAGATCGTACTCGACTGTGCACAGACACTGGATCTTTGCAGTTGGTGTGAAAGTGGATGAGTTGGTGTGATTGAAGTATGAGTGTGTTTATCAAATTTAATCCAGGGGTTTTGTGGTGGTTTTTGCTCTAAAAATTGATTTTGGATATGTTTCTATGCAGTATAATGTATTTTTATATAAAAAAAAAAAAGAAACAATGAAAACAAGACTTTAAGAAGAAAAAAAAGAAAAAACGTTTCTGACAAAATAAAACAATAATGAAAAGAAATGTTTTGATGAAATAAAAGAATGATAAGATGAATATAGTTGTCACTGTCGTATTTTGATGGTTATCTAAATGAATATGAACAATGTTCAATGAGAAAGTATAACAGGCTGTGCGGGAAATATTCAGTATTGTAATATCAATCAAGACATGCCCTCCTGGACACACCGCCAGCCACCTGGAAGTCAAACCCCCAGATTCACCAATGTCCCGATTTGCGAGTCCTTAATAGCGATTATTAAGGAATCGTTATTAAAGACTCGCAAAACGGGATTCATGTAGAAATCGCAATATTATTTGCGATTTCTACAGCTTCCTTATTTGCGATTAGCAAATTGCTAATCGCAAATAAGGAATGTCATTCCTATGGGCCTACAGGCCCATAGGAATGAATGGGGAGTCATTCCTTAATTACGATTAGCAATTTGCTAATCGCAAATAGGGAAGCGATTTCAAGGGTGCCAGGGTGTCCAAAGGACACCCTGTAGCACCCCTGAAATGAAAATGTAGACTGATGTTGCACACACACATGTCCAAAGGACATGTGTGTGTGTAACATACAACTTAGAAAAATGCACTTTCGCTATTTACCACAAAGTCAGACTTCGCGGTAAATAGCGGCCAAAAATTGAGATTTCGCAATTCAAAAATGGTTCATGAATTGCATTTAAGGAATCTCAAATTGAGATTCCTTAAATGCAATCCTCGCAATTTGCAATTTTTGCATTTGGGATGATGAATCCCACATGCAAAAATTGCGCTCTCAAAGGGCCAGATTCTGAGAATCTGGCCCTTTGCGAGCCGATTTTCCGTTGATGAATCGGGCCCAAAGTGTCCAGGCATCTGCATCCGTTTCATTGAAAATCTTCTGCAGTAGAATTCAACCCAGATTAGTACAAATGTTATGTTATGTGGATTTGTATAGCGTGGCTTTTCTCCCGGTAGGCTATCCCGGCACTAGCGCGGGTGTATCGCTGAGGGTCTGAGTGTGTAGTGAGTCCGCCTCCGGTTCTGCTTTTGTGGATACGGTGGATGTGTGCGACTGAGGCTGAGCGCAAGTGTCTTGTGGCTTGGTGAAAGTGACGGCTGTTGCTAAGGTATGTTGGTCCTGTGTTGTGCAGTGCCTTGTATGCGTGCATGAGTTTGAATTGGCATCAATTGTGTATGGGGAGCCAGAGGAGTTCTCTGGGAGTGCGTGATGTGGGTGTGTCATGGGAGGTTGACAATGAGTCCGGCTGATGCGTTCTGGATGGCCTGGAACCAGAGGAGCAGGTGAATGGAGATTCTGGCGTACAGTGTGTTGCCTAGTCAGCTGGTAGTGTGGGCGTGTGTGATGGTGCGTCTGGTTTTCCAGGGTGTCCATTGAAGACCTTGTGAAGCATGCAGAGAGTATATAGAAGCAGAAGAAGCTGACTGCGTTGACCAGTGCTCTCATGTTGAGTTTGTCTTTGAGGATGATTCCTTTTGGGGTTGGTTGATGTGGGTGTGGGTCTGAGGTGTTAAGGCCATCAATGGAGTCCCAAGGGGCGTTCCTGTTCCTGGAGCTCAACAATTCCGTCTTGGTGGAGTTGAGTTCCAGGCAATTGACTTTCATCCACTCTGCTACGTTTATCATGCAGTAGGCGAAGTCATACATTGATAGGATATGTTGGGTATCATTGGCAAAGGAACTGATGGAGGTGCCATGTGCTTTCATGAGTGATACAAAAAATGGAGTCAGGCCCTGGGACTTGTGGCTGGTTGGGCCGTATATATCTAGGAAAAAAACACAAGTACCAACCACACTCTATTTCCGCTCCTATCGCTGCAGGAAAGTAGCAAACCAATATTATTTTAGGTCTGTTGGGCGTTTCTTGCCCTTTTAATTACTATTTTTTCTTTTTTAGCAAAAATTCTTATGTGTAAAAAGAATACAAGACATTTAAGACATTTACACAAAAATACAAAACATTTGTCACATATATATACACAAATTATATTCTGACTGTACAAGATATTTCTTTTAGCCCAATTAATGAGCTCAGATGCTTATCTAAATTTGACAAAGTATCTGAATTTGGCAAAATGACCCTTAGTGTAGAAAACAAAATATTTGAATGATATAAACCATAGTACAATTCATAGGTCTATAAATCAATCGATATCACATTTCCTATGCCAAAACATAAAACATAGTACAATTCATAGGTCTATAAATCAATCGATGTCATATTTTCTATGTGCTTTCATGAGGTCAGCAAGCGGAGTCGTGTAAATGTTGAACAGGGTTGGGCTGAGGGAGTAACCTTGGGGGACTCCGCTGAACAGGTTCTTGGGGTCCGATGTGTAGGGTGGTATTCTGGCTCTCTGTGTTATTCCTGTGAGGAAGGAGCATATCCAGTTGAGGGCCGGTTCTTGGATGCCTTTGTCGTGCCGTCTTCTGATGAGAGTGACGTGCAATACAGTATTGAAATCCATGGAGAGATCGAGTAGGGTGAGGGCAGTAGTTTCTTCATCGTTCATTATTGTTAAGATTTCGTCCATGAATGCGGTGAGTGCTGTTTCCGTGCTGTGATTGCTTCGAAAACCTGATTGGGTGCTGTCAAGTATGCTGTGGAGTTCAAGGTGGTTGGTGAGTGGTTCATTAATTGCCTTTTCTATCGCTTTGGCTGGGTACAGGAGCATGGAGGTGGGCCGGAAGATTGCCCGCTTGCTGGGGTTGGCCGATGTTTGCTGGGGTTGGCCGATGCATTGACTGCTGAAGGTTTCCAGTCTTTGGGGAAGGTGGTTGATTTGACGTAGGAGTTGATAATGTTGGTGAGCAATTTTATAATCAGGGTCCTGCCATGTTGTAGATGTGATGAGTGCAAGAGTCTGTTGGGGCCACTTAGTGGGATGTTTTCATGATAGCCGTGGTGTCTTCCGCAGTGCGTGTTTTCCCGTTGGTTAGATGAGTGTCTTGATTGGTGGTAGGTAGGTTGTCAATTTATTTTATTTATTTATTTTTAGTGTTTTCTATAGCGCGAACATGACCCTGCAAAGAGTGTCAGAGCGCTTTACAGTAGCATTTAAACAACACTCCTAACTGTACATATTACTAGACATTGGTGGTTGCAGTAATTGCAATTCCGAAGGGCTAGCAGCAACCAAAAAGTTCACTGATAGATTACCATAAAGTCTTAGAACTTTTTAAAACAATGAGATAAAAACAGACCAACATTGTACAGTGAGCTGGTAGTGTGCAAATTGTGCCCGCCAGGCACAATGAAATAAATAAAGAACAGTTTTAAGGAATTATGGGAGAAATTTCCTCATATAAAACGATTTTGCTTCCTTTCTGAATTTTGCGATGGTTGGAATTCTTCTCAAGTCGGGGGGGGGGGGGGCGTTCCAGATTCTCGGTGCGGCCCCTGAGAATGCTCGATCATACGTTCTTTTCTTACGGAAGCGCGCCGGTTTCAGTAGTAAATCAGCCTTGCTTCTGGAGAAACGTGATCCTCCCGACAGCGTGAGTTTCTGGGCAAGGTAGACTGGAGTATTGTTGTGCATTGCTTTGTGGGTGATGCATGCCAGTTTGAACTGGATTCGTGCTTCGAAAGGAAGCCAGTTGAGAGCTTTCAAGTGGGGGGAGATATGGCGGACTTTTTTGGATCCCGCTATGAGTCTTGTGGCTGCATTAGGACGTGCTTTCAGCGGGGCTGTTGAGATCTTAGGGAGTCCAGCTAAGGTTGTGCAACCATATTCAATCCTTGAGATGACCAATGCTTGAACTGCTGTTTTGAGGTCTGCTTAATTTAAAAAAGGTTTTAGTTTTCGTAAGTAACTCAAGTGGAATCTCGCTTTTTTTGCCATTGTGTTGATATGTGCTGACATGTTCAGGTTTTTGTCCAGAATGATACCCAGAGATTTAGTTGACTCCACAATCTTTGGAGTGCACTTTAGTGCAGTGATGAGGTTGGACCATTCAGCAATCAATGTTTTGCTTTTTTTAGGAGTTATCAGAAGGAATTCAGTTTTTTGAGCATTTGGTTTTATATGGTTCTTGGTTAGCCATAGAAGTGTTCTTGTTAGAGCTAGGTTCATTGTCTTTATATCATCAGTCGACGCAACCTTAATGTACAGTGTCATCAGCATACATATGGAAAGCAATGTTAGCTTTTTGAAGTATTTCCGTAAGAGGTTCTACGTATAGATTAAAGAGTGATGGAGATAGCGTTGAACCGTGTGGACCTCCTATAGTATTGTCGGTTGCGCTTGAAAGGGTTTGGTTGACAGTGAATTTTTGCGATCTATTCTCCAGAAAGGAGCTGAACCAGGATAGCACTGTACCCTCAAATCCCATCCTATTTTTCAGTCGATCGAGTATATAGGCATGGTTCACCGTGTCGAAAGCTGATGACAGGTCCAGTAAGATTAGTAGGCATGTTTCATTATGATCAAGAGCCAGTAAAGCGTCATCTACTATGTGCAGAATCGCAGTTTCTGTACTGTAGTTTGGACGGAAACCGGATTGGCAATCATTTAGAAACTTGAAATCAGAGATGTGTAGGCTCAATTGTTGTTGGACACATTTTTCCATAATTTTGGCCAAAATGGGAATATTGGTTACCGGTCTAAAGTTGTTCGCATCTAAGGGGTTCTCAGACGTTTTTTTTAGTAGCGGGATGACTTGCCCTGTTTTTAAGCAGGCCGGTATTTGGCCTTGTGACAACGAGGCATTAATGACCTTAGACCAAGCCGGGATTAGCAGGTGATTTATGGAGGACCAGCATTTCGCCGGTAGGGGATCGTTGTAATGATTGTTAGGTTTCGAGGTCGCCATGATCTTTGAAATGTCTAATTCACTAACCTGTGTAAAATCTGACCATCTGGCATTGTTTTTGAGTTCTGCTGATTCTAGTTCATCCAGCACCTTCTCTCCCAGGCCCTTCTCCATTTCCATGTCATCCGCAGCCTTTTTTAGTTCCCTCTCCAAAGAGTTGGCTTTGTTTGTAAAGAAGATCGAGAAGTCTTCGCTGTTTAAGTTAGTTTTGGAAATGACTGGAGCCATTTTGGCCGCCTTGTTTGATTGATCTTTAAGTAGATCGAAGAGTTTCCTTGGTCTATTCACTGCATTATCCAGTTCTTTCCTGAAGAATTCTTTTTTAGATTTAATAATGCTTTTATTATACGCTTTCCTGGATTGTCTCAGTAAGGTTAAATGTGGTGAGGAGGAGTGCTGTCGCCATTTACGTTCCGCTAATCTCAGTGACCTTCTTTCTTCATTTAGAGCACCATTGAACCATGGATTTTTGTCTTTGTCTGAGAACCTTTTCAGTTTTAGCGGGGCTATGTCCTCAATGATGCTGGACATTGTTTTGTTGTAATGTATCGTGAGGTCGTTGACGTCAACCATCTTCATGGGTGGCTGCAGATCAATATTGCAGCGTGCTGCTAAGATTTCGATATTAATTCCTCTAGTGTCCCTAGTCCACTTTTTGGGTTTAATAGCTTGTGTGGATGATTTAGATTTTCTGAGGGGAATTTCGAAGGTAATTATGTGGTGGTTCGACCAGTCGCAAGGTGTGATTACAATGTTCTCAATAGAATTGTCTTTAGCTAAGATCCAATCAAGTATAGATCCTTTTTTGTGGGTGGGGAGGTGACATCCTTGGACTAAGGATTGGCTATCCAGGAAGGATTTTAACTGGGTGATTTGATTGTCATCGTCATCTTCCCAATGCATGTTCAAGTCTCCTAAGAATATATCGCTCATCTGCAGATTAGAGTTAGTAGTAATGATTTCTATCAATTGGTCTAGGAATTTGGTCTTAGTACCCGGGGGTGGTAAAATGCATGGAGTTTACAGTTCTGGTTATTTGCTGCTCTAAAGGACATGCCTAGATATTCACAAGATTCTAAAGGCTCAGCCTGTATTTTTGTGATGGAAATGTCAGATATATGTATACAAGCGATGCCACCGCCTTTTCTGATGATTCTGTCCTGTCTCAATATCTGGTAGTTCGGGGGGGACAAGTAGGTCTAGGCAGGGCGTCGACGAGTCAGAAAGCCATGTTTCCGTTAGAATTATTACGTCAATGTTATGGTTAAGAATGAGGTCGGCTATCTCTGCTGCATGTTTATTTACCGATCGACAGTTGAGTAGAGCACAGCGAAAATGTTTCTGTTCGATGCTCAAGGGTGGCAGAGATCCTTCGGGCATTAATTCCACTATCTTAAGATTGTTGGCATTGATCCCTCTAGTATTAGCCTGAGAGTTTCTACAGGCTTTCGTTACAATAGTTTGAATATTGATGTTGTCTCCTAGCTTAGTTTGTTGTTGATGTTGTCTCCTAGCTCAGGTTTGGGTTGTTGCTTGAAGTTGCTGTAGGTCTTTGTTTTTTGCTGTTAATGTAATTGGATAGGTTGTCGCAGAGTTCATGTGATGGTGTGATAGAGTTGGCTGTGGCGTCCGGGGTAGTGACCTCCTTAGCAATAATGAAGATCTCTTGCAGCTGTTGGAGCATGTCTCAATACATTTGGTTAAGGCTCTTTTCATGGTGTCTCCCAGGAGATGGTGGTAGTGCCTGAGTGCAGCCTTGTAGGTGGTTCTGGCGTTGGCTTCATCGTTGGATCTCCGTTTTCTTTCCAGCTGTTTGCAGTGCCCATTGGGACTCCTGGAGGTCATCTGTGCACCAGTTAGCCTGTTTCTTGGTTCTGCATTGTCTGTGAAGTTTGATGGGTGCGAGTGAGTCTGCACAGGTCTTGATCTATTGGTTAAAGTTCGTGATATCCTTGTCTAGGTTGTCAGTAGCGTTGGGTTTGCCAGCTTCAAGGGTTTTGCGCCAGTTAGCTTCTGATATTTTGTTCCAATTCCAGCTGGGCAGGTTGATGCTGGTGGGTGCTTTTGCTTGCGGTGTTGAGATTTGATAGTGTTTGATGGAGTGGTCGGTCCATGTGAGCAGTGTGGCGGAGATGTATTTAATATTGTTGACGGTGGCTAAGATTGGATCCAGAATATGTCCTGCGATGTCTGATGGGGCTGCAATGAGGTGGAAGAGTCTGATGTCGTTCAGGCTCTCTCGGAGGTCTGTGGAGGAGAGATCAGTTGGGTCCTTCAGGTGGGAATGGAGTTTGTCAAGTAGTATAAATTCCTTGGAATTGATGTTGAGTGGAGCTTTGATGTCTGTGATGAGTTTGCTAATGTTGCCTAATGGCGCAGGTGGTCTGTATGCCAGGGTTTCTTTCAAGGTGAAGCTGTAGTTTGTCTGTATCCTGAAGCGCATGTGTTCCATAAAAGGGGTCCGTGGTTTTGGCACATTTTATTGTGTCTTTGTAGATAATTGCGTGTCCTCCTCCTGGTTTGTGAAGACTGTCTTGGCGTGCAATTTTGTAGCCTACTGCAATGGCCACTGCGATGTTGTGAGTCGGCGTTGGGTTTAACATGGTTTCTGTGAGGAAGAGGAGGTCTGGGGCACTGTTACTGAGCAGAACCCACATTTCAATGGCATGTTTGCTAAGCAAACGGGTGTTGAGAAGCATGTATGTGAGTGTTTGCTGAGATCCTGGTGCAGCGTGTTGTGTGGTGATAGTCTGAGTGGGTGGTGAGGGTATGGGCGACGTATGCAGGTAGGTTGTTGCAAGTGAAGCGGTAGTGGAAGCAGCAGAAAGGTCCTGCCAGGCTGTGTGGCACTGTGCGGCAGCAGCCGGTGGTTTGGCGTCTCAGGTTGAGTGAGCAGACGGTAGCTCCTGTGTAGCGGCGGGGGCTGATCAGACCATGGGTTTTGGTGCTGGGCACTGTCCTGGCACACGGATAGGCACAGACAGGCTTACCTTTGGTGCACCAGTGGCTTGCCGGCTGCGCTTACGGGCAGCAGCTGCCATTAGGTAGGTCCTGGCAGGGGGAGGCGCCCAAGGGGAGCAGTGGGTGGGGCTAGAACTGGCAGGAAGAAGACACTGGAAGAAGCAAGAAAACACAGGAAGCAGGTAAAAGACGTGGAGAAGCGGGGGAGCGCTGGAGAGCAGTGAGGGTGCTGAATGTGCATGAAGGGGCAAGCAGGGAGAAAGAAGAGGAGTGAAGTGGCAATAAAAGAAACAGAGGCTGAAAGTAGAAAATGCACGTAAGGGGGAAAAGGCCCATAGAGAGGCACAAGATTGGAGGCAGGGGGGAGGAGAAGAAAAGAGCAGAAGGATAAAAGTCACTTGGGAGGCGAGAAGAGAGAGACACTGAAATGAAAATAAGAGCGGAAAAGAACAAAGAGTTGAGAAAATTGGGGAGAGGAACTAAAGTATAAAACATCAAGAAAAAGAGAGCCTAGAGCATGGGTACTCACAAACTTTCTCTGTGGGGCCAAATTTACAGTGTGGCTTGTGTCCGATGGCAGCACCGGTGGGGGCGGGGTCAGTGGGGGAGGGGGCGGGGCTAGAGCAACAAAAAAAACTGTGACCATGAGGTTGAACACAGGTCCCTGCAGCGGACTCCTTTGTCCACTGAGCCACCAGACCCGGCACACGCACATCTCTCTCTCTCTCTCTCTGTCTCTCTCTCTCTCTCTCTCTCTCTCTCTCTCTCTCTCTCTCTCTCTCTCTCTCTCTCTCTCTCTCTCTCCCCCAACATCCCTCTCCCTCTCTCCCTCCATCTCTCCCTATTCTCCCTCTGTCTCACTCAGACTGTCTCAATCCCTCTCACTCCCTCTCTCTCCCTCTCTCCCTCCCTCCTCCCTCTGTCTGTCACCCTACTCCCTCCCTCTGTCTGTCCCCCTCTGTCTCCCTCCCTCTCCCTTTCTCTGTCTCCCTCCCTCTCCCTCTCTTTGTTTCCCTCTGTCTGTCTCCCTCTCTTTGTCTCCCTCTCTTTGTCTCCCTCCTCCCTCTGCCTCTCTCCTCCCTCTGTCTGTCGCCCTCTCTCTGTCACCCTCTGTCTGTCTCCCTCCCTCTGTTTGTCTCCCTCTGTCTGTCTCCCTCCCTGTCTCCCTCTGTCACCCACTCCCTTCCCTCTGTCTGTCTCCCTCCCTCTTCTGTCTTCTCTCCTCCTCCCCTGCTTCTCCCTTCTGTCTCTCTCTCTCTCTCTCTCTCTCCCTCCTCCCTGGCTCCCCACTGTCCCTCTCCCCTCCTCCCTCCATCCTCCCTCTCCCTCTGTCTGCACCCCTTTCCTCTCTTCCTCCTCTCTCCCTCCCTCCTCTCCTCCCTCCCTCCCTTTGTCTGTCTCCCTTGTCTGTCTCCCTTCTCCTGTCTCCCCTTTCCCTCCTTCCCTCTGCTCTCCCACTGTCTGCCTCTCTCCCTCCTCTTCTCCTCTCCCTCCCTGTCTCCCTGCCTCCTGTCCTTCCCTCTCTTCCCTCTGTCTGCCTCCCTTTCCCTCCCTCTCTCTGTCTCCCTTCCTTCCTTCCCTCGCTCTCCCTCTGTCTGCTCCCTTTCCCTCCCTCCTTTCCCTCCCTCCCTCCCCCTCTCCCTCTATCCGCCCTCCTTTTCCCTCCCTCCCTCGCCTCTCCCTCCGTCTGCCTCCCTTTCCCTCTCTCCCTCGTTCTCCCTCTGTCTGCCTCCCTTTCCCTCCCTCTCTCTGTCTCCCTTTCCCTCCTTCCCTCGCTCTCCCTCTGTCTGCCTTCCTTTCCCTCCCTCCCTCGCTCTCCCTCTGTCCGCCTCCTTTTCCCTCCCTCCCTCGCTCTCCCTCCGTCTGCCTCCCTTTCCCTCTCTCCCTCGTTCTCCCTCTGTCTGCCTCCCTTTCCCTCCCTCTCTCTGTCTCCCTTTCCCTCCTTCCCTCGCTCCCTCTGTCTGCCTTCCTTTCCCTCCCTCCCTCGCTCTCCTCCGTCTGCCTCCCTTTCCCTCTCTCCCTCGTTCTCCTCTGTCTGCCTCCCTTTCCCTCCCTCTCTCTGTCTCCCTTTCCCTCCCTCCCTCCCTCTCCCTCTGTCCGCCTCCTTTTCCCTCCCTCCCTCGCTCTCCCTCCGTCTGCCTCCCTTTCCCTCTCTCCCTCGTTCTCCCTCTGTCTGCCTCCCTTTCCCTCCCTCTCTCTGTCTCCCTTTCCCTCCTTCCCTCGCTCTCCCTCTGTCTGCCTTCCTTTCCCTCCCTCCCTCGCTCTCCCTCTGTCTGCCTCCCTTTCCCTCTCTCCCTCGCTCTCCTCTGTCTGCCTCCCTTTCCCTCTCTCCCTCTGTCTGCCTCCCTTTCCCTCCCTCCCTCGCTCTCCCTCTGTCTGCCTCCCTTTCCCTCCCTCCCTCGCTCTCCTCTGTCTGCCTCCCTTTCCCTCTCTCCCTCTGTCTGCCTCCCTTTCCCTCCCTCCCTCGCTCTCCCTCTGTCTGCCTCCCTTTCCCTCCCTCCCTCAGTCTCCATCCCTCTACCTCCCTCTGTCACCCTCTTCATCTCACCCTGCCTGTGTGTGCCTGGGCTGAGACAGCTTCCGGGCACACACACACATACACAGCCGCACCCAAGCACTTCACAGGTCTTTAAAAGACCATTTGTATGTTATTGAGGCTTTTTTATTTCACCACTTAGCATCCCTGCAGCTCCACTCTTGACTATCACTGGAATGCCCGGGCCCCCACAGAGCAGCAGAGTCTCAGCGCAGTGTTTGCAGACACTTTACATTTTTTTTTTTTAAACACGGGTAAATTGTCTGCAAGGTCCACGGGCCACCAGGGAATACTTGCCGGGCCGCTGGCGGCCCGCGGCCGTACAATGAGTACCCGTGGCATAGAGCGAGAAAAAACACAAGGAAGAGGGCCAAAGACACAAAAAGGCAATAAAGAGAGGTAAATGAGAGAAAGAGGGACTGAAAATGTCTATGTATCCACCTTAGAAGGTTTTTTGGCCCACCTAAAAGCAGAACTCTCCTCCTAGAATCCACAACATTAAATTCATGAAAATGATACTGATCAAACCACAATAGATGGCCTAATTTTTCAGAAAAAAAATATAATGTATTCCTTTATCTGAGTTACATGAAAAAGTGCTCTACTGGTGCATGACATCCAGGAAAAAGGAAGATCTACGATTTAGTTAGTAGACGTTTTTGTTGGCCCAATGTCAATCAATCAATCAAACCAGATTTATAAAGCACGGGTACTCACCCGCGTGGTCCAAGCTGCTCGGGTGGCATCCCTTGAATAGCCCGGTCTTGAATCCCCTTCTGAACTCCTGAAGAGAGGGTGAATTCCGGAGATAATGGGTGAGGCTGTTCCAGGACTTTGCAGTGAGGTACGAGAAGGAGCGTTCTCCACTGTTGCTTTGGCGGATGCAGGGAGTGTGAGCGATGGAGAGGGTGGCGGATCGCAGGAGCCTGGAGGGTTGGGGGATGCCCAGACAGTGGTTGGTGTATGCTGGTCCTAGGTTGTGTTGGGCTTTGTAGGCATGGGTCAGGATCTCGATTGTAAATGTAAATGTAGTAGTACTTGTATAGCGCACGAATCGACCCCATGAGGGTATCTCGGCGCTTGTACGCATACCGCTGTGGAACCCTTCCTGGCCTTTCCCTGTGAAGTGCCCACTCCTGGGCACCCCCAAGGTGAAGCCAGGCATCCTTAGCATTGTGGGGGCCGTTGTGGAGATTAAGCAAGCTATTGTCCAGAGTTGCAGAGTGGGACCCAGGATTAGATTAGGCACCGAGGCGAGAATTATCAGGTCCGAGGAAAATGAGCCCAAGACCCGCCGAGGCGGGAATTGAACCCTGGTCCCGGGCCAGACCTTTGCATCAGGGTCTGCCGCTCTAACCATTGAGCCACACTTCTCCACAGACAGTAGACAGGAAGCCAGCAGAGTTTCTACAGGTGAGGCCTGATGTGTGTCTGTCTGGGGATGTCGAGGATTGGTCAGGCCGCTGAGTTCTGAATGGTCTGCAGTTTCTTCAGGAAATGGTTGTCAGCATTCGGTTTGTGCCCAGGTAAAATCTTCCCATCAGAAACCTGCAGAGACTTGAGTCCTTATATCTACTAGCTATTTGTGGTGCATTATTTTACTAAATAGGTTCACTTTATTCCTTTGCACAAGTTACCAATGGTGTCACAACTAAGCATGCTATTTTTTAAAGAAATGGTGAGGAGCATGAGGTTGACGGAACTGAGGTGCCTAGCCGGTGTGTAGAAGTTGATGCAACTGTTCAGATAGGTGGGGCCAAATTTCTGTTGTGCCTTGTATGTGTGTTTTATTAGTGTAAACAGAAGGCGCTTGTGTATGGGGAGCCAATGGAGGCCTCTTAGGTGAGTGGCGATGTGGGGGCATGGAGGGAGGTGTAATGTGAGTCTTGCTTCAGTATTCTGGGTGAACTGGAGCCTTTTGGTGAGTTGGGTGAAGATTCTAATGTAGAGTCTGTTTTCTTATTCTAGCTTGCTGGTGGTGAGTGCTTGAGTGATTGTTTGGCGGGTGTTGACGCAGAGATACCTGAAGACTTCCCTGAGGGTCTTGAGGGTGCGGAAGCAGGAAGAGGTGACTGAGTTGACTTGGCTGGCCATCAGTGGTTTGCTGTCAACCAAGATTCCCAGGCTCCTGTCTGGCTGGAAAGGTTGGGCGTGGGTCCGAGTTTGGTTGGCTGCTAGGCCGAGAACCTGAGTGTAGTGTTTCTTAAGAAGTGTACTATCTCGTCTTGTCCGAGTTGAGTTTGAAGCAGTTGGATTTCATTCAGAGGGAGACTTCGCCATGCTCTTGATGAACTTTGCGTGGGTGCTGTTGCTGTCCTTATTATGTATGGGCGAAATTTGTGAATTCGCGGTACACAAATTCTTGCAAAAGTGAATTCGGGGTCCGCAAAATCCGCGAATTTGTGCGAACTTATGGATTTTTTTATTTTTGCATGTTCGCAGGGTTTTTTTCAGTGCGGCTACCGCAAACTTACCCATGCGGTCATTTTTGGACACGGCCATCGTGTTCGCGGGAGGAAAACAACTCGGCAAACTCAGAATCAAGGTAAGTCAATGCAGCGTGCGCGAGATTGTATTTTTGAAGCGCGAACAAGCAAAAAGAATTCGCAAACTTGCGAATTGCAGATTGTTTGGCAATTTTGCGCGATTCGCGGACCGCGAAATTGCCAAAAATCCGCAAATTCCGCGAGCGGAACAAATTTTCAGCCCATGCTTAGTCTTTATAGATTTCCTTGTAAGGTCATGTAGATATTGCAGAATGTGAGGTGATGATACCGGGGTACTCCACAGATGAGCTTGGTTGGTTCGGAGGAGTGGGAGATAGGCTGACTCTCTGTGTGCGCCCTGTGATGAAGCTGATGCATTGAAAGGGTGTGCAGCTGGGGCATGGCTGCCAGGAAGAAAGGGGCAAGAGTGCCCAAGGTCTGTGGTATTTCATAGGATCATGGGGCCTCTTACCCCTACCTCTTCCCAGGTTACTGGCTCACTGTACCATCTCTTTTTGCAGGGGTGGTCCTCGTTACAGAAGTAATAACAGGAGGCCTTTTATAATCTTGTCATTTAAGAGATTTCCCTGTAGACAGAAGAACTGGTGTGCAGCTGCCCCCAGCTCTAAGGGGCATATGAACAATCCCCTATCGCCATCACAACGTCACTGACAATGACGTTGTGATGGCGATAAGGGCCTCGTCTTATTTACAAGACAGCTTTAAGCCACATAATATGGCTGAACGCTGCCTTGTAACTAAGGACCCCTTTCACGCTATGCCTAGTATGAAAGGGGTGGGCGGTGGGTGTTGCGTTGGGCATTCCTCCGCAACACCCACTGATTTTGACATAAATATGGGGCAGCGCTAAAATTAAGACTAGGGAAAACCTGGTCTTAACTTGGCGAAATGAGGAGAAATGCTTTATTTCTCCTCACGTATGCTTCTTCCATGTATGCTGCCTTGTGCAGAGCACATGGAAAAAGAAAAATGCCTTGGTTTGTTTATGTGTATGAAGGTGTCCCTTCCTGCACATAAATAATCTTTAAAAAATTACATTTTGTAACTATCATTTGTGCTGCTTTAAGCAGCACACATTAAAGTGACAAAATACATTTAAAGATTGTTTATGTGCAGGAAGGGACACCTTCCTACACATAAACAATCTTCCGCTGCACGCAAACACCCTTGCACTATGGGGCAAGGGTGCCTGCGTTGGTGCTAGGCTGCTAAACTTGGCAGAGTGGGCTAAAGAATGGTGATGGATTAAACCCAGATCTGTTGACTGGGTGTGAGTGTTTGATTGGTTCGGATGCTCCGTCCATCACCACCCTCTTTTGTACAGCTTTGTTCGCCATGAGTTGGCAGGGTATGCTCAGACGTGAGTCCCTTGCTCACTTTGCCACTGGATTCAGGCAAGCCTCGCTGAAGACGGCTGAAATGCCAGAAACCGGTCCTAGGAAGCTTTTTTCCGGTCCAGGGAAGGCATGGCTTGGCGGTTCGGGCTGGACTGTTCCCATGAGGCACAGGGTCAGACTGATTTGCATATAGCCATGTCTGAACTGGGGTGGCCGAGTGAGCTAAAGAACGGTGATGGATCAAACCCAGATCTTTTGACTGGGTGTGAGTGTTTGATTGGTTCGGATACTCCGTCCATCACCACCCCCTTTTGTACGGCGAGGCTGTTAAACTTAGCATTAGAGCAGGGGGAAACACAGGGCTGCACCACATTATTTTACATATGGTGCAGCCATGCGTTTCTGAAGTGGCAGAGAGAGGCGTTAAACCATGGCTGCTAATGCCTCACTCCACCACTTCTTAGTAGAAATGGCCCTTAGTGTCAGTGTGCAAGATGGCTCAGTGAGTTAAGTGCTGACTGTTGCCATCTGAGCTGGCCTTCAGGTCAGAAACATGAATTCCAGAAAAGACAATGGGACTTTTCATCCTTCCAAGGTCGATAGATTGATTACAAATAAACTATTTAAATGTAGTACCTCTAACCCACAGTCTTGAAAAACAGCAAAACTACACAATACAGAACAAGTTATCATTAGGGCTGCAGACGTGAGGATTTTAGACACTGTGTAAGCTCTTCATGTGGTTGCCGCTGGGGCGTCTATTCAAGAGGTTATGTTTTCTTGACAATTTGTAAGGCTGGTGGGGAATGGCCTGAGATTCCATGGTGTTGTGTTGTGTTTTAGGTCACTGAGATGATCTGACTGCACTGGCCTCTGTGCCTTTGCTTTGTTGATGGTCCTAGATGAAGCAGCTATATTTCTGAGTTTAGGCGTTCACTAGTATTTGCCTGTTTGGCTCCAAGTCATATTTTTTATCACTGTTGGTCTGTGCTCCTGCAGGGTTTGTTCTTGTCTGCTGAGTCTTTGTTGAAGCTGACAAATGCTACATCCTAAACATTGTTTACAGTATCATTCCATTGGGAAAACATCCTTTACAACGCGGTGTTTACACCGTGCGACCTTTACGACGCAGCCATTACAACGCAAGTCATTACTACGACTTGCGCTGGATGGCGCTCTTGCTTAACCCCTTCGGGGCGGATGACGAGCTCAGCTCGTCATGGGCGTAACCTGCGCTACGCGAATGACGAGCTGAGCTCGTCACGTAACGCGGGTTTTTTTAAATCGCAGCGCGCAGCGGGAAAACCGCTAGCGCGCATGCGGTTAAGGAATAGTTTGATTTTCTATTCCAACACCTTCCCTACTGTTACGTGGGCTGGAGTTGGAATAGAAAATTAAAGTAATCCTCAATCCAGCGCCCTCCAACGCAAGTCGTTGTAACGACTTGTGTTGTGAAAACCGCGTTGTAAAGTACCGCAATCAAAATGATCGCGTTGTACTGACGTACATCCTTCCATTGACTATAAGCTTTCTGTTATTAACTCCAATGGGGCGATGTGTTTTTCAACAACATTTAGGATATGATATTCGGCACCACACCCAGAAGATGCACACCCCAACATCCATCCAAAACTCATGAGGAAGCAAGTGAGAGGCCACAGATATGTGAGACTGGATGGGTTGTTTCTACGAGAAGCCCGTCCTCACACCCAGAACTACAATGACCTAATACTGCCACCAACCACACGCAGGGCCCGATTCACGGAATGAACTTAAGACTCAATCCTAAACTTACTACTATTTTGGTATTCACAGAATGCACTTTCTACTTTTGGTATTCACAGAAGTTAGGATTTTGTCTTAAGTTTGTCTTAAGACAAATTTAAGACAAACTTAAGACAGACTTAAGACAGTCTTAAGACAGACTTAAGTTAGGATTGTGTCTTAAGTCTGTCTAAGTCTGTCTTAAGTCTGTCTTAAGTTTGTCTTAAGTCTGTCTTAAGTTTGTCTTAAGTCAAATTTAAGACAAAATCCTAACTTCTGTGAATACCAAAAGTAGTAAGTTCATTCTGTGAATGCCAAAAGTAGTAAGTGCATTCTGAAAATACCAAAATAGTAGTATGTTTAGGACTGAGTCTTAAGTTCATTCTGTGAATCGGGCCCGCACTGTGCAACCTCCACTCCAGCAATGCCTAGAACGTTACTAGGCGAAGCATTCTAATGGTGCACGGATCTCTTAGTAAAATCATCAAATAGATTTTCCTATTTGTTGTAGGGACCTTTGTTAGTTGACTTAAACGTTGTAAAGGAGTTAAAATCAGAAATCTATTTCCAATTTGTGAAGCCATTGCGACTCCACGATGAAGGTCAAAAATCAATCAATTCAGTGATATGGATTTATTTCAGGACATTAATCCATCCAGTATATACGCAACGTAGAAATAAATTCAGAAGGTGTAGCAATACAGTTTGAAAGTTAAAATGTGCCAGTAAGGTAAATCCTAATTAAGGGGTAGATGTATCAAGCCTTTTGCGAATCGCAAAGGCCGAAATTCGGAATGTATTAAAAAATCGCAAAATAAGGAATCCCAATAATTTGCGATTCCTTATTTTTCTTAAGCATTTAAGGAATCGCAAATTTTGCGATTCCTTAAATGCGATGTATGTGGGATTTTGAAATTGCGAATTTGGGTTAAGAAATCGCAAATTACCACCAACTTGTAGTTGGTGGTAATTTGTGATTTCATTTAAAAATGCCCTATTTGGCATTTGTGAAGGTGGCATGTGTCGCAGGTACATGCCCATAGGGCATGTATGTGCGCCATATGCACACACATGTAAATTTCAGGGGTGCAGCAGGGTGTCTTTGAGACACCCCTGCACCCTTGAAATTATTCTCAATTTGCGAATTCGCAAACTGTGATTCGCAAATTAAGAAATATTTCGCAATCATTCCTATGGGCCTCCTGGCCCATAGGAATGCATGGGAAATTATTCCTTATTTGTGAATTCGCAAATAAGGAAGACTAAGAAATCGCTAAAAAATTGCGATTTTTTACATACATTCCATTTTGCGATTTCTAAATAGCGATTCCTTAAAAATCGCTATTTAGAAATCGCAAAATGGAATTTTGATACATCTACCCCCAGATGAGATACAAAATAGTAACCTCCATAATGCAACCAACTCCAGTTGTTGCAATAAGCTGTTCCATAAAGAAACTTCCCTTTTCTAATTGAAACATAGGTTGACACCAGATTATCTAAAGGGGATATCCAGCCGGGCGCACAGAAGTTGTCATCATAGAGACGAGCTTCTGTAGTTCAGAGAAATGAGAGGAGTGCTGAGCATGAAGCTTTACACTCGGGGAAACCTCCCTATCAGAGTCAAGGCAAAGTCCGCCTAACTAGCTATAAAAACATCAATTAAATATAACAGTAGCTTCAAAAACATCCTTATCTCTCTCCTACCACCAAGAGCCAATCCAGTTTGAGGGGAGTCAAACTGCTCTCTGAGGGGCATATTAGCAACAAATAGCGATATTTATCGCTAAATGCGCTTAGCGCATTCTTTTTTATCGCTGCCTATCGCTGGATTTCATTGCAGAGATAACATGCTATTAGCAACGTTTATCCCTAATGCGATAAAATATCCGGCGATAGCAGCTCAATGCGTGAATATCACTGGAAATCTAGCGATATTCAGGCATTATCGCTAATGGGGTCTTAACCTGAATATCCGCCTCCCATTGGATATTTAGGTTAAGTCATGGTCTGAGCAGGCGTTAGGTTCTGGCGATATTCGCGCTTAGCGTGACTTTTTTAATCGCTTCGCCTGCCTTGCTAATAGGTGATAGCGATGTTAGCGACTGCTTTCAGTCGCTAACAGGTTGGGAACGCCCGCTTTGCATGTCATTAGCGATAAATATCGCTGACATGCAAAGTGGGCCACAAACCGGTCGCTATCGCCTAAAAGCTGTCGCTAACTGCTGTTAGCGGCAGCTTGCTAATAGGGCGATAAAATTATCGCCGCTTTAGCGGGAAAAAGTCCTGCTAAAGCGGCGATGTTGCCCTTGCTAATATGCTCCTGAATTCTCATCTCCTCCGAATTCGGCATGCAGCCGGTAGCCTTAGACATCTCATCCTCCCGGTACGCCGTAAACACCTTTCACCATCATTTCTCCGATATTGTTGCCAACTTCCTCCCCGCAGGCCTCACTATTGGTCGTGTAATGCAAACAATAAGCCTTTCTGTAACTAACGAGAAGCATTACAACAATCCTGCAGAAGATAGTATCAACACACTGGCAAATTAAGGTAAGCTTTTCAAGTACGGTCTCATGTCAAGTTAGGCTCTCTCAAAAATCAAAATGGATGCCTGTTACAAAATTGATTATATATATATGTGAATATGCAAAACATGGTTACAGCAGTCAACTAATCAACTTCAATACTCGTACGTATAAATCTTTAGTGTTGCAATGGATATACTCTATTAATGCTTTTAATGTTATAGTGGTGTACGAGGGATTCGTGGACACATAAGAACTGGGTTTTATTTTGGACAGACTAATAACCTCCAGGCACGTTTGTGCTTGAATCCACTGCACTCCTGAACTGTCAAGGCCCAATCTTCGTCCTAGCCAACCCCCACAAGGTCTTGGAGAAAGAAATAACAGATCAAGTATCTCTTAGCACAGCTGAAAGCCTCTCCCACTTTGGTATTTTAAGTTCATATTAGTTCAAGATGAGGACATATGTCTGTGCCAACCAGATACGCCAGGGCAGCGTATTTTACAGTCCGTAGCGTTGCCAGGAATCCCCTATCCAAAAGGAAAAGCAAAATGAAAGTTGGGATCCATAACTCGCCGCCTGCCACCTGATGAGCCACATTACACCGTGGCCTTCCCCAACGGTGTGTGCCATATTTTGGGGGAGGGGAAGACCCAGCCCACCCCTTTGCTCACGCCCCATAATGATCCGGAGCCTGCCAGGCAACCCCCGGTTGCTCAGGTCCACAACCGCCCATAGGACTAACGGGGCGCCGTCGCTCCTCCAGGGTCCCACGCGAGGACCTCCCTGTGGATATTTGACCTTTGCACCCTTGTTGCTCTTCTGCAGAGGGTACCCATATGTACCTTACAGCCTCTGGATCGCCCTGTAACTCCGCCTGCAACACAAAAGAATACATTAGACAAACCCCCCCCCCCACACCCCGCTTGAACACTGGGTATGCGGTAGGGAGGGAAACGGCGTCGGTGTAGTGGGCCGAGAGGTTGCCTAGAGGGCGGGGAGTGGTAGATGTACCTCATCCCCCACCCCCACTCTCCCCGGAAGTGACGCGCAATACCTGGACCCCTGAGGGTCCCAAACACTGGGAGGCTGCCTCCTGTTCCTCTTGTGGCACTAATAGGCTGCCCTTTTAGCGGGCCTCCTTCGTGCACCCCGGGCAGCCTGCATTATCCTCGTTGCATTTTCATGTTTTCAGTATTTCTCTTGTTTCTTGCATTTCTACGTTTTCAGAATGTGGCTCTCTTGTTCTGCTCTGTTTCAGGCCCCTCCTCTGCTGAATTTTCCCTGTTTCCGTCTGCTCCAGCGTCACTTCCTGTTTTTGCATTTTCAGCTTTTCCATGTCTCTTCCTCTGCAGGGTTCACTCTTGCTGCTTCTCTTCTTCAACTGTGTGTCCAGTCTGCTGTGACTGTTGGTTTGCAGGGTTTTCAATGTGGTCCTTTTACTCTGGCCACATGCACGTTCTTTGAACATGTCTCCACTTTAAGTGCCCTCCCGATGGTTGGTGGAAGCGGGTCGCAGACAGAAAGCACACGTCACAAATGGGTTTCACTTACTCTTATACCAACCAGCACAACTCCACAAAATTATTATGTTTTAAATCAAGCAGTAAAGTCCCCCAGGTTGAAGAAACTGACCAGTGAAACATCTGCAATTCTATTGGATCGATGAACCTGCATTGTTAAGCAGTGAATGCGTGATTTGCGTCAGAGGTGCTAATGTTTTGAAAGAAAGGGCTACTAACTACTCGGATACGTTCTGAACTCTAATCTTCTACCGACAGGTAGTAGTGACCAGGTTATGCAAGGGTACTTTTCATGGATCTCATGGGCCACTCTTTCTGCCAGGAACATCACAGTGAGTTAAAACACAAGCACATTATGGTAACAACTATTATTCGTTGTTATCCTGCTAGAGAGCCCGACTGCATGTGTACAATCGTATTACCGATGAATCGCTTGTGTTTTGGTGTTCCAATCGCAGAGTTTTGCCCTTTGAAATTAACGGGTCTTCTTTATGTTATTTCCTTGTGGCTGCTCTGTTTTTGCAAGTGTTGTCTGCAAAGAACAAAGGCCCAGATGCATGAAAGGAAAATCTGGTCGCAAAGGGGCAGATTCTCAGAATCTGCCCCTTTGCGACTGGTATTTTTGCATTTGGGATGCATCATCCCAAAAGACAAACAGCCTGATTCATCAAGCCGAATTGCGCTCGCAAAGGGCCAGATTCTGAGAATCTGGCCCTTTGCGAGCGCAATTTTTGCATTTGGGATTCATCATCCCAAATGCAAAAATCGGTAATTGCTAATTCGCTGAATTGCGAGGAATTACATTTAAGGAATCTCTATTTGAGATTCCTTAAATGCAATTCATCAACCATTTTTAAATTGCTAATTCGCAATTTCGGGCCGCTATTTACCGCGAGGTCAAAACTCGTGGTAAATAGCGAAAACTTAGAAAAATGCTTTTAAAAGCATTTTTCTAAGTTGCATGTTGCACACACACATATCCTTTGGACATGTGTGTGCGCAACACCGGTTTCGATTTGCATTTAAGGGGTGCTACAGGGTGTCCTTTGGACACCCCTGGCACCCTTTAAATCGCTATCTTATTTGCGATTAGCAAATTGCTAATCGCAAATAAGGAATACTCCCCATTCATTCCTATGGGCCTTTTGGCCCAAAGGAATGAATGGAAAGTTATTCCTTATTTGCGATTAGCAATTTGCTAATCGCAAATAAGGAATGTGTAGGAATCGCATTTCTTTATGCAATTTCTACATGAATCTTGTTTTGCAAGTCCTTAATAGCGATTCGTTATGAATCGCTATTAGGGGCTCGCAAAACGAGAGAATGATGAATCAGGCTGAAAATCGCAATTTAAGGAATTTCTAAATTAAGATTCCTTAAATTAAGATTGCATTTAAGAATCCCAAATTGAGATTCCTTAAATGCAATGCATCAAAGTAAAAAAATTAGCGATTTCGCTAATAGGAGTAGCAAATTACCATGAATTTGAACTTCATGGTAATTTGCAAAAACTTAGAAAAATGCACTTTTGTGCATTTTTCAAAGTTTCATGTTGCGCACACACATGCCCTTGGGGCATGTGCGTGCGCAACATATGTGCACAGATTAATTTCAGGGGTGCAACAGGGTGTCCTTTGGACACCCCTGCACCCTTGAAATTGCATTCTCAATTTGCGATTCGCTAATTGCTAATCGCAAATTGAGAATGTCTTCCCATTCATTCCTATAGGCCCATAGGAATGAATGGGGAGGTATTCCTTAATTGCGACTCACAATTTGCGAGTCGCAATTAAGGAATATTAAGAAATCGCAATTTTTTAAGCCATTTCTTCATGCATAGCCTTTTGCTATTCCTTATTAGCGAATCCTTATTTTTCACTAATAAGGAATCGCAAAATGGATGCTTGATGCATCTGGGGGAAAGTGTGGATTTTGCTTTGCTATTTCGTTCTTCTTGCCTATCTATCCTCAACACTTCAATTTTTCCCTAGAGCTGGCTGTCTGGTGTCTGGTATAAACAAGTCAAAACACTTGAAAAGACTTTCAGAAACGTATAGTGCACAACTATTAACCAAGCTAAAACTAACAACAAAAAAACGGCTTATTATTAATGAAAAATGCAAAACCTGTGCATTTGCCAATGCTTGTTTTAGTGTGCTGCTATGGCTTGCCAGCAACGCCCTCTCTTAAAACTCTTCCAGGGCCATTGTTTGTCGACATGAGGGGAAATAAAAAGCCGTGGCTCCAATCCAGACCCAGCGTCCTGAGCTGACCCTGCACCGCAACAAATGGCGTCTGTCCAGGGGGAGGGACAGACAGACTATTTTTCCGTGTTTATCCGGCCCCGAAAGAGCATCTGGAACGTGTGCACAACCCAAGGTTAATAATGGTATTACGGCGCCCTCTACAGGCGCAGTGCTGAAATGCTCTCAGAGGCCAGCTATAAAGGGTGCCAATGCATAGATTCAGGGAAGATTCCCAGAGTGGGCTCCAAGAGGGAGGGCTTAATTTGTAAAGAATAACGGCCAGATGTGCTAGGTAGGTGTTTGTATTTACCAAATAGCAAAGCTTTGCGATTTGCTATTTGGTAATGGCAAACAGCAATGTGCACTTGCATGTATAACACATTTCCAGTGGTTCTCAAATAGACTTACCTCACCAATATTCATTTTTGAGGTAGGTCTCAGTTTGCGACGCATTGGGAATTGCTTACATCACAGGGATGGTGGCCTGCTGGGGTCAGCACACCACCATGTCTGTGATTGCTTTTTTTTATTTTAAATGCAGCCTTGTAGTAATTCTCCAGTCAAAGTTTATAAAAATAAATATAGTTTATTGGCAGCACGAATGACATCCTTCTCAGTTCCCAGCCAAAGCTTCTCTGAGCTGGTACATTTTAACTACCTTCAATAACAATTCTGGAATGCAGATGACACTTGAAAGAAAGCATGTCTCATGCCATGTCTCATGCACTGGCATGCGACTTAAAGATACATTTAAAGTGACAGGCAAGAATATAACACATCTCCCTTTTTTATAAAATAACGTAAATAAATAACAATGACCTCTATGATCATAACATTGTATAACCTTGAATTAATAAAAAATTTTAAGCATAGAATAAAAGACAACTTTAAGTATGAGCAATATTAATTGACATATCTTTTAGGAACATTGATAACACGTTTAGTATCCTTCACTCTTTGAGCAATAGAATTATCTGCTAGCAAAACTTTTGGTTCATTAGACAAATTACTTTTATCACTCATGACGGTACATTTAGCTAATTTTCTTATATTCCAATATTTACCATCCTGAGTCATAACACTATTGGCAAAAATCTTTTTGATCTGAATGGGGTCACTAAACTTGTTAGTACCTTTGGACAACAAACCAGGTCTGAGAATTCTCACCCATTCTCCTACTTGAAACTCTTGGGATTTTGTGTTCCACTTTTTGTCATACCATTCTTTTGTTTTGAACTGTTTATTCTCTACACGTTTGGCAACCTCATCTATATTAACTTGGTCAAAAGAAAACTGATTGCATTTCTCTTTTAGCCACCACGGTAACATTCTTGAGGCTGGATTTCGACCTTTAAACAACTTAAAAGGACTTACCTCAGTAATTGTGTGAGGTGTAATACGGTATGTCCAAAGCCTTTCCCTTAAAGCACTTACCCAAGAAATTCCAAACTTGACAGATTCCACCACAAAATTCTTCAGCACCCGATTGAATCTCTCAACTTGACCATTTTCATGGGGTTCGTATAATGAAGTAAATCTGTGAATAATGTTACAGTTCTTGAGAAAGTGTGCCATTTCACCAGATGTCAATTGAACCCCATTATCAGATACTAAAATAGAAGGACACCCTTCTCTAGTAAAAACTTCTTTGAAAAAACCAATTACAGTTTCAGTAGAAGCCTTAGGGACAAACTTCACCTCTGGCCATTTGGAGTGGTAGTCCACTATAACTAAAGCATAACGTGAAGATTCAGGTAACATGTTGAAAGGACCTGATATGTCAAAAGCAATCTTTTGCCATGGTTCTGAAGGCCATTTAACAACTTTGAGGGGTGGAGTATATACTTTTAACATTCTTTCTTTACACACACACTCTTGGCACTCTCTAACTGTCCTGTCAACAAATCTATCGATCCCTGGCCACCAAAATACAGAGCGAACTAATCTTTTCATGGAAGAAATACCAGGATGTGTATCATGTGCAATTTGTAAAATGATGTCTTGCATGCCCTCTGGAGGAATACATTTCCCAGATTTAAAAATGAAACCAGAATCCAGTTCCAACTCATCTAAAACATTGTAAAATGGTATTAACTCTGAACTAACAACATTCTTATTTGGCCAACCATTTTGAATGTAATTTACTAAATCTTTCCATCTGGAATCTTTTTCTATACAGGCTTTCCAATCAGATTCAGACACTTTCTTGAACTTTCCTTGTAACACATCTTCAATAACTAGAACAAATTCACTATCTTCAAATTTTTCCTGTATAACACAAACTTCCTCACCTTTGCATGGCAAACGTGATAAACAATCTGCCGTAACATTTTTCTTTCCTGGAACATAGACTGTAACGAAATTATATTCTTGTAACCTCGAAGTCAGCCTCGCAATTCTGGCTGTGGAGTTCCACCCTCCACCTACCGATAAAATATTAACTAAAGGCTTGTGATCCGTTCTTAAGGTGAATTTTGATCCCCAAATATAAAGTCTAAAATGCTCAATGGCCCAAACGCACGCTAATAACTCCTTTTCTATCACAGAATATCTACGTTCACAGTCATTTAAAGTTCTCGAAGCAAATGCCACATTCCATTCCTCGCTACCCTCTCTTTGTGATAGTACTCCACCCAAACCATATAGACTGGCATCAACGGTAATGATACATTCCTTGTTGATTCTGAAAGGTTTGAGATTAGGGGCTTTAACTATATCATTTTTGATTTCGTCAAAAGCTTGTTGTTGGGCATCAGACCAAACGTATTCTGCCCCATGCCTCAACAATCTTCTTAAAGGTTCCATCTTACTGGCAAATTTGTCTACAAATTTGCTGTAATACTCACACATGCCAGCAAAAGATAGTAACTGATCCTTATTTTCTGGTACTGGAGCTTTGACAATGGCTTTTACATTGGATTTTTTCGGAAATACTCCTTTACCAGACAAGGTATGTCCTAGATATTCTACTGATTCTTGAAACAATTTGCACTTGTGTGCTTTTACAGTTAAACCATTGTTCTGTAACCTTTTACATACTTCTTGTAAATGAATTTCATGCTCTTGAGTGTTTTTTGAGAACACTAAAATATCATCTTGAAAGCACTTCACGTATTTATCTATATCTCTGAAAATGTGAAACATCACTCTTTGAAAGACCGATTGTTAGACGGACCGGGAGGGTCGGCCGAGGATAAGGGGAGAGGTCTCCGGGGAGAGCCGTCTCCAGTGAATCGTACAGACAAGTAACTTCCCCCCCACAGACGGACACCACACAATGATAAAGTTCAACGATACTTTATAGGCAATTCTTCAAGTACGGTAGAATGGTACAAGGAGGTCTGGACTCAGGGGTCCCCTCTATTCTGGTCTCTGTTTGGGAAAAGGGTAGCGGGACAGTCTTGTTACCAAAGAGATGGAAATAGCTCTCAATCCTCGAGCTCGGTGGTGTAGATGAAGGGCGGCCGCGGCGGAGCCAGCAGGTCCCGAGATGGATGAAGGAAGACGACGGTCCGCGGCAGAGCCAGCAGGTCCCGATGAAGGTGGTGGTTACAAACGGTCCGCGGCCACGCCAGCAGGTCCCGACGACGATGAAGGATAGGGTGGTTCCCAAAGCCGCGGCAGCGCCAGCAGGCAAGACGAGGGTGCACAAGACAGAGCTACGGCAGCGCCAGTAGTCCGTCAAGGATGAGTTCTTCTTTGCGTCTCTCGACTCCAAGATACAACTCCCGTCCGGCTCTGGAGCTGCCCCAGTTATAGGGCTGGTGTGCTTTGATGTCCGGACCCTCGCACTTGGAGGTCGGGAGGTCCGGGATGAGGGGGTTCAGACACCCAGCAGGGGGGTGGAGCCAGCGCCCGGGGAGGCGATGGGCGAGCGGTACTTGGCGGGGGAGAGCCATCGACACCTCTTGCTCCCATTGACTGACCAAGTAGCCCGCTCACCTCCTGGGTGGATGTTGGTGCCGGAATGTCTGAGGCCTGGCCAGGCCCAGGGTTGAGGTCGATCGGGGGCCAGGCGGCCTCGTGGTGGAGTGTCCAAGATGGCGCCCAGGATGGGCGCGCAGGCCGGTAGTGGGTCGGCCTACGCGGTCAACAGGTTCGAGTGTAGGGGTCCCTGCGGGGACGGTGGTCGTGCAATGGTGGTGTGTGGTACTTGCGTGGCTGGTTCGGGCCTGGTTGGGCCGGGGGAGAGCGGCCCTTCATGTGGCCTGTCCAACATGCGTCCCCCCCAGCTGAAGGCGGGGAGAGTTACCCATTCTCTTGGGGACTCTTCTCGTCGAGGCGGAAGAACCGGGACAGGCCATCTGCGTTGGCGTGATCTGGCCCAGGCCGATGTTCAACTGTGAAGTCCATCCCTTGTAGGGAGATGGACCAGCGTAGTAACTTCGGGTTTTCCCCCCGCATCTGCATCAGCCACTGCAGGGGTCGGTGGTCGGTCTGTACCCGAAAGGGTGTGCCAAAAAGGTAGGGCCGGAGCTTCTTGAGGGCCCATACCACCGCGAAGGCCTCCCTCTCTATGGTGCTCCAGCGTTGTTCCCGTGGTAGGAGTCGCCGGCTGATGAAGGCCACCGGCTGATCACGGCCTTCGGTGTTCACTTGAGACAGGACTGCCCCAATGCCATGGTCGGAGGCATCCGTCTGGACGATGAACTCCCGGCTGTAGTCGGGGGCCTGGAGCACAGGGGCGGAGCACATGGCGGCTTTCAATTGTTCAAATGCAGCTTGACACTCTGGGGTCCAGTTGACTTTTTGGGGCTGATTTTTTGACGTGAGCTCTGTGAGGGGCCTCACGATAGTACCATAGTCTTTCACGAACCTTCGGTAATAGCCCGTGAGGCCCAGGAAGGCTCGTACCTCGGTCTGGGTAATGGGGGGCTGCCAGGACTGGATGGCGGCAATTTTTAGCTGCAGAGGGGCCACCAGGCCGCTTCCCACCTGGTGCCCGAGGTAGGTTACAGACCCTTGCCCAATTTGACATTTGCTGGCCTTGATCGTGAGGCCCGCTTGCTGAAGGGCGTGCAGCACTGCTCGGAGGTGGTGGAGGTGCTCGGACCACTGGTTGCTGTATACAGCGATGTCGTCTAGGTAGGCGGCGCTGAATCCTTCGAGCCCCGCCAGGACCTGATTGACGAGCCGTTGGAATGTTGCTGGGGCATTCTTCATGCCGAAGGGCATGACTGTGAAATGGTAATGGCCATCGGGAGTGGAAAAGGCAGAACGTTCTTGTGCCCGGGGTGTGAGGCCGATTTGCCAGTAGCCCGCCGTCAGGTCGAAGATACTGAGGTAGCGGGCAGCTCCCATGCGGTCGATTAGTTCATCTGCCCGGGGGATGGGATGTGCGTCTGTCCTGGTGACCGCATTCAAGCCCCGGTAGTCGACGCAGAACCGGAGTTCTGGTGTGGTGCCGGGGGCAGCTGCTTTGGGGACCAGTACTACAGGGCTGGCCCAGGGGCTGTCTGAGGGCTCGATGACCCCGAGCGTGAGCATTTTGGCTACTTCCTCCTGGATGCAGGCCCGTACCCGATCTGGCACGCGGTAGGCCCGGTGGCGGATAGGGGGGCTGTCCCCCGTGTCCACATCGTGCGTACACCAGGAAGTGACACCTGGGGTGAGGGAGAACAGGCTGGCGAATTGTGACAGGAGAACTGGGCACTCCTGGTGTTGCTCTCGGGTGAGGGCCTCTGAGAGTCGGACCCCCTCTACGGAACCATCTTTCTCCCGCGTTCGTAGGAGGTCCGGGAGGGGCTCGGAGTCCTCTTCCGCCCCATTGTCTGTGGCCATCAGGAGGCTGAGTTCTGTCCGTACAAAGTGCGGTTTCAGTCTGTTAGCGTGGAGGACCCGGAGGGGGTTCCGGGAAGATTCCAAGTCGATGAGATAGGTAGCCGGACCCTTGCGCTCGACCACTTTGAAGGGCCCTGTCCACTTGTCTTGTAGGGCGCAGGGTGCGGTGGGGGACATCACCCATACCTGTTGCCCAGGTTCAAATTCGATGGAGGAGGCATTCCGGTCATACCACCTTTTCATGTCCTCTTGACTGGCCTCTAGGTTGGCTTTTGCTAGTCCTCGGAATCGCCGGGTCTGGTTGCGGAGTGTTAGGAGGTAGCGGAAAACATCTGGTGGGTTCTTTAGAGGGGGCATCTCCCAGCCTTCCTTAACTAGGCTGAGCGGCCCGCGCACGGGGTGTCCATATAGCAGTTCAAGTGGGCTGAAGCCCAGGGACTTCTGGGGAACCTCTCGATATGCGAAGAGGAGGCACGGCAGCAGCACATCCCACTGGCGACGGAGGGGCTCTTCCAACCCCCCGATCATCCCTTTGAGCGTGCGGTTGAACCGCTCAACGAGGCCGTTTCCTTGAGGGTGATAGGGGGTCGTGAACCGGTAGGTAACCCCGCACTGTTGCCAGAGAGATTTCATATATTTCAAAATAAAGTTCGTGCCTCTGTCACTGACGACCTCCCGGGGGAAGCCCACCCGGGAGAAGATCCCCATCAGAGCCCGGCCGACTACCGGGGCTGTCACAGTCCGCAGGGGAACAGCCTCCGGGTAGCGGGTGGCGTGGTCCACTAGCACCAGGATGAATCGATGGCCTTGTTTTGTGCGCGGGTCCAGGGGCCCTACGATATCGATTCCGACCCTCTCGAACGGGGTGGTGACCACGGGAAAAGGTTGCAGGGGGGCTTTCAGTTTGCGGCCGCTCTTCCCACTGGCTTGGCACGTGGGGCAAGATCGGCAATGCTGGTGTACATTGTCCCTCATTTTGGGCCAGAAGAAGTGGGTCACCAGGCGGCTATAGGTTTTGTCTTGACCCAAGTGTCCTGCCAGGGGGACATCGTGGGCCAGGTTTAGCAGAAAGTCTCTAAAACGGAGGGGTACCACTAGGACTCGGCTGGCCCCCAGCTCCGCGATTCTTTGCTCACTGTACAGCAGATCATTGTCCCAGTAGACCCAGTGAGTTCCGGAGGTATCCCCTGCGCTTTGGGCTAGCGCTTGCTGGCGGAGTCCCTCGAGGGAGGGACAGGTCTTTTGTTCTTGGCGAAATTGTTCTTGCGTGGGCCCCCCCTCTTGAGGCCACTGGTCGAGGTTAGCGAGGTCTGGAGGTTGAGCTGGTTCGGGGGGGACGTCACGGTCGGTGGTTTCGGCGGGGGCGACCGGAGGCGGTGGCGCCGGCCATTCGAGTTCCTCTGGGCGGGTGTTGGCACGGGCGGTCATGGACCGGGTGGTGACGCACGCCCAGTCCGGGACGCCCAGCATCCCCAGGTGCTCTTTTCGTTCGACTGCTGCCCATGGAGAGCTTTCCAGGTCATTACCCAGGAGGCAGTCTACGGGGGCATCATCTCGGACCGTCACCTTCAACATGCCGGAGACCCCTCCCCATTCGAAGGGGACGCAGGCCATCCGACACAGACTTTCTGAGTTATCGGCTGAACGTACAGGGCAGAGAATGTTTGGTAAGTATTGTTCGGGGGTCACCAGGTGACAGCGGACGGCTGTTATACTGGCCCCAGTGTCACGAAGGGCTTCAGCCCGGCGTCCATTGATGCCCACCCATTGGCTGTACTTCTGGGTATTAGCGGGTAGGGGGACCCGCGGGACCATGTCTCTCCCCCCTAGGCAGGCGAGAGCCATGGCGGCTGGCTCCCATTCTTGGTGTTCCTGTTCATATTCTTCTTGTTCCTCTGAGATCTGTTCCTCCCCCAGAGCAGCAGCGGCTACTTGGCGGGGTCTTGGGCTCTGGTACTGGGGGCAGTTTGGGTCGTTTGCATAGTGTCCGACTCGTTGGCATCGATGGCAGGTAACATTGGCTCGATGTCCCGGTCGCGCTGGGGTGCTGCCCCGGTTGGCCGGGGGGGTGGGGCTGGTAATGGGGGTGACCGGAGCGTTGCTTCTTCCGCGTCCTTGGCCTCCACCTCCTCGGGGACGGTGCTGACCATTGTTGTTCCGGTTCTGTTCGGAGGACCCATTTCGACTCACTCTGGTGATCTCCCACCGGTCTGCTTCGGCTGCGAGCTGCCGGGGATCCGTTAACTTGCTGTCGAGGAGGTGCTGACGAAGTTCAATGAAGCAATTGTTCGACAGATGCTCCCATACCATAAGATTGAACAGTTGTTCGTAGGTTGTGACCTTGCTTCCTTTGATCCAGCCCTCGAAGGCTCGGCTAAAGTAATTGACATAGTCCACCCAAGTTGTACCTGGGATGCGGGTGCAGTCTCGGAACCTCTGACGGTACATCTCGGGTGTGAGGCCATAGCGGGTGAGGAGTGCAGCTTTCATATGGTCATAGGAGGTCATCTGGTGGTCCGGGAGTTGCAGCAGGGCGTCGCGGCCCTCATTGAGGAATCTCCCCCACAGACCGGCCCCCCAATCGCTTCTATCGATCCGGTGTGCAGTCATAGCGATTTCATAGGCCTTAAACCATTGCTGGATGTCGTCCTCTCGGAAGTATTCTCGGACGACATCCTTGGGGATGTGTACCTTCTTCTCTGTTGCCCCTGGAGTGTGGGGTTGCTCGGGCACCCCTGCTTCTTTATTCTGTTTGCGTAGGTCGATTTCAGCTAATTTCCGCTCATGTTCATATGCCAGTTTCTTTTCCTCGAGCTCCCTTTGTCTCTGTTTCTCCTCTCTTTCTTCTCGGAGACGCAGGTGCTCTAAGTTGATTTTCTGTTCGGCCAACTTTAGTTCAACGTCCATTTTGAGCCGGGCCATTTCCAGCTCGTGTAGTCGGGTTCTTTCTCGTTCCTGGATCTCGTCTGGCGAGAGACCCGTTCTTCGTTCTTCAGGGGCCATGGGGGTTTGTGCTGCGATGTCTTGATCGGGGGTTCCGGCAGCCCCGGTTTCTGCCCAAGATTCCAGGGCCTGCTTAAAGTCATCTTTGGTATTTAGTCCGGTGGTAGCGATACCTAATTCGATACAGAACTGTTTAAGTTCACGATGGCTGTACTCGTCCAATTTCTCCATCTGGAATTTCTCCGTTGATCCGCTGTCTTTAGTTGACATCGTGATTCGCCGTGGGGTGAGCTACTCTCTGTACGGTTTATGCGGTGATTCGGATCCCGTCGCTGGCCACCAATGTTAGACGGACCGGGAGGGTCGGCCGAGGATAAGGGGAGAGGTCTCCGGGGAGAGCCGTCTCCAGTGAATCGTACAGACAAGTAACTTCCCCCCCACAGACGGACACCACACAATGATAAAGTTCAACGATACTTTATAGGCAATTCTTCAAGTACGGTAGAATGGTACAAGGAGGTCTGGACTCAGGGGTCCCCTCTATTCTGGTCTCTGTTTGGGAAAAGGGTAGCGGGACAGTCTTGTTACCAAAGAGATGGAAATAGCTCTCAATCCTCGAGCTCGGTGGTGTAGATGAACGGGCCGCGGCGGAGCCAGCAGGTCCCGAGATGGATGAAGGAAGACGACGGTCCGCGGCAGAGCCAGCAGGTCCCGATGAAGGTGGTGGTTACAAACGGTCCGCGGCCACGCCAGCAGGTCCCGACGACGATGAAGGATAGGGTGGTTCCCAAAGCCGCGGCAGCGCCAGCAGGCAAGACGAGGGTGCACAAGACAGAGCTACGGCAGCGCCAGTAGTCCGTCAAGGATGAGTTCTTCTTTGCGTCTCTCGACTCCAAGATACAACTCCCGTCCGGCTCTGGAGCTGCCCCAGTTATAGGGCTGGTGTGCTTTGATGTCCGGACCCTCGCACTTGGAGGTCGGGAGGTCCGGGATGAGGGGGTTCAGACACCCAGCAGGGGGGTGGAGCCAGCGCCCGGGGAGGCGATGGGCGAGCGGTACTTGGCGGGGGAGAGCCATCGACACCTCTTGCTCCCATTGACTGACCAAGTAGCCCGCTCACCTCCTGGGTGGATGTTGGTGCCGGAATGTCTGAGGCCTGGCCAGGCCCAGGGTTGAGGTCGATCGGGGGCCAGGCGGCCTCGTGGTGGAGTGTCCAAGATGGCGCCCAGGATGGGCGCGCAGGCCGGTAGTGGGTCGGCCTACGCGGTCAACAGGTTCGAGTGTAGGGGTCCCTGCGGGGACGGTGGTCGTGCAATGGTGGTGTGTGGTACTTGCGTGGCTGGTTCGGGCCTGGTTGGGCCGGGGGAGAGCGGCCCTTCATGTGGCCTGTCCAACACCGATGCAGCGGACGCAAGTCCAAAAGGCATTCGGATGTATTGAAACAAGCCCTGAGGTGTTATAAATGCCGTGAGTTTTCTAGACTCTTCAGTTAATTCTATCTGATGGTAGGCAGATCTTAAATCTAATGTAGAGAAGATCTTTGCACCATCAAATACTGAAACTAATTCATTTATATTTGGCAAAGGGTGGCAATCAATTACGATATTAGAGTTCAATGCCCTTAGGTCCACACATAATCTCAATTTTTGGTCAGGTTTTCTGACCAAAACTATGGGCGAAACCCATTCTGATGATTCTATGGGTTCAATGATTTTCTCCTTTAATAAATCATCTAGCATGGATTTGAGTTCTTCCCTAATGTTTATGGGAACACCTCTAAGTTTTTGGACAATAGGTGTATGAGTCTTTTTTAATACTATATTGTGTGAAAATTTTTTACGTTTTCCTAACTTATCACAAAACACTGTATCAAAACTTTTGATAAGATCATCTCCTTTGGTATTAAGTGTAGGATCATTGGATGATTCAACCACAGAAATGGTATTCATAAGATTGTCATCACACAAGGATACTGGTTCTTTTGCCCTAGGATTCAAAACAATACCTAACTTCCATTGGTCAAACCACCCCAACACATTGATACCCTTAATGGATATATATAATTTGATGAAAGCTTTTCTGTACTTAAATTGAATTTCAACGTTGAAGAAACCAATCATCTAAATTTTTGTACCAGAGAAATTTACAGCAGCTACATCTGATTCATTCATATTTCCTAACTTATTAGAATGAGATAACATACACTGAAAATATTCTTGTGTGATTATGGTCCATGGCGAACCAGAATCTACCATAAGAGACAAATCCACTTCACAAATAGTAAAAACACATTTTGGAGAATTACGCTGTATCTCTGAATGGTTATTTACAATGGAAACTACAAAACCAGACTCTAAATTTGAATTGATAACATTTTCATCATTCCTGACATTGCTTACAATTTCTTCAGATACAATAGATACAGGTCGTTTATATTGTGTAGATGAACGTCTATCCCTACACATATTACTGAAATGACCTATACGTTTGCAAAAATTGCATTCTCTTTTTATAGCTGGACAACCTGAAAAAGAAGCAATGTGAAATATACTCCCACATCTAAAACATATACCCTGAACATTTTGATTAAAAGACTTCTGAGGAGGAGGTTGTTTGCCTTTATAATAATAAGAAAAGTCTTGTTTTGATCCTTGTTTGTGTTTTATAGCGCAGACTTCTTCATCAACCTGTTTCTTTTCAACATTTCCTTTGACTGTATTCATCCATAAATCTGACTGTTCTTGTGCTTTGGCTATAGCAATAGTTTCTGTTAAATTTGGATCTCCCATAACCCATAGTTTATCCTGAGTTTTCTTACACTTTGTATGGACAATGATTTGATCTCGAATCATTTCGTCTGCAATAGTACCAAAATTACAGTGTAAGCTAAGAGACCTTAAAGAAGTTAGGAAGTCTTCAAAGGATTCATCATCTTTCTGTTTTCTGGTATAGAATTTAAAACGTTTGAGTGCAATGCTTACATTTGGTTTGAACCTCTTTTCAAGTCTAGCCAGAGCTTCAGTATATGGATTTAAATTATCTCCACCACCTTCATTTGACGAAGGAATTTGAGGTAATGATCTAAAAATTTCTTGGCCTTCTGAGCCAAGACAATGGAGAAGAATGCTTTTCTTTCTTTCTGCACCCATTCTTTCACCGTCAATAGCTTTCATGTAATTTATGAATTCTTCCTTCCAACGTGTCCATGGCATGGGTGGATCACCCTTTGTTTGAAGGAATTTGTTGGGAGGATCAAATTGCATGTTGCTTGTAAATAAGAGTAATTGTGATGAAAATACTGAGTAAATAGTTTTCTATTAGCAATTGAATGTTAAAACCAAGCACAATTAAAATATAGTTATATTATAATAACGTATATACAGTTCTTAAGTAAGAAAATTATTGATAGTTTGGTGTCAACTAAACAGTTTAAGTTGATGATGTAATTTCAGTTTAAAATATGTTTATTTTAAACAAGCTTACTTCTGTTCCGTATTTGTTGTCCACAACGATGTGTCATGGGATTGGGAATCTGTAAAATATACTTCAAAATACGATGTTAGTGTGTAGTTGCTGTAATGCGCGATGTAGTTATCGGCGCAGGGTTGTTATGACAACTTAGAATCCACACAACTCACAAAATGGCTGCCATGCAGTGCGCAATGACGTATTTGTGCATGCGCGTTGATGTTGCAATTTCAATGCGTGTTGACGTTGTTTGTAGATGCGTATTGGAATTGGAGGCGGAGGAGAATTCTAAACAGGTATGATGCGGGTAGATTTTTTAAACAATAACACGATGGTAATTTATCCAAGCAGTAAATGCTGAGTAATTTGTAATATTTTATCGGAGATAGACAGTTAAAGTCTCCGAAAAAAAAAACGGTAGAACATTTAGAAAAGGCACGAAAACCGAGTGTTCATGTAAGCCTTAAAACGCAATTGAGCTTTGTAGATGAAGTAACATACAGTCGTAAATGTTGAGAAAAGCAGCCGCAGGTGCAATCAAAGCACAGGGTTAAGTAAACAGCAGCTGGCAAAATCAAATTTGCATAAGTAGAAAAAAACGTTGTACATACCATTTGATGATGAAGTAAAATTTGGTAAATTGGGTTCAAAACACCACTTTGAATCCGTGCTGCAAGTGGTGATTTTCCTTGTCGCCAAAATTGTAGTAATTCTCCAGTCAAAGTTTATAAAAATAAATATAGTTTATTGGCAGCACGAATGACATCCTTCTCAGTTCCCAGCCAAAGCTTCTCTGAGCTGGTACATTTTAACTACCTTCAATAACAATTCTGGAATGCAGATGACACTTGAAAGAAAGCATGTCTCATGCCATGTCTCATGCACTGGCATGCGACTTAAAGATACATTTAAAGTGACAGGCAAGAATATAACAAGCCTGTTTTCCTTAAAGGATGAGTTTAAAAAATAAAAATGAAAAAAGTTTTTAAATGATTTCACAAACATTGTTAAAGGGAACCCTTACCATTTGCGAATGCGTTACCACCTACTTGAAGTAGGCGGTAAAATGCGAATGTTTTGCGGCCACATTTCAGTTGCAAAACATTCACACATAACACTGCAATTCGGTATAGGAAGGGACGCCCTAAACACACCATTTCCTAACACTGAGTCGCAAACCCAATTTGCAATTCAGTAACATGTTACTGAATCACATATAGGGCTGTGTGCATTTAAATGTGCTTTTTTGTGGTTGCAAACGTTTGTGACCTCGAAAAAGCTTTGTACATCTGGGCCCTAAATGCCAGAGCCCAAAGTTTTGCTCAGAAGCTCGCTGCTGTCGTATTAAATGTCGGCGTGCCAAACATCCATTCACCTCAGGCCCTTTAATCCACCACCAGACACTTTTTGTTACTTTATCTCAGTCATACTTTTGCCTTTGTCACAGGTTTTTAATCTTTCTCTTCCTCCTTCTTCCTGCTTGTGTGTTTTACACTCTCTTCTGCTCGGTAAATGTCTGATGAGGAAAAACAACTGCTGACTGCACAACAGAGTGCGGGTGTGTCCCACCGCCAATCACCGGCTCCAATTAAGCACTAGACTCAAAGAATCAGCTAGATTAAATAATGTCACATTGGGAGTCCAAGGTGGTTTTCTAAGGAATTTGAGCAATTGTGAGCAGGCTTTTTAAAAAAAATCTATTTAAAACTAAAAATGTAATCAGGAATAACTTGTAAATGTTACGTCTCTGGTTTCAAAACCAGCGGTGTTCGTTACCATCTCCTAAAAACCATGCAGTCCTAGGAGTGAGCCCTCTGCACAAGGTCAATGACAAGCATAAAGTCACTGAGTGATAGGGAAGGTATCTGGGTTCTGGACTGTGGAGAGGTGTGGTGCAGCGGTCAGGGCAGCTGACTTCGGAGCACGGGGTTCATGGTTCGATCTCCGGCGACAGCTCAGCTCAGCACCATGTGACTCTGGGCAATAGCTCACTAAGGGCCAGATGTAGGTGGGCTTACAAAGGTTAGTAGGCACGGCGCACTGCTGAGTTGATAATTGTGTGCAAGGAGTGTACTCAATTTTAGGTTTTTTTTTATTTAGGGAGTTTTCAGGTGCACCAGCAGGTGGCGTTACTGTCCAAAAACGCTGGGTTCTAATTGACGGGTTAAGTGCATTACCTCACGTGTAAATGCATCCCTGCATTTGGGCACACTGTAATGGTTCGTAGTTGCAAAAACAACCGACTCCAATGGATGTAATTTGCTGGTTCACTGTTTATTTATACATTTTAGATTGATGACTTCTCAATTTTTCAAGTGTATATATTCATTTGTTCATAGTTCACGGTTTGCTGTTCAGTCAAGGTTAACCATACGAGCTCCGATGCATTTCGGGCTGGAATTGCCCTTTCTCAAGGAGCACTGTGAAATAATACAAAATTACGGGCTCATCAATAAGCGGCATATGCAAATTCCTTTACGTTACATTACATCAATAAGGGTGACATTTGTAATGCATGCATGTTAAATGGTATAGTATGACATTCAATTAGATTCGAGTGTGGTGATAAGTCAGTGAGGTGGGGTCAAGGTGAGAGGTCTTTAAAAGACAGTGCATGGAGTAAAGGGTTGTGGTCGTGAATAAAATACGGTGGGATCAAAGTAAAAAGTTTCAGAAGACGGTGAGCGAAATAAAGGGTTGTGGTTTAAAAGTGGCTTAGTGGTGGATCGGTGAATCATTGGCATAGTAAAGCATGCGTTAGTCAACGGGGCGAAGTGCTCGATGTGTTGTAGTGCGCTGATGCAGCATGTTAATAAAGATAAGCGTTGCCTCGCGGGTGCGAGACTTACGTATCAAGTCTGGTTCCCAGTGTTCGGGAGCCTGAAAATGATAGGCAAACGTCAGATAATGGTTACAGAGCTCAACTAAGCGAGCGCATTGTGTGAATACTTAAAAGCGGCGGTAGGACACTTACGGTTGGAGTTTATTGACGTCGCATGGGCGGGAGTCTTCACCTAACGGGGTGGAGAATGGCGGAGTTCATGGACTCCGCAAGGAATCAAACGGAGTGCTCCGTGGGTTCAGGTTAAGTAAGGTTTGAGGTTAGAAAAACGGACTGGTGGAGTGAGACGCCTAAGGGGCGGCCATTTTGGAGTGGAGTGAAGGAAATAGAAGGAAATGAATAAGGTGTGAAGGTTAGTTCGAAAGGTGCACGGATCATGCAGAAGTATCAGGCCATTACAGGTGGCAATGTGTTTGACATGTACCGTGAAGGTACTATAAATAACAACTAAGTTCAAGGCGATCATTGAGGCCCTGAGGCTTCATGGCTTGAAGTCTATAAATCCAGGATGTTTCTCTCTGGAGGAGTGTTTTGTTAATGTCTTTTCCTTCCAATTTAGGTACCATCTCTAGGACAAGGAACTTCAGCTGTGCGATGTTGTGGGTGGCTTCAACGAAGTGGGCAGCAATGCTAGATTTGACATTCTTGGTTCTGATGTTTGACTTGTGCTCGGTAATACAAGTCTTTATTTTCCTGGATGTTTTGCCTACATAAATCATACCGCAAGGGCATTTCAACAGATAGATTAAGTTGCATGAATCACATGTAGCGTTCACTTTCAATTTAATGTCAAAACCCCTCATGGGATGGTTAATGGTGTTCCCCTTTATGATGTTGTTGCAGTTACTGCAGTGATGACACGGACGGGTGCCGGTGTATGTGCATTCTTCCACAGTTCTTTTTGATAAAGTCTCTTTGATGTTCTGAGCACGGGTGTAAGCGAAGATGGGTGTTTCTTTGAATAGATCACCGAAATCAGGTTCTGAGGACAGGATTCGCCAATGTTTCATGATGATTTTCTTATATGCTTGACTGGATGTAGAGTATTTGCTGACAATTACTGTCCTCTTGTTATCCGTCTTTGGAGTACCCTTGAGGGCTTGAGTTCGTGAGATGGTGGACACGTTTGTCAGGGCTTCATCGATGACCTCTTTGGGGTATCCTCTTTTCAAAAATCTGTTTGACATAGTTTTCATTTGAGCTATGCTTGTCTCGGGATCTGAAACGATACGCTTTATCCTCAACATCTGACTAAAAGGAAGATGTTTTTTCAGGGAGTTCTGATGGAAGCTGGTGAAATGTAAAGTATTGTTGCGGTCTGTGTTTTTTCGGTATAGATCCGTTTGTAGGCCTTGGTTGGTTAATTTAATGAGTACATCAAGGAAGGTTATTTCCTCACTGCTGATATTCCAAGTGAGCTCAATTCGATTGTCTTTGGAATTCAACATTTTTAACGAGGTTTCTAGATTTTCGCGTGAATCCTTCCAGACGAAAAAAAGATCGTCTATGTAACGAGCATAGAATTTGAGGTTGTTCATCCAGTTGCTGTCTGAATAAATGAAGTTGGATTCAAACTCACCCATATAGATGTTGGCGTAGGTCGGTGCTGCGCAATTTCCCATGGCCATCCCTGACATTTGCAAATACCATTTCTGTTCATGTGAGAAATAGCTATGGTAAAGAGTAAAAACCATTAATTCCATCAGGAAAGTTTGAAGTTGTTCCGCAATGTTGCTGTGAAGCAGAGCTTTTTCAACTGCCTCAATGCCGCCTCCATGGGGAATGGAGGTGTAGAGGCTTTTGACGTCAGCTGTACATAAAATGATTTGTTCATCTTCATCTATCGGTATCTGAGACAATTTGGTGAGGAATTCAGTGGTGTCTTTGATATGACTTTTAAGATTGGTGACACTCGGTTGAAGGTAGCGATCAATGAATTTGCCTATCGGTTCATGTATTGATCCTCTTGTGGAGACAATTGGGCGAAAAGGCGGATTTCTTAAGTTCTTATGGATCTTTGGTAACATGGTTATGGTGGGACTTTTAGGGTGTTCCACTGTCAAAAATCTTTTCGTTCTTTCATCAATGATTTCTTCGTTGAAAGCCTTAGTGATCAGTGACATTAGGTCCGTTTTAAATTGGCTGGTGGGGTTCCCACTTAGTGGCATGTAGATATCTGGGTCAGTGATGTGTTCCATAAATTTCTGATTGTATAGCTCGGTGTTTAAGATTACAAGAGCTCCTCCTTTGTCGGCTTTCAGGCATTTGATCGAGGTGTTGTTAGCAATCTTCTTCAAGGTGGCCTTGTCTTTAGTGCTTAAATTTTGTTTGTGTTTTTTCCGAAAATTTATTTTGGAAATGTCTTGTTTCACTAGCGTTTCAAAGGTGTCTATACTTTTGTGGCTGCACGGAGGCATGTAAGTGCTCGGTGGTCTCAAGCCCAAGAGTAAATCTGGTTTAACTTCGGTTGGGGGTTCCAAAACTTTCTCAAAGAAGTGTCTTAGGCGCAGTTTGCGGGTCAACTTAAATGTGCTCACTTCCAGTTCTAGTAGATTGGTGTTGTTGGTGGGAATGAATGACATCCCCTTCTGAAGCACATTAATTTCATGATTATTGAGTTGTGTGTCTGAGATGTTGATGACTAGCGATGCTTCTTCCCCTTTTGTCTCGTCTTTGTCGATTGATGGGCCTCTTCTGCTTCTTTTTCCTGCTCTCTTACCCCGCCTGGGTCGTTGGTTGTGTTTTGGCCTAATTCTAAAAAAGGTACGGAAATAGTAGAAGCGGTGCTATTTGGAGTTTGATTGGGATGTTGACCTCGTGGATCCGAGGAGATGGTCATTTCCGCAGCTGTCTTTCTCGGTGGACGATTGGTGGTGTCACTTCCTGAGGAGGAGGTGTCAGTGTTCTGGTTGAATGGTTTATTCACGACCACAACCCTTTACTCCATGCACTGTCTTTTAAAGACCTCTCACCTTGACCCCACCTCACTGACTTATCACCACACTCGAATCTAATTGAATGTCATACTATACCATTTAACATGCATGCATTACAAATGTCACCCTTATTGATGTAATGTAACGTAAAGGAATTTGCATATGCCGCTTATTGATGAGCCCGTAATTTTGTATTATTTCACAGTGCTCCTTGAGAAAGGGCAATTCCAGCCCGAAATGCATCGGAGCTCGTATGGTTAACCTTGACTGAACAGCAAACCGTGAACTATGAACAAATGAATATATACACTTGAAAAATTGAGAAGTCATCAATCTAAAATGTATAAATAAACAGTGAACCAGCAAATTACATCCATTGGAGTCGGTTGTTTTTGCAACTACGAACCATTACAGTGTGCCCAAATGCAGGGATGCATTTACACGTGAGGTAATGCACTTAACCCGTCAATCCAGATGTAGGTGGCCCATTACAGGTCGGTAAACCCGAAATTCGGTAAATTTCAGGTTTACCGACCGGTATTGGGCCATTTCCTATGTAGGGGTGATTCGGTAAATACCGAATCGTATTTACCGAATCATCATTTACCGATTCAGTATTTACAGAATTGGTAAATGACATGTAGGAAGCACTTAGAAGAGTGCTTCTGTGCTTTAGGGAATTCGTTATTTACCACCAACTATTAGTTGATGGTAAATAACGAATACCTCTGTAAATGCAAATTCCTATGCATCAAGAAATCGCAAATGTTTTTGCGATTTCTTAATTTTCCTTATTTGCGATTCCTTAATTGCGATTTGCAAAGGACCCCCCCTGCACCCCTGAAATGTCACGTAAGTACATTTTACTCACACACATGTCCCAAGGGCATGTGTGTGTGTAAAATATAAGTTTCAAAAATGCACTTTTGTGCATTTTTGAAACTTTTCGCAAATTACCACTAAGGTTTACTTCATGGTAATTTTGCCCTTCCTAATTGCGAATTTGCAAATAAAAAAAAATCATGCATAGCATTTAAGAAATCGCAAAAAATTGCGATTTCTTAAATTGCGAAAAATGAAAAAAAAAAAGATGCATCCCAAAAAAGGTTTTTGCATTCGCAAACGGCCGTATTTTGCGATTCGCACCGTTTGCGAATGCAAAAAAGCTTGATGCATGTGGCTGATGGTCACTTGCAGTATTTGGTGCTACCTCGAAGTCACCAACCAGCAGGGAGTACTTCCTGGTAATAAACATATAAGCAATAGTGCTATCTCTGCCTCCTTCAACATAGGTGGGACACTGGGGTGTAGAGCTGCAGACCAAAATTTTAGTGTAAATAAAAGTTCAAACCGCTCCCCGATGCTTCCATTTTCAACCAATCACGGAGTTTCTTGTTCAGAAATCCTCCAAAAATTTCAACAACTTCCGCTTCTCACGGCCCCTCGAGGTGCGCGTGACCCGCGGAGTGCCAATTTCTATTTTGTTGGTGGAGAGTTGTAACGTCCTGAGCAGCCACAATAAAAATATAACTTTGTACTGGTAGGGCGACTTTACACCAGTGACGTGTCAGTCGCTCTCATGAATGCCTGTGTGTGCACAGCTACAGATACTCCATCTCCTATTAAACAAAACGCCTGCTCACCTGCAGTGATGAACCGGGTGTTTGCCGCAGAGGCTTCTGGGTATGCAAATTAATGTGCCTGGCCACGCCCCCTCCAGTGACAACGAGGCTCCTGCAGCAGCCCCATGGGGACTTGTGGTCTTGGGATCTTTAATGCATAATTTCCGTCTCGAGTCAGTTTCAAGCAATGGGGGGGGGGGGGGCGGATATACTTCATTTGTTTCCTTTCTTGTCAGGACGTCATTTCCGACTTCAATCCATCAGTTAAACTTATTTAAGAATCCTCCCGTTTGTAATGATATAGGGTACAATACAGTAATAACCCGGAATTTCACTTAGAAACGTAGTGTGCCTAGTTTCGTGCCTTCCAACTTGAGGACTGATACTCGGCCCCTTCGTTCTTAAATGTCTGTTCTTTATCATATTCAAGGCCACAAAGAGCCCTGCATTTATATGAAAATAAAGCAGCTTTATGGTGCGCACAGGATTGTGGGTATGTAGGGGGCTGGTGACGCGCTGACTGTTCCTCTCGAGCATCCTGACCTCTAGCGACAGGAAGAAGCGTCAGTCCTTACGCACGGCGTGACTCTGTGACGTCACCTAGTGTCGCAGTAGCGGCCGCTTCTCTTCTCAACCGCCCCGGGAGACCTTACATTCCAACCAATCACGAAGTTTCTTCTCAAGAAACCCTCCAAAAATTTAGAAAAATCCCGCTTCTCACGGCCCCTCGGAGTGCGCGTGACCCACGGTGTATTAAACAAAAGATTAAGATACTGAGTCGGAAGTTGTGCCTTCCACACAATCACGATAACTTCCTACTGGTAGGGTGACTTTACAGCGGTGACGTGTCAGTCACCTTCATGAATGTCTCTGTGTGCACAGCTACAGATATTCCTTAAAATATAAAACAAACGCCTGTGTCGCTGTACTGTTGAATCAGATGTTTGCCGCAGAGGCTTCTGGGTATGCAAATATTTGTGCCTGGCCACGCCCCCTCCAGTGCCAGCAATGCTCCTGCGAACAACAACTACGGGGTGGCCCTAATCAGCAAGGCTGAGCCAAAGTAACAATAAACAAGAGAAGGTGCCAATGCTGATATTAATAAATTTAGTGCAACGAATAGCCACAGCAGAACTTGAAAAAATCAGGAACGGGAATAACTACTTAATAGTTTTTTTATTTAAACATTATCTTGGAAAGAAGAGGACTTATATATTTTTTCCTTTTTTACAAAGAGACATATTTACAAAAGGACACATAAGATTGAAAGGTGCAATTATTATTCATCAGTCATACTATGTTCCAGGCATATCACAAACATTCAAAACACATTCATACCACTCAGGGACAAAGGCTAAGTGAGACAAAAACATATACAGTCTAAAAAATGTACACTATTTTGTACAAGGTGAAAAAGTGGTATACTACAGGGTAAGAAAAACAACAGGCCACAGTCTGCAAACACAGTTTCACCAAAAAATGAGAAAACAATTTTTTTGTGTACAATCCTACACCAATTTACAAAAGGAACTTTTGTTACTAAGCAACCTAGGTATTGTACTGGCGACTAAGAGGGGACAACTGGAAGCTCTTGCCGCTCTCGCAGACACCATGTGGCAAGGGCCACCAAACCCCAGGGGCCGCCACGCCAATATATAGCCTTAATATAATAATCCTCTGAGGATGGATACATATTTGCGTGGCGGCCCCTGGCAGGGATTTGGCGGCCTCCGGCTCTGTTCCACTTCCAAATACCCTGACCGCCCCCCCTCTTTACTGGCCTCTGTGCCAGCGTTCCGCAAGGGGCCCCCTACCTACGCTCCCTGCCCAGGGCCGCCATGAGCCTAGAGCCGCCCCTGGGATCTCAAATGTATAATCTACGTCTAGAGTCGTTTCGAGCAATGGGGGGGGGGCAGATACACTGTATTTGTTTCCTTCCTTGTCAAGGCGTCATTTCTGAACAATTTCTTTTACTGTGTATATACATTAGATGCTTTGAATGTCTCTCCGTGAGAATCATGACTGCCTAGAAGTGACAGCACAGGGAGATAAAAATAGATAAACTTCCCTAAAGAAGCTTAAATAGCGGCTAACGTACATATGCGCTAGAACTAGGACGCTGACACGTGCAGAAGAGCGTATTGTTTGTTGGGTATGACTACTACACAGCTCATTAAAGCCCTCTAAACATTGAAGTATGAGTGTACATTTATGAGTTAAAATATCGGAGTTAAATTGCCAAACCTCGTTTTTACTATCCTTAAAAAAATATCAAAACCATAAACCAGGAGCCCTAATTATATTCTTGATACTGAGCGGCAGGCGGGCAACTAGAGCTAAATTTCAGGGGGGTTTGGGGGCTAATTCTTCCAACCATAGACAGAGTGACTGAAAGAAGGGGCGAAAACACAACAAAGGCCTAATTTACAAGTAAATGGTCTTTTAAAGACCTGTTAAGCCCTCGGGTGCGGCTGCAATGAGATGGTCGCCAGCCCCCGAAGCTGTCTCTGCCCGGGCTGACACACACGACGGGGGGGGAGGCTGAAACCCCGTGAGCCCAATGGGTGTTGCATAGACCCTAAACCTTATCTGAAGATGAACGGTACCACTCAGTGAGGAGTCCCGTTCATCTGCAGATAAGGTTTAGGGTCTATGAAATACTGCTGTTGTCTTGCGTAGATTCTGAGTTCCGTTGCAGGGGCCTCATTTATGAGAAATGACGCATCGCTGCGTGAAAGCAGCGATGCGTCACTTTTCAGTGCGCACTCCTTGCGACATTCCTGATGCGTCATATTTAATGTATGACGCATCATGTCGCAAGGAGTTACAGACGTATCTGTAAGCGCAAAAGTGACACATTGCTAGAGTGTGTCACAAAAGTTACGCAAATCCAGCAATGCGTCCTTTCACATGGGGCAAACCCCATGTGAAAGGGCCTGTGTCAGTCTTACGCCTGCTGTGAGGCAGGTGCAATAATTTGACGCAACAGCGTCTTAAAAGTGACGCAGTGAAATCTCACAATTTCACTGCGTCACTTCTACGACCCTTCCTTGCGTCAATATGCCCCCCTTGCATACATTATACCTGGCGTAGGTATAATGTGGCGCAGGGGTTTACAAAGTGACGCATCTACCAAGATGCGTCACTTTGTAAATATGACTCAACAAGGCGCATTTTTTATGCCACTGGTGCATCACAAAAAGTGACGCACCGGCGGCGTAAAAGTGACGCATAGCCTCATAAATGAGACCCCAGGTACTTGCCTTCTCGTGCAGTCAAGTAAGCTGAAACATTTGGCCAGACCAATTTTAAGATCTTCGAGAACAGTACTTGCCAGGAGCATCTTTGAATAATAAAACAACTTCTTTGAAGTCAGCCTTCTCATCCAGATTACCACATACCCTTTCCGAGTGAGGATCGTTAAGACTAAAACACAACACGACTGTGTGAAACATGACGCGTTCCTTATTATTTTGTATTAATATGTCTATATAACAAAAGACGGGGACTGCGTAGCTGTGCCCTCAGCTGATAAAATGACAAACTCGAACACTGTTTTTTTCTAAGACTGCAACCACAGACATTCAAAAGCAAATTATGCATACACAGTGCAAGCTTATAAAATATTAGAATTGATTGCGTTATTTGACTCGTTCAAAAATAATGTCTTATTCAATCAGGTGAGGAGCTCTGATGGAGGGAGTATCATGCGACCCTTTACCTACCCCTTATCCGAAATCCCCCGTGTGCAGTACTGTCCTTGTGTTTCACAGTCTCTCTGCCTGAAGAGGAAGCTTCCATCTTTCCTTATGTCATTAAAGCTTGCAGGTTTAATGACGTTAGACTTCGCAAAGTATAAACGTGTATGTTTGCTTTTGAGGAAGACTTAGGCCATGCAACAGAGGAACATATTTTACAAAAGTTTGGATTGAATTCCATTATATCCGTTGGCAAGATGTCTAAAATCCCAAATATATATATTTAATATATTTTTACATCCTTGACTTCCGGTGATCAGTTACATCTGCTGACCAGTTTAATCACCAATGCCCCCAAATAAAATCTTAGATATTCTCTCTGCTTTAGTCGCTTCTTGACAGGTTCATTGAATATATTATTTTGTCAAACATTCTAGCCTCTAACATGTGTTTGGCAAGACTGCTTTGCATATGTGTGGTCTCTGTCTAGCATGGCACAGTGTGTGAAAAACAATGACCTGGAATGCAGTCTAAGCAAAGGCAAGAAACTGGAATTAATAATATCATTCCCTTCATCGTATTGTCCCTTTGAAGGTTTGACCTGTGCATGTTTTGTAAAGAAGTCTTCCCTTTAAAAACTTAGGCCCCCATTTCTGAAAGTCTGTGGTGTGCAGAACACTTTGTGTTGGAACAGTTACTGCTGGTGGTAGCAAACTCCACTTGGCTTGTGAAATACATTAGCATCGTTTTGCTTTTTGTGTAATAATGAAATGGAGCAAACATATTTTTTTGTTTCAGTCCATGCTACAGCAACATTGTTGCACAATTGCAAAAATGAACAAGCTGGCTCCGCGGAGCCGACAGGGGGCGGGAAACTAAAAGTGCGCGATGCGCTCGCTGCCAGCCTCCGGGGACAGGAGATGTGCACGCGTAGGGAGTGCACATCTCCTGTCCGTACACGTGCACATCTCCTGTCCGCGGAATTCAAGCTTTATTTCAGCTAGTAGGAAGAATCTTGTACAGGCCACCAGCCCCATGATTGTGGCCAGTCAGAGTGCGTCACAATGTGAAACTAATCTCATGAATATTAATGAGGTAGGCAGGATTGGGACCTACTCCAAATTAGCAGTTTGTGAACTAACCTATTAGTATGTAAACAAGTTTATATAAATCAACACTGGTATCAAACTGCAAGCAGTTTTTGCTGCCAGTGTTACTATATCGCTGGCCCGTAGTCACATACTCTGTAGCACCTCTTTTTCGGATCTGTGTAATGCTATGGAATAGGTCTATTGTATCCCAAATGCAAAAATTGCGCTCGCAAAGGGCCAGATTCTGAGAATCTGGCCCTTTGCGAGCCGATTTTTGTTTCATGAAACTACCTTGCAAGTCTCTCTTGTATGGACGATACGAAGGGCAATTAAAACAACCTGGTATGGAGTCTCTTCTGTAGTGTGCCACTGTGGGTGTGCGGTTGGCATATTAAATTTACACTGCCTCTGGGATAAACCAAAGTCTCCGCCTAGCCATCAAGGGGGTGGGCAGGTGTCGGCCCAAGTGGGTACACCCTTCTCCTGACTGAGAGGTGGGTTCAGCCAGGCCTAGGGGCATACCGTAGCCAACCAGAAACTCCATGCAACAGTGGTAGAGAATGCCTAGGAGTTGTTTGCGCCATCCGCTACCGCCTCACAGGGTGAATGTTTTAGGCCACAAGGTTTGTGGAGGGCTCTTGGGTGGGAGCTTGGTGAAGAACTCAAGTCAGACTAGGATGTCTCGTGCTTTCGCCGTACTGTTGAGTCCCAATCACGCGCGAATTGTATCAGGGTGAGCTGGCTGTGGGTCAGGAAGCGGCAAGGCATCAGTAGCACTGAGCGGCTTACAGTACCCGATGCAAGGGGCATCTGTTAGATTTGCACCCTACTCTGAGGTGCCGCCTTAAGTGCTTGGAGGTCGGTTGGCACCGCCTTTCAAGAGAAGCCATTGTCTAGCGGGCTGCGCTGACCAGAGCATTTGCAGGTGTAAGGAACAGCATCAGCTAGAAGTTCAAACGTGCATCTTTCATTAATTTACTCAGATAACTGGGACTGGTATTAAGGCGGGCCAGATAACTCTTGCTTCTACCTGCACTGGCACATCTTGCCAGGAGTCATTGTTAAAGCGATTGCCAAACGGATTGCGCTTCAGCCAGGCAATGTTAGAACCCGTCCACACCAAGCCGATTGTTTAAGGTCACTTGTGGTTGTCAGCTCGATGCTACACGAGGGTATCGCCACGGTGCAGCCGGAGCAAGGGCATAGGGTGTTTCCCAGGGAGCAGCAAGTGAAGGCAAGGCTCTTTCCAAATCTGGCACCAGAAGACGAGGTAGTCAGGGCCAACGTGTCTTTTGTGTGACATGTGTAGGCATCTGTGTAGTTATCACACCACGAAGGGGTGAGTTGTCTCCAATAGTGGGCACAATACATATATTGTTCAAACCAGATTGGACACCATTGAGGTGTTCACCAGGGCTAGCAATCTATAAGGTGAGGCTGCAGTTGGTTGGGAAATTCAATGGTGAAGCATTAACCAGTCAGCCCCGAGAATTAGGCAGGCATACGATTAGCTAAGATGTTTGTTCAAACCAGGTAGAGCATTTCGACCATGATTAATAGGAAACCAGGAACAGCAATGGAAAGCAAGGCTGTAGAACTTCGGTAGAATTCTGGATGGATGAGCTGCAGCGATAAGGCCCTGACCTTTCACCCCTCGAGGGACCATCGCCAATTCCGAGCAAGTAGGCGTGGAGCATACTAATCCCCCAGTGGGTGAAGCACAGGGAAACGGATACACTGAGGGCGACGGAAACGCCTCAGGCCCCTGATGGGACTATGTTTAATTTTAGTTGTGTGGGAGTGGGGCTCGTAAGCTAGTTGCGTCTGGCTGGGTCTGGTCTATGCAGCTAAATGTGCTCTCTGCAAACAGGGGCAGGTTACAGGTTGCTTCATTTAAAGACATATTCACCCGCGCTTTGGCCAGGGCAGCAGGCGGGTTGTGGTAGTTTCCATCTAACAAGTGTGCTGCGGTGCATACAAATTTGGTAAACCCTGTTAGAGCCAAATGGCGACAGGGTATTATAGACCAGTGGGCATTACCAATATTCAGGAAAGGGCAGGTATTTGCACATAACTTTCCCCTCTGATTCCACAGACTTGTCGTGCCCCCCCCAGGTATCCTTCTGTGGGCTAGAGCCAGACAATAGAAGGGGCATCCTTTGGGACCGGGGTCCCTAACACGTTGATAGTCAAGAGCTGGGGTAGACGTACCATGAAAGGCATGGTCACTACTTGGGCTGTCTCCAAGTTCTGGGGTCTAACTGGGTTGGAGCATTAAGTCTTCAGTCCTTGGGTAGCATCCAGCAATCCTTCAAGCCAAGTAAGGGCAGTTAGCGATAGATAAGTATCAGTGAGTGGGTAACATACACTGGCTATTGAGCGACATCGTGCCCGGGGGCATGCGCGCTTCACAAATACACAGGGCTGCAACCAGAAGAGTGCCAAGTGGAAAAAAACAGTAAACAGGTTTAAGATATGTGTGTCTCTGGCGTTACAGCTGGGTGGAGCTAGTCCCATTTAGAGGTACGCCCCGGGGAAAATGGTGTGCCCCCTAAGGTTCCCATGACCTAGGCGGTGTATGGCATCTCCCACATCAAATGTTAGGCACCATATTACGAACAGTGTGCCCTGTATCGAATCAGACATATTCTCTAAGCAGGTATGCCTAGGGGGCTTCACGAGAGGGCGCTGAGCGGGCGAAATTCCCATAAGGAATAAAGGATGCATGGCAAGTGCTGGAGGGCGGCCTTGCTCATTGTTTCATACGCCTAGTTATGGGCATTCCTGTGCGCCTTGATTTAGCAAGTAAAGGGACTGGGCAATGGTTAAGTATAATCCTTCTCGCCCTAATAGCCTTAGTAAGCAAGCGGGGGTAGAAGCGGTCTCCTAATAAGTGAACTGCTGTCCCAGAGATGAGAGACACATGTGTCCAGACACACACGGTGCTAGAAGGGCCGCAGCTAGTGTGATGAGCACATAGGTGGGGAATTGTGAGCCAGGGTGTCTGAAACTGTCCCGCCCAGAGTTGGGGCGGGACTGAGTCATGTGACGCAGTAGAACTTTCCCGCATGGGGTGAATAGTGTATGTATTGCGATTTATATAGCGCACGTATCACCCGAAGGCATCAAGGCGCTTGCTTTGGGAACCTGTCCTGGCTTTTCCCTGTGAGATAACCCCTACTGGGTATCCCCAGGGTGAAAGCCAGGCATCCCGCCGCGGGTGGGCCGCCGTAGTGGAGATTAAGCAACTATTGCCCAGAGTTGCAGCGTAGGACCCCATGATTAGAATAGGCACCGAGGCGAGAATTATCGAGTCCGTGGACATTTGGGCTCAAGACCTTGCCGCGTCGGGAATTGAACCCTGGTCCCGGGTCTGACCTCTGCATCAGAGTCTGGCGCTCTAATCAGTGAGCCTTACTCCTCCAATCAGTGAGCCATACTTGCCATACAAGCCATACTGCTTGGCACAACCTCACAGGCCAAAAGGGCTTTTTGTTTCATCAAGCTGATCCAAGCTAACATTAAGGGTGCACTGCTTAAATCAGACAGAATCTCTAAGCGGTATGCCTACGGGATCCTCCACGGAGGGAACTGAATGGGCAAAATTCCCATAAGGAATAAGGGATACATGGCAAGGGCAGGAGGGCCCCTTGCCCATTGTCACACACTTCTAGTGATGAACACTCCTGTGTGTCATGACTTAGCAAGCAAAGGGACTGTTCAAAGGTTAAGTGTAATCCTTCTCATCATAATAACCAAAGTAGGCAGGCGGTCGGGGGAGTGGTCACCTAGCAAGTGGGCTGCTGTCCCATAGATGGGGCACGCAGGTGGTCAGCCACACACGGTGCGAGAAGGACGTCAGCTAGGTGAGATCAGCAAATAGATGGGGCAATGTGTCTGCATTCATCCCGCCCAGAGTTGGCACGGGGCTGAAGCAGTGGAACTTTCCCGCATGAGGGTGATTAGTTCTTGACACAACTTCACAGGCCAAAAGGGCCTTTTGTTTCATCAGACACTCGCTGACCCAGGCTAATCTCAAGGGCTATTGGGATATAGATGGGGTCATCTATAACCAGTAGGGATGGTTATCTTTCATCTAGATTTTCAGGAGGCCTTCGACAGGAGAGGTTGCGGGTAAGATTATAGCTGTTTTGTTGGGGGGCTTTGGCGGTGACAGTGGCCGCCTCCAGAGCTGGGGCGGAGTTACAAGTCGATCTCGAAGCAAAGGGGTACAGAAGGGTACCTCTGCGCGGCACCATAGGGGGTGGCAGAGCCAAATCCTAGGAGCCTCATGGGAGGCTCCTGGAAACCGTGTTGGCGCCCCGTTAGTCCTACGGGCGGTTGTGGGCCTGAACAACCGGGGGCTTGCCTTGCTACGCTCCGCCCTGAAAGGGGCGTGAGTAATAAGGGACCATGTGTCACGTGATCTGGGAATAGGATCACCAGAAGGGGCAGCACAGGTAGGGTTCGCCCCAGTGCTGCCTGGCTCATCAGGCGGGCAGGCGGCTCAGTTGGTTGCCCGCCCTTGGATCACTCGTAAGATAACCCGCCTATTATATATCTGTGTATGTAATAAACCTGCAGCAACTGTACCCAGTCAAACAATTGTGTTTTGTTTATTTATTGGAATATATGTTATGTTGGAGGGGTGGGGAAGGCTGCCAATGACGATACTATTTCGAATCCTCCGTTCACTTCCTCGCAGCTCAAGGGTCTGTGTCCTCTTCTTTGTCCACTGAGCGCCTTTACCTGTTGCCCTTGGCAGCCAAGCAGCGTATGATCCTCGGCCTCAGGGGGCAGGTGTGTTCTTTGATGTTCTGGGGAGAGTGACAGTGTTGGGGGCTTCAGGTCAAGAAGATAAAGAGTCTTACACTTTTAGGGGCACCATCTTCTTGTGAGGGGGCGTCTGGAGGTCTTGTGGCCTCTCTGTGCTCTGGAAGCACCAGTTTCACATCCATTGCGTCCCTTGCAATGCTCCCTTGCACCAGTAGAGGGGGACATTTGACCAGAGAAATGCCCTTGGACGTTGCTGTTTCCACCCCAGGCTGGCAAAAAGTCCCTTAGCGCTGGAAGAAACCTGCCCCGTGGGGTACTTGGAAACCCCGCCCCCTGCAAATGTGGGTGGGTTTCCTTTACATTAGCCACCAGAGCACCGCTGCACCCCTCAGAAGCGGAGCCCCACGCTCTCTTGTCATAATTATATTTTTTTCTTCAAAAACGGAGAGAGGAGGCACAGGGCTCCGGGGCAAGATGGCGGCCGCTTGAGTCGAGTGAGCGCCACTCCCTGTCTTACCTGTGAATGTTGATGGTGTGGAGCAACTAAGGGGGCGCCTCTGGAGAAAGGCAGCAGACAAGAAAACGATAGCCAGACCTTAACGGAGGAGACAGAGGAGACGGCCAACAAACGCGGCGTTTTTTTTTTTAAAAGAGCTAATGCTGAGGGAGTGGGAGTTCCAGAGGCTTTGGCTGCGGTCTGCGGGGCTTACTATCACCGCCCTTCGGAGCCGCGCACACCTGGGAGCCTAGCGGGCGTGGCTCGCGGAGAAAGCACAGAGGAGTAACGTTGAGGCAGCTGGCGTTCTGCCTAGCTCGATGCCGCCGCGGAAAAATGGGAGCGGGATTGGTCCCGCAACTGTATTGAAACTCACGGTCGAAGCACTACCCGCCGGGACAAAAAAGCAACAACTCACGGGAGAAAAAACGGAGCGGATGGGGAAGCAGGATAAATTAGAGAAACCCGGTCTTCGAGCTGTGGCGGTGAGTGCAAAGAAATAGGGGCTAATTAAAGGGAAACCTCCTCCTACCTCAGCCTCAAAAGAGAATGACTTTACCGGCACAAAAGACACTGGAAAATCGGGGCTGGTGGCGGTTTTAGCAGGGGCCTGTACAGTCGCACCGGAGGGGGCCGGTCAGGCGAAAGTGGTTACTGTCCCCGCAATGTTCGCTGGAAAGACAGAGGGGAAGAACATTCCGGGCAAAAATTCCACTCATGCTCTTGAGCTAAATTCCCCGGTTTGTGGGAGCTCTAAGGATTCTGTTAGGGATCAGGGGGTGACTGGGCTATCGAAAACAGGGGCCCGGGGTAATGAGAATTCTAGAGGTGAGGAAAAAGGGCAGAGTGGTGGTCCTGAAAATGGCTCTTTATTACGGATAGTGGAAGAATACTGTATGACGGAGCTTCAAGAAGTCAGGAGTACTGAAGGGGCAGAGGGCATGAGCAATGAGAGTGCGGCTACAGTCTTTAATAGTGGGCAACTACAATTGAGTACTACTCCCTCTCGCAGTACGCCGGTGGATGAGATCAATGGTAAAGGAGCCTCCAGCTCAGCGGACCCCAGAGATGGGGATAGTTTTTTTCCCTGGCGGAAGAGTCAGATTTCGAACTCACTGCTGATTCTGAGAGCGGTAGCCTTACTTGGGATGTGGAGGACGACAGCCCCCCAAAAACTGCTGATACTCTAAAAAAGAACACACCCCGACATAGCCGCAGTAAGGCTAAGGTCACTCCCCCACATAGCGATAGGTCCGAGACTAGTAATACCCTCCAATGGGATTATGCCCCGGCTGCGATAAGTCTTACGGGCTCAGGAGGTTCAAGGTCGCGAAGAGCAGATCGGAAGGGCTCTAGGGGGGAAACTCATTCACCTCATCTAATACCTTGCTATATGATATGCTTAAATCTATCCAAAGTGAGGCTAGACAAGAGCATAAGAGAGCACAACTGGCGACTATGAAGATTCAGGGGGCCATTAGGAAGAAGTCATTGCCAGAACCGTGGCCTTGGAAGAAAGGATAGTCGAGCTTGAGTCGGGGCTACAGTGTACTGCCAGCAAAACAGCTAACGATGATAAGCTAGCAGACATTGGGGCCGATTAGGATGGCGGACGGACTTGCGTCCGTCCGCCACCCCTGAGTAGGAGGGACCGTCCGCATGGGCAGCGGCGGTCCCTCCATGGCAATTAGGATGTGACCGCCACCCTGGCGGTCACATCCTGTATGTTTTACATTGCGGCGGGTGCTGCTTGAAGCAGCACCCGCCGCAAATGTAAAAAACGAAAGCTGTGCATTTGCATGCACAAAGCGTCAGGCACCGCGCGGTGCCTGCCGCTTCGTGCACGCAAAGGCAGGGGGGTACCATAGGTACCCCCCATGTGCACCCCCCACTCAACCTTCACCCAGGGGGCCCGCAACGGGCCCCCAAAGTGAATGTCCGTATGCTTTTCCACGGCGGAAAAGCCGCCGCGGAAAAGCATTACTTTCCCTACATCCTAATATGGCTGGCGGTGTCTAATAGACACTGCCAGCCATGTTAGTGCTTTTCCGCCGTGGTCGCCTTCCGACCGCGGCGGAAAAGCGGCGGACAGATTGTGAGACCCACCAGCCATCCTGATTTGGCGGTGGGTCTTTCAGGCCTCCTCGGCGGATTTCCCGCATACTCCGGGCCGGCGGTGGCTTCCGCCGGCCCGGAGTATGCGGAAAATCCGCCATCATAATGACCCCCATTATGTGGAAGCTCGAAGACTCCGAAAATAGGCTACGCCGGAATAACCTTCGCCACCTAGGGATTGAGGAGAATGTTGAGGGACAGGATATCAGAGGATTTGTTATTAAGCTGTTCCAAGCCGCATTACCCGAGCTTTCTCATTGGACTTGGGAAAGTGAGATCCAAAGAGTACACCGCTTTCCTTTTACGTTGAAAAAAACACCCCGACCCTGGAGCCAAACCAAGAGCCATTTTGATTTTTTTGGGTAATTTTTTATTACGACAAGCCATCTTCGAGAAAACCCGCCCTGAGGCTAAGAGATCTGCAGAGGGTCTTATTTTTCGTTCGCCCGGACTTCTGCCACGCAACCGTGGAACGCAGTTGGTGACTGCGCCTTCTGCTAACTCCATTCCAAAAGAAGGGCTGCGAGGTGTTTCTAATGAACCCTGCACGGTTAAAGGTCAACTTCAAGGGCAAGATTCGATTTTTCACTTCAGAAATACAAGCCGAGGAGTATCTTAAAGAACTTCCTGATGTTTGATGGCCTGTGGTTTCTGGGTTTGGGTCGGGGTGGCAAGTCTGGCTTGAGATATGAGTTCTGAGATTGGAGTATTTGTTATGCTGCTATGGCTATGGCTTATATGGTATATGCTGATGTTTAATTGATGTTCAATAATTATTTTTCTCCTCTGTGCTCCCCTTTTTGTTTTCTTGCTCCTTCCTCTTTAGGATGGATATTTAGACAGGGAGTGACCATGGGCACTCGGGAAGTGGGAGGCATCACATGGGTCTGCTGACCTATTTTGCCTTTTTTTGGGTTGGGGATGGGTCTGGGGTAGGGTGAGGGGAGGGTGTTCTTGGGTTTGGGCGGAGCTGCGTGAGGGGGCTTGTACAGGAAACAAGCGACATGAAGCAGGATTGTTGTAAGGGATTGGATTTGTTTTTTGCTTTCTCCTTTTCCTCTTTTGCTTTTTGTTATTCCTCTGTAGGTATAGCTGTTAAGAAGTATGGCTAATATCCGTATAGCCACCATTAACATTTGTGGGCTTAATGACCCTGTCAAAAGGCGTCGGGTTAGAGAAGATGTGCGCTTCCTGCGGGCAGATATTCTCTGCCTTCAGGAAACGCACATTGAGGCTAGATGCCACAAACTTTTGGATTTTGATGGGTATCAATTGGTGTCTTGGACCAGACTTGAGGCTAAAACTAAAGGAGTGGCAATTTTGGCACGGAAGGGAACGGTGAGCGTCACTCGATCTTCGGTGGATAGTCTTGGTCGCTGGGTTATAGTTCATGGGAGATTTATGGATAAATTGTTACGTTATGCTCCATCTATGGCCCTATACTTGATGACCCTATATTATATAAGTGGCTGAGTTTGCAGCTGGTTGGCTGGCCCTCACCGTTTATTATCTGTGGGGATTTTAATATAAATTTAGGCTGTGAATGGTTGAATCAATCTAGGGTGTCTTATACAGGGAGAAAACCCAAAGTTTATGAGGCCCTGCGATATCTTATGGAGCTACATGGGTTGATTGATGTTTGGGCTGTATTGAAGCAGAAGGATCCGGGATTTACTTTTTTCTCGGCACCTCATAAGACCAGCTCCAGGCTTGTCGGATCATAATCCACTTGTCCATGAGGTTAATGTGCGAATCTGTCAGAATAAACCTGATGCTTGGACCTTTAATAGAGGATTGTTCAGGGATACTAAATATATTGAAGTCATGGTTCCCTGGATCTTGACATTTCTAGACGAAAACTTAAATAGCACCGGGATACAAAACGTATGGGATACGCTCAAGGCAGGGATTAGGGGGGAGACAACTCGATATGTCAAGTCAAGTCAAGTCAAATAATTTATATAGCGCACTACATACCCAGAGGGTCTCAAGGCGCTGGAAGAAGGGTGGGGAATTACTTGTCGAATATCCAGGTTTTAAGTTGCTTTCTGAATGCTAGGTGGTTTTGAGTGAGGCGAAGGTGAATAGGGAGTGAGTTCCAGGTTTTAGCTGCCAGGTAGGAGAAGGATCTTCCTCCCATGGTGGTTTTGTTGATGCGAGGAACAGCAGCAAGGGCTTGGTTGGAAGAGCGTAGCTGGCGGGGGGGGGGGGGGGGGTGTAGAAGGAGAGTCGCGCGTTGAGGCATTCGGGTCCAAGTTCGTAAAGTGCTTTGTGTGCGTGGGTGAGGAGGCGGAATGTTATCCTCTTATTGACAGGGAGCCAGTGGAGGTTTTTCAGGTGACCAGAAATGTGGTCTTTACGCGGGATGTCTAGTATGAGTCTGGCAGATGCGTTCTGGATGCGTTGTAGTTTTTTCTGAAGTTTTGCGGTAGTGCCGGCGTATAGTGTGTTTCCGTAGTCCAGGCGGCTTGTAACCAGTGCGTTGGTGACCGTTTTTCTGGTTTCGGTGGGGATCCAGCGAAATGTTTTTTTGAGCATGCGAAGAATGTTGAAGCAAGATGATGAGACGGCGTTGACTTGTCTGATCATCGAGAGTGAGGAGTCCAGGATGACGTGCGTGGTCCGTTGGGGTGGGTGCTTTTCCAAGGGCCGCTGGCCACCAAGAGTCGTCCCAGGCGGAGGGGGAGGTACCTAAGATAAGGACTTCTGTTTTGTCTGAATTCAGTTTTAGACGGCTGTGCTTCATCCACTCTGCTACTTCTTTCATTCCTTCATGTAGGTTGTTTTTGGCGGTGTTAGGGTCTTTGGTGAGTGAGAGGATCAGTTGAGTGTCATCAGCGTAGGAGATGATATTGAGGTTGTGTTGGCGTGCGATGGTCGCGAGGGGGCTCATATATACGTTGAAGAGGGTGGGGCTGAGTGAAGATCCTTGAGGCACGCCGCAAATGACTTCAGTGGCCTCTGACTTGAACGGTGGGAGGCGGACTCTCTGGGTTCTTCCGGCCAGGAACGAGGTGATCCATTCTAGTGTTTTTCCTTGGATTCCGATGTTTCTGAGGCGTTGTAACAGGGTGCTATGACAGACTGTGTCGAAGGCTGCAGAGAGGTCGAGGACGATGAGGGCGACTGTGTCTCCATTGTCCAGTAGAGTTCGAATGTCGTCTGTTGCTGCGATGAGTGCGGTCTCAGTGCTGTGTTTGGCTCGGAAGCCGGATTGTGAGGAGTCGAGGGATTTGTTGGTTTCGAGGAAGGCAGCGAGCTGGTTGTTGACTGCTTTCTCGATTACTTTAGCCGGGAATGGAAGGAGCGAGATGGGGCGGTAGTTTTTGAGTTCGGTGGGGTCAGCTGTGGGTTTTTTCAGAAGGGCGCTGAGTTCGGCGTGTTTCCAGCTTTCCGGGAAGGTGGCGGTGTTTAGGGAGCAGTTGATGACGTCTCGGAGGTGTGGTGCTATGATGGAGTCTGCTTTGCTGAAGATGTGCTGAGGGCATGGGTCAGTGGGGGATCCTGAGTGGATGGAGTTCATCAGGCGGATGGTGTCCTCCGTGGAAATTGGGTTCCAGTCATTAAGGATGTTCAAGGGGGGTGAAGGTTCGGTATACGGTTGGGAGGGTTGGTCTCCGGTTTGGTTGTCGAAGCTGTTGTGGATGTCTGCGATTTTGTCGTGAAAGAACGAAGCTAAGGAGTCGCAAAGGGTTTGAGAGGGAGTGATGTCGTTGGAGTTGGCAGTGGGATTGGTAAATTCTTTGACGAGGTTGAATAATTCCTTGCTGTTGTGGGCGTTGTTGTCAAGTCTGTCTTTGAATGCGGCTTTCTTGGCTGTCCGGATTAGTTGGTGGTGTAAGCGGGTGGCGTTTTTGAAGGCGTCCCTGGTGCTGTTGTTTGGGTCTTTTTTCCAAGCCTTCTCAAGGGAGCGACAGAGTTTCTTGGATTTCTTAAGATCATCGTTGAACCAGGGGGTGTTTTTGCTGCCTAGTTTGATTTGACGTTTTTTCAAAGGTGCTAGGTTGTCGGCGCTGATGGTTAGCCATTGAGTGAGGTTAATGGCTGCTTGGTTGGGGTTCGATGAGTGGGCAGGGGGGTTTTGAAGAAGCGATGAGGAGAACTGATCGATGGTGATTTTGTTCCAGTTTCTTCGCAGAGTAGGTTGAGGATGGTTGTGGGTTGTGTTTTTTTTGTAGACAAAGTGAACGCAGCTGTGGTCCGTCCAGTGGAGAGTTGTGGTGTGACTGAAGGAGATATGTTTGCTGGAGGTGAAGATAGGATCGAGTGTGTGTCCTGCATAGTGGGTGGGGGTGTTAACTAGTTGTTTGAGTCCGAGGTTGGCGAGATTGTCCAGAAGAGTGGTAGTGTAGTTGTCGTTATTCTTTTCCAGATGATAGTTGAGGTCTCCTAGTAGAATGTAATCCTCGGAGGGGCGGGCGTGAGGGGTGATGAAGTCAGTGATGTCTTCACTGAATTGTGATCGGGGTCCTGGCGGCCTGTAGAGGAGGGTGCCTCTGAGTGTGGTCTTGGGGTCGGTGTGGATCTGGAAGTGGAGGTGTTCTGCGCTAGCGAGGTTGACGTCTGAGCTGGTTGAAATGCGGATGGAATTCTTATGGACGATGGCGATGCCTCCTCCTGTTTGGTTGGTGCGGTCTTTTCGGATAATCTTGTAGCCTTCCGGGATGGCTGTGGTGATGCCTGGAGCTGAAGAGGCGTTCATCCAGGTTTCTGTTAGGAAGGCGACGTCTGGAGAGATGGTGTCTAGTGGATTCCAAAGGTCGATGGCATGTCTATTGACCGAGCGGGTGTTAAGCAGGATGCATTTAAGGTGGTTGGTGTCGGATCTCTGTTTGGTGTTTGTGGATGTGGAGTTGGTCTTGGCGCCGTCAAACTTGCAAGAGTTGCATGTGAAGGGTCCATGGGTATGTCCAGGTGAGGCTTGGGCGCAATTGGGGAGACGGCCGGGGTTTAGTGCTAAGAGGGTGGAGGCGTCGTATGTAATGCGAGTGGGCTGGGCATTGCGGGGACCAGGGGGTCTGGCGCTGGGCGCGGGCCAGGCGCAGACGGGCGTAGACGGGCTTACCTTTGGCGCACCTTCGGCGCGGGCGCAGCGCGTGGACGCTGCGCGTAGGGCCATCTGTGCTAAATGGAGAGTGGAGGGGGGCGGAGCGTGGGAGGGGCAGCTGGGAGGCGGGAGCGGGGCGGGGAGGAAGGGCTCTGGGGCACAACAAACAAACAAAATGGAGGCGGTGTAAAGCCGAGTGAGGCTGGGGACACCGAGAGTATACTCAGAGCGCTTTTACACAAGCGGCGATAGGGGGCAGAAATAGAGCGCAGTGCCGTTTTCGTCACACAGTTTAAATGGCACAAACAATGCAAATTCTCAATTCACCAGAAGCGCTATGAGCGCAGTGATGTCTTTGAAACACACAGTTTTAAAGGCACAGACAGTCAAAGTGAGTAACGATACCACCAGGAGCCAGGGAGCGTGGGAGCGACCGCGTCTGACGATATGGGTGGGAAAGCCAGAGAGAAGAGAAGGTGAAAATGCAGAGACTGTATAAAGATTTAGAAGATGCTGAGATTTCACTGACTCAAGCAATACTACAGGGTGGAGACATGGATATTGCTCAGAGTCAGACTATCATAGCCAAGTCAGCAATAATAGAAGTATCACAGGCTAAAGCAGCAGGTAAATTTGTGGCATGGCGATATTGGATGGTCAGGAACCTGTTGGCGCTGACATTTCTATTTATCATTTAATTTTTGGGGAGGAAGCTAAGGGGCTCCTTTTTAGACATATTGATGTTGCTTATTTTAAACGGGTAAGGTTTAAGACTCTGCTGGCTGCCTTCAAGGTTTGGACACCCGTTAGAAAATTATTCTAAATCAAAGATTACATATATTTCCTCCTGTTATAGACAATACTCTCTTACCGGAAATCTTCAGGGATGGCTATTTTAGAGAATGGAATATGCAAGGAGTTCTGGTAATAGGGGATATTGTTATGGAAACAGGGATTATGTCTTTTGAATGTATTAGACAGAAATTTAGTATAAGCAACCGGCATTTCTTCAAATTTTTACAGATACGAGATTCTTTGAGTCGGAAAAGGGTTAGTTGGGATCATATTTTGCTTGTAGAGGCGATTCAGGGTGGTCAATCAACTATTTCTACGATGTATAAACTGGTAAATGAAACTAGAAGCGACGACTTGGATAAACATTTTGGTCGTTGGTTGAATGTCGTACAGGCAGGACAAGACACATGTGAAGAGTCTTTAGCCCTTTCTCAATCGGCAACAATGTCAGCAAACTTGCAGGTTCAATGTTTTAAGACATGGTTAAATCTTTATGTTACCCCACATCGTATACAACAATGGGGTGGGGTCGATGGAGTTAATTGTCCTAGATGTGGTGAATTCGCGGTAGATAGTGTGCACATGTTTACCTTATGCCCCAGTTTAACCCCATTGTTGGTTGCGGTGGAGCAACGGTTGGAACGGGTGTTTGGATATATGGTTAAACTCTCACCGCAGGTTGTAATGTTGGGAATTCGGGATATCTATATGAATGTTCCAGAAAGAAAGCTATTATTTATTGCCACATTTAGACTGTGTATAGCCACGGTCTGGCTGGATCCTGTCCCCCCGACTCCCCACGAATGGTTTAGTAAATTCATAAATGTTGGGAAGTGGGAATTGCTGATCTTTAAAAGGAGAGGCCCGAGGGCTCGGAGGGAGGGGGAACTGATCTGGGAGCCCTTTACAAATTGGCTGAATCCTGAGAGTTAAATTGCACATTTTTTTGGCCCGATGTGTATTTTTTTTTATTTATTTTTTTTCCTTTCCCTTTTAAGATCGATGTGTATAGTTTACTGGTCGGTCCCACAATGTGATTTTTTTATAGGTACTCCATTTTTCCTGTTTTGATATACTCCTGCAGCCCCTGGGGGGGAGGGACGGGTGGCGGGTAGTGGATAACATTGGAAAAATGTGGGGAATGACAAAGATATAATGTATGATGGTATTTGCTATTGTGTTTTTTTTCTCTTTCGCTTGTTCTTATGTCATTTTCCCAATAAAAATATTTTTAAAATAATTTTTTCTTTTTTTTAAAACGGAGAGAGGAACATGGATGCGGAAAAGACTTGTTTCCAAAATATAGATTCCCCCACGCCCCGCAGAAGAAATGACAGCTCCTATTTAAGTTTTGAAGTTGTGTGTAGAAATGACTGCTCTTATTTAAGTTTTGGTAGTTGTATGTAGAAATGACCGCTCTTATTTAAGTTTTGGAAGTTGTATGTAGAAATGACTGCTCTTATTTAAGTTTTGGAAGTTGTGTGTAGAAATGACCGCTCTTATTTAAGTTTTGGAAGTTGTGTGTAGAAATGACCGCTCTTATTTAAGTTTTGAAAGTTGTGTGTAGAAATGACCGCTCTTATTTAAGTTTTGGAAGTTGTGTGTAGAAATGACCGCTCTTATTTAAGTTTTGGTAGTTGTATGTAGAAATGACCGCTCTTATTTAAGTTTTGGAAGTTGTATGTAGAAATGACTGCTCTTATTCAAGTTTTGGAAGTTGTGTGTAGAAATGACCGCTCTTATTTAAGTTTTGGAAGTTGTGTGTAGAAATGACCGCTCTTATTTAAGTTTTGAAAGTTGTGTGTAGAAATGACCGCTCTTATTTAAGTTTTGGAAGTTGTGTGTAGAAATGACCGCTCTTATTTAAGTTTTGGAAGTTGTGTGTAGAAATGACCGCTCCTATTTAAGTTTTGAAAGTTGTGTGTAGAAATGACAGCTCTTATTTAAGTTTTGGAAGTTGTATGTAGCGCGCACTCGACCCTCGGGCATTGCAGCGCTTTAAAATGAGCACCGGTTGCATCACACGGGGTGGCACGTGAACACGTGCCAGATCTGGGAGCCGAGGTGCAGAGGGACGGGACTGGCACCCTGCCTCCACCTGGCGGCCCCGCCCCCTCCAGGAACCTTTCTGCAACCTGGGGGCCCTCCTCCTGCATAAAGGGGAAGCAGGGGGAGCGGGAGGGAGAGAGATACCTGTCCTGAGAGTAGAGACGCACCTGTCCTGTCCTGGGAGGAGAGACGCACCTGTCCTGTCCTGGGAGGAGAGACGCACCTGTCCTGTCCTGGGAGGAGAGACGCACCTGTCCTGAGAGGAGAGACGCACCTGTCCTGTCCTGAGAGGAGAGACGCACCTGTCCTGAGAGTAGAGACGCACCTGTCCTGAGAGGAGTGACGTCAGAGCCAGGGTCCAGCGAGAGACCCTCCCCATCACCCTGAGGAGGGCGCACAGGTGAACAGTGAGAGCCGAGGTATACGGTTGTGTCCTCTTCAGGGGGGGGGGGGAGTCTGTGCTGCGCGGCTGCTGACATCTCACAACCTCCCTTGGCTTTAAACATATCCTGTGCGTCACGTTTTAGAGCAGTTGTAGCTTTTTGGCTTTAGGCACGTTGCTTCCTGGGACTTCTTACCTTGGGTTATTTGGTGGCTCCCTGTTACCCCACCAGGACGGGCTCCCCCAGACCTCTGCGTCTCTTCTGCAGTCAGTGGTCGAAGTGGGCGGGGTCGGCGGGGCACGGCGTGCCCCTACTACTTTTTTTCATTAGATTCCGTTCCCCTACTTCATTTCTTTTAAACATTCATCCCAGGACAGCAAAGTTGCCACAGCCTGCAAAGGAGGCTCGGCCACGGCACGGAGACGGGCGTGGGGGGCAGAGGAGGAAAATGCCTCTTTTCCTTCTTGCCCAGAGAAGACAAGGGCAGAGTGCACTTCTTCTTTCTGCCTCGCTCCTCCTCCCTTAGTGGAAACTGTGACTTCAAGAAACGTTTTTCCACCCTCTCTTTCCTCTTTTCGTTTATTTGTTCCTCTGTGAAATGGATCCAAAAACAGGAAAAACACTTTTGTCGTCTTTTTCTGACATTTTTGTTTTCCACAGTGCAGTCTCAGGAATAAAAGGTTCAAACTATGAAAAAGAAATACAAAAATAAAAAAAGCAAGACAGTGTTCGCAAAGCGGCCAGGTTGATTTTATTCACACCCAAACACATTAGCGCCACTTTACCGCGTTTGCCAGTGAAGCGCTACTTTTGTTTTCTTGTCTTTCTTTGAACAGCATTGTTTTTCCCAGGTGGGGAAGTGCCCCCATCTTGGAGGTACTGCTATGCCTTATTGATCGGTGGATTGGTAACCATTTTGATCCTGCTTATATTTCCTACACTTAATTTTTCTTTTTCCAGGATGTTGGTACTTTTTTTTAGGCGGCATATTGCTCTTGCCTAGTGTGTAATTTGAATTGAGTTACATCCAGGTGTTTGTAGCGGGGCACAATTGGGTTGTAGTTGAAGGCAGTGCAAGTTTCTCTCAGTGGGGCAGTATGGTGTTCAGTGGGGGAGAGGATGTGGCACTATGGTCAGAGCTGCCGAATTTGGAACTGGGGGACCAGGTTCAGCCTTCGTGGCCAGACCACGCTCCCGAGGGAGCACATTCCCGTGCTAGACCATAGATGGCCCTGCTAAACTTAAACGCCCTGGTGTCTTAGCACTAGCAGGTGGACCCTAGCAGTGGCAAGTGTCTGTCCACCACAATCCATACTGAAGTTCACCTCCAGTCCTGCGGGCAGGCCTATGAAGAAGCACTTTCAGAAAATAGGAAGATACCCCTAAGAGTATTTTTAGGGAGGGGGTGGATAGATATAAAAAAAGTCAGAACCCTATCTAGTTGTTGGTCTGTTTAAATCACAGGTTCTATTGATATAGAGAAAGAGCTATGCGTTATTTAAGGAGTCTTCCAGTGTTACCTATAATTTTTTTAAAAAAACATCTATTATTTTGCTAATGTCACAAATTATAACTGCTACAGGGTCAAATATGTTTAAAAAAACAAGGTTGATTTTATTGATTTCCTCCCATTGGGTTACAATCTAATGTACATAAAATTTCACATCTTTTAAAATATGTCATTATCTTGATTGGACCATGACATCCTTTAAATAACTATTATATGACATCATCCAAAGTTATATTCTTACAGATAAGGCCATACTGCATTATCGCTATTGCCTAAACTGTCATGGGGCTTAGAGTATTTCTTAGGAAGAATAATCCTTATACTATTAATGCTCTTTATCCAATAGGTTACCGTATTTGGAATTCATTTGGAATTTGCTTCATCAATTGCAACTTTCCACAGGTTTGTATTCGTTATTACGTGACTCTTTCAATTTTGAGCCTTTAGGAAAAAACAAATTGTTTTTTCCTAAAGGCTCAAAATTGAAAGAGTCACGTAAGAATATAACTTTGGATGATGTCATATAATAGTTATTTAAAGGAGAGTACAGTTTAGTAAAAAGACCAAGAGATTGGTTCAATAAAAAGTTTGTATCTGTTAATCAATTGTGTCACAACTGCGTAGATATCTAAAAACATTGTCTTCATTTTGTAGAGATGTTATACATACTTGTCCTGATGAAGGTGAAAAACTGACAAACACCGAAACGCCGCGTCGACTGTTTTCTTGCATTTTTATGTTGTTTTATTTAACTTTTATTGTATTTGATGTCATGGTCCAATCAAGATAATGACATATTTTAAAAGATGTGAAATTTTATGTACATTAGATTGTAACCCAATGGGAGGAAATCAATAAATCAAACTCGTTTTTTTAAACATATTTGACCCTGTAGCAGTTATAATTTGTGACATTAGCAAAATAATAGATGTTTAAAAAAAAAAAATTATAGGTAACACTGGAAGACTCCTTAAATAACGCACAGCTCTTTCTCTATATCCATAGAACCTGTGATTTAAACAGACCAACAACTAGATAGGGTTCTGACTTTTTTTTATATCTATGAAGAAGCACACCATAGAGCAACAGTGACTCTGTCACTGAGGTCACAGGTTCCTTGAGAAGGGCCGGCTCTAGGGCGGTGCGACCAGTGTGACTGCACCAGGCACTGACTTTGGGTGGGGGCGTCCTGTTTGCAAGTATATAATGGTTCTAAAAATGGCTTGCTGCCTCCTGGCCTCCAGCAATTTTCAGAGACAATAAAAATGTCATGATAATGCGGGTGATTAATGTTCTTCTTAGAGAGTGAGAGAGAGATAAGAGGCTGATCCCGCACGCCTTCCCTGGGCTGGTCCTGCACTCCTTCCCTAGGCTGGTCCGACACTCCTTCCCTAGGCTGGTCCGGCACTCCTTCCCTAGGCTGGTCCCGCACTCCTTCCCTGGAGGGGTCCCGCACTCCTTCCCTAGGCTGGTCCTGCTCTCCTTCTCTAGGCTGGTCCTGCTCTCCTTCCCTAGGCTGGTCCGGCACTCCTTCCCTAGGCTGGTCCGGCACTCCTTCCCTAGGCTGGTCCCGCACTCCTTCCCTAGGCTGGTCCTGCACTCCTTCCCTAGGCTGGTCCGGCACTCCTTCCCTAGGCTGGTCCGGCACTCCTCCCCTGGGCTGGTCCGGCACTCCTTCCCTAGGCTGGTCCGGCACTCCTTCCCTAGGCTGGTCCGGCACTCCTTCCCTAGACTGGTCCGGCACTCCTTCCCTAGGCTGGTCCGGCACTCCTCCCCTGGGCTGGTCCGGCACTCCTTCCCATGGCTGATCCCGCACTCCTTCCCTGGGCTGGTCCTGGACTCCTTCCCTAGGCTGGTCCGGCACTCCTTCCCTAGGCTGGTCCGGCACTCCTTCCCTAGGCTGGTCCGGCACTCCTTCCCTAGACTGGTCCGGCACTCCTTCCCTAGGCTGGTCCCGCACTCCTTCCCTAGGCTGGTCCTGCACTCCTTCCCTAGGCTGGTCCGGCACTCCTTCCCTAGGCTGGTCCGGCACTCCTCCCCTGGGCTGGTCCGGCACTCCTTCCCATGGCTGATCCCGCACTCCTTCCCTGGGCTGGTCCTGGACTCTGTAGTAATTGACTCGCAGGCAGGTAATAGGTAAGCTGATTTATTAGAACAAGTGCTGCGCAGCAGCTCACTCAGCCAGTAGGTCATGAATACAGTTGGCAATTTAAACCACATTCTAAACAGAATCTTTAGTACAAGGAGAAAGAACACAGGAGATGAAAGGTTCCAAAAAGACTAGAAAGTTAACTCAACAGAATACTACATTATCCTCCTTCCTACAAAACAAAAGAAGAAGCAGGAAAGAACAGCTAGAGATCAAAACAAGAAACCAAGAAAATTACCGAAACCTAGCAGGAGTGACTCGAGCGCGAGAACTCCTACGAGGTAGGACAGTGGCAGAAGAAGTAGAAGGTAAAGCCGAAGATGCAGAAACATCATGAGAAAACGAAACAGGGGAACTCCTGCGAGGCAGAGCAAAAGCAGAAGAAGAAGAAGAAGAAGAAAGAGAAGAAGAAGGAGACAAAATAGGAACATCCAGAGGCAACTTGGACATATCATGAAAAGATTGAGGATGAACCACAGATTTGTCCACTTTAACAACCCTGGCAGCATTCCACCAGTTCTTCATGTTAACTCTCACTGAGTTTCCACATACTTTGTCAATAACATAAGGTTCAGAGAACTTGGGACTCCCCTTAGTGGAGTGAGTAGGCAACTTGATCCGAATTATGTCACCCACAACAAATGACTGAGAGATCACTTTCTTCCTGGAGTCAAAAACACTCTTCTGTTTGGACTGGGCATGCAAGACATTGGACCTGGCAACCTCATCGATATTATCAATAGAATTCATTTTCACCCAACGAGACATCCACCCGGGACAAACCTTCGAACATGGTTTTCTCCCACGCAATAGTTCAAATGGGGAAACCTTGGTGGAAGTATGGGGGGTGGTACGATAGAACCACAACATGGATCTGACAGCGTTCGGGACATGACAATGTTGAGCAATGGCCCACTGAATGCAATTGTTAAGCACCCTGTTCATGCGCTCAACGAGACCGTTCGTTTGAGGGTGATAAAGGGCACTCCTCAAATGATCAATGCCACTCAAATCTACGAATGAACAAAATTCCTGACTAATAAACTGTGGGCCATTATCACTTACAATGGAAGGAGGAAAACCTTCACGCAAAAACAGGTCTTTCAAGAAATCAATAATGTTCTTGGAACTAGCTTCACTTACAAAACGGACCTCTGGCCACTTAGAATAGTAGTCGACTGCAACTATCGCAAATCTGGAGGTAGGAGGAAGCAAAAAGAATGGGCCAACTAAGTCGATACCTATCTTTTCCCACGGCCTGTCCGGAAAAGGAATCGGTTGAAGAGGAGGAGAACGTGTTTTCAAACACTTCTCGGCACTGGAACAAACCACACACTCGGCAACGACGGTGTCTATATCCTGATCCATCTGAGGCCACCAATAATGTTCCCTAACCCTTCTTTTCGTCAGTGTTTTGCCAAGATGACCCTCATGCGCACTTTTGACAATCCTAATTCTAAGATCACAGGGAGGAACTAATCTATCTCCACGCATGAGAATACCACCCTCAATAGAGAGCTCATCAGAAACTTTGACGAAGGTCTGAAGGGAAACGTGAACATTCTTCTCCCTAGGCCACCCATCTCTGACAAATCTGATCACTTCACTAAGCAAATTATCGCTGGATAAATGTTCCCTCCACTCTCTTTCACTAATAGAGCGCATATCGTCAACACCAACAAAAGCTACAAAACAATCCTCTTCGTCGTAATCTTCCTCACAATCTCTGTCAGAATCAACATCAACAGGATTCCTGGATAAGTAATCAGCCCTTACATTTTTATTTCCAGGAATGTAATTGACCTCAACATCATATTGGAGTAATTTCGTTGAAAGTCTGGCAATCCTAGGAGAATGTTCTTTAATTCGAACCCCAGTAAGGATGGAGACTAAGGGACTGTGATCAGTCCTCAAGCGGAAATGTTTACCCCATATATACGGATTAAATTTCCTGATAGCCCAACAACAAGCTAAGAGTTCCTTTTCAATCACCGCAAAGTTGGACTCCGCACCACGAAGAACCCTTGAAGCATAACCAAGAGTATGCTCAACACCATCCACCTCCTGAGTCAATATGGCTCAGGACTGTCAACGATAGCTTTAACCAGGCCAGGTCTAGGTTCAACACCATTCTCAGACAATACGTGCCCAAGGTATTCTACTTTGGGTGCTCTAAAGATGCACTTTTCTTTCTTTAAAACAACACCTGCACTACTCAGGGCTTTCAAAACCTCTCTCAGAGTTTCATCATGAGCATCACAACTTTTACCATGAATTAGCACATCGTCTTGGAAAACGACCACACCACTAATGTTTTTTAAAATATTGGTCATGATCCTTTGAAAGACGGCTGCCGCAGAGGCCAAACCAAAGGGCATACGGCAGTATTGAAAGGATCCTATAGGGGATACAAAAGCTGTAAAGTGTCTGGACGCTGGATCCAAAACCACCTGGTGGTATGCGGATGCCAAATCCAGCTTACTGAACCACTTGGAACCATCAATAAGCGACAACATGTCGGGGATTTTGGGCAGGGGAAAAGAATCGACCCAGATATTTTTATTTAAACTGCGTAAGTCGACACAGACACGAAGCTCCCCAGTCTTTTTCTTGGCAACCACAAGGGGAGAAAGCCATAGGGAGGATTCAATGGGTTCAATTATCCCCCTGCTGCACAGATCATAAAGTTCTGACTCAAGCTGCTCTCGCACACTGAACGGGACATTTCTCAATTTGTGTTTTATTGGGATAGCGTTGTCCTTGATACGGATGGTGTGCATGAACCCCTTCACTTCCCCTAACTTATTGCTAAAAACACCAGGAAAATCTTTGGCCAAGGTGCAGACAAAATCACCATTCTGTGTGGAAGGGACTACATTAGCAAGAGGATTGTCGTCAGATTGAACAACAGCAATGGAGATAGGGTCTTTGGTTCCTGGGCGGAGAACCATCTTAAATAAACCTTGATGAAACCAACCAAGGATGTTTAAACCCTTAACTGAGACATACACTTTGCCAAAAATTTTCCTCCCCCTAAATTCAATTGAGTCTTCAAAGTATCCTAAAAGTTCGATCTTCCTGCCCTCGTAATTGAGAGGCAACCTATCTGGAGGAGAAAGTTTGCGATTACCCCAAACCTCCTCGAAAAGTTCCTGAGTTAGCATTGTTATCCTGGCCCCGGAATCCACCAACAGGCAAACTATCTTATCTCCGATGCCGAAGTCGGAGTAAGGATCTACACACTCTGACTCAGGATCTTCAATGCTAACTACAGCAACCATGTCTCTCAGGTCATCTTGTATACTAGTATCATCCTGAAGAGAATCAGACACGTAAGCCACTGAAGTGGGGGCATAACTATTGTTCCACTGCTTGCCAGATTGTGAGAAGGAAGAATTCCTTTTACTACTTTGGCACACTTTGGCAAAATGTCCCACTCTGCCACACAGTCTACACGTAACACTCCTGGCTGGACAAGGACGACCAGATTTTGAATGGGGAAAATTTCCACATTTAAAACATACATTGGTTTGTTTAAAAAATTTGTTTTCAGCACGACCTAAAGTGCCCATCTTGTTGTCAACAACCTTCACAGAACTAACAACTGTCTCATCCTTAGTGATGGACGCAGAAGATCTAACATCTAATTCCTTGACAGAAAGCTTTGAAAATTCAATACTTTTTGCTACTCGTACAGTCTCTTCAAGAGAGGGATTATCAAGTGATAGCAACTTTTGTTGAATATTTTTATCTAAACATTTGCAAATGTACTGGTCTCTTATCATTTGGTCTCTAAAATGTTCGAACTCGCACTCTGCACTTAATACCCTAAGTGTAGAAATAAAGTCTTCCACTTTCTCTCCATGTTTCTGTTCAGATTTGAAAAATTTGTGCCTGACAACAACAAGACTAGGTTTGACATCAAAACGTAGTTCAAGAAGTTTTACAGTTTGGTTGTAGTCATCCAAATCTTCCTCTTCAGGAGCAGGTACCAAGGGGGGTAAATGTTTAAAAATTGAACGCCCTTCAAACCCCAGACTGTTCAATAAAAGGTATTTCTTCCTTTCTGCTCTGTACCTGGAGGCACCAATAGCTCCTAAGTAAGTGGTGAAAGCGTCAAACCACTTTTTCCAGACAATGGGAGGTTCACCTGGAAGGTCAAGGAATGGTGGAGGAGGAGAAACAGCCTGTAGACTCATGTTTATATATGTAAAGATTAATTCAAAACAAAGGGGGAACAACTATTGATGGTAAATGTAAGTGTGAGAAAATAAAACAATCTCCTGCTTTGTTTGAGCCAAAGACTTAGAGTGTTAATGTTAATAATATGAATCAAAGTTGCTTCCTCGCTTTGTAATATGACTGCTTCTAGACAACAGTTACCAAACAAAATGACTCTTAGAGTAGAACTGTCTCCTCGCTTCGTATTTGAACTGTCTCCTCGCTTCGTGAACACCAAAAACGGATGGTAGACACTCACCTCGTTGTGGTTGGTTCGTAAAAATTTTTTTTTACTTTGTACAGCTGTGAAGGTGCGTCTTTGTCTGTGCGTCGGAAGCTCGTTTGCGGTGTGATAATAAAGCCTTCTTGAAAAAAAAAACGCGAAAAATGACCTATAAAATGGCTTCCCACGTTGCGTTCCAATACTAGAACGTTGCGTTTCAACGACGTCACAGAGTGTAACTTACGTCAATTGCGCAATGAAATTAGTGAGTATTCCGATGACTGGACGTTGCACAATGCGCCAAGAATACAGATTTGTTGCGCTAGTAGCGTAGCTGACGTAGACAAGCAGGCCGATGCCCGCGCTGAATGGAGACTGCCGCCGCTTCCCGTGAGAAGACACAAAGACAAGTACAGTACCTTTTTCTTTCTTAAGTTCAGCGGGGTTGAGGAGACTCACGCGGGTGTGCTGGATCTTCCACTGCTCGACGTATTCTCGAGGGGGACACCGGTGCTTCTTGGACCTCCGCGTCCTCTGTTGTCAAAGTGTATGCGACATTTCAGGTTTGCTGAACATCATTCCTTGGTTACACGCGTGATGAGCAGACACTTGTTCACGGATCGTCGCCAAATATTTTGTAGTAATTGACTCGCAGGCAGGTAATAGGTAAGCTGTTTTATTAGAACAAGTGCTGCGCAGCAGCTCACTCAGCCAGTAGGTCATGAATACAGTTGGCAATTTAAACCACATTCTAAACAGAATCTTTAGTACAAGGAGAAAGAACACAGGAGATGAAAGGTTCCAAAAAGACTAGAAAGTTAACTCAACAGAATACTACAGACTCCTTCCCTAGGCTGGTCCAGCACTCCTTCCCTAGGCTGGTCCGGCACTCCTTCTCTTGTGGTTGAAGTCAGAAGCACTGGCATCGGCAGGCGTCGGGTGCTGCGGTGCGAAGTGCAGCGTATCCCTTAGGTCGCATGCGAGCAGCGGCTCGGTGGCGGCATCAGATGGAGTTGTCGGTGAGACCAGGGTTGCGTTGCGGCGGTGCCCTCTGCAGTGCCTTCAGGACACGGAGTCGGCAGTGAAGTGATGCGGTGAGCGTCATGGTGCTGGCAGCAGCATTGTCGTTGCTGAAGCGCTGTCGACGGCCGATGAACTGGAGTCGATGGCGCCGGCTTCGGTAGGCCAAGGCTGAAGTGCAGGATGAGGGTGCTGCGTCGTGTACCCTTACGAGCGGTGCCCTCGAACCACGGTGCAGGCAGCAGCATTGATTTTGACATGGAGCGGCGGCATCGGGGTTCCAAGGCTGTGTCGTGAAGTGAGGCGGTGGGGAGTGCGGTGCCCACAGGTCTCGGTGCAAGCAGCGGCTCGGTGGTGGCATCAGCAGGCGTTGTCGGTGAGCCCAGGGTTGCGTTGCAGCGGTGCCCACCGCAGTGCCTTCAGGACACGGAGTCAGCAGCGGCGCCATAGACGGCATCGGGTTGCTTTTTCTTCTGTTGCAGCACAGAACACAGTCCCCGGTGTTGAGGGCCGAAGAACTTGAAGTCTTTGCTGTTCCTGAGACTTCTTGAACAGGGGGAAAGCTCTACCTCAAGCCCTTGGAGAAAATCACAAAAATAGATTGCAGAAAGTTCAGTCCAGTCCTTTCACTGCCCACGACAGAAGCAGCCACTGCAGGCCAACAAAGCAAAGCACTCAGCAAAGTGGTAGTTCCTCCTCACAGCTTCTGCAGTTCTTCTTCTTCTTGGCAGTCTTCTTGGTCCAAAAGAGTTCTAAAGTTTTGGGGTCTGGCCCCCAGTATTTATATCCAAAATTCCTTTGTTCTCTAAGGCAGAGAGTGTCTGTGCTTAGTCCAAACCAGTTTGGTCCTCTCTTGCCCAGCTTCCCTGCCTGTGTGGTAGGTTCCGGATGAGTCTAGCTGTCAAGGTCTGGATGGTTTTCAGATTTCTGATGATTTGCTTCATGATCCTAGCATGGAGGGTGTTCCTGTAGCCCAACTTGCTGGTGACTAGGGCATTATTTACGGTTTTTCTAGTGTTGCCTGTGAGATATTTAAAAATCTTCCTCTTGGGCTTGGAAGCTGTATGCAGAATGGTGTTGACTTGTGTGGTCATGTCCAGTTTGCTGACAGTGATTATTCTGAGGTTCCTAGCGAGGGCTGGCTATGTGTTGCGTTCCATGGCTCTGTGGGGCACCTGCTCTGTTATGCCACTGAGTGCACTATTATGCAGAAGTGTCTCCTGGCACTGAGCAGGTGTGTGTCTAGCCACACATCGGGCATATCCCTCAAGCTCCTCATACACGCACACAAGGCACTCCACATGACCGGCCCAGCCTACCTCAACAGACGGCTCTCCTTCTACACCCCCAACCGCCAGCTACGCTCTGCCGACCTCTCACTCGGCAGCGTCCCGCGCATCCGAAGAACAACCACCGGCGGGAGATCCTTCTCCCACCTCGCCGCCAAGACATGGATCACCCGCCCACTGAGCATACGACATACCCAAGACCTGCTGACCTTCAGGAGGATACTAAAGACCTGGCTGTTCGATCAGTAGCAGCTCCCACCAACGCCCCCCCCCCCAGCACCTTGAGACCCTCGTAGGTATGTAGTGAACTTAACAAATGACTGATTGATTAATAGGGCCTGGTGGGACTACTCAAAAAGCCAGGTCTTCAACTTATTTCAGAATTTAAAAAGTAAGGAACAGATGTGTATGTGTGTGTAGCAGTAGTTCATTCCAAGCTTTAGGAGCGATGCCGGAGAAGGCTGAACTGCAGCATCTGGCTTTCTGTACTCATGGTATGTGTGCAAGGAGGAGTCCGGATGAGTGGAGGTGTCTGGAAGGTTTTTGAAAATGAATGTGATTGTTAAGGTATGCTGGACCAATGTTATGTAGTGCCTTGAAAGTGTGGATGAGGAGTTTGAATACTCGTGCTCGTTTGTGAATGGGGAGCCAGTGGCGCTTCTTCTGGTGTGGTGTGATGTGAGTGTGGCGTGGGAGGTTGACGGTGATTGGGTGATTGTGGCTGTAAAGTTATTAATGGTCTGCAGCTTTCTACTAAGTCTTATTTATTTATTTACATTTTATTTTGTTGAAGGTATTTCCATAGTAACGCTTCGTTGTGATGAAGGCATGAGCAACGTTTATCGGGTGCTGATTGGGAGCCATTTAAAAATCTTTCTCAGCATCTTCAGGGTATGGAAGCATGAGACGGTGACAGCATTGACTTGAGCAGTCTTTTGGAGTTTGCTGTCAACCCCCAAGGGTCTTGGCGTGGCGATGAGGGTGGGTTCTAGCTGTCTTGGCCACCAGGTGGAGTCCCATGGCGAAGGGCTGTTCCTGAAGATCAGTATTTTGTTCTTGCTGGTGTTCAGCTTCAGACAATTTTCTTAATCTAGTGGACGAGTTCACACGTATGTGTTTGCATGTTCTGTAGCAGTCAAGTGGTTCCTTGTATTCTTGGTCGGTTCTGGCAACATTTCATGATGGGGTTTTTGACTCCAAAGTTATCCTTGATCTAGGGGCCCGATTCACAGAATGAACTTAAGACTCAATCCTAAACTTACTACTATTTTGGCATTCACAGAATGAACTTACTACTTTTGGTATTCACAGAAGTTAGGATTTTGTCTTAAGTTTGTCTTAAGACAAACTTAAGACAGACTTAAGACAAAATCCTAATTTTTGTGAATACCAAAAGTAGTAAGTTCATTCTGTGAATGCCAAAAGTAGTAAGTGCATTCTGTGAATACCTAAATAGTAGTAAGTTTAGGATTGAGTCTTAAGTTCATTCAGTGAATCGGGTCCTGGGTGTTTGCTGGTCTCTGCAAGTTGGCTAGCGAGTGTGCTTGTTTCATATGTTTATATTGATGCCCACTGGGTGTAGACAGTGTCGGTCCATCTCGGGGTACCTGACAGCAGCTATGTTGGCATAGCGCTACTTTTCTGCTCTTTTCTTTCCTCTCCCGCCCACTCTGCCACAAGCAACTTTCACACAAGAGCCCAAAGCATTTTGGGGATTGCAGGCCCAAACTTAAATAGTGGCAAGAACTACTCCTAGAGCAGGTGGTGTTTTTTGGAACAGCTTCCCCTTTAAAACTTTCTTAATGTTTGTATTTCTAGTTCATGCATGCACTAAATGAGGCCGGGCAGTGTTTGCTCACCAAACAGGCTTGTTGGCCTCCTACCAGTGGTTTCACAACACTTTTATAAACAAAGACGGTTGCATACCGGCCAACTTGAACAAAAATCTCACTGTGTGACGAGGGGCGGGCCTCATGCTGATACGTAACCAAGAGGCCCTTTTGCCCCCATCCTGCCCTCCTGCCCCAAGCCCTCTCTTCCAAAAACAAAAAAATATTGCTTTCTGCCCGTACAATCCTGTCAGATCCCTCCGCTCTTCTTCTGTCGGTCTTGTACAGGTCCCAAGGACTAAGAAGGTCTCTTGGGGCGACAGGTCCTTTATAGTGACCACTACCAAACTTTGGAATAGTCTTCCAAGCCACATCAAATCCTGTACTTCCCTTCTTTCTTTCCGTAAACAGATAAAGACTTGGCTCTTCAAACAATAATTGCTCACGGACAAGTATAGTGGACACTCAGCGCCGAGACACCCTCGGGTATTTGTGCGCTTAACAAATCTCCTGAATAAGTAAATAAATAAATGGCTGGTGCCGATGTTCTGTTTTTTTTTTTTACACCTGTTAATGGACGTCGGCAGTTCAAAGCCTTACAAATCTATTTACAGAGCTTTTCAGCTCAATTTCCCTGCCACAGTGTGATATCGTCTAGAGTGGCTTGTTTTCCGTCTGAAGAACATGAGTGCCTTTTTCATATGGATATATGGATATATGTTTTACCTATTGGCGGTCACCAGGAGATAGTTATAGTTTGGACCAATGTTTCCATAGGAAATACGTTTAGTGTTTTGCCAATAACTTGGGTGCTGCTTGACAAATCTTCTTCATAACATTTTCAAAAAAAGTCCCCTTTTTGGTTCTGTTGCTTGTTAAAAGTTTCGGGGTGATCCGTCAATTGGGGGCCGAGGAAAAAAGGGTGGTTCCAAAATGCGTTTTTCCCATATTATGTCTATGGGGATATTTAATTTTTTTAACACGACTACAGCCCGAACTGCTGAACGGCATTACACCAAATTTGGCTGAAAGCTAGATGTTGGTCCGAAAAGCATGTTTTTTGTAATTTGGTGTAAATCAGTTCAGTTGTGTTGGAGATATTAAAGTTTTGAAAATATAGATATCTGGGAACGTGAGTCCTTGCAGTGGATTCGCAGATCCTACTAAAATTTGCTTGGCTGCCAACACTTCATCCAGGAAGTACTGGCAGCCATCTTGGGACATCTTGACATCTTGAAGCCGAGTCCCACAAAAAGTAATACATTATTAAAAGGGGGTAGGGTAGGAATAACCTGACCCTCCACCCCCCAGATATGGCGGGGATACCACAGGAAACCTGCCAGGGAATAAACTATTTTTAAAATTTATTTATTTTTAGAGTGAATTCGCGGGTGGACCTGAGGATCTAGGGCAAAATTGAAAAGAGACGCACGGACTCCAGTGCGTCTTTTTAGGTCGAGCCTAGGCAGCGCGCATGCGTTGTGTGCAAGACCTGCTGTACTGAAAAACGACTTCGCTCCAGCCTGCTAGCATCCCATTGGTACACTGCAGGGTTGCTCTTTTTTGCTGCGTCCTTAATAGCTCTTGCAGTGTAATGTTATTTCCATGATCTGGCACAGCAGCACTGCTCAAATACAGTTTCCTTCCACTCCAACTTTTTTTGTGTTATCTAGGAAAACTCCTTTTTAATTTATTTTTTATTTTTTATTTCAGCGCAGGCATGCTCCGTTGTATTTTTAACTATGGCGACAGTGCCTTTGTTTTGTTTTGCACGGCGTGGCTCCCACATGTCCATTTCACCCTCCGCTCCGTCAGACCTGTAAGTGCCTTTCTGATGTGTTGCTGCTCTTAAAAACCCCTTCATCTTTCAAAAGGGTCAGAAGAAGGGATGGGGGTGCTAAGTTTCTACAGGCATCAGGGACTGGAGTCCCACCCAGCTACCTGCACCCCCCTCTGGGGCCACTTCGGGCTTGTTGCTATTAACCCCTTCGGTGCTGATGATGGCTCCCAGTTACGGTGGGCGTGTGCTGATGACGGCCGGGAGCCGTCATGACCACGCCCGCGATCGGAATGTGCCGCACAGGCGCAGAATCCCGCCCGCGGCAGAGGGGTTAAAGTTTCAAGTTTCGCTTTCAGCTCCACACACTTCCTGCAGCAGCTGAGCCAAGAAATGAGGGGAGGCAGAGTCTCACAGCATCCCTCCCTGCTCTAGGCACCCGGGCCCCCTCCTGGAAACAGACCCTCCTGTGTCCTGTGCCGCGTCGGCGCCCAGGGACGCTGAGCTGCCATTGCTGTGTCCCCCACCTCCATAGTGCTTCTCTCCCCCTTGCTGACATTTCATACAGGGGTTATAGCTCACTGTGTGGGTTCCTGCTAGCACTGCTTTGCCCGCGAGTACTCCAAACCCTGCGTATGTTGTGTATTTACCCTACTCCTCCCCTGCAGATGCGTGACTGATCACACAAGCTTCACGAGACACGCTTCCTCTCACGTTTTTTCATATTTGACACAGAGAATGTTTCTTAGTACACGGCAAAGATATAAAGAGATAAATATATTTCTTGGATAATGCTTAAAAATAATGGGGCATATTAGCAAGAACCTCGTTAAAATTATCGCAGTTTTAGCGGCAGGAAACTGCCGCTAAAACTGTGATAATGGGCTTGCTAATATGCATTATAGAATTCCATTAGAAGCCCAGGTTAGATCTGCAGGACATCTAACCTGGGCTTCTATTGGAATTCTATAGTGCATATTAGCAAGCCTATTATCGCCGTTTTAGCTGCAGTTTCCTGCCGCTAAAACTGCGATAATTTTAACGAGGTTCTTGCTAATATGCCCCAATGAGTTTTGTATACGGTTATCTTGCCTCTCAAAATACATACTGTTATACACATGAACTAGAATGGGACTTCTCGCTCTTATTATGCTCCAATTTGCTTTAATTCGGATTAGCAACTCTCTAAGGGGCATATTAACAAGGGCTTTATCTCCGCTTTTTTGGCTTTAAAAGCCAAAGAAGCGGAGATAAAATTATCGCACTATCAAAAGGGTGCTAACATGCGATTTTGCATGTTAGCACCCTTTTTCATTACGCTTCCCTTTGCATCTCTAATGAGATGCAAAGTGGGCATTCCAGAGCAAAATAATAGGAGAAATGTCGCTAAGCGACATTTCTCCTATTATCAAGCTTCACGCTAACCCTGTTAGAGACAAAAAAAGCAACGCTAACCACGGTTAACGCTGCTTTTTTACGTCTGCTATTTTTCAGATTTAGCCATGTAATCCAATGGGAGGTGGATAATCCAATGGGAGGTGGATTACATGGCTAAGTCCACCATGGGCTATCATCAAGGATATTGCTGCATTACCAGCGATAACCTCCCAAAATGCCGCTATCGCTGGATTTTTTTATTGCCTAGGCGGTTAGCGTTGTTAATAACATGATAACCAGGCGATATTATCCAGCGATAGGGGGCGTTAACAAAATTAACGCCAAGCGCCCTTGGCGTTAATTTTCCCTGTTCCTTGTTAATATGCCCCTAACTGATCGAGGGACCAACAATAATAAGTATTTCTGATTTGGCTTTTTCAAGGAAGTCAGGAGTACTGGAGGACAAAGGTTCCCTGTATGACGCTAAAGGGCTGGCCTCAATGAGAAGCATGACGTGAGGCGCAGGGTAGGGAGGAGTTAGGATAAACATATATGCCTGGCCTCTTTCTCTAGAGGTTTGAGAGTGACACTGAAAAGTGAAGACAGCAGCATGGGCCATTGGAGACATTCATGAAAGCATAATCACATGAGTGTGCACAAAGACCTGAATGTGATCAACAAAACAAAAAATAAGCATCCGCAGAACATAACAGGTGAGGTAACCGTAAAATATTAGACAGTATTTAATCTTAACCTAAAACCTTAGAACGTCTTCAATGTAATGGCAAAATCCTCTTTGCCCAACTCCTCAATTTAATTTGCAAGAACTGATCTGTATTGCACTTCCTCAGAGCTCCTTACAGAAGTCATATATGCCAGGTTAAGCTTGAAACATTTCCAGTAAAGTCGTTGTTACATTAATCTACTGCTATTACTCTGTTTCCTTTATTAGTCTGGGTTCTGCCCAAAGCTGAATTTAACTCTGGAATTTCTAGTGAGTTCATTGTGTCGTCACTTTTCCTCGTATAATAAAAATGTCTTTTTTCTGTATACGGCATGCATGCCATTTCCAGGCCCTGTAAATAAGAGGTGTTATCCAATGTAGGGGCATATCAGCAAGGGCTTTATCTCCGCTTTTTTGGCTTAAAAATCCAGAAAAGCGAAGATAATACCGTCGCCCTATCAGCAAGATAGCACCCTTTTCCCGACGCCTCCTTTTGCATCTCTAATGAGATGCAAAGTGGGCGTTCCTGACATACACCACATGTCAGGACATCAATAGCGCGGCTTCGCGCAATCAGCAAGGATTCCCTAGCATTTTAGCAGACTTTAGTTTTTGGAGAAAACAGCAAACGTCTGCTAAATTCTTGACTTAGCCACCCCTAACATCGGGGGTGGATTCTGCTGATACGACCACAGGGTCGTATCAGCAAGGTTACTGCCGTTATCGCCGTTTTGCAGGGAACATCGCTGGAAAACCAGCGATGTTCCCTGCAAAACTGCGATTTCCCCCACTATCTCTGGAATTTGTATCGCCCTGGAGCAACGCGTTGTTGATAACGCGCTACCAGGGCGATACATTTCAGAGATAGACGGCGATGAATAACAAAGCGCTAAGGTCCCTTTGTGTTATTCATCGCCGTTCCTTGCTGATATGCCCCATTACTAGTGTGTGCATCAGGCCTTTGAACCCACTCTGATCGCACCAGCGCAGAGACGCTTGTCTTAGACTCCACAGCAGCACAGAGCTCAAACACAGGGGTGAGGAGAACACAAAGACACCCGGTGACACACACAGAATTGGTTCAGGAGTATTCGCTTTCCTGAAGAAGAGCCTAACAATGTCACTCTGAAGGAAAATGCATCCACGTCATTCAATCAAATGGCCAATGGAGAAGGATTTGGCTGTGTACCTACAAGAAAATCAAGGTGATAGATCAAAACTGCAAAATAAAAATGCAAAAAAGCAATTACAATTCTTTTAATTGAAGGCATGAGCATTCAAACCAAAAACAATACAAACGGTCTTTATAAGGCACAGTCATCAGAGTGATAATGAATATTCAGTGACGAATACTGGTGCGTGGGGGTAAAATACAGCAGGAAACCTTGTAAGCAATATTTTCATCTTTCTAAGCCCAAAAAGCACGGTTTGCCAAAGTTGGGATCCAGGGTATAGGAAAGGATTGTCTCTGGAAACCTTCAAGTGCACTGAATACTAGGGGCCTCATTTATGAGGCCTTGCGTCACACGCATCGGCGGTGTAAAACATGCCTCCTGTTGCGCACTATTTACAAAGAGACTCATCTAAACAGATGCGTCACTTTGTAAACCCCTGCGCTACATTATACCTGCGTCAGGTATAATTTATGCAGAGGGGGCGTGCAACCGCAAAAAGCCTCGTAATAGTGACGCAGTGAAATCTATGAGATTTCACTGCGTCACTTCTAGGATGCCGTTGCGTCAAAATCTTGAGCCTGCCTCACAGCAGGCGTAAGACTGACGCAAGCCCTTTCACATGGGGCTTTCCCTATGTGAAAGGACACATTACTGGAGTTGCGTCACTTTTGTGACACACTACAGCAATGCGTGACTTTTGCGCTTACAGATACGTCAGAAATACTGACGTATCTGTAACTCCTTGCGACATGATGCGTCATACTGTAAATATGACGCATCAATCATGTCACAAGGAGTGCGCACTGAGAAGTGACGCATCGCTGCTTTCACGCAGCGATGCGTCATTTCTCATAAATGAATCCCTAGGAATTCGGGCCTAGTGTGCGTGCTTGAACCCCACACCTCCTGCTAGCACTGCTTTGCCCGCAAGTACTCCAAACCCTGCGCATGTTGTGTATTCACTCTACCCCCCATGCAGAAGCCATGACTCTCTTGCCTCTCCCATTCACAACGCTGATTTTAGCCCCAAAGACAATTGGTCCCATATGCCTTCCTTTCAACTGCTCCATATTCAGATCACACTGCTACATTTAACTTCACTTAACCGCAGAACTGTTCATGTAACTTTAATATTTTTATAACTTTTTAAAGAAACTTGTCTTAACTTCTTTTAACAAATAAAAACATATATTCAACACACCAACTGCAACTAACACAAAATTCCACTACACACCACATACATACACTACATAACACATGGGTAAAAAACATTGTCCATTACAACACCCATAGCTCTAATACAAGCAAATGTGAAACCAATTGCATTTCTACTGCTTGTTTTTTAAAGCCCCCGGGTGGCCAAATTGCAGGGCATGAAGGGAATGAAGGAGGGGGGCTCACGAGGCCCCTCTCCTAAGCTTCTACAAAGCCCAGGGGACTGCCACCTCCCTGGGGCACATACCTCTCCTTTTACCTCCAGTAAGTCCTACACAGCTGGATTGCTAAGAGGTCACTTTAACCTTTGTTGTTTTCCGGGCATTTTAATTTTTTTAACATAATGTATTATTACCATATGTATGGCCAACCCTGGCCATGCACAACTTTTGTCCGTGCATGGCAGGGGGTTGGGCGCTAGGCATGGCCTGCTGGCAGACCCGGTGACAGCCCCTCACGGTCAAACAACCCTTCACCACGCATGGCCAAAGGCATGGGGTTGGCTGCAGGAACTGGCCCCCTGTAAGAGTCCAACCCCCCCGCCTGGAGAGGGGGGGGGTCACGCAGCCCCCTGTCCAAGCCACTATTGGCCCAGGGGACCATCAGGCCCTTTGTTTTTAAAAGAGGGAAAGAGTAAAAGCGGCGAACTAAATCGGTCACTTTTTGCCCTGGGGGCCCCATCCCTCAGGGTAAAAGAATATATTATTAGGGGAGGGGGATGCATGTTCCTTGGTAGACCCAGAGGAAGCCATCATTTCGGGGCCAAAAACATTAACAGATGGGCCCCAAGGACTCATCCCTTGAGCACAATGCAATAAAAAGCCTTATTAGGCCCCAGGGTCACCACCCTCCCTGGGACCACATTGCATAAAAAGATAAGGGGTGCCTCATGGTCCCCCCTGAACCTTATTAGGCTCAGGGACCCTATCCCCAGTGCCAAAAGCAATAAAAAATGGGAGCGAGCCGCAAACTACCCTCCCTAAGTTTTATTAGACCCCATCGCCCCAGGACACCAGAGATCCCATCCCCAAGGGCAAAATACCAATCATTAAAGGGATAGGGATGTGCGCTCCTTGCCTTCTTGGGCGCTGGGGATCCCATTTCCTGGGCCCAGATGTTGGTGGCGCGGTATCCACAGGAGCACCCATAAATCTCAAGATGGAAGGGGAGTCCCCAGAACCCCGCTGTCTGCATAGTGTGGAAGCCGGCATTACACCTACCCAGAGGGACCAGCTCTCCTTGCATGCTATCCCCGGGCGGGAGCAATGTCTGTTTCCCTGCCCGCAGGAGTATGATATGACTGATATGTCTTTGTTCCACCAAGATCTCCGCAATATGGCTTCACGGTCTCCAAAGCCGATGGGTGGGTATCCTCACTGGAAGATGAGGTGAATTCCTTAAAATCACTGTTTCGAAACTTGTTTCCTCACCGAAACACTTGGAATCTAGACAAGTCTGCTTTCCAGAGGGAGTAGTCAGCCAACATGACCTTATTCCTAGAAACCTGTCTGCTTTCATATGGTTACCGAAGGAGGCACTGCCCCAATGGTCTGTGGTCGAACGGGCCTATAGATCACTCAACCTGAGGCTTCCTCATGGAGCACTACCAAGACCATTGCCCGGACTGAGCATGGCTAACTACACTTTCCTGGAATGTGAATGGTGCCCTAGATCGAATCAAGAGGACAGCTGTCTTCACAATATCAAGCGGAAACTGTTTGCGGTACTGCAGCTCCAGGAAACTAATTTATGGGCACAATTTGCCCAGTATTGTGTTGAAAAAGTTACGACTAAGTCTTGCATGTCGATTTCTCCCGAAGTTCAACAGGAGTTGCCATCCTACTACATAGGAGTTTCCATTGATGATCACTGCATCTGACTCTGATGCCCAGGGTTAGTATATGGGATCACGGGGACCCTGGAAGGTACCAAACATAACTTCATGGGCATATATGTTCCTCCACAATTCATCAAACCAACCTTAGCGGCATACTGTACTGCCTTGCTACGCCTGCCACAAGGTGCCGCGATCTTCAGAGGGGACTTCAGTGTCATACCCAACCTAGTCGAAGACACTATAACTGCTGCTAGTATACACAGAATGAGTAATGCGAAACTCTGGACTGCATGGATGTCATCTCTGGGTCTCTGTGACACATGGAGGATATTCCAATACCTACACAAACACGTCCGCAGTACGTAAGTCTCTTTCTTATATTGAGTTACACTTCAATCCTGCACCTGATGTCCTACAAACCACTGTGGTGGAAGTACTACCACATGGAATCTCAGACCACTACCCTCTCCTTCTGAGCTTTGGGACCCATACAAGGAATACTCACCCAATTTGGTATCTCAAAGCCTGGTATTTGATAAATCCAAATGTAACTGTACAGGAATTTATATAGCGCAAATCACCGAGCGGTTTCTAAGCGCTTGCTTAGGGAACCCGTCCTGGTATTCCCCTGTGAGATAACCCTGGCAGGGTATCCGCAAGGTGAAAGCCAGGCATCCCGCCGCGAGGGGCCGTTGTGGAGATTAAGCAAGCTATTGCCCAGAGTCGCAGAGTGTGAACCCGTGAATCGAGTAGGCACCGGAGCGAGAATTGTCGAGTCCATGGACATTTTAGGGTTCAAGACCCCGCCGAGCCGGGAATGGAACCCAGGTCCCGGGCTGACCTCTGCTTCCAGGACTGCCTCCTCTAATCAGTGAGCCACACTTCTCCTAAATCCAAATTGTGCTGACTTTTTAGCTACAGAAATTTGAGCATATTCAGACAATATCATGGTTCGGTCTCCTCCGCAGCTACACCTTGGGCAGCTGGGAAGAGGGATGGCCAAAGCCTTTATCTTTCAAAAAGAAGGAGAGAAATTGCCTCAAATAACTGACATAGAAACACGGGGGCCGATTCACTGAACTAACTTAAGGCAAAATCCTAACTTCTGTGAATACCAAAAGTAGTACGTTTAGGATTTTGTCTCAAGTTAGTTCTGTGAATCGGGCCCACTATCATGGTTCAAGAGAGGAAATGCCATATAGAACCATCTGTGATGCTCCAGCATCCGGTGACCCTCGATAGAGAATTTTTACGCCTACTACGCCTAGAGAAAGCCCATCAATGCTGGAAGGCATCCTTGTGCAGAATCCATGAACATGGTGATAAGTCCACCAAATTGCTTCATTGGCTCACCACTTGGGACATGACCTCGCAGATTGTACCCGCCATTCTTGACAACTGGTGAGACGAGCCACCCCAAACTGTAGACATTGCTTATTCGTTCACCACCTATTAGCACAATCTCTACTCCCCGTCCCCCACCAGATCCTCTGCTTTAACCCCTTCCCTGCTGCCATCGGCTGTTGGACGTCGCGCGAGCTACCTCCCTGGTGCTGTGCACGTCCAACGGCCGACGCGGGCCCGCCCACCTGTGGTAAATAAATAAATAATACCCTATTTTTGACTAGACTTATAGCATAACAGATAGCTCAATAAAATAAGAGTCAAGATTCGAGGTAGTAGGAGTTTCTGCAGGTTTATTACAGCATAAGGACAGGATCAGGACAACCTGCATGGGAATAGGACAATAAGGCCCGGCAGCTGCCGGGGCTGGGTCTGGGATGAGCGCGCTAACATTCAATAACAAAACATTGACTTATATACATAGCGCAAACACATAGCATTACATTGCAGTAGGCGTAGCAGTGGGTGGAGCAGAAGTCGTGACGCGTAGCAGTCGCGAGAGATAACAGTAAAAAGAGGTGTAACTGGGAGTATACATAGACATGTGATGCAAACGTAACAGAATATGTCATGAATGGGCGGAAACTTTGGAGGGGGCTACCTAAGGAGCCGGGACCTCTAACCTAATGGTGCGCGAAAACTGGCAATGACGTGTTACTAGGAGAAGCTGGGGGCTATGAACTCTGTGCTAGGAGCAGAGACTAGAGTCTGAAGGGTCGGAGCGACATGTACCTAAACCCTATCTGGTATCTGATGTTTAGGGAACATGTTGATATAAACTAGAAGTCATGAGGGGAAAAGCTAACTTGATTCGAAGACTGGACCATGCATTATTCTACATGTAGTGCGTGATGAAGAATATTAAATGACCATTAAATACAGTATTTCTCTAACATGGAGACGAGAAGGCTAGACAATGACGGAAACTATTGATGCAGTTCAGTAGCTTAGGAATGCAGAAGGAGGACTGAACTGATAACTGGAACTATAACATACTTTTGGCAGACTCAGAGGCAGAGCCAAGCTACACCGGGCACTGCGAGGCAGGAAGTAAGTGAAGGGTCGAGGATACAGGTGGGGGTTGTATCGCTCCTCAGCGAGGCTTTCAGGAGACAGGAGCTGAATCTGTGGTCCGGGCCCTTTTGAGGCCTAGAAACGGGGATTTTATAATGGAATAACGTGCACACTAAGAAACGTGGCAACATTACTTTACATAGGCCTGATATTCGTAGTATTCACGAGGACTGGAAAATAGCATACTAGAGGTGGACACAACTGGAATTGCGTCATTAATCAGGCATGGGGAATAACATATGCATATTGGTCATGCACACATAACATATGATGGATGAAGCGTAGGGACACAGAACATGGCAAAATTTACTTTTCCACATTCCCTCCTTGTCACTACGTTTCCATCAGGAAACATCAATTTTCATGATACCATCTATCATTTCATACAGTACCATTTGCTCGTCTCGAATTGTCTTGGAACGGGATTTAGAACGGGGCTTGGGACTAGGAATACAAGAGGTAGCACACATGCCGCAAATCGCAGGGCCACATTGTATACAGAGGCAGCAGCTTAATATGATCGCTACTGCGATACCTAGAAGGGACAGTATTTTCCATCCCCATGCAGAAATTATATTCCAGAACCAACCGGACCATGTCCAGGTGCCTGGATCTTGGTGTAACAGATGGGCAATTTTATGGAGTCTGGTTATAGCTGAATAAACAGACGGCGCGTTATTTGGAATGAAAATGCAGCAACTAGATCCGATGACTCTACAGGCCCCGCCCCTATCGGCCAGTATGACGTCAAGGACGAGACGATTTTGCAAAACGACAAATCTCATAAAGGATTGCTCTTCGGTTAAGTTACCTAGAGCGGAGGCAGTCTCATCTACTACTGCTTCAAGGGTTCTTGTTAACCTACGGATTAGCTTACTGTTTACAACTGTGCCTAAATAAGGGAACACACCTTTATCAATATCAATGAATTGCTCTGCAGCAGTTTCAGTATAATCGACAATCGGGAGATTTCTCTTGTGTCTGGTATGTACTAGGAAGGAATTCCTATGATAGTCAGGTGGGGCTAGGAAAACAGGTGGCAGTAGGAAGGCAATGTAACAGGTTCCCTCCCAATCGAGGGGCAGACGGACATATGCAGTTTGACCACAAATAAAATAAGAATGACGTGAAGCTTTGAAAATAGATTTCCCACTGTCACTATACTTGATAACAGTAGTACATTCACTATGACCTATGTGTACAGAACCATAACTACGGACACATAATTCGCCTTTGACTGGTAGTACTGAAATAGCAGGTAAGTCTGGAGTAATATCAGACTGAACATTCAGGACCATGAAATTCGACGAATAATTACCTAAATTATAAACTTCATTTTCTAGATCTAAACCTGTTCTGTGGGGGAGACCTTGCTTGTCTGGAAAACATGTACTGTTAAGAAAAGACATATCTGTTGAGGATGACGTTAACGTGGACCATGCTCCACACGAACCATTGTGTGAGAATGGATAAGGAAAAAGTGGCAGAACTCCCTTCGGTGTCTGAAAAGGGGGGAGTCGACCACACACCCAACAATTAGTAGCATTGCTGGTCTGGTGTGAATAATGTAACATACGGATAAATGTGTTGTTGCGCATAGCGAGGCGGTAAGAATATTCGTGAGGAGGCAGATCACTAAACGTGTGCTCTACTGTAGCATTAGCAGACATATTTACATGAGGAACTGGAAAACACAGAAAAAGTGCGTAACTAGTGCAGGAAATCATTATGCTGAGAAATAATATGAAACTCAGAAAAACGATACATTTGATTGAACTTTGACTGACTCTCTCACTATGGGGGTCTATTTTATACATGTCAGAAACAATTTAACCGTTTCACCTAGGGGAGGACTTATACAATCAAACTGACTGACTTATTTTACTAGACCTGAGCTTCAACTTATACTCCTGCTGCGGAGTTTTCTCTAACAAGGGAGGGGTTGTAATAATGTCTTGTGCGGGACAGTCCTTAAGAGCAATATTCTGGCAGTCCTTTGAATCCTGAAAAATGTTTTTAGACGCTGGTTTCAATCCTTTGAAAAGTTTTACATGAGAAAGGTGGACCCACCCTTTCCTGCCTTCCAACTTGACGGCAGTTCGGGTGGTCAAGAGGACCTGGCGTGGCTCTTTCCAACGTGGTTCCAGCGGACTTGATCTGTCAAAATTTCTGATCATCACAAGGGAGCCTGGAACGATCTCGTGCGGTGCCACCTCGGTATTGTCTGGAAATGCGGCGGCAACCTGTGAACGACATGAGTTGAGGGCAGACATCAAGGAAGCTAGGTAATCTGTCAGCATATTACATGAAACATCGGTAATACTTCGGGGTCTAGGAGTACCCCACATGTTAGGGGGGCGGCCGAATACGACCTCGTACGGGGACATACCTGATCTGGAATGTGCGACCATGCGCATATAAAACAAAGCGACTGGCAGAGCTACTAGCCAGTCCACACCCTTGTCTTTACATATTTTAGCAATTCGAATTTTCAGAGTCTGATTATGCCTCTCAACGAGACCGGCTGCTTCAGGATGGCGTACACAATGAAACTTCCACTGGTACCCTAACAACAGGGAAACGTGCTTCATTAACTCTGAGGAGAATGGCTGACCGTTATCAGAATATACGACTCTAGGGAGTCCATATCTAGGGAAAAATTCACGAACCAACTGCTTGGCAGTGGTCGCGGCTGTGTAATCTGGGACTGGATATGCTTCTGTCCACCTGGACAAAGCGCATACTACTACAAGGACATACTTGAAACCTCGACATCGCTCCATCTGAATATAATCCATCTGGAGGACCTCAAAAGGGTGGTCAGGGGGCTGGAAACCACCTTGTTCCACCGGGACACTTTTACCTGGATTAAACTGACAACATATCATACAGGTACGGACTTTCTGCTTGGCTGCAGCTCGTAAATGCTTGTTGAACCAAATGTTCTGGATACTGTCTAACATAGCTTTTTCTCCTAAATGGGCTGGACTATGTGCAGTATTGATAATGACTTGAACCATAGAGTCGGGGAGAAACCATGTGGCTCTACCCTTCGTTAACCATCCTTGATCTGTCTGGACCCCTCCTTGTTCGGACCATTTCTTGATTTCATCGGGGGTAGCATGTAACTGTATATCTATGACATCTTGTGTAGGGTCCTTAACTGTCATGCATGTAATCGGGTCTGGAGTATGTGTCATGTTAACTGGAATGTCTGGAGTCTGTGCTGTAAGCTTGGCTGTGCGGTCTGCTAGATCATTACCTTGGGAAATAATGTCAGTAACTTTCGTATGTGCTTTGCATTTCATGATAGCAATAGATGTCGGTAAATGTATGGCATCTAACAGGGCTTGAATAAGGAGACCATGCTGAATCTTGGTTCCATGAGAAGTCATGAAACCTCTCTCCTGCCAGAGCACTCCGAAGTCGTGTACAACTCCGAATGCGTAACGTGAATCTGTGTAAACATTGACTTTCAGGTTCTTGGCATGTATACAGGCTTGTGTCAGAGCGACTAGCTCTGCTGCTTGAGCGGACAGGGTATCAATACGGTGTGTTTCAATAACTTCAGTGTCGGTAGTCACTGCATACGCGGCGACTAGTTCTCCTGTACTAGTTCTCATACATGAACCATCCACATAAAGTGTCAGGTCGGGATCTGGTAACGGAATGTCTGTCAGGTCTTGTCTTGGCTTTGTCGTAATGTTAACTACTTCCACACAATCATGTGGGTCTAGATTTGAATTAACTGATGGTAACAGTGTAGCGGGATTCAGAACGTTGCAGCGTCTAATTTCTATGTGTGGCTGGAACAGTGTCAATTCATAACCTGTTAAACGTGCAATTGTCAAGTGCTGAGTTTGTGTTCGGTTTAAAAGAACTTCTACTGAATGTGGAACTTGTACGGTCAGGGAATGTCCTAAAACTATGGAATCACTTTGTCTGATAGCTAGTGCTGTGGCTGCAACTGACTTGAGGCACGCAGGCAACGCCTGGGCGACTGGATCTAATGTGCTCGAAAAATAAGCACAGGGCTTGTATTGTCCTGCTTGATCTTGTGTGAGAACAGACAATGCTGTACCTTCGCGTTCAGTAACAAAAAGTGTAAAAGGCTTACTGTAGTTCGGTGTAGCTAGAACTGGAGCTTGACATAGGGCTTTCTTTAACTCGTTAAAACTAAGTGTATGGTCAGATGTCCAAGGGAGGACAGTCGATACGGCTGCCTCCTGTGTCGTTAACTGTATCAGTGGCTTGGCTAGAAATGCATACTGGGGAATCCATTGTCTACAATAAGAAGTAAGGCCGATAAAGGCACGTACCTCCTTCTGGGTTCTGGGCTGGGGAAGACTCGCTATTAACTGGATACGGTCTGGTGTCAACTGCCTACCCCTCTTGGACAGCAAGTGTCCTAAGTATACCACTTGCTGGACACAGAATTGAAGCTTCGAAGGTGACACTTTGTGCCCCATCTCGGCTAGAAAATACAGAACTGTAAGTGATGCTCGCTCGCAAGCACGTTCAGAACGGGCTGTGATCAGTAGATCATCGACATACTGGAGCAGGGCAGTGTCAGTTGGCATGTGAATGTTGTCTAGCTGTCTCTTGAGTGCTTGACTGTAAATACTAGGACTTTCTGTGAAACCTTGAGGAGCGCGTGTAAACATATAGCTCCTTCCATTTAAACAGAATCCAAAAAGAAACTGGCTGTCTGGATGAATTGGAACACTAAAAAATGCATTCTTGAGGTCTATGACAGTGAAAAACATGGCTTCGGAATCAATGGCTGTTAACAGGGAAGAAATGTCTGGAACAACTGGGTACTGAGGAATAATACATTTGTTAAGCTCTCGTAAATCAATCACTAATCGATATACTGGGGGTGCATTCGGATCAGTACGTTTCATGACTGGAATGATCGGAGAATTGCATACATTGGAGTCAGTTTCTACAACTACTCCTTGAGCCATGAGCTCGTCAATAATTTTGGATAAGGCTGCTACAGCCTCAGGTGGCAATCTGTACTGTCTGATTCGGGGTAACACTACACCTGGTTTGAGAGTCACACGATGGGGTGTGATTTGCATGTAACCTACATCAGTTGGACCTTGCGCCCATAAATGCTGCGGAACTTTAGACAGTCTGGAATCAAAATCTCGTAATACATAGTGACCCTTAAAGTCACGTAGGAACAGACGTATTCCCTCTGGGGAACAGCAAATAACTGCACCTAATTCTTTCAGTGTCTTAATACCTAATAGATTTTCTGGACATGACTTAGTAAGTAACAGGTCAGTAGTGCGGGACAATGGACCTACTTCTAGAGTAACTGGCTTAGATATTTCATTAACTATTGGTTTTCCTGAAAATCCAAGGGAAACATTTCTTGAGCCTGAGAGCGGAGCCCCTGGAACTTCGGCATGACTAATTGTGGTCCTACTTGCCCCTGTATCGATCAAAAACTTTCTGTCTTTCCCTAATACTTGACTGTGAACATAGGGACCTTCTTGATCTACAGGTATCTCGATGAGAGGCAAGCCTACCTCCCTCTCTAGGCTGTTTCATGAATATGACTGGTACTCTGGATACTCGGACTGTGCATACTGGTACATCTGTGATGTAACGTGCTGTGTTGCAGCAATAGGCTGCGGTGCGGAAACTGTCTGTTGTGCATTCTGTGGCTGAGGAATCTGTGAAACTTGTTCTTGTCTTGGCGGACGTGGTCTTTCTTTAGTCTTACCAGTAGCTATGTTGTGTTTCAGAACTGCACACTCGTTTATAAAATGACCTGGCTGTTTACAATAATTGCAGTTCCCTTTAACGGGAGCTGCAGGATGACTGGCTTGATTCGGACCCCTCTTCTGACTGTCTTGAGGAACAGATTGTGCAATTAGCACTTTCATTTTCGTGTCTTTCATACGTTTTCTCTCGTGTTCTTGCTCTTCCCTGATTCTATTCTGGTGATACTGGAGCATCTGGAGCATCTGGGACGGAGTATTAGCTTGCCAGGTGCTTTCGACTTTCAAAACTCGGTTTTTAATTTGTGGACTTGAATTCTCGACTAATTTAGTAACGAAAAGATGAGGGTATGACTCACTACTTGTCTTGAGACCACTGTTGATACTGAAACATTTTTCAAATCTAGAATAAAAATCACTAATATCTTCATCTTGTTTCTGTTTACAGGCTGAGATTGCATCCCAGTCTTCTTTCCTAGTTGTCAATAATCTGGGTAAAACTTGAATCAATAATTCTGGTAATTCTTTACATTTATCTCCAAGACCGGTACCTGGTACTCGTGCCTTGTCTTCAGCTTCTAGAGCTGCCCAATCGATCTTTTTCTCTCCCACCTCCCATTCTTTTTCCTTTAACTTTTCATACACCCCTGCGGGTAACAGGACCTTTAACATTTTAATGATATCTGGGTAAGTGTATTCTCCCATACGGAGCATGTCTTTTAATTCTCTATGGAACCCTGCTGGATCTTTGTCATGACAGGGAATTCATTTCTTCATTTCAAGAAGTTCCATCTTTGAAATCGGAGTGTATACAAACACTCGTTGCATTACGCCACCCGCCCCTTGGACTGGGTGGACTTCTCGTAACGGATTCTGTCTGTCTATGTAGAATGATTTACTTTCTGGGGGTGAGACATGAACAAAATGCGGGTTCAAAAACGTTCTATACTTGTGACGCTGTTCTAGAATGACACTTATTAAATCGGTACCTAGACCTCTCCATCTATACTGGAGTAACTCGTTCAGGATATCATGTAACGGACCTGGATCAGAATGTTGACCCTCATACAGAGTAATGAGGTGCTGGATCATATACATACCCACCAGTCGTTGCTCGGCTGGGGGCAGTTTCAGAAACACTTGTGCCACTATTTCGTCTGGAAAAGTGGTAGAATCAGTAATCCATCGGACTGCTGATCGGGCTAGTTCTTGTTCATGCATAGTACTTAGTTCACTGTAACCGACTCGTGATTTCAGAATGTGATCGGTAGCTTGAAATACTTGTTCTAGGGAACCTTGTTCTGGTGCTAGATGTTGAAAAATAGACTTGGGTTCTAGACGTAAATGGCGATCTGGAAATCTGGATTTTCCTACATACGCTATTCTGGCGGGATTCTCGTTCTCTTCCTCTTCAGGATCAGAGATACTTTCTTTCTCGCTTACTTGTGCTGCTTTACGCTGTTCGTGTAACCTTATTATTTCTTTACGAATTTTCTTGTACATATTCTCCATAGCACCGACGGTCTTGTGCTTACCCTCGGCTATATTATCACTCCACCTTGTCAGGATTCTCATTTCGGCGGAATCTTTAGACGGGTAATCTTGTTCTCTTATTAGACAATTGATCAGGAACTTTAATATCATGAGCTGAATCTCGGCTTTCCTTTGAGACATAATCTCGCCAATACTTTCTGGATCATCCCCTGTACGGATGAAACGATATATTCTGTCTAGATCTTCTTTCATATTCGGTAAGGTGACTAGATACTCGGTCACCCTCCTTACACGTAAGGAATATAAAACCATAGTATATTCGCCTGGAACTGGATCATAGACACATTCGTTAAGGGCTTGCCTGATTTCTGTGACAGACTTATTACTTTTAGGAGTACGCTGTGATGCTTGAGCATGTAATTCGAGTGCTGATAAACGCTTGTGTGGCGGCGGGGTTTGAGGAGTAACTCCTCCTGCGGCCCCTAAACTGGAGTCGTCTACTGAGGCTCTACGTCCTGGCAGAGTGGGAAATGGAACTGTAGGCTGGACCGGGGGCACCGTAACAGGTACTCCGGTATCCGGAGGAGCGGGAAGTGCCTGATTTACAGGGACTAGCGGAGCGCGAACAGGATTTGCATATTCTGGGACTGTGTCGTCCAGATAGGACGAAATAAAAATATCAGCTGCGGTCGGTTTGTGACGTAGCTTGGTCGGAACTAATGGTGGCGGGAAATTACTGGATGCCTCTGGGGTCGCTTTTGGCAAACCTTCGGCAAGGAGAGGATACATACCCTTAATGAGGGCATGCCTCTGTCTGTCTGACTGTTCGACTTTGACTTGTTCACCTATCTCGATTAATTCTCTTTCTTGGGCTCGTTCCTGGGATTCTCTACTTAACTCTGACTTTCTGACTTCCTTTTCCGTTCTTTTATGAGCTTCCTTGCGCCATAACTCGATGGCATCTTTCTGTGACTGTCTGGCTTTCTTTTTCCATAATGCTTCTTCTACTCGCATGATACATTCGGCATCCCATGTACCCGATACGGGCCATCTATACTTTTCTTCTAACTGTTTGGTATACTCTACCCATAAATCTAGATACATTATGGCGCTTATGCCATGTTTCTGATACATAAAATGACCTGGACTGTCCCTAGGCGGGACAGGAACCGCTTCCTCTAATAGACCTTTTCTAGTTTTTAACTGACGTAACTTGGAAAATATAGGCATGACTGAACTGTAATCTGGACACAATACAATACACAATAAAAACACGAAATCACATCGCACTCATACCACAACAGTAAAATACATGAAGAACATTATAAATAACAGTTCGAACAGAATTTTACCTGGAATACTGAGAACAGAAATAGAACAGATTTTCTCGAGAACGGAACAGACTAGAGTTACTGGATGCACTGCTGTAACAGTACGGAACATACCGGTCCCATAAAGGAACGCATCAAGACCCGTATCCACCTAGGTGAACACTTCGTTTGTGGGCTTGGGTACCACCAACCCACGGACCAGGAGTCAATTTAGATTGGTCCTGTCTAGATACTACCCCAGCAATGGTACTCACCGGGCAGCACGGAACGGAAAACCTCGAACGGGACTGGACTACGACGGACTTCGGACTTCGGACTTCAGTTACGGGTGGGCCTCCGGATACCTCGGACCTTGGACTCTCGGCTTGGGCTCTGGTCGGGACTCGCCGCGTTCCTCCACCGTCTCGTTTGGATGCTGGACCGCCTTCTCCGTCTCCTCCGTGGGCCTGAGGGATACTTGGAGCAGAAATATCTGCCAGTGCGCAGAAGAGTTCCGTCACGACTGCAGAGGGTCAGGGGGTCGGCGTGGCTTCACCGACGCGTGGGGAAAGGGCAAGTCCCTATTCGGGCGCCATTATGTGGTAAATAAATAAATAATACCCTATTTTTTACTAGACTTATAGCATAACAGATAGCTCAATAAAATAAGAGTCAAGATTCGAGGTAGTAGGAGTTTCTGCAGGTTTATTACAGCATAAGGACAGGATCAGGACAACCTGCATGGGAATAGGACAATAAGGCCCGGCAGCTGCCGGGGCTGGGTCTGGGATGAGCGCGCTAACATTCAATAACAAAACATTGACTTATATACATAGCGCAAACACATAGCATTACATTGCAGTAGGCGTAGCAGTGGGTGGAGCAGAAGTCGTGACGCGTAGCAGTCGCGAGAGATAACAGTAAAAAGAGGTGTAACTGGGAGTATACATAGACATGTGATGCAAACGTAACAGAATATGTCATGAATGGGCGGAAACTTTGGAGGGGGCTACCTAAGGAGCCGGGACCTCTAACCTAATGGTGCGCGAAAACTGGCAATGACGTGTTACTAGGAGAAGCTGGGGGCTATGAACTCTGTGCTAGGAGCAGAGACTAGAGTCTGAAGGGTCGGAGCGACATGTACCTAAACCCTATCTGGTATCTGATGTTTAGGGAACATGTTGATATAAACTAGAAGTCATGAGGGGAAAAGCTAACTTGATTCGAAGACTGGACCATGCATTATTCTACATGTAGTGCGTGATGAAGAATATTAAATGACCATTAAATACAGTATTTCTCTAACATGGAGACGAGAAGGCTAGACAATGACGGAAACTATTGATGCAGTTCAGTAGCTTAGGAATGCAGAAGGAGGACTGAACTGATAACTGGAACTATAACATACTTTTGGCAGACTCAGAGGCAGAGCCAAGCTACACCGGGCACTGCGAGGCAGGAAGTAAGTGAAGGGTCGAGGATACAGGTGGGGGTTGTATCGCTCCTCAGCGAGGCTTTCAGGAGACAGGAGCTGAATCTGTGGTCCGGGCCCTTTTGAGGCCTAGAAACGGGGATTTTATAATGGAATAACGTGCACACTAAGAAACGTGGCAACATTACTTTACATAGGCCTGATATTCGTAGTATTCACGAGGACTGGAAAATAGCATACTAGAGGTGGACACAACTGGAATTGCGTCATTAATCAGGCATGGGGAATAACATATGCATATTGGTCATGCACACATAACATATGATGGATGAAGCGTAGGGACACAGAACATGGCAAAATTTACTTTTCCACACACCCTTTAGAACGCCCGCAGTTAAGGCGTTAATAACATGTTCCTTCTCAAAGACGTCCCCCTGCCTTCCCTCTCTGCCACAGCTCGAGAAGAACTAGGTGTGCCCCTTGGAGCGGAGGAAATAGCAAGACCCTTTCTGAGATTAAATCGGGCAAGACTCCTGGCTCTGCCTGGTTCCCTCTTGAATACTATCGCAAATTCTGGAGTTCAACTCACCCCCTCTCTTTGCACTCTACAAAGAAGCCAAGAAAATGGCAGCATTTCCCACTGAGCTGGATCAAGCCACCATAGTGGTCCTCTACACATCAGGACGCCCCCCCCCATATCAATGTAGAACTGAAAATCTTCACAAAAATACTCGCTTGTGGACGGATCAAAGAGCCCCTGGCCTTGTCCACTCAGACCGTGTGGGTTTAATCCCGGGAGCAGCACCAGATATTGCATTCAGAGATTCCTTGTGACGCTGGCTCAGGCACATGTCATCCAAGACCCTGTGCTGGTAGACTTTGAGAAAGCCTTTGATTCAGTGGACTGGTCCTTCTGTTCTTCACATTATCTGTAAGGGAGAAAGTAAACATCAGCAAAGACTGAAACAATTCCTCCTCTTAAGACGGTAAGTCGAATGAAACAATGATAGGATGGTCGTTGAATCAAGTATTTTTTTTTTTCCTTTTTGAAAACAATTTTTATTGTTAATAAAAGTGAACATTGGACATTTTCAAGGTTTACATTGTACGCATCAATTGTGCACAGTTAATATGAAGATACATAGTGGACACCTCATTTGATCTCGAGGAAGCAGCGTTATTACATTCAGGATATCTGTACATCACAAGCTTTCTCCTCCGAGATTATCCCATCCTCCCTCCCTATCCTTCCGAATCATTATCACTTTCCGTCTGAGGTGGTTCACTAATATATCCTCTGTATTCATTCCAGGCTCCCCAAATTTCCCCCCATTTTCGCGGACATTTCCGATTTAAATATACCGCCTTTTCGGCAACCATCGCAGAGTCCATATCCGCGCTCCAGTCTCTGAGCGCCGGTGACACGGGGATCCCCAGGCCTTGGGCACATTTCGTTTAGCATACACAATACCCAGCGTTGCCCAGTCCTGCATCGAGTTGCTTAAATCATTAGGCTCCCAAACGTTCGTTAAATCAAGTATTTGAAGAGTTTCCTACCTTGAGCGGTCGGTAAATTACTTTCTATAATTGTCGTGTATCCCTGCCTGGACGCTTTGAGGATGTGTAATGTTGTAAACCATTGCTACCAATAATCTTTACAATTTAACATCTTAGCAAATCTCCTTATTTGACGTCTCATGTACCCGTCTATCCAAGCAGATCTCTGATTCCCACTCGCCCACACATTGGTCCATTCCTGGATGCATTAAATCAGGATGGACAGCCTCTTGCCAAAGCCAGCATAGGAAATATATGATTGAAAACTAAAGGAAAAATTACCAGCAAAATAATGTGGCCCAAAGAACTAGTAAAAAGGGGCCATTTTAACCCAAACTATAAAAATGTGTATCTGTCTCCCACCCTTCCTCATCTAGCACACTGCTGGCCATGTTCTGCTACAGTACGGGAATGTGATGAGAGAGGGACTGAATGGGAATGGTGGATTACTCCACAGTGACCTTTCGTGCACAGAGTCCATCTCTTCCTTGTAAAAGTCTTGCATCCTTGCTGTCCCTCTTGCTTGTTCTCATTGGCAAGTTCACTGGAGGAGCCTAAGTCTGAACACCTTTTTTAAAAAAAAATCTCTTTAACGTCGGGCCGGTTAAAAAAAAAAAGTGTGTGTGTATATATACATATATATGTGTATATATATATATGTATATTACCTACTGGCGGTCGCCAGTAGGTATATATAGTTAGGATTTTTTCTCTATGGGTTTTTTGAAAATTCTATGTCTAATAACTTTGGCGTTTGTGGACGGAATTGGCTGAAATTTTCAGGAAAATGGCACATTTTGTTTCTGAGCAGCCCTTGAAAATTTGGGGGGGGTTCGTCCAGTGGGGGCCGAGAAAAAAGGGGGGTCCCAAAACGTGTTTTTAACATTGAGTTTTCCATAGGGCGGTTGGCCTCACTTTTAGCCCGAACGGCTGAATGGATTTGCACGAAACTTGGCAAAATTGTAGGGACTGGTAGCCCGATGTGCCTTTTGTAGGTCTCAATATATGTGCTCCAGTGGATTTTGAGAAATTAACGTTTAAAAAAAGATATATATCTGTAACAGCGGACCGGGCAGCGCTCTGGTTCGCGGACTTTTCGCGCAACGGAGCTTTGTGAAGCGAAGCTGATTGGTTCTCCGGCGTCTGTCAACATTCCAAACAGTCCGTAGCGGCCGCCATCTTGTCTCTCGGTAGGATCGAGAGACAAGAGGAGGTCAAAACAAAGGGGGAAATAACTATAAGGGGGCATAGTAGATCCTCGCTGACCCCCTAGGTTTGATGTGGAGGTTTTAAAAGGGCCCCGCGGGGCAAAAAAAAATAATAATAATAATAATCGAACGGCTGAATGGATTTGCACGAAACTTGGCAAAATTGTAGGGACTGGTAGCCCGATGTGCCTTTGCTAGGTCTCAATATATGTGCTTCAGTGGATTTTGAGAAATTAACGTTCAAAAAAAGATATATATCTGTAACAGCGCACCGCTTCGCGTACTTTTCGCGTTACGGAGCTTTGCGAAGCGAAGCTGATTGGCTCTCCGGTGTCTGTAAACATTCCAAACAGTACGTAGCGGCCGCCATCTTGTCTCTCGGTAGGATCGAGAGACAAGAGGAGGCCAAAGCGAAGGGGCAAATGACCATAAGGGGGCATAGTAGATCCTCGCTGACCCCCTAGGTTTGATGTGGAGGTTTTAAAAGGGCCCCGCGGGGCAAAAAAAAATAATAATAATAATAATCGAACGGCTGAATGGATTTGCACGAAACTTGGTAAAATATTAGGGACTGGTAGCCCGATGTGCCTTTGCTATGTCTCAATATATGTGCTTCAGTGCATTTTGAGAAATTAACGTTCAAAAACAAGATATATATCTGTAACAGCGCTCCGCTTCGCGGAGATAAAATTATATCTGTATTACCTAGCTGTTGCTAACACCAGTTAGCGACGGCTAGTAGGAGATAGCGACCATCTTGGGTCCCACTTTGCATGTGAGTGATATTTATCACTAATGACATGCAAAGTGGGCATGCCAAGATGTTAGCGACTGGAAACAGTCGCTCACATCGCTATCTCCTATTATCAACTTTTGGAAATATTCGAGATAAGCGCGAATATCTCCAAAAAGTAACAGCTGCCCTGAGCAGTTCTTAGCCATGTTATCCAATGGGAGGTGGATAACATGGCTAAGAGCATTAGCTCGGTAATGCATGAATATCGCGGAGTTTTCAGCGATATTAATGCATTGCGCTCGTTTTTTATCGTATTTGCGATAAACCTTGATAATAGCAAGGTTTATCTGCGATAATTTCTGACGGTAAAAAAATCTTTGCAATGCATCGTTAGGGATAAATATCGCTTAACTTTGGTAATATGCCCCAACGTCTGTTAACGTTCGATTCGAAGGAAATCAGGAATTGTTGAAAAACATTGTGTGCGCCATCTTGTCTTTTTTCAAATGCCACACTTTTGTCGTGCACGGCAGCCATTTTAGATGCCTTGACCAGACCCACTCTGTGCACGCTGTCGATCCTTAGCATGGCTCCCCACCCTCGCAAGCATCTCACCCAGGCAGTGGTCACCCCCGCTCTCTGTCTTATGCATGGGTAATAAACCTCCCCCCATCTGCGCTGCTCTTCCCTGAGAATCACACCCTGTGCCCGCCCGACACCTCCCTTTCGCCCTATTCACTACCGCACCCTCTGACACTCCTTTTCCTCTGTGTCCGATTGTCCAGGCCGGTCCTAGGCTATCAGCTAGCCCTGCAGATGTAGTTTATGGCCACAGCTGTAAAGAATCACCCCTCTTCAAAGGAGTTATAGTAGATCAAGGCCCACACTCGATGAGATCCGTCACAGCAGAAGCGTTGCTATTATCTGAAAACCATCCTGTATTGTGATTGGGGAGGGGACCGAGCGTGAAGCGGAAGATTCCAGGGATGACTCTTTGTACATCAAAGTTTTTACAATTATGTGTCACATTAAAAATATATAGCACTCCGACAAAGTAGTAAGATTATAAAACTTTAATAATTTATAAATATATACAAGAAAACAAAAATAGTAATAACATATAAACATTTTTAGGGAAAAACAACGAAGTAGCGGTCGGCTGTGCGAATAGTCCCAACGCAGCACAACGTCCAGATTTCCGGCGTGGGGCGTCGCGGGGGGTGGGTCATCAGTAGCAAACTGTTGTGCGAATAGTTCCAAGGCAGCAGAACGCGCCGAAATCTAGATGACACGAAAGTGATGTCTAGTAAGTTGCCACCCAGCAAATAACGGCGTGGGGCGTCGCGGGGGGTGGGTCATCAGTAGCAAACTGTTGTGCGAATAGTTCCAAGGCAGCAGAACGATGGCACCAAGGTGATGTCCAGTAAGTTGCCGCACTGGTTTTGGTATCCTACAATGCTGCTCCGAATAACGGCGTGGAGCGCCCCGGGGGAGGCGGCGTGAACGGGCCTCTCCAGGTGGAGTCTCATCTGTTTTAGTGGGGCGCCCCTTTACCGTTTCAGTTGCCATTCCGTCCGCTTTTGGTCCACTGTGTCAAAATCCGCCATTCAGCTGAGTTGCGCCCACTCTTGCGGTGCAGCGATAGGCGGCTGCCACAGGACTCTCAAAATGGCGGCAGGCTCTTTCCTTTTTGGGCGTGGTCCACTGAAATGGCCCTGGGACACCTTGGAAATCGGACGCTTGTCTGCTAGGTCTTGGACCCCATTCTCGAAAGCGTCCCCTCCGCCTTGAGAATTCATCAAAAGTTTTGGGGGCCCCGACTCCTGCAGGCTTCTGGTGGGGAGCGGCTGCCATGATTGCTCGCGGAATGACCACGACGGAGCTACGAGATGGTGGTGCTCTCATGCTGACGCCAGTTTAGTCTGAAACATCCAGAAACAAGGTGGGGCTTTCATCGTTTGGGGGAAAAAAAAAGTTTTCATCCAATGAAAAGTGTTGTTTTTAGGTCATATGATCAAGCCTTCCATCATTCGGAAACCAAAAGTAAAATGAACCAATGAAAAGTTTTATAAACAAGTCACATGACCTGTTATGCGGCATAGGGTATAAAATGCGGAGAAAATACGTTGGCACGTGAGGCGGCGTCAGTAGCGGACCGATGTGCGAATAGGCCGAAGGCAATACAACGCGCCAAGATCCGGATGGCACCGAGGTGGTGTCCAGCAAGTTGCAGCACTGGTGTGGCCATCCTACAATGCTGAAAGTCGGCGTGGGGCGCCCCGTTGGCCTGTGAGTTTGCGTCAGTAGCGGACCGATGTGCGAATAGGCCGAAGGCAGCACAACGCGCCAAGATCCGGATGGCACCGAGGTGGTGTCTAGTAAGTTGTCGCACTTCTGTGGCCATCCTACAATGTTGAAAGTCGGCGTGGGGCGCCCCGTTGGCCTGTGAGATGGCGTCAGTAGCGGACCGATGTGCGAATGGGGCCAAAGGCAGCGCAACAATATTTTCTGACTGACACCACAGGCGCTGAGATGCCAAGATCCGGATGGCACCGAGGTGATGTCTAAGTTGCGGACTGATGTGCGAATGGGGCCAAAGGCAGCGTAACAATATTTTTTGTATGGAAGATACCACTAGGCGTTGAGATGCCAAGATTCGGATGGCACTGAGGTGATGTCTAGCAAGTTGGTGTGGTCATCCTACAATGCTGAAACTCGGCGTGGGTCGCCCCATTAGCCTGTGAGATGGCGTCAGTAGCGGACCGATGTGCGAATAGGCCGAAGGCAGCACAACACGCCAAGATCCGGATGTCACCGTGGTGGTTTCATAGTTGAGAGGCACTTCATCTGCAGTGGGGCGCCGAGATCCGGATGGCACCGAGGTGATGTCTAGCAAGTTGCTGTACTGGTGTGGTCATCCTACAATGCTGAAACTCGGCGTGGGTCGCCCCATTAGCCTGTGAGATGGCGTCAGTAGCGGACCGATGTGCGAATAGGCCGAAGGCAGCACAACGCGCCAAGATCCGGATGTCACCGTGGTGGTTTCATAGTTGAGAGGCACTTCATCTGCAGTGGGGCGCCGAGATCCGGATGGCACCGAGGTGATGTCTAGCAAGTTGCTGTACTTGTGTGGTCATCCTACAATGCTGAAACTCGGCGTGGGTCGCCCCATTAGCCTGTGAGATGGCTGTTCTTTGGATTTGGGCCTGGTCCACCAAAATGGCCCTGGGACACCTTAGAACTCGGACGCTCGATTTTTTTTTCCTTTCCTGTACATGCAAAAAAAGGTAAATGCCCGGTACGTTACACGCTTCATCTGCCACGATGAACTCTCCAGAGGAACCGAAAAAAACATAGTTGTGGTAACTATACCATGCATCGTCATATGGAGAGGTGGCACCAATTAATTATAGTGCTGCATAAAAGAGAGATTTGGAGGAGAACCCCTGACCTGCTAGTACATTCATCAAAGAAGTGGCACTGAGAGCTTCAGAGGCAAGGGAAACGGTCCCAAATATTTAGAAGAACTTTGGAAAGATTAAAATGACATGTTTAGATTGTGGCAAATTAATTTCATGTGGGCAGATGAGTGTTACTCTAATAAATACAGCATATGAACATCATCATAGTCGATGGTTGGTAGAGACATTTTGACTATATCCTGGACCTGCCCGTCCTCGCCCAAAATGGCGCCGTAATAAATGGGACTCGTAACTCCTTGTTGTGTACTGGTTGCAGAACCTTGAAATCACGAGATACGTATGCAGTTTTGAAGCACATGGCGGGCGGGGACGAGAATTGATTGAATATTTCGACATCCCTATTGATATTAAGTTCTGATGTGTTATTGATTACTGTACTGTTGAAAGTTCGAATTAACGTCACCCATGGTACTTGCCCGCAAATGTATATCTAGATAATTTTATTGTAACTGGCCCTGTCGTATTTTAATTATAAAATGTACGTCCACCGATTCCGTAACTGTTAGACACCTTAGTTCTTGCAACCTAATGGCCCGCCCGTTACGTTCCTCTACAGTGTAAATGTCTATTCATCATATACGATTACAGTTTGCTCTGTGGCAGGCCCACGTGGTTATAGGCTCGTATTTGTATAATGAAATTTTCACAATAAAGGTTTTTAAAAGAAAACATGGTAGTAGTATATACATTGGTAAAGTTTTTAATAATAGTGACTGTTTTAGAATCATTAAAAGGCAAGTGAAATAAAGCAGACCAATTACATGAAGGGTAAAAGGTATAATACGAAGGAACGCAGTAAAGATAAATGGTCAAGGGCTGTTGTGTTTTCTATTCCTGCAACATAAAGTGATCGATAAGAATCTCATATTCAGGCGTATCGGCGACTAAGACAGCAGGTCGACCCTCTTTTGCTCAACGGCTCCGTCATGGGACGAAGAAACGCTCTTTTTCTCGAAAAAAGAATATATTTTACTTGCAGGACAGTTGTAAAATTTCCGGGAAAGTACATTAGCCTGGAACATTATAACATATATTTAAGAAAAAATAATGTTCGGAAGTAATGAAAAGCGTAATTTTTAGGTCATATGACCAAGCCTTTCATCATTACAATAAGAAAAGTAAAATGAACCAATGAAAAGTTTTATTAACAAGTCACATGACTTGTTATGCTTACGTTACGCGCTGCGCGCCCCGGATGACTTCCGGATGCGCTAACGCGGCGCGTCATATGACGCATTACGCGACAACGCAGGTCCAGAATATAGTCAAAATGTCTCCACCAACCAGCGGTCGAAACACAACCCCTTTCAGCAGGCTAAATAGTTCTGTTAAATGACAACAGAAGGGACAGGCAACAAGAACCATCAGTCAAAGAGGGGAGAGCTAGTTCTTCTCTACCGGGTTACATTGGGGCGCTACCGGAACTGATCGAATTGGTAGTCTACAGTGTTTCTGGATGTTTCAGACTGAAGCTGGGGTTAGCATGAGAGCAGCACCATTTCGTAGCTCCGTCGTGGTCATTCCGCAACCAATCATGGCAGCCGTTCTTTATCGTTATTTTGGGCGGGGTGGGTGGCGGAGCCGAGCTGTTTTGCAGCCATCATTGTGTGGAGTTCAGTTCATCTCACTAGTTTTGTATTTGTCATGAGGGGTTGTTCCTAATGTTTCCATTTTAGCGAGGTCAAAAAGAGATCCCATTAGTGGCCTACTGATTTTGCTCGATTCCTTTTCTTTTTTTTTACACGATTTTTCGTTATCTGCAAAGACTAAACAGAGTATTGCGACTCTGTGTTTGTTTGTAAATAGAGAATGAACCAAAGAGAACTAATTCTAAAACAGTAAATACTTGGATAACAATCAATCAAATGGAGAGAGAAGCAGGCACGACGGATTACAATGGGGGCAAAGACCTGCGTTAACTACCTTTCACTATCTGCAAAGAGAGAGTACTCCTAATAGAAATGAGGGGGGGGGGGGCACCATTCAAAGCAGATCAGTGTGCATAAACACGAAAATGTTTTCACTTACCACGTACTTGACATTCGACAGCTTATGATATTTGCTATTAAAAAACCATTGAAATTCACTGAAAAAACCATAGGTTATAGACCATATATAGTTAGGAATTAGCATTTACAAAACCTTGAAAATTCACTGAAAAAACCATAGGTTATAGACCATATATAGTTAGGAATTAGCATTTAAAAAACCTTATTTTACTCACACAAAACCATTGAAATTCCATATATAGTTAGTTGCACTAACTATATATCGCGCACCTGCAATCCACTGCTGATCATGTCACATATTACATCATTCATGACATGGTCAGTGACATCACTGATGACATCACTGATGACATCTCAAATGACATCACTGATGACATCACTGATGACATCTCATTTGACATCATTCTTGTGCTAATACGATAAACCTCTTCAGACTCTAATATAACCTTAGATACACTCAGTGTATACAGACACTCACACACTGCCACTCATCCATGGAGTTACTCACACACCCAGTCAGTCATGCAAAGAAACAATCTCATCTCCATTTCTTCAACTATACAGTTAAACACACCTTACTTATTGAAACATATACTAACACATATTTACTCTCTTATACAATCCCTGATACAAGTTCACAATGATCGATACAACCACTCACTCATTCGGTGGCTCTCATGCACAGTTATTTATATATGCCAACTCTCACATGTACTGTGTTTTACATATGTACTTACTATGACATGTAGCATTGAGATATCCATTCACTCATCAATACACTCATGCACACAGTCAACTGCCCATGTAGCTGTTTCCACATGCACTCTTGAACTCATACACCTAGTGAATAAACTGTTCACACATCTATGCATAGAGTCACACACCTTCCAGCCACCCCCACACAAACTCAATCTCCCATAGAAATACTTGGGCAACCAATTAATAACACATATAGCCTCTCGTATAGCTAATGATCAACACATGCAGCAGTTTACAGAACAACAGACATAATGATGCACAAATTAAGACAGTTTAGTCACTAACCCATGCATTCAGTGAGACACATTTAATCACTCACTCATACAGTCAGTCACGCACCTACTAAATCCTTCATCCAGACACTTATACATCCACTCATTCTTCAATATGTAAGACATATTTTAACTTTACAGAAACATACAGTCACTGGATGTTGTCATCAGTGATGTCATCAGTGATGTCATTTGAGATGTCATCAGTGATGTCATCAGTGATGTCACTGACCTTGTCATGAATGATGTAATATGTGACATGATCAGCAGTGGATTGCAGGTGCGCGATATATAGTTAGTGCAACTAACTATATATGGAATTTCAATGGTTTTGTGTGAGTAAAATAAGGTTTTTTAAATGCTAATTCCTAACTATATATGGTCTATAACCTATGGTTTTTTCAGTGAATATATATATATATATATATATATATATATATATATATTACCTACTGGCGATAGCCAGTGGGTATATATAGTTAGGACCTAGTTTCCATAGGAAATCCACAACATTCTATTGGGAATAACTTTGGCGTCAATTGAGGAAATTGCGTGAAATGTTCCAAAATTTTGGTCAGCTAAGTTCTGCTCCTTCCCTGAAAGTTTTGGGGGGATTTCTCAAGCGGGGGCCGAGAAAAAAGGGGGGTCCCAAAACGTGTTTTCCCCTTGTTAATTTCCATAGGACGTGACACGGCTACAGCCCGAACCGCTGAATGCCCTCTGCCCTGTGTGCGCCTTAACTCCTCGCGGCCCCCGCTTCGCGGGTGCCGCTCGCCAAGGAGGTTGGATTCCTGTGCTGCTGCTGCCCGTTTGGAGCCCCGCTGGACCTGGTTATTTGCGAAGGGGGAGAGCTGCTGCTAAGGAGAACGGGACTGCGAGGTCCGGCAGGCTGTGCGTGATCCAGCGAGCACACCTGCCGCCTCTTCCCGTGTCTCCGCCCTCTGCCCTGTGTGCGCCTTAACTCCTCGCGGCCCCCGCTTCGCGGGTGCCGCTCGCCAAGGAGGTTGGATTCCTGTGCTGCTGCTGCCCGTTTGGAGCCCCGCTGGACCTGGTTATTTGCGAAGGGGGAGAGCTGCTGCTAAGGAGAACGGGACTGCGAGGTCCGGCAGGCTGTGCGTGATCCAGCGAGCACACCTGCCGCCTCTTCCCGTGTCTCCGCCCTCTGCCCTGTGTGCGCCTTAACTCCTCGCGGCCCCCGCTTCGCGGGTGCCGCTCGCCAAGGAGGTTGGATTCCTGTGCTGCTGCTGCCCGTTTGGAGCCCCGCTGGACCTGGTTATTTGCGAAGGGGGAGAGCTGCTGCTAAGGAGAACGGGACTGCGAGGTCCGGCAGGCTGTGCGTGATCCAGCGAGCACACCTGCCGCCTCTTCCCGTGTCTCCGCCCTCTGCCCTGTGTGCGCCTTAACTCCTCGCGGCCCCCGCTTCGCGGGTGCCGCTCGCCAAGGAGGTTGGATTCCTGTGCTGCTGCTGCCCGTTTGGAGCCCCGCTGGACCTGGTTATTTGCAAAGGGGGAGAGCTGCTGCTAAGGAGAACGGGACTGCGAGGTCCGGCAGGCTGTGCGTGATCCAGCGAGCACACCTGCCGCCTCTTCCCGTGTCTCCGCCCTCTGCCCTGTGTGCGCCTTAACTCCTCGCGGCCCCCGCTTCGCGGGAGCCGCTCGCCAAGGAGGTTGGATTCCTGTGCTGCTGCTGCCCGTTTGGAGCCCCGCTGGACCTGGTTATTTGTGAAGGGGGAGAGCTGCTGCTAAGGAGAACGGGACTGCGAGGTCCGGCAGGCTGTGCGTGATCCAGCGAGCACACCTGCCGCCTCTTCCCGTGTCTCCGCCCTCTGCCCTGTGTGCGCCTTAACTCCTCGCGGCCCCCGCTTCGCGGGTGCCGCTCGCCAAGGAGGTTGGATTCCTGTGCTGCTGCTGCCCGTTTGGAGCCCCGCTGGACCTGGTTATTTGCGAAGGGGGAGAGCTGCTGCTAAGGAGAACGGGACTGCGAGGTCCGGCAGGCTGTGCGTGATCCAGCGAGCACACCTGCCGCCTCTTCCCGTGTCTCCGCCCTCTGCCCTGTGTGCGCCTTAACTCCTCGCGGCCCCCGCTTCGCGGGTGCCGCTCGCCAAGGAGGTTGGATTCCTGTGCTGCTGCTGCCCGTTTGGAGCCCCGCTGGACCTGGTTATTTGCGAAGGGGGAGAGCTGCTGCTAAGGAGAACGGGACTGCGAGGTCCGGCAGGCTGTGCGTGATCCAGCGAGCACACCTGCCGCCTCTTCCCGTGTCTCCGCCTCCCTTTCCAGAGAACGTTTAAGAATCGGTGCACTCACGCGTTAGCGGGACGCGTGTGCGGGACATATCCCGGGACAAAGCCCGGACTAAGGGCGGACCCTCTGAGACCCTCCGAGAACCGAGGAGACCGGACCGGACCCTAATCCCTGGTATGTATGCTGTGACTCATTGCTAACATATTTGACACTTTGAGTGACTTTGTATTTTATCGCTGTGGGATTTTACTCCTATTTTCATATATTATGGCCGAAAAGCAGGGTGCTTTTTTGAACAAAACCCTTGATGACTATTTTACTAAAGCTTCACCGGATATGCCATTAGATATTGTTTTGGCAGAGCGCCGGGCTGAGCGTCGCCGCTCTGTTGAAAGTTTAAAGCATCGGCGCCTGTCGCCAACATCCACACCTTTAGCGAATCTCAGTGTCAATACCCAGTTAACTGATGTTATTGTTCATACAATTGATATAATTGATAGCCAACCCGTGGTATTGGATGTCTCTAACCCTTGTATAAATCACTCCCCCCATCTGGATATTATAAGTCCCGATGGTACCGCACAGACAAGTACTCCTAATGTTCCAAAACCTATTACCCCATTACCATTAAAAATAGTATCAAGCAGAGTAAAGAAACCTATACCAGGCCCAAGGGTACATGGACCTCCGCCATGTAAAAAACGACGAAAAGGGGGGATCCCAGTGCAACCAAAAATAAGCCACTCTGATTTTGGTAAAAAAGCCAAGACCCCAGAAGCTAGTGTTATTAATACTTCTACTGCCGCAGAAGGGCCAGCTACTATTACATCTTCTTTACCTCGTATTTCACCTATAGTTGTAGAGGATATGATGGTAGTTTCTGAGCTGCCTAAATTGCTCCCCACTGCTCACGTTCCTGCCTCTCTAGATTCGTTAGCAAACTTAATGAACAGCCATTCAGCATCAATCTTGGAAAGGCTGATTGAAATAGAGTCAAGGCTAAATTCACTTGAGCGTTCATTGGGGAATAAGGGCGAGGCAAATTCCAAATCATCGAATTCAGTAACACTTAAAGCTCCTAGTGTGTTTAAGTCCAATTCAGCCTCCCAAGCAATAACAGCCAATCCTACATCGTTGGCGATTCCTAACATCTCGGTGCCTAAAGGGAATGCTAAAATTACTCCTAAACCAACTGCATTACCAACAACCCTATCAACTAATTTGGCCCCAAAGCCAGCTACTACCAAAATTAATTCATCTATCAAGGCAGTTAGCTCCTCTAATGAAGGCCAATCAATTGAAGCTATGGGACAAAAATCAAGATGGGGAAGGTCAAAACCGGTGCCAAATCCAGAATTACCACCAGAGGCAGTGCCCTTTGTGGTAGTTCTAACCGGAGTCCCAGTGTTACCTACAAGCAAGAGGGAGGGATTTGCACAACTAAAAAATAAGATCATGCATTGGTTAAGTTTATACAGACCAATAGCACCCAATATAAATGGTGATATTGTCCACGTTCGACGCCTCCAATGGTTGGGAAGCCGACAAAAAAACATCGAGGGGGACGTGGTGGTTGTTAACTTTAGGGATCCTAATGCAGTCCAACTTATATTAAATTGGCCCCCGGGTACCACAAGTAACTGCATAATACCCAGACCCTTGACCTTTTTTTATCCAAGGTCTGTGGTTTTTCCCTCCCATCAACAACCAGCCCCTCATATTACACCTCAAACTATGCCCTGCTTCTATCCACCAGTCATGCAGAGGGCTGGTAACATTCAACACATGTTGCCACCATTTTCTAGGCCTATTTCTGTGGAGCCTTTCTTCCCCCCAAATAATGCACCGGCACCTGATGCTTTTGGTTGGAACTGTGTTCCATATAGGCAAACTAACCCCAACAATGGAAGAATGGACCATTTAAAACCGTTCACCCCCTTAGAAATTATCAACAGATTTGACATCTTCAGTGGGCTTGATGATTGCGATTGATGCCAAGCGCCTAGGGGGGTTGACGGAAATGAATTGTTGGATGCTAATTTGCTGGGGGGAAGGGGTGTTTTCTGTTTACAGACAGATGGTGTTAATACTTATGTAGCAGGATCTGAGGGGAATGTACGTACATTGCCTGTGTTAGCTTCAATAATTGGGGATGGTTCAATACCATTGGGAAGTGTCACACCTCAAAATGATCTAATGTCTATTGAGTATGATGTAATTAATCGAGAAGGCCATATTTCAGAGGTTGTAGAGGGGGGAAATGTCCCGATGCAAAAACTCTTGGAACCTCGACAAACCTTAAAGTTGGTATCCTGGAATATAGCCGGGCTACTTAAAAACCTAATTGACCCGGACTGGGCAAGTTTCATTGACTCTTTTGATTTTTGTATGTTGCAAGAGACCTGGGTGGTTGAAACTATTCATAGGCTGGGATACAAATCTTATGGTGTCAATGCAATTCCCTCGAGGAGTGGAAGACCCTCGGGAGGGTTACTGACCTGGGTAAAGGTAGATTTAAAAGTGAACATAGAAGTGGTGGATACCAACTCCCCTGATATTCTGATTTTGAAAATTGATGTTCGTAAAGAGAAAAAACTGTATCTAGTTAACGTTTACAACAGACCAACCCCCATTACTAGGGAATCTTCCACACTAACATCCCTTGATTTTTTATTGGGTAACCTAGATACTAGAGCGAACTATGTCATTATATCAGGCGACTTCAATTGTAACTATGAGCCTATTGTGGGGCTCAGCGACATCTTTATAGAAGAAGATGAGGCCAATGGGATCCCTGCTCTAGAAACCATAAAATCAGTAAAATGTTCTCCGATGGCCCTCCAACTGACTAGATTATGTACAGAACACTGTATAAGAGCGTGTAATGGACGGCTACCATCAGACATCATGAGGAAGCCCACATTCTACAGAGGGAACTATAAAAGCAATATAGATTTCATTATAGCCTCTGTGTCTTCATGGGAATTCCTTCTGGACATGGAGGTAACGGAAAGACTAGAGAGCGATCATTTTCCTCTGGCCCTTCATGTCGAGGACTCCCTATTAGGAGATACAGTGTCTCCATTAATGGGAGACGGAAATAGTGGTGACCAAATTGAGTTACACATCAGTAACAACAGACGTTCTCTCAAATGGCCACTAATATTGGGCGATGGCGAAGTCATAAGTGAAATTTATGGGCTTTTTGCTAGTACCTTTGGAGCATACCCTAATGTCATCCCAAATGAAGGCCATGACAGCCATTTTATGGAACTACACCATAAATTTTTTAACGCTTTAAAGCCCCTAGTCACCAAGATGCCGAAAAAAAGCCAGCAGAAGACAAACAACTTATCCCATAGCAAACCCTGGTACAACAAGGACTGTAGGGAGTCCAAGAGGGCACTCCTGACAGCAATTAAGTCTAAGATCCAAACAAATGTTATATCAGCAAGGAACAATTATAAAATGGTCCAAAAAGCATGTAGAGTTGCATGGGAAGAAGCAAAATGGGCTGACTTGTTACAAGCAGCAAAAATACGAGATAGTGTAGCCTTCTGGAGGCTGATAGCAAACGGAAATCACCAAGGTAGAGTGGTTAAGGATGTCTATCTAGACGAACAGACTTGGGTAAACCATTTTTCTGAACTTTATAAGGAATATGAGGAACCCAGCACTGATAGAACTCCTAGCCATGTCATTCCGGGGGAAACCCTGGAGTTCACCCTAGGAGAGACAGAATTGGCAATAAACCAGATTAAATCTGGCAAAGCCCCTGGGTTAGACAAGATTCCGGGAGACTTGTATAAACACGAACTAAAAATTTGGGTCCCATACATTAACCATTTGTGTAACGAGTTATCCCGAACTCTAGACTTCCCAGAAAGTTGGAAGGGGGCTGAAATTGTTTTAATTTACAAGAAAGGTGACAGGATGGACCCCTCAAATTATCGTCCGATAAGTTTAATGGACATACTGCAAAAGATCTACACAAGACACATTTTATTCCGTGTCAATGATTGGCTGGACGAGAAGGCAATTCTGTCAAAATATCAAGCGGGTTTCAGATCCAAAGTTAGTACAATTGATCAAATTTTCCGCTTCTGTTGCCTTTATTGGAAATACATTAAGATTAAAAAGGGACAACTTCATGTTGCGTTCGTCGACCTAAGGGCGGCGTTTGATTTAGTTCCACGCAATTTACTGTGGGAAACACTAAGTTCAGTAGGGATGTCACCAATCCTGATAGCGCAAATAAAAGAGCTACATAGAGGGAACTTCGCCAGAGCACGGTGGGGCCCAAAAGGCGAATTAACCCCTAAAATACCAATTGCACGAGGTGTGCGCCAGGGGTGTGTACTGGCCCCTACACTGTTTTCGCTATTCGTGAATGACATTCCATCATACCTGGAAGAATGCAACAATGATTCTCCCAAGTTAAATGGTGAAAAAGTTACTTCCCTGTTGTTTGCGGATGACACCATACTAATTTCCCAGACTAAAAAAGGCCTTCAGTCTCTTTTAAATTCTTTTTATGATTATTGTAATAAGAAAGGACTGGAGATAAACGGGAAAAAGACAAAGTGTATGGTCCTAAATCCAACAAAGAGCGACAAGGGCTCTCTAACTTTAAATGGAACAAAATTGGAATCAGTCCCGCACTTTGGTTACTTAGGAGTAATACTTGACTCCACCTTTTCATGGAAAGCCCAATTAGAAAAATGTAAGATGCTCTTTAGTCAGAACACTAAACCCATTATCAGAGAACAAGGTCTAAGTACCAGCAAAGCCGTGTCTCCAGCAGTTGAACTCTTTAAATATAAGGTTCAATCTGCAGTATTGTACGGCTCGGAAATTTGGGGCCCAGGATCCAAAGATGTCTTTAGGGTCATGGACAACAACTTCCTGAGAAGTCTGGTTAGAGTCCCCAGGAGTACTCCTCTGGTTCCGCTCCAGCTTGACCTAAATTTTCGTAGAACGGACCACCACATTATTCTACGTCCCTTATTGTTATGGATCAGGCTGTGGCGCGTACCGGAGTTGCAGGCTTACAAAAATGGCCTAATAGAAATCATGGAGCTTGACAGCTTTAATGTGATACCCTGGTTTAAACATGTTAAATTCTGGTTTACCTCAATAGGATTGTCACATTATTGGGAACAACCAGATATACTTCCACCAAACTCAAAAATCATGGTAAAAAAGTGTTTTTGGTCGTACATTTTAGGTATGATCACAAACGCTCCTTCTAATGGGTCGCTTGTACAAAGATTCCTTAATTTTAAAGGTGACCCATTCTTTGAGTCATTTCTGGATGAAATAGAACCACCGCTAGCAAAGACACTATTTCTGAAATTCAGATATGGAAACCTTCAAATTGGTTCAACACTGGTCCGTTGGTCTGGTGGTGTTAACTCAGTGAATCATGCAGAGGGTGAATCATGCACCATGTGTGGTGGTAACCAACAAGAAAATGAGCTACATATCCTCTTCTTCTGCCCAATATATGTTAAAGCGAGGAGGAGATGGATCAAGCCCATATGTCAAACACTAGGTGTAAGAACATGCTCCCAGGCCCTAAGGATCCTTTTGACTGATAGCAGCCAGCCTATCGTATTTAGTGTTAGTAGATTTTTGCACAGCATCTTTTTCCAAAGGAAAAAATTGGGTTACAAACTGTAAACCGTTAAGTACCTAAAATGTCGTTGACATGTTATAATTGTTTCTGTATTATCTGAGGGGCAATTGATGAATTCCTATTTCTGTCGCCTGCACTTGATGTAACCTATTTCTGTCACCTACATCTGTTCCTATTGAATTAGAACAACTACTATGACCTTCAGATTTCTTAATTTTTGATCTTAGATTCGACATGAAAACTGAATGAATTTTATAGTATGTTATGTATTTTAAAGGAATGTTTTATTGTTATAATGTATTGCTCTTTTATGGTATTCATGCCGAAATAAAGATAAATTGAATTGAATTACACCAAACTTTGCAAAATTGTAGGGACTGGTACGCAGAAGTGCCTTTTCTATATTTGGTGAAAATTGCTCCAGTAGTTTTTATCAAAATTAACTTCAAAAAGACATGTATATCTATATAAGCTTACTGTAAGCTTACTGTACTCTGTACCTTACCGAGTATGAGCTGCATTCTGATTGGCTGCCAATGTCTGTCAACACTCCAAAACAGAAATTGTTGGCAGCCATCTTGTACCTCGGTAGACTGAGGCACAGGAAAGCAGAAAAACAAACGTGTAGAACTCAAAAAGGGGGTCAGGGTAGAAGCACCCTGACCCCCTAGGACTGCTCAGGGGGTCCCACAAGGACCCCCCAGGCCCCCCATTTTTTTTTTTTTTTTAGATCTGATTGGCTGTCAGCACTTCATCCAAGAAGTGTTGGCAGCCATCTTGGGACCAATATACATGATAGCACCTCATTAATAAGCATTGTAGTTAATAGAGGGTTTTAGGACTTTAGTCACATTATAAATCATTTGTTGATGGTACCCTACTCATTTTAGGAATTGTGGTGTGTTCTAAGGTGATTTTACCATGTGAAAAAGCCTTCTGCTGGGATATCATGAATCATGTTTGAAAGAAAACTATTATCTCATGCTTTTCCCACAGTGGTTTGGAAGGGGATCTATAAGCTAAACTGAAAGCATATTTTCTGTAAATTCACATTATCTTTCTCAGTCATGTGAGAATGAAGTCTGACATTCTCAGTAAAGCATGTACATCCAACAAGGACAGAGACTGTCAGTGGATTCCTTTGTGTTCTACTGCAGCCTCTTGGAGTGTTCTAAAGAACAACTAGAGCGCTAACAGTCCTACTTATTACAAAGGTATGGCACACCAGAAGCCATCTTGATTGGAATGAAGTGGTAAGTCTGAAAACATTTAATTTAAAAAGGAACAAAATGAGGGGGTTCATTTTGCCATAGAAAGTATGATTAGTGCTTCAGAAAGAAAAATGAGGGCACATTTTGAGTGACTTCTCAAATCCTCTTCTATTTCATTAAAAAAATTCTGACATGCAGACTGAAACATGCACTTTGAATACCAGCAGCAGACTTCCCTGGTGAGCAGTAGCTTTACTACAGTGATCTAATGAGCAACTAGAGTGCTAACATTCAGAATTTATGGCAAACGTGTGACACATCTGAATGCCTTCTTGATGGAACCAAAGTAAACAAGCATTGAAAATGCAATAGATCTCGCCCTCATTTAAGTTAAAGCCATTCTGTTTGTAATGAGGTGGCTTTTTAGCTTTGCTTTTAATAGTGTTTTTAAAACTTTAATGTAAATAACATGCATATGTATGCATATATGTATATGTATGCATGCATTTATATTTGTATTTAGATAGATATGCAGATTATATATGTTTATATAAGTATGTATTTATATATATATATACACATACATATATATAAATGCATATGCATATATATGCATTTATATATGTGTATATATGTGCGTGTAGAGAGAGGTAGAGAGGTAGAGGTGTAGAGGTAGAGAGGTAGAGGTAGAGAGGTAGAGGTAGAGAGGTAGAGACTAGTAGAGAGAGAAGTAGAGAGAGGTAGAGAGCAGAGAGTGAGTAATAGAGAGTAGAGAGTGAGTAGTAGAGAGTAGTAGAGAGCAGTAGAGAGAGTAGCAGAGAGTGAGTAGTAGAGAGTAGTAGAGTGAATAGTAGAGTGAGTAGTAGAGAGTAGTAGAGAGTGAGTAGTAGAGAGTGAGTAGTAGAGTAGTAGAGAGTAAGTAGTAGAGTGAGTAGTAGAGAGCAGTAGAGAGAGTAGCAGAGAGTGAGTAGTAGAGAGTAGTAGAGTGAATAGTAGAGTAAGTAGTAGAGAGTGAGTAGTAGAGAGTGAGTAGTAGAGTAGTAGAGAGTAAGTAGTAGAGTGAGTAGTAGAGAGCAGTAGAGAGTGAGTAGTAGAGAGTAGTAAAGAGTGAGTAGTAGAAAATAGGAGAGAGTGAGTAGTAGAGAGTGGGTAGTAGAGAGTAGTAGAGAGTGAGTAGCAGAGAGAGAGAATAGTAGAGAGTAGTAGAGAGTGAGTAATAGAGTGAGTAGTAGAGAGTAGTAGAGGGAGAGTAGTAGAGAGAGAGTAGTAGAGAGTTAGTAGTAGAGAGTAGTAGAGAGTGAGTAGTAGAGAGTATTAGAGAGAGAGTAGTAGAGAGTAGTAGTAGAGAGTGAGAAGTAGAGAGTGAGTGGTAGAGAGTAGTAGAGAGTGAGTAGTAAAGAGTGAGTAGTAGAGAGAGAGTAGTAGAGAGTAGAGAGTAGTAGAGAGTGAATAGTAGAGAGTAGTAGATAGTGAGTATTACGGAGTGAGTAGTAGAGAGTGAGTAGTAGAGAGTAGTAGAGTAGTAGAGAGTGAGTAGTAGAGAGTGAGTATTAGAGAATAGTGGAGTAGGAGAGAGTAAGTAGTAGAGAGAAGTGGAGAATATTCAAAAGTTTGGCACAGCACCACTTGCACAATAAGTCCAATCAAATCATATCACTTAGAGTCCTTATTGAAGCGCTGAATCTTGGTGTATATTCAAATGCTTTTATTTTTCTTAAGTTTATGTACCACAGCCAGCCGACGCATTTCGTTCTGTACAACAGAACTTCTTCAGGGCGTTCTCATTTACTTTAAGTTATGTCGTTATCCTGTTGTCATATAACTAGATATTTCTTCCAAATGTTAGACTAGACGTAAGTACATTCTTATTCAAAGTGACTAGGTATCAATTTTACCCACACAATTCGGGCAGACTTGAGTAATTTATAGCATCCTCAAAGTCAGTCTTTCAAAAATTCCAAAGTATAGGACATGATAATCCAAATCCAAATGTGTCTCAAGAAAAGTCATTTTCAATCGTTCGGAATATCAGAGTTTGGGCAGATATGACCCAGGGACCCCCAGTATGCAAGGGGAATTAGTCCCCCCTCTGCAAACGCGCCAGTGGCCTGCGTTGCAGAGAGGTGTAAAAAGGGGCATAGCCTCATTACACCTCTGTGCAATGCAGCCCCCTGGCGCATACTGGAGGTTCCAGGTGGGCTGGGTGACCCCAGGGACCCCCCAGTATGCAAGGGGAATTAGTTCCCCCTCTTCAAACATGCATGGGGGCTGCGTTGCAGAGAGGTGTAAAAAAGGGTGTGGCCTCATTACACCTCTCTGCAATGCAGCCCCCTGGCGCATACTGGAGGTTCCAGATGGGCTAGTTTGCCCCAGGGACCCCCAGTATGCAAGGGGAATTAGTCCCCCCTCTGCAAACGCGCCAGGGGGCTGCGTTGCAGAGAGGTGTAACAAGGGGCATAGCCTCATTACACCTCTCTGCAATGCAGCACCCTGGCGCATACTGGAGGTTCAAGGTGGGCTAGTTGGCCCTCACGGGCCCCCAGTATGCAAGGGGAATTAGTTCCCCCTCTTCAAACATGCACGGGGACTGCGTTGCAGAGAGGTGTAAAAAGGGGCGTGGCTTCATTACACCTCTCTGCAATGCAGTCCCCTGGCGCATACTGGAGATTCCTGGTGGGCTTTCAGGTCTTATATAGTTAGGAATTAGCATTAAAAAAAACTTTGAAATTCACTGAAAAAAACATAGGTTTCAGGCCTAATATAGTTAGGAATTAGAATTTAAATACCTTGCAAATTCACTGAAAAAACCATAGGTTTCAGGCCTTATACAGTTAGGAATTAGTATTTAAAAAACCTTTGAAATTCATTGAAAAAAACATAGTTTTCAGGCCTTATATAGTTAGGAATTAGCATTTAAAAAACCTTTACAATTCACTCAAAAACTATAAGTTTTAGGGGTGTTATAGTTAGCTGGACATTTCACTCATACAAAACCATTGAAATTGCTCCTATATAGTTAGTTGTACTAACTATATTTCGCGCACCCGCAATCCACTGCTGATGATGTCACATATTACATCACTCATGACATGGTCAGTGACATCACTGATGACATCTCAAATGACATCACTGATGACATCACTGATGACTTAATCCACGTGACAATCACATACACCTTTTCATACACTAGTAAAATCTTTCATCACTCTTTGTAAAATACAGAGTATCATATTTAAATCCATTGTTACAGCAATACAAGTATCCAAAAACCCACTCAGTGATTCATCGATGTATACACACATCTAATCACTTACCTGCAGATTCACTCATACATGCTGTCAATGAACAATAGAACACTATCAAAAATACTTATACACCTAAATCGACATTACACACCAGCACACATCCTATTCACATATGAAGTTATCCTACTCACTTATGCAAACAATGGATCATACTTACATATTTACTTAGCTACACACTTATACAAACACAACTACATCTATTCATTTAGATAGTAAGTCATACTTAGTGAATTATAAAATCATTATTACAAGTATAAAGTTATCCATACAGTCACTCACACAATCATTGAGTCTTATGTATACTTATTTATATACAACAGCTGACACATACACTGCCTTTTATTTTTCAAGTTTGTTGGACATGTACCATTGAGAAATATATTTGCTCATCACCACACCCATAAAGATATTCACTCACCCAAACAACTGTTAGAACATGTAGTTTTAACTTCATATATCTAGTGAATCAACTATTCACACATCTTTGGGCAGTCACACACCCCCCACCGAACCACACACACATTCACTCTACCATACAAATACTCAGTTAACTAATCAATAACTAATATAGACTTTCACATAGCTAGTAACCAACTGGAGAACCAGTTTACACAACAACTGACAAAGTGATACAGATATTCACACAGTTTAGTTACTATCCACTATATATAGTGAGACACTATAAATTGTTAAAGTAAACAGTCAATTACACTGCTAGTAAATCCTCCATCCAAATATTTATTTTTATATATCCACTCATTCTTCAATGCAAATTGCTATATATATAATGCATATTTAAATAACGAAGCAGACCACATTCACTGGATGATGTCATCAGTGATGTCATTTGAGATGTCATCAGTGATGTCACTGACCATGTCATGAATGATGTAATATGTGACATCATCAGCAGTGGATTGCGGGTGCGCGAAATATAGTTAGTACCACTAACTATATAGGAGCAATTTCAATGGTTTTGTATGAGTGAAATGTCCAGCTAACTATAACACCCCTAAAACTTATAGTTTTTTGAGTGAATTTTAAAGGTTTTTTAAATGCTAATTCCTAACTATATAAGGCCTGAAACCTATGGGTTTTTTCAGTGAATATATATATATATATACAAATCAAAAAAACGCTTCTCCTATGGAAACTAGGTTCTAACTATTACTACCTACTAGTGACTGGCAGTAGGTTATATATATTCTTTTATTTTTTAATGAGGAAGCACCTTCTTAGATAGGAAATAAACAGTGGCTATGAAGAGTTGCATTACATGCACTGGAATTTAAACTATCATTGTCGTCCAACACACATCTTGTGCAGAGAGGTGTCTTAAAGTTGGTGGCTTTTACAAATTGAAAGTACATTTTTGATATTAACCAACTCATATATGACAGCGTTTGAGGAAAAAGTTTGGATAGATTTAAAGAAAAAATTGGGAAATTAATTTCCACATTTAATTTAGTTGTAGTGGAGGCAATTTTCAGCAGAAGACATGTGAAGTGACATTCTCCAGCCAAATGGGGTGTATTGGCTTGGTCTTCTGATCAGATGGAGAATGTGCCCATTGTTTGGTTTGTATTTTAGGGTACGCACTGCAGGCTTCACTGATTTCTCTCTTCTCCTTCCAGACAGGCACCATGTCTTCCAATATCGCCTGCGTCAATGGAGTCGAAGTGGCGAGCGATTCCTGCAAGCCGACTGTCATTAACATCAACATTAACCAGCCCTCAGGCCTGGCCACCCTGCTGAAGGCTGTCAAGGCAGCGTGGCAGGGGCAGAAGACCCTCTCTCAGGATGCTGGCAAGACCCCTGCCACCTCCGTCAGAGGGGAGCAGAAGGTCTTGGGGGTACGTGAGTAAATCATGTCTATCATTGCTCTCAACTGTTGACTGACATGATACTTGTGGTTTGGAGATATCCTAGCATTTTATATTGTCAGGGTGGGATGTAAACTGGCACGCTTACATTGTCTATGAAGATAAGTCGTAGACTTGATACTTATCCGTGCTGGAACAAATAGTTGGCTGGCGTAAGTCTTTCCTCTCACAGAGGGAGGAGGCAACGAGTAGCACTGGGATGCTCTGGAGAAAGCTACAGAGGACAAGGAGGGCTTCGATGAAGGAGATGAGAATGGGGGAGTTGCTTTGAAGGTGAGACTGGGCGCATGGAAGATGGATTCGGAAGATACGGTGTATAAGGGGGATCAGAGGGTTGAAAAGTGATTGTTTTGGCTTGTGATGGAGAAAACGGGAACAGAGTTGTTCGGAGAATTGAGAAAGGGTACAATTGATCGCATTGTGTTACATGTACATGGCAAGAGAGTGGGGAGAACAAAGAGAGAGGTCCGAGGAACAGTTTGCGCGTTCCCATGTTTTCTTCAGGTTGGGTCTATTGGCGAGGTCCAAGGACCATTGCAGACTTGGCCGAAAGTGGCCATCCCAATAGTAGAGTCGTTGTGAGAAAGGGTGGTTGTTATGGTAATTGAAAGAGGGATGGAAGAGCCTGCCTATGGGGGAGTGTTGGTTGAGTGAGAAGCCAGGTTAGTGGAAAAAAGAGGTGGGTGTCCATTTGTGGCCAGTTTGAGAGGGGTGCAGCCACACAATGGTATTCATTTGCGACTTGTTCAAGGTGCGCTGGGGGGGGCAGGTAACACTCACTCAAGTCTGTTGCTAAGAGACCTGACCAGGATAGTATGTTAATATTAGGAGCCCACCTATGGTGTTGAGGGTACCACTCAAGGACACAACCACCACACGACCACTGCGCCTCTGGCCTGGTCGCCCCAGATCCACCAGTCGTTGGAAACCTGGATGAACGACTCCTCAGCGCCCGACATCGCCATCGCCATCCCAGAGGGTTACAAGATCACCCGAAGAGACCGCGACAACCAGACTGGAGGAGGCCTCGCCATCATCTACAGGGACACCATCCGCATCAAGACCAACACCGATGACACCCTGACAACCGGCGAACACCTGCACTTCCAGATCCACACGGACCCCAAAACCACCCTCAGAGGCACCCTGATCTACCGACCCCCGAGACCACGCACACAATTCAGCGAGGACATCGCCGACTTCATCAGCCCGCACGCCCTCCCCTCCGCCGACTACATCCTCCTGGGGGACATCAACTTTCACCTGGAGAACAACAACGACCGCAACACCATCACCCTGCTCGACAACCTCGCCAACCTCGGTCTCAAGCAGCTGGTGTCCACCCCCACCCACCTCGCCGGACACACACTCGACGCCGTCTTCTCATCCAGCAAAGACATCACCTTCAGCCACACCACCGGACTCCACTGGACGGACCACAGCTGCGTCCACTTCACCTTCAGAAGAACGATGATCCACCACCACCAGCAACAGGTTGCTCGAAGAAGCTGGAACAAGATCACAGCCGACCAGCTCGCCGCTTCCCTGAGCCAGCACCCTCCCGCCAGCTCAGCGAACCCCAGCCAGGCCGCCGACAACCTCACGAAATGGATCAGCAACTGCGCGGACGAACTCGCCCCACTGAGGACCCCGCCCAACAGACCCGGCAGCAAGAAGGCCCCATGGTTCACCGACGAACTCATGAGTTCCAAGAAGAACTGCCGAGCCCTCGAGAAAGACTGGAGAAGGGAACCAACTCCGGACAACATGACCACCCTCAAGCTTGCCACCCGGAAGCACCACCAACTGATCCGCGCCACCAAGAAAACTGCATTCAAGGAACGGCTGGACAACAACGCACACAACTGCAAGGAACTCTTCAACATCGTGAAAGAGCTCTCCAACCCCAACGCCGAAAAGAACGACATCACCCCTTCGCAAGACCTCTGCAATTCCCTCGCCTCCTACTTCCACAACAAGATCGCGGACATACACAACAGCTTCAGCACTCAACCGACGCACGCCACGACCGAACCACCGCCCCCCACCACCACCCTCCGCGCCTGGACTCCGATCAGCACCGAAGACACCGTCCGCATGATGAACTCCATCCACTCCGGATCTCCAACCGACCCCTGCCCTCACCACGTCTTCAACAAGGCCGACGCTGTCATCGCACCCCACCTGCGGGACATCATCAACACTTCCTTCGACACCGCCACCTTCCCGGAGAGCTGGAAGCACGCCGAACTCAGCGCCCTACTCAAGAAACCTACAGCGGACCCCACCGAACTCAAGAATTACCGCCCCATCTCGCTCCTCCCGTTTCCAGCCAAAGTCATCGAGAAGATCGTCAACAAACAGCTGGCCACCTTCCTCGAGACGAATGGATCCCTCGACCCCTCACAGTCTGGCTTCCGAGCCAACCACAGCACCGAGACCGCCCTCATCGCTGCCACCGATGACATCCGAGCCCTGATGGACAACGGAGAAACAGCGGCCCTCATCCTCCTAGACCTCTCCGCGGCTTTCGACACTGTCTGCCACCGCACCCTAGTGCAGCGCCTCAGCAACGTCGGAATCCAGGAGAAGGCGCTGGAATGGATCATCTCCTTCCTCGACGGAAGAACACAGAGAGTCCGTCTACCACCGTACAAGTCAGAGGCCACCGGAGTCATCTGCGGCGTCCCTCAAGGATCCTCGCTGAGCCCCACCCTCTTCAACGTCTACATGAGCCTCCTCGCGGCCATCGCACGCCAACACAACCTCAACATCATCTCCTACGCCGACGACACCCAGCTGATTCTCTCCCTCACCAACGACCCCGCCACCGCCAGAGCCAACCTGCACGAAGGGATGAAAGACGTAGCCGAGTGGATGACAACCAGCCGCCTGAAACTGAACTCAGACAAGACGGAAGTCCTCATCCTGGGCTCCTCGCCCTCCGCCTGGGACGACTCCTGGTGGCCCCCCGCCCTGGGCACCGCACCCAAACCGACAGACCACGCACGCAACCTGGGCTTCATCCTGGACTCCTCCCTCTCCGTGACCAGACAAGTCAACGCCGTCACCTCGTCCTGTTTCAACATCCTGCGCATGCTACGTAAGATCTTCCGGTGGATCCCCACCGAGACCAGGAAGACGGTCACTCAGGCCCTCGTCACCAGCCGTCTGGACTACGGCAACGCCCTCTACGCCGGAACCACCGCCAAGCTCCAGAAGAGACTCCAGCGTATCCAGAACGCCTCGGCGAGACTCATCCTCGACGTCCCCAGACGAAGCCACATCTCCAGACACCTGAGAGACCTGCACTGGCTCCCGATCAACAAAAGAATCACCTTCCGGCTCCTCACCCACGCACACAAAGCCCTACACAACCAAGGCCCAGGATACCTCAACAGCCGCCTCAACTTCTACGCTCCCAAACGCCACCTCCGATCGACCAACCACGCCCTCGCCGCCGTCCCCCGCATCCGAAGAGCGACAACAGGAGGAAGGTCCTTCTCCTACCTGGCCGCCAAGACCTGGAACTCCCTTCCGACCCACCTCCGCCTGACCCAGGACCACCTCTCCTTCAGGAAGAAGCTCAAGACCTGGCTGTTCGAGCAGTAGCAGCACCCCCCCCCCCCCCCCCTAGCGCCTTGAGACCCTCCGGGTGAGCAGTGCGCTCTATAAATGTCTTTGATTGATTGATTGAACCAACACAGGTGTGTAACAATATATTGCAACTACCTGAAGGGTTAAAGTCATCAATGGAAGTGGCAAATAACTGAATGAAGATTGAACTAAACTCCTCTAGAAAAGAGCAGTTTTGCCATATAAATGAGGCAGACCTCAAAAGCAAATATTAAGACTATTTTGAGACTATTGAGAAACGGTTATTATGTCAGTTCTGGAATTAATAACTGAAGTAGAGCTGTGTAAAGTATCACTTTGTCACCCCTAGTCTGGTAGGAGTACAATCTAATCCAGTATTATAATTACAGGTTTTTCTCAGAATAAGTATCTGCGCAGCTCAGGTTTGAAAACCAAGAAGCAGAAAACCATTGGACAAATGATGGAAGGAATTCACTCCGTTTCAGCTGTTTAACCGGAAGGAGCATGAGGTGACCCCAAAATACAGGAATAAAAGTCTAAAGTCCACCTGTGAGAGCACATGTGAAATATAAGGCAGCAGCAAAGCAAGTTTAGTGCTGTAATGGAAAGTACTCAAAAGGATTGGGAGAGGAACCCAGGTAAAGGTGAGAAAATGGGTGACCCTCAAACAAAAGGCGGTGAGACTGTTGGATGCTGTCAAAGAATGCATAGCAACAAGTGCGTTCATCTAACGGGTACACCCAAGAATGGCGAAAAGCGAGTGAACCGCTGGTGACACCAAACACAGAAATGTAGGAGCCTGTGGAGTAAATACATGAGCGGAGCGGTGAAGACCAGGATGCAGCAAAGACTTTTGAGACCACGGGTTCTACCCAAGAGCTACAGAAGGTCCAACCCAAGGATGCAACAAAAGCATCACCTATAGCAACCAAATGGTGTCCACACAAGAGCATTGGGGTTTAACCCAGGACGCAGCCTAAAGATCTGGTACCCTGAACTGTGGAGTGCCCATGCGGTGGAACTCAAAAGATAAAAGGTACCAAAGTAATTTATGAGATGTGCCATGGAGCGAAGTTATAGCTAAACTCTTGCAAGCACCAGAGATAAAACAAAAATGCCTTGTGTCCACTCCATTTCATTCTCAGCTGCTAAACACTGTGGATCATGGCATCCTAGCCCTTGAAACCTCACTAACCATCTTAATTTTAGGAAACAGCTGAAGATCTCACTGTTACACTTTTTGTTTCCAGCTGGCTTCTCTGAATCTTGCCTTTCCTCCCTAGCACAGGTCTGAAGCGCGCTTGACAGCCAAATGGCTGTCTAGTTGGTCGATTAAACAATGCCAAAGGAGATGGCAAACCATAGTTGTGTTGCTTCAGGATTTTCAGAAAATAAAATTTTGCGTCTAAACACCAGCAACAAATTCCATGTGTTGTTCTCCATTGGGGACCAGGAGAAGTTCAGGAATTCTTTGAAAGATAGGTCTTGCAGTGTGTATCACCTGGAGCATTTTGAACTTACAACCTGGTACAGGAGATACCAGATGGCCAAGAAGTGAAAAAAGCATTGTCAGTCCAAGATGAAAGCGTCCAGTCTAATGGAGGCGTGGCTAGTTGGAACTGGGCGGGCACCTGACTGGATTGATTCGTTTGGGCTAATCAGCATATCTGTCATTGCAGGAACTGATTAAAAAATGTACATCGGCAAAGCCTGGTTTTCCATTGGACCAGAGGGGAACCTTGTGTTGAGCTTGATAGAGATGTACGTAGCTGTTTTTCCCTCCTTTTATAGAGGTGTGGCGCAACAGCCAGGGCGGCTGACTTCGGAGCGCAGGGCTCATGGTTCGATCCCTAGACCAGGAGGCAGATCAGCTCAGTATCATGTGACTCTAGGCAATAGCTCACTTAATCTTCCTGACGGCTCCTAGCGCCTTGAGACCCTTATGGGTGATTAGTTTGCACTTTACAAATACCGGGTTTTACAGGTGCACTGATAATGTCAGCTGCAGAGGTCTGACGGGAAGATGGCCGCGTTGCAGTGGAACTCCAAGATGGCTGATCTGGGAAGTAGCAGGGGCCCTGAAATGAGGAAAGACTCCTGAGGGTAATCTCTGCCTCTCTTTTCCAGAGGCTGTGGAGGTGCTTCAGGTGGGCCCCCAATACGCCACTGATGAGAGACAGAGGAGATGGGCTCCCAAATCGGGAGGTAAGGACCGTGGCACCAAGGCTGAGAGCGGAATCCGCTGGACGGCCAGACACCTCTGGACTGAGGGCTGCGGCCTCCGACTTCTGGCCCCAGGGGCCCGCGTAGCTGGAAGGAGATAAAGCAGCTAAGACTCCAATGAGTGAGGCCTGCGGAAGATTGGTCTCACCAATAGACGGCCTAAGCTGTTATTTCCCCCCCCCCCCCCCCCCCTGCCTCTTCCTTTGAAGCATATAACTTTGGTGATGGTAGCAGAGTACTGAAGGCCTTGTGGTCTTCTGTCTGACCCCAAAATGGTTGCCCATGAGGACAATGCCTAATACAGGATCTATGGCTCTCCTGCCTGACTCGCCAATGGTGGTCCATCTAGACAAGCTGTGTACACTACTCTTTAGATCAGCGCCCCCTGCCCCCCCGCACCCCACACCCCCCCATCACTGAACCTGAATTTCAGAGTGGCTTCCTTTCACTTCACAAAACACTCTGTTGTGTCCCAAGGGTTCTCAAAACAATGTGCCTGTCCTTATAACAAGGTGAAATCTCCCTTTACTTCTGTTAATTGGAATAATCTTAGTAGTGGGTATGTTTTACTCCTACTACTGATTTCAGTGTCTACTGTCACGTTGTCTTTACCTATGCATTCCTAAAAACACGTGTGTGTGTACCTGTTAGTCCCTTGTGCAGTTCTTCCCTGTCACTCAACCCTTCTCTAGTGAAAAAAGGGGAAGGGGGGTTGGCAACGCCTCACGGGAGCAACCACCAAGGAGGATGTGTCAAACTGGTTCTCGCTTGACTCCCCACTATATCATCATCAGCAGTTGCCAACCATAAAAGTAAAGGGGATAAAAAATTGTGCTTTAGAAAAGAAACTCTATGTAGTAATGTGAATGACCCACCTGCGTGATAGGGCCTACCCTCCTGAATGTGAATTGTAGGACCTATTCGGTTAAGAAGAACTTGGCTCCAATAGCACTTTCCCTTTTATTCTTTGCCGTGTGCCTGTTCTAATAAAAACCAACATGTTTCATTGCCGCTTTATACATTACCGGCGATTTCATCAGGGTTGTGTTGGGGTCAGCGTACTTCCTGCACATATCATCGATTTTCTCCCTTTATTGTACCTGAATGCACATATGGAAATAAAAATGTAACACACACATCTCTGTTGCAATATGGTCATCGTGACTCAAAATGGTGTGCTCTGGCACCATTCCCAAAGAACCTTGTTATACATTACCAGGTAGCCTTATGTTGTAGTGCGTACCAGGCTCCCGTAGAAGAAATTGCTGTTAAAAGAACCCCCTTTATCCATAAGCGGGTTTGCGTGTTCGCCCTTGGGTCGATATCTAAAAACCGAGTAAGTTGTAATTAGTTGCTCATTATTCTACTCTGAAATTATTTAGCCGGTCATGATATGCTCATCCTGTTTCTCGGTCTAGCTATCATGGTCTCTGTATTTACCGGCTATGATATCCCGTACATACAGATTCGTCAACTACCCCTGTTGCTCGTAAGTTAACCAGAGCCCTGTCTTGCAACTACACTCGACAGTCTGTCCTCTCAATTGTGCCAAAGTTATTACCCAATCGAACTAGATTTCATTCTAATGCCTCTCATGCCTACGGCGTATATTTCTTCCTTACCGCGTGTGCAAGCTGATGTGGCCTCCGCTCACCCTTCTCGCTCGCGTTCTCTATGCCGGCGTTTGTATTTTAAACACGCCCGAAGCTGCGCTTCCGGGTCACGTGGTTGTTACTTTACGTGAAGGTGGCGTGGTGAAATGTGCTGGCGGATCGGCCATCTTGGAAAGGGTCCATAGTAGTGGTGTATCACCTCTGTATGTATCAACCTATCATTTGTAACTAAGTCTGGCTCGTTTTTGTTTGAGGACATGTTGTTTATTTATTTATCCCCGTGGTAAACTAGGTTATTTCCTTCATATCTATACTTCTGGGTGTATTGCTCCTAACCTAGTTTGTAGTCGTGTGGGGTCTTATCTCTCACTGTGGTGCACTAAAGACAGACTATGCTTATTTCTCTTAGGATCTACTATCTTTGTATACTTTCTGTGTATCATAGTGTCACTGATGTGGTCTGGTTCACTGAAATTTGTGCCATTCGATAGTATCGTTCAATCCCCGATCATCTGTACATTCTTCAAAAATCCAGCGGGCTTCCTTTTTGTGTAGAATGTTATCCATGTTGAATTGGTCCCCTCGTACATTTTCAATTACTATCCACCGCAGATCCCTGGGTTGATGTTGATGGTTCACAAAATGTTGTACCAGCTTCGTTGTCAGTTTCGCCGTTTTCAGAGTACTGAGATGCTCCTGAATTCTAATCTTTATTTTTCTGGATGTTAATCCAATGTAATGTAGATTACATGGACAAGTAAGTCTATAAATTACATTGGAGGTGTTACAATTACTGTAGGTGTTCAGGTGCCATTCTTTTCCGCTGGTTCTGGTGAATGATTTCACTTTGCTAGTCAACCCGCAAACTGTACAGCTACCGCACAGGTAGTGTCCTGGTGGAATATTGGTTTGTTTCACCACCGGAGCTGCACGCGAGTGGACCAGGCGGTCTCTCAGGCTTGAGGATCTTTTAAAAGCGAACCTGGGTTGTGGCATCGGCTTCAAATTGGTATCTAGTATGTGCCAATGTTTTTTGATGATTTGGCGGATCTTGGTGGAGTGGGGGCCAAAAGTGGTGACAACTGGTATACATTCTTTCTTTTCTCGAATGTGCTTTGTAAGTAAGGATTCTCTGGGGGTATTCAGTGCCCGTTTGCGTGCTTGTTTCACTATTTTAGTGGGATAAGCCCGGTTAGTTAGTTTTGCTGCTAGATCTTCTGATTGCTCTAGGTAGTTGGCTGTGGTAGAGCAATTTCTTCGGTACCTCATGAACTGTCCTGCTGGGAGGTTATCCCGGAGGGCTCTTGGATGGAATGATCTGTAGTGCAATAGTGAATTTTTGTCAGTGGGCTTCTGGTGGACCGTTGTTGTCAGTTTGTTGTCTGTTGCATGTATGTCCAAGTCCAAGTAGGTGGCCTTGTGTCGGTCAATGTTCCAGGTGAACCGGGAATACAGGATCTATGGCTCTCCTGCCTGACTCGACAATGGTGGTCCATCTAGACAAGCTGTGTACACTACTCTTTAGATCAGCGCCCCCTGCCCCCCCGCACCCCACACCCCCCCCATCACTGAACCTGAATTTCAGAGTGGCTTCCTTTCACTTCACAAAACACTCTGTTGTGTCCCAAGGGTTGCCTTTAAACCACAGGACACAGTAGTAAGGTCACAGGCCTTTATTCGTGGGTACAACAAGCCACCGCTCCTCTCAGCACAGAAGAGAGGCACCAACTGACTCTTCTTGGAACATGCACCACAGAGCACCATGACAACACATAAAGGTTGTATGTGAAACCTTAAACAAGCATATGTAAGCACAACACACTCCTCACTAGAGGTGCATAACTAAGCAAGACAATGCTGCTCGGAACCTTGCTTCGACTCCTGCCCATACTGTCCCCCTGCGCTGAAAGTGCCGCAGCATGCCAAGGTGAGAGCTTTGCCATTGGGCGGGATGATGCTCCGTTATTACGGCGCTTCGAGGCGCCACTTGAAAGACCAGGACCTCAATTGCAGGTTTGGCTGGACCAGCCACTAGCCGGTCTCAAACCACAGAAGAAAACCTCAAATGTTCTCGGTTTTCGTGCTGGAATCTCCTTGCAGCACACTTCCCACAACAGCGGCCTGCCTGACTCCATTATGGCCGTCGGGGAGAACACATCCAGGAAAAGATCTCGACATAACATGTCCAACCAACAGGTCTTTTATTGCTGCTTGGGACCTCTCTCTTGCCATGAGCCTCTTACTCAGACACCCCCCTTTTTTGCCTGTGATCAACTGGCTCTAACGCAGTGATCTCAACACCGGCCTGCCTCTCTCCAAGATGGCAGCCGCTTGAGACCGATCAAGAAAAATGAACCTGCAATACAGCGTTTTTCCTCAAATGAGATGCAAACCTCCCTCCCCTCTACGTATATCTCAGCTACCCCACCTTATGGAAGCCTGGTATGCCTTGTTAGGTTCCTGTAATGATACCACAGATACTCACCAGAACTCAAACAACTCAAGCCAACCTTCCTCAGACGACTGCTCAATCGCACCAGCTCATCATTTCGATGGCTCCAGGATCCGAGTCCCAGTTCCATCTACCGCTCTTCCTAAGACTATTACATGAGGTCTCCGTCAGACGCGGAGAGCACTGTGCATTTTGCAAGGCTGTGGACGACCACATGATGACCAACCTTACCCTAGCAATGGTTGCCTAGGTCAAACCAATAACCTCCCAACTGGCATCAGCCTCCAACATGACAACGACACCCGTTGCCACCAGCGACCCCCCTCCACCATCGCCCCGTTCCAGATCTGGTACCAATGCTCTCAAGCTCAAATACAGGGTACAGGGTGCGGAGAGGAAACGGTGTAAGTAGCGAGTGCGGTGTCTTTGTCTCCATGGTGTACAGAGCGAGAGGGAAGGGTGCTGTGTCTTTATTTGCAGACTGTACAGGGTGCGGAGAAGAAACAGTGTAAGTAGTAGTTGCCGTTTCTTTGTCTGCAGGCCGTACAGAGTGCAAGTAGAGAAAGGTGTAAGAAGGCAGGTGCTGTGACTAAAACATGTCTCTTTGTTTACAGTCTGTACAGAGGGCATGGAGGGGTGTTAGTAAGGACTGGATGCTATGCTTAACCTCTGTGTCTTTGTTTGCAGGCCGTACAGAGGGCGTGGAGGGGTGTTAGTAAGGAGCGGCTGCTATCATTACCCTCTCAGTGTCTTTGTTTGCAGGCCGAACAGAGGGCGTGGAGGGGTGTTAGTAAGGAGCGGATGCTATCATTAACCTCTCACTGTCCTTGTCTGCAGGCTGTACAGAGGGTGTGGAGGGGTGTTTGTAAGGAAAGGATGCATGGTTAACTGTTGTGTAGTTCCTATATTCCCAATAGGCTCTGCGCATTGGAATAGTATATCCTATATATTAGACGTAGGACTGAGGTTGACTAGGTCTCTATCGAATATACTAAACTTAATAGTGAGTGCAAGCTAGCTCAGAGGTCACTAGAAACTTTCTGACAACCGCATAAACATGACAACTTTGTTTCCCAAGAATAAGAAATATATCTCTAGAGTCACGGAAACAATAGATAAGTATTTCACTCAGTCAGTCGTGTATGCTTCGTTTCAACAGAGTTGCAGAGAAATAGAGAGATGGGCGTTTTCGATAAAAAGGGTTTATTGAACAGTCTTCTTTCTCATGCAAGAGAAGTGAACTGCTACAATCGTAATTCAGGCTGCAAAGTATAATGCGTACAGCGAGAACAATAATAAAAATACATACATAAATAACAATGACTAAAAATACTCAACTAGTGCTTTTAAAATACGCCTACCCCAATGTACCTAACCTAAGTCTAGTACGCGGGAAGAAGTAAGTATTGTGTAGCCTAGGTTTATTTTTCTTTTGTCAAAAATCTATCCAAGATTTCTCTAGGTTCTAATCAGCTCCATATCTTAGGTAGAGGGAAGGAGGTCTGGTATCTCTGTCTCGGGACTCGATTTCCCAAAACCCCGCAAGGGGAGCTTGGCAACACTGGAGCTGTATTCTCGGCAGGAGAAGGGCAGCTTCTTGATCAGTGCGTCAGCTGGAGGGTCGGCTTCCTTTGGCACTTGCTGTAGCGAGCTGCGTTGGGCAAGTAGATAGTCGAACTGCTCCGAACCACTGTGTCGTGCTAGAGCAAGTGAAGGTATATAGGAGATGTGTGGCTCACTGGTTAGAGGAGGCAGACCTGGAAGCAGAGGTCAGCCCGGGACCAGGGTTCTATTCCCGGCTCGGCGGGGTCTTGAGTCCTAAAATGTCCATGGACTCGACAATTCTCACTCCGGTGCCTACTCGATTCACGGGTTCACACTCTGCGACTCTGGGCAATAGCTTGCTTAATCTCCACAACGACCCCTCGCGGCGGGATGCCTGGCTTTCACCTTGCGGATACCCTGCTGGGGTTATCTCACAGGGGAATACCAGGACGGGTTCCCTAAGCAAGCGCTTAGAAACCACTCGTCATTTGCGCTATATAAATTCCTGTACATTTACATTTACCTTGAAGGTGTCTAGGAATGCCATAGTTTGACGTAAAGTCGGGCATAATAATGTCAGGAAAGAACCCGTAGGGAATAGTTGTTCTTTGCAAAGTACCTGAGTTCTTGGACAAATCAATATTCAAACAAGGGGAAGTTCCCTAACTGCTTAAGCCGATTTTCCAAGAAATCGTTGTGACGTTTGGTACGGGTGGAAGTAGCCATGCCTGTTTTTGGTCTGCATAAATTATGTCTAAATAAGGGTTTGATTTCTATGCCTATATTAGGGCAACATGATCTGTACCTATATAAGGGCATGAATCAGGAAAATTCACTCGGAGCCTAAAACGCCACACAACATAACCTCTGTGTCTTTGTTTAAAGGCTGTGCCGGATATGAGAAGAGAATGGTGTAAGGAGAAGAGTGCTGTGATTAAAAATTTTATATTTGTCTGCAGTCTGTATAGAGGGCTAACAGAGGTGTTAGTAAGGAGCAAATGCTATGCTATGCTATGCTATTAACCTCTCAGTGTCTTTGTTTACAGGCTGTAGAGAGGGTGTGGAGGGGTATTTGGAAGGAGCGGATGCTATCAATAACCTCTCTGTGTCTTTGTTTACAGGCTGTACAGAGGGTGTGGAAGGGTGTTTCTAAAGAGTGGATGCTATAGTTAATCTCTCTGTGTCTTTGTTTACAGGCTGTACAGAGGGTGTGGAGGGGTGTTTGTAAGGAGTGGATACTATGGTTAACCTCTCAGTGTCTTTGTTTACAGGCTGTACAGAGGGTGTGGAGAGGTGATTGTAAGGAGTGGATGCTATAGTTAACCTCTCTGTGTCTTTGTTTACAGGCCATACAGAATGCTTTGGAGGGGTGTTAGTAAGGAGCGGATGCTATGGTTAACCTCTCAATGTTTTTGTCTGCAGGCCGTACAGAAGGCGTGGAGGGGTGTTAGTAAGGAGCGGATGCTATCATTAACCTCTATACGTCTTTGTTTACAGGCTGTACAGAGGGTGTGGAGGTGTTTTTGTAAGAAGTGGATTCTATAGTTAACCTCTCTGCGTCTTTGTTTACAGGCTGTACAGAGGGTGTGGAGGGGTGTTTGTAAGGAGTGGATGCTATAGTTAACCTCCCTGCGTCTTTGTTTACAGGCTGTACAGAGGGTGTGGAGGGGTGTTTGTAACGAGTGGATGCTATTGTTAACCTCTATGCATCTTTGTTTACAGGCTGTACAGAGGGTGTGGAGGGGTGTTTGTAAGGAGTGGATGCTATAATTTACCTCTCTGTGTCTTTGTTTACAGGGTGTACAGAGGGTGTGGAGGGGTGATTGTAAGGAGTGGATGCTATAGTTTACCTCTCTGTGTCTTTGTTTACAGGGTGTACAGAGGGTGTGAAGGGGTGTTTGTACAGAGTGGATGCTATCATTAATCTCTCAGTGTCTTTGTCTGCAGGCTGTATAGAGGAAGTGGAGGGGTGTTAGTAAGGAGCGGATGCTATGGTTAACCTCTCAATGTTTTTGTCTGCAGGCCGTACAGAAGGCGTGGAGGGGTGTTAGTAAGGAGCGGATGCTATCATTAACCTCTATACGTCTTTGTTTACAGGCTGTACAGAGGGTGTGGAGGTGTTTTTGTAAGAAGTGGATTCTATAGTTAACCTCTCTGCGTCTTTGTTTACAGGCTGTACAGAGGGTGTGGAGGGGTGTTAGTAAGGAGCGGATTCTATGGTTAACCTCTCAGTGTCTTTGTTTACAGGCTGTACAGAGGGTGTGGAGGGGTGATTGTAAAGAGTGGATGCTATAGTTAACCTCTCTGTGTCTTTGTTTACTGGCTTTACGGAGGGTGTGGAGGGGTGTTAGTTAGGAGCGGATGCTATCATTAACCTCTATATGTCTTTGCTTACAGGCTGTACAGAGGGTGTGGAGGGCTGATTGTAAGGAGTGGATGCTATAGTTTACCTCTCTGTGTCTTTGTTTACAGGCTGTACAGAGGGTGTGGAGGGGTGCTTGTAAGGAGCGGATACTATGGTTAACTTCTCAGTGTCTTTGTTTACTGGCTGTACAGAGGGTGTGGAGGGGTGATTATAAGGAGCGGATGATATGGTTAACCTCTCAGTGTCTTTGTTTACTGGGTGTACAGAGGGTGTGGAGGGGTGTTAGTAAGGAGCGGATGCTATAGTTAACCTCTCTGCGTTTTTGTTTACAGGCTGTACAGAGGGCGTGGAGGGGTGTTTGTAAGGAGTGGATGCTATAGTTAACCTCTCTGAGTCTTTGTTTACAGGCTGTACAGAGGGTGTGGAGGGGTGTTAGTAAGGAGTGGATGATATGGTTAACCTCATTGTCTTTGTTTACAGGCTGTACAGAGGGCGTGGAGGGGTGTTAGTAAGGAGCGGATGCTATCATTAACCTCTCTGCATCTTTGTTTACAGGCTGTACAGAGGGTGTGGAGGGGTGTTTGTAAGGAGTGGATGCTATAGTTAACCTCTCTGCGTCTTTGTTTACAGGCTGTACAGAGGGTGTGGAGGGGTGTTTGTAAGGAGTGGATGCTATAGTTAACCTCTATGCATCTTTGTTTACAGGCTGTACAGAGGGTGTGGAGGGGTGTTTGTAAGGAGTGGATGCTATAGTTAACCTCTCTGCGTCTTTGTTTACAGGCTGTACAGAGGGTGTGGAGGGGTGTTTGTAAGGAGTGGATGCTATAGTTAACCTCTACGCATCTTTGTTTACAGGCTGTACAGAGGGTGTGGAGGGGTGTTTGTAAAGAGTGGATGCTATAGTTAATCTCTCTGTGTCTTCGTTTACAGGCTGTACAGAGGGTGTGGAGGGGTGTTAGTAAGGAGTGGATGATATGGTTAACCTCATTGTCTTTGTTTACAGGCTGTACAGAGGACGTGGAGGGGTCTTAGTAAGGAGCGGATGCTATCATTAACCTCTCTGCATCTTTGTTTACAGGCTGTACAGAGGGTGTGGAGGGGTGTTTGTAAGGAGTGGATGCTATAGTTAACCTCTCTGCGTCTTTGTTTACAGGCTGTACAGAGGGTGTGGAGGGTTGTTTGTAAGGAGTGGATGCTATAGTTAACCTGTGGAAAAGTAAATTTTGCCATGTTCTGTGTCCCTACGTGTCCCCCATCTTATGTTATGTGTGCATGATTAATATGCATATGTATCCCCCATGTTTGATTAAAGACGCAATTACAGTTGTGTCCATCCCTAGTATGCCAGTTTCCAGTTCTCGTGAAAGCTACGAGTATTAGGCCTATGTAAAGTTACGTTGCCACGTTTCCCAGTGTGCACGCTATTTCATTGTAAAGTCCCCGTTTCTAGGCCTCAAAAGGGCCCGGACACCAGATTCAGCTCCTGTCTCCTGAGCCCTCGCTGAGGAGCGATACAGCCCCCACCTGTGTTCCTGACCCTTCACTTACTTCCTGCCTCACAGTGCCCGGTTCAGCCTGGCTCTGCCTACGAGTCTGCCAAGAGTATGTTATGATTCTAGTTATCAGTCCAGCCCTCCTTCTCTGCATTCCTAAACTACTGAATCGCATCAATAGTTTCCGTCACAGTCTAGCCTTTACATCTCCATGTAAGAGAAATACTGTATTAATGGTCATTTAATATTCTTCATCACGCACTACATGTAGAATAATGCATGCACCAGTCTTAGAGTCTGTTAGCCTTTACCCCGATACCTTTTAGTTTATATCAACATGTTCTCTAAACATCAGATACTAGATAATGTTTAGGTACATGTTGCCCTGACTCTCCAGACTTCAGTCTCTGCTCCTAGCGCAGAAGTCATAGCCCCCAGCTTCTCCTAGTAACACGTCATTGTCAGTTTGCGCGCACCATTAGGTTAGAGGTCCCGGCTCCTTAGGTAGCCCCCTCCATGTTTCCGCCCCATTTATGACATATTCCGTTACGTTTTCATCACATGTCTATGTATACGCCTCCTGTTACACCTCTTTTCACCCTTATCTTTAGCGACTGCTATTGACCACCCCCACTGCTCCGCCTATTGTATGTATTGCAATTGCAACTGTTTTAGTATATATGCTTGTGTACTGTTATTTAAGTTAGCGCGCTCATCCCAGATCCAGCCCCGGCAGCTGCCGGGCTCTGCCATCCCATTCCTGTGCAGGTTGTCCTGTTCCTGTCCTTTATGCTGTATTAAACCTGCAAACTCCTACTACCTCGAATCTTGACTCTTATTTATTGAGCTATCTGTTATTACTATGTCCAGTAAAACCTAGATCCGGTATTATTTATTTATATACCACATAATGGCGCCCGAACAGGGACTTGCCCTTTCGCCATGCGCCGGTGAAGCCACGCCGGCCCCCTGACCCTCTGCAGCCGTGACGGAACCATACCGTGCACGTGCAGATATTTCTGCTTCAAGTATCCCTCAGGCCCACGGAGGAGACGGAGGTTGCGGTCCAGCATCCAGACGAGGCGGTGGAGGAACGCGGCGAGTCCCGACCAGAGCCCAAGCCGAGAGTCCAAGGTCCGAGGTATCCGGAGGCCCACCCGTAACAGAAGTCCGAAGTTCGTCCGTCCGGCGTCGAAGCAGTCCAGTCCAGTCCGAGGCCTTCCGTTCTTGCTGCCCGGTGAGTACCGTTGCTGGGGAGTATCTAGACAGGGTCAATCTAATTGTCTCTGGTCCGTGGGGTTTGGTGGTACACAGATCCCAAAACGAAGTGTCCACTCCGGTGGATGCGGGTCCTGACGTGTCTCTTTATGAGACCGGTAAGTTTCGTACTGTTTTAGCAGTGCATCTAGTTTCTGTTCTAGTCAGTTCTGTTCTCGAGAAAATCATGTATTCTGTTTTCCGTATTCCAGGTAGTATTCTGTTCGAACTGTTATTTTAAATGTTCTTCATGTATTTTAATGTCGTGGTATGAGAGTGGTGTAATTATCGTGTTCATTGTGTATTGTATTGTGTCTAGATTACAGTCCAGTCATGCCGTGGTTTTCCAAACTACGTCAGTTAAGAACTAGAAAAGGTCTGTTAGAAGAAGCAGTTCCTGTCCCGCCTAGGGACAGTCCAGGTCATTTTATGTATCAGAAGCATGGCATAAGTGCCATATTATATCTAGATTTATGGGTAGAGTATACCAAACAGTTAGAAGAAAAGTATAGATGGCCCGTATCGGGTACATGGGATGCCGAGTGCATCATGCGAGTAGAAGAAGCATTATGGAAAAAGAAAGCCAGACAGTCACAGAAAGATGCCATCGAGTTATGGCGCAAAGAATCTCATAAAAGAACCGAAAAAGAAATCAGAAAGTCAGAATTAAGTAGAGAATCCTTAGAACGAGCCCACGAAAGGGAATTAATCGAGATAGGTGAACGAGTCAAAACCGAACAGTCAGATAGACAGAGGCATGCCCTTATTAAGGGTATGTATCCTCTTCTTGCCGAGGGCTTGCCAAAAGCGACCCCGGAGGCATCCAGTAATTTTCCGCCACCATTAGTTCCGACCAAGCTACGTCACAAACCGACCGCAGCTGATATTTTCATCTCGTCCTACTTGGACGACACGGTTCCAGAATATGCAAATCCCGTTCCGCCAGTCCCTGTAAATAATGTAAATCCTGCTCCTCCAGACACCGGAGTACCTGCTACGGTACCCCCGGTCCTGCCTACATTACAATTTCCCACTCTGCCAGCACGAAGAGTATCAGTCGACGATTCCAGTTTAGGGGCCGCAGGAGGAGGTCCTCCTGGTACCCCGCCACCACACCAACGTTTAACGTTAGTCGAGTTACATGAGTGTGCGTTACAGCGTACGCCCAAATATAAGTCCGTTGCAGATATCCGACGAGCTCTTACTGAATGCCGCTATGATCCAGTTGCAGGTGATGATAGTACAGTTATATATTCCATCCGTGTAAGACGGGTGACCGGGTATTTGGACACCCTACCGAATATGAAAGAAGATCTAGACAGAATATATCGTTTCATCCGTACAGGGGATGGTCCAGAAAGTATTGGCGAAGCCATGTCTCAAAGGAAAGCTGAGATCCAGCTCATGCTATTAAAGTTTCTGATTAATTGTTTAATAAGGGAACAAGATTATCCGACCAAAGATCCGGCCGAAATGAGAATCCTGACAAGGTGGAGTGATAATATAGCCGAGGGTAAGCACAGAACCATCAGTAGTATAGAGAGTATGTACAAGAGAATTCGTAAGGAAATAATAAAGTTACACGAACAACGTAAAGCAGCACAAGTAAGCGAGAAAGAAAATGACTCTTCTACTGAAGAGGTAGAGGACGAGAATCCCGTCAGAATAGCGTATGTAGGAAAATCTAGATTTCCAGACCGCCATTTACGCCTAGAACACAAGTCAGTTTTTCATCACCCAGCACCAGAACAAGGTTCTCTAGAACAAGTATTTCAAGCTACCGATCATATTCTGAAATCACGAATCGGTTATAGTGAGTTAAGTACTATGCATGAACAAGAATTAGCTCGATCAACAGTCCGATGGATTACTGATTCTACCACTTTTCCAGACGAAATAGTGGCACACATGTTTCTGAAATTGCCCCCAGCCGAGCAGCGACTGGTGGGTATGTATATGATCCAGCACCTCATTACTCTGTATGAGGGTCAACATTCTGATCCAGGTCCGTTACACGATGTCCTGAACGAGTTACTCCAGTATAGATGGAAAGGTTTAGGTACCGATTTAATTAGTGTCATTCTAGAACAGCGCCACAAATATAGAACGTTTTTGAACCCGCATTTTGTTCATGTCTCACCCCCAGAAAGTAAACCGTTTTACATAGACAGACAGAATCCATTACGAGAAGTACACCCAGTCAGGACAACAGATGGTGAAATGCAACGAGTGTTTGTTTACACTCCGATTACAAAGATGGAACTCTTAGAGATGAAGAAATTAATTCCTTGTCACGACAAAGATCCAGCAGGGTTCCACCGAGAATTAAAAGACATGCTCCGTATGGGAGAATACACGTATCCAGATATTATTAAAATGCTAAAGGTCCTGTTGCCCGCAGGGGTATACGAGAAACTCAAGGAAAAAGAATGGGAGGTGGGAGAGAAAAAGATCGATTGGGCAGTTTTAGAAGCTGAAGATAAGATACGAGTACCAGGTACCGGTCTTGGAGAGAAATGTAAAGAATTACCAGAACTGTTAATACAAGTTTTGCCCAGATTATTAGCAACTAAAAAGGAAGACTGGGATGCAATCTCAGCCTGTAAACAGAAACAAGATGAAGATACTAGTGATTTTTATTCTAGATTTAAGAAATGCTTTATTATAAACAGTGGCCTCAAGACGAGTAGCGAGTCGTACCCTCATCTTTTTGTTACTAAATTAGTCGAGAATTCAAGTCCACAAGTTAAGAATCGAGTTTTGAAAGTCGAAAGTACATGGCAAGCTAGTACCCCGTCCCAGATGTTACAGATGCTCCAGTACCACCAGAATAGAATCAGAGAAGAGCAAGATCACGAGAGAAAACGTATGAAAGACACGAAAATGAAAGTACTAGTTGCACAATCTGTTCCTCAGGACGGTCAGAAGAGGGATCCGACTCAAGCCAGTCATCCTGCAGCTCCCGTTAAAGGGACATGCAATTATTGTAAACAGCCAGGTCATTTCATAAACGAGTGTGCAGTTCTGAAACACAATATAGCTACTGGTAAAACTAAAGAAAGACCACGTCCGCCTAGACAAGAACAAGTTTCACAGACTTCTCAGCCACAGAATGCACAACAGACAGTTCCAGCACCGCAGCCTATTGCTGCAACACAGCATGTTACACAGCAGATGTACCAGTATGCTCAGTCAGAGTATCCAGAGTATCAACAGTATTCATGAAACAGCCTAGAGAGGGAGGTAGGCTTGCCTCTCATCGAGATTCCTGTAGATCAAGAAGGTCCCTATGTTCATAGTCAGGTACTAGGGAAAGACAGAAAGTTTCTGATTGATACAGGGGCAAGTAGGACGACCATTAGTCACGCCGAAGTTCCAGGGGCTCCGCTCTCAGGCTCTAGAAATGTTTCCCTTGGATTTTCAGGAAAGCCTATTGTAAACGAGATATCTAAGCCAGTTACTCTAGAAGTAGGTCCATTGTCCCGCACTACTGATCTGTTACTTACGAAGTCATGTCCAGAAAATCTGTTAGGTATTAAAACACTGAAAGAATTAGGTGCAGTCATATGTTGTTCCCCAGAGGGAATACGATTGTTTTTACGTGACTTCAAGGGTCACTATGTATTACGAGATTTTGATCCGAGATTGTCTAATGTTCCGCAGCATCTATGGGCGCAAGGTCCAACTGATGTAGGTTATATGCAAATCACACCCCATCGTGTGACTCTCAAACCAGGTGTAGTCCTACCACGAATCAGACAGTACAGATTACCACCTGAGGCTGTAGCAGCCTTATCCAAAATTATTGACGAGCTCATGGCTCAAGGAGTAGTTGTAGAAACTGACTTCAATGTATGTAATTCTCCGATCATTCCAGTCATGAAACGTACTGATCCAAATGCACCCCCAGTATATCGATTAGTGATTGACCTTCGAGAACTCAATAAATGTATTATTCCCCAGTATCCAGTTGTTCCAGATATTTCTTCCCTATTGACAGCCATTGACTCTGAGGCAACATTTTTTACAGTCATAGACCTCAAGAACGCGTTTTTCAGTGTCCCCATTCATCCAGACAGCCAGTTTCTTTTCGGATTTTGTTTAAATGGAAGGAGCTATATGTTCACACGAGCTCCTCAAGGTTTCACAGAAAGTCCTAGTATTTATAGTCAAGCACTTAAGAGACAACTAGACAACATTCACATGCCAAAAGACACTGTCCTGCTCCAGTATGTCGATGATCTACTGATCACAGCCCGTTCTGAACGTGCTTGCGAGCGAGCATCACTTACAGTCTTGTATTTCCTTGCCGAGATGGGGCACAAGGTGTCCCCTTCGAAGCTTCAATTCTGTGTACAGCAAGTGATCTACTTAGGCCACTTACTGTCCAAGTGGGGTAGGCAGTTGACACCAGACCGTATCCAGTTAATAGCGAGTCTTCCTCAACCCAAGACACAGAAGGAGGTACGTGCTTTTATCGGCCTTACTTCTTATTGCAGACAATGGATTCCTCAGTATGCATTTCTAGCTAAGCCACTGATACAGTTAACGACACAGGAGGCAGCCGTATCGACTGTCCTCCCTTGGACATCTGAACATACACTTAGTTTCAATGAGTTAAAGAAAGCTTTATGCCAAGCTCCAGTTCTAGCTACACCGAACTACAGTAAGCCTTTTACACTTTTCGTCACAGAACGCGAAGGTACAGCATTATCTGTTCTTACACAAGATCAAGCAGGACAATACAAGCCCTGTGCTTATTTTTCGAGCACACTAGATCCTGTAGCCCAGGCTCTGCCTGCGTGCCTCAAGTCAGTTGCAGCCACAGCACTAGCTATCAGACAAAGTGATTCCATAGTATTAGGACATTCCTTGACAGTACAAGTTCCACACTCCGTGGAAGTTCTTTTAAACCGAACACAGACTCAGCACTTGACAATTGCACGTTTAACAGGTTATGAATTGACACTGTTCCAGCCACACATAGAAATCAGACGCTGCAACGTTCTAAATCCTGCTACACTGTTACCGTCAGTTAATTCGAATCCTGCCACACACGACTGTGTGGAAGTAGTTAATATTATGACTAAGCCAAGACAAGATCTGACAGACATCCCATTACCAGATCCCGACCTGACACTTTATGTGGATGGTTCATGTATGAGAACAAGTACAGGAGAACTAGTAGCCGCGTATGCAGTGACTACTGACACTGAAGTTATAGAAACACACCGTATTGACACCCTGTCTGCTCAAGCAGCAGAGCTAGTTGCTCTGACACAAGCCTGCATACACGCCAAGAACCTGAAAGTTAATGTTTATACAGATTCACGCTACGCATTCGGAGTTGTACACGACTTCGGAGTGCTCTGGCAGGAGAGAGGTTTCATGACTTCTCATGGAACCAAGATTCAGCATGGTCTCCTTATTCAAGCTCTGTTAGATGCCATACATTTACCGACAGCTATCGCTATCATGAAATGCAAAGCACATACGAAAGTTACTGACATTATTTCCCAAGGTAATGATCTAGCAGATCGCACAGCCAAGCTTACAGCACAGACTCCAGACATTTCAGTTAATCCGACACAGACACCTACTCCAGATTCAACTACCTGTATGACAGTTAAGGACCCTACTCAAGATGTCATAGATATCCAGTTACATGCTACCCCCGATGAAATCAAGAAATGGTCCGAACAAGGAGGGGTCCAGACAGATCAGGGATGGGTAACGAAGGGTAGAGCCACATGGTTTCTCCCCGACTCTATGGTTCAAGTCATTATCAATACCGCACATAGTCCAGCACATTTAGGAGAAAAAGCTATGTTAGACAGTATCCAGAACATTTGGTTCAATAAACATTTACGAGCTGCAGCCAAGCAGAAAGTCCGTACCTGTATGATATGTTGCCAGTTTAATCCAGGTAAAAGTGTCCCGGTGGAACAAGGTGGATTCCAGCCCCCTGACCACCCTTTTGAAGTCCTCCAGATGGATAATATTCAGATGGAGCGATGTCGAGGTTTCAAGTATGTCCTTGTAGTGGTATGTGCTTTATCCAGGTGGACAGAGGCATATCCAGTTCCAGATTACACAGCCACGACCACTGCCAAGCAGTTGGTTCGTGAATTCTTCCCCCGCTACGGACTCCCTAGAGTCGTATATTCTGATAACGGCCAGCCATTCTCATCCGAGCTCATGAAACATGTTTCCCTTTTGTTAGGGTACCAGTGGAAGTTCCATTGTGTACGCCATCCTGAAGCAGCCGGTCTCGTAGAGAGACATAATCAGACCCTGAAAATCCGTATTGCCAAAATATGTAAAGAGAAAGGTGTAGACTGGCTAGTAGCTCTGCCAGTCGCTTTGTTTTATATGCGCATGGTCGCACATTCCAGATCAGGTCTGTCCCCGTATGAGGTCGTATTCGGCCGCCCCCCTAATATGTGGGGTACACCTAGACCCCGAAGTATTACCGATGTTTCAAGTAATATGCTGACAGATTACCTAGCTTCCTTGATGTCTGCCCTACACTCTTGTCGTTCACAGGTTGCCGCCGCATTTCCAGACAATACCGAGGTGGCACCGCATGAGATCGTTCCCGGAAATCTGGTTCTTGTCCGGAATTTTGATCGTTCAAGTCCGCTGGAGCCCCGCTGGAAGGAGCCCAAACAGGTCCTCCTGGCCACCCGTACTGCCGTCAAGCTGGAAGGCAGGAAGGGCTGGGTCCACCTGTCTCATGTGAAAAGATTTTACGGACTAAAGACTGTTTTAAAGAACATTTCCGAGGATTTTAAAGACTGCCAAAGTACTATTCTTAAGGACTGTCCCGCAAAAGACAATGATACTAAACCCTCCCTGTTAGAGAAAACTCCGCAACAGGAGTATAAGCTAAAATTAAGGTCTAGTAAAATAAGTCAGCCAGTTTGATTGTCTAAGTCCTCCCCTAGGTGAAACGGTTAGACCGGTTTCTGACATGTATTAAATAGACCCCCATAGTGAGAGAGTTAGTCAAAACTCAATCCGATGTATCGTTTTTCTAAGTTTCATATTGTTTTTCAGCCTTATGACTACCTGCACAGGTTATGCATTTTATTTGTGTTTTCCAGTTTCTCATGTAAATAAGTCTTCTATTGTTACAGTAGAGCACACGTTTAGTGATCTGCCTCCTCATGAACTATCTTATCGTCTTGCTATGCGTAATAATTCCTTTATCCGCATGTTACATTATTCACACCAGACCAGCAATGCCACTAATTGTTGGGTGTGTGGTCGACTCCCCCCTTTCCAGACACCGAAGGGAGTTCTGCCACTCTTTCCTTATCCATTTTCACATAATGGTTCGTGTGGAGCATGGTCCACGTTAACGTCATCCTCAACAGATATGTCTTTTCTTAACAGGTCTTCCCCACAGAACAGGGTTAGATCTAGAGAATGAAGTTTATAATTTAGGTAATTATTCTTCGAATTTCATGGTCCTGAATGTTCAGTCTGATACTACTCCAGACTTACCTGCTATGTCAGTATTACCAGTCAAAGGCGAATTATGTGTCCGAAAGAATGGTTCCGTACATGTAGGACATAGTGATTGTACTACTATTGTCAAGTATAGTGACAGTAGGAAATCTATTTTTAAAGCTTCACGTCATTCTTATTTTGTTTGTGGTCAGACCGCATATGTTCGTCTGCCCCTCGATTGGGAGGGAACCTGTTACATTGCCTTCCTACTGCCACCAGTTTTTCTAGCCCCACCTGACTATCATAGGAATTCCCACCTAGTACATACAAGACACAAAAGAGACCTCCCGATTGTCGATTATACTGAAACTGCTCTAGAACAATATATAGATATCAATAAAGGTGTCTTTCCTTATTTAGGTACTGTTGTGAATAGTAAACTGATACGTAGATTAACGAGAACCCTTGAAGCAGTAGTGATTGAGACTACTTCTGCTCTAGGTAACTTAACCGAAGAGCAATCCTTTATGAGAATTGTCGTGCTCCAGAATCGTCTCGTCCTTGACGTCATACTGGCCGATAGGGGCGGGGCATGTAGAGTCATCGGATCTAGTTGCTGCATTTTCATTCCTAATAACGCACCGTCTGTTTATTCAGCTATAACCAGACTCCATAAAATTGCCCATATGTTACACCAAGATCCAGGCACCTGGACATGGTCCGGTTGGTTCTGGAATATAATTTCCGCCTGGGGATGGAAAGTATTGTCATTTCTGGGTATTGCAGTAGCGATCATATTCAGTTGCTGCCTCTGTTTACAATGTGGCCCTGCGATTTGTGGCATTTGCGCTTCCTCTTGTATTCCTAGTCCCAAGTCCCGTTCTAAATCCCGTTCCAAGAAAATTCGAGACGAGCAAATGATACTGTATGAAATGATAGATGGTATCATGAATATTGATGTTTCCTGATGGAAACGTAGTGGCAAGGAGGGAATGTGGAAAAGTAAATTTTGCCATGTTCTGTGTCCCTACGTGTCCCCCATCTTATGTTATGTGTGCATGATTAATATGCATATGTATCCCCCATGTTTGATTAAAGACGCAATTACAGTTGTGTCCATCCCTAGTATGCCAGTTTCCAGTTCTCGTGAAAGCTACGAGTATTAGGCCTATGTAAAGTTACGTTGCCACGTTTCCCAGTGTGCACGTTATTTCATTGTAAAGTCCCCGTTTCTAGGCCTCAAAAGGGCCCGGACACCAGATTCAGCTCCTGTCTCCTGAGCCCTCGCTGAGGAGCGATACAGCCCCCACCTGTGTTCCTGACCCTTCACTTACTTCCTGCCTCACAGTGCCCGGTTCAGCCTGGCTCTGCCTACGAGTCTGCCAAGAGTATGTTATGATTCTAGTTATCAGTCCAGCCCTCCTTCTCTGCATTCCTAAACTACTGAATCGCATCAATAGTTTCCGTCACAGCCTTTACGTCTCCATGTAAGAGAAATACTGTATTAATGGTCATTTAATATTCTTCATCACGCACTACATGTAGAATAATGCATGCACCAGTCTTAGAGTCTGTTAGCCTTTACCCCGATACCTTTTAGTTTATATCAACATGTTCTCTAAACATCAGATACTAGATAATGTTTAGGTACATGTTGCCCTGACTCTCCAGACTTCAGTCTCTGCTCCTAGCGCAGAAGTCATAGCCCCCAGCTTCTCCTAGTAACACGTCATTGTCAGTTTGCGCGCACCATTAGGTTAGAGGTCCCGGCTCCTTAGGTAGCCCCCTCCATGTTTCCGCCCCATTTATGACATATTCCGTTACGTTTTCATCACATGTCTATGTATACGCCTCCTGTTACACCTCTTTTCACCCTTATCTTTCGCGACTGCTATTGACCACCCCCACTGCTCCGCCTATTGTATGTATTGCAATTGCAACTGTTTTAGTATATATGCTTGTGTACTGTTATTTAAGTTAGCGCGCTCATCCCAGATCCAGCCCCGGCAGCTGCCGGGCTCTGCCATCCCATTCCTGTGCAGGTTGTCCTGTTCCTGTCCTTTATGCTGTATTAAACCTGCAAACTCCTACTACCTCGAATCTTGACTCTTATTTATTGAGCTATCTGTTATTACTATGTCCAGTAAAACCTAGATCCGGTATTATTTATTTATATACCACAAACCTCTATGCATCTTTGTTTACAGGCTGTACAGAGGGTGTGGAGGGGTGTTTGTAAAGAGTGGATGCTATAGTTAATCTCTCTGTGTCTTTGATTACAGGCTGTACAGAGGGTGTGGAGGGGTGTTTGTAAGGAGTGGATACTATGGTTAACCTCTCAGTGTCTTTGTTTACAGGCTGTACAGTGGGTGTGGAGGGGTGATTGTAAGGAGTGGATGCTATAGTGAACCTCTCTGTGTCTGTGTTTACAGGCCATACAGAATGCTTTGGAGGGGTGTTAGTAAGGAGCGGATGCTATGGTTAACCTCTCAATGTCTTTGTCTGCAGGCCGTACAGAAGGCGTGGAGGGGTGTTAGTAAGGAGCGGATACTATCATTAACCTCAATACGTCTTTGTTTACAGGTTGTATAGAGGGTGTGGAGGGGTGATTGTAAGAAGTGGATGCTATAGTTAACCTCTCAGTGTCTTTGTCTGCAGGCTGTACAAAGGGTGTGGAAGGGTGTTAGTAAGGAGCGGATGCTATGGTTAACCTCTCAGTGTCTTTGTGTACAGGCTGTACAGTGGGTGTGGAGGGGTGATTGTAAGGAGTGGATGCTATCATTAACGCCTCAGTGTCTTTATTTACAGGCTGTACAGAGGGCATGGAGGGGTGTTAGTAAGGAGTGGATGCTATAGTTAATCTCTCTGCGTCTTTGTTTAAAGGCTGTACAGAGGGTGTGGAGGGGTGATTGTAAGGAGTGGATGCTATAGTTTACCTCTCTGTGTCTTTGTTTACAGGGTGTACAGAGGGTGTGGAGGGGTGTTTGTAAAGAGTGGATGCTATCATTAATCTCTCAGTGTCTTTGTTTGCAGGCTGCATAGAGGAAGTGGAGGGGTGTTAGTAAGGAGCGGATGCTATGGTTTACCTCTCAATGTTTTTGTTTGCAGGCCGTACAGAAGGCATAGAGGGGTGTTAGTTAGGAGCGGATGCTATCATTAACCTCTATACGTCTTTGTTTGCAGGTTGTACAGAGGGTGTTGAGGGGTGATTGTAAGGAGTGGATGCTACAGGTAACCTCTATGTGTTTTTGTCTGCTGCCCATACAGAGGGCATGGAGGGGTGTTAGTAAGGAGTGGATGCTATAGTTAACCTCTCAGTGTCTTTGTTTACAGGCCATACAGAATGCTTTGGAGGGGTGTTAGTAAGGAGCGGATGCTATGGTTAACCTCTCAATGTCTTTGTCTGCAAGCCGTACAGAAGGCATGGAGGTGTGTTAGTAAGGAGCGGATGCTATCATTAACCTCTATACGTCTTTGTTTACAGGTTGTACAGAGGGTGTGGAGGTGTTTTGTAAGAAGTGGATGCTATAGTTAATCTCTCTGCGTCTTTGTTTACAGGCTGAACTGAGGGTGTGGAAGGGTGTTAGTAGGGAGCGTATGCTATGGTTAACCTCTCAGTGTCTTTGTGTACAGGCTGTACAGAGGGTGTGGAGGGGTGATTGTAAGGAGTGGATGCTATAGTTTACCTCTCTGTGTCTTTGTTTACAGGGTGTACAGAGGGTGTGGAGGGGTGTTTGTACAGAGTGGATGCTATCATTAATCTCTCAGTGTCTTTGTCTGCAGGCTGTATAGAGGAAGTGGAGGGGTGTTAATAAGGAGCGGATGCTATGGTTAACCTCTCAATGTTTTTGTCTGCAGGCCGTACAGAAGGCGTGGAGGGGTGTTAGTTAGGAGCGGATGCTATCATTAACCTCTCTGTGACTTTGCCTGCAGGCCGTACAGAGGGCGTGGAGGGGTGTTAGTAAGGAGGGCACGCTATGGTTAACCTCTTATTGTCTTTGCTTGCAGGCTGTACAGATTATGATTGGCCTGCTTTGCGTCTTCTCTGCAGTGGTGTCCTGCTTCATTCAAAATGGGCCCGTGTTCTACACCGGGAGCGGATTCTGGACTGGGGTCCCGGTGAGTAGATGCTGAGGGTGGGACTATAAAAGGGGGTGGACCAGACTTGTGAAACAAGATTATTGAAGGGGAGGAACTTGGAGTGAATGTTATCTCAGTCAAACACTTGAAGGGAACCTAAGATTCTGCTTTTCATGGCCATGGGATCTAGCTGGCAGTTTATAGGTTAAAGCATCCTTCCCCCTGTTTTCACTCTGAGCTGGAGCACCCCCTCACTGAAAGGGGTCAGCCTCACCCTGAACGAGAGCTCTGAGAGATAAGTGGACACAGGAGTCTTGGTAAGTACAGAAAAACGTGCAGAACAAGAGAGCAGTGAGGTGAGAACCTCATATGCAGAGAAACAACTGAGAGCTGGAGTGTCTGTAGGGACTGATTAGGAAGGTGGTGTAAATTAACCCTGGGCGTAGTTTGCGAAGCAGCACTACACGTAGTATACTTTTACCTTGAACTACACATAGTAATGCGTAGTGTAGCTGATAAAACTGTGTACTTGTCTGCACTGTGAAATAATTGCAAATGGTGATTGTAAGGAGTGGATGCTATAGTTTACCTCTCAGTGTCTTTGTGTACAGGCTGTACAGAGGGTGTGGAGGGGTGATTGTAAGGAGTGGATGCTATAGTTTACCTCTCTGTGTCTTTGTGTACAGGCTGTACAGAGGGTGTGGAGGGGTGATTGTAAGGAGTGGATGCTATAGTTTACCTCTCTGGGTCTTTGTGTACAGGCTGTACAGAGGGTGTGGAGGGGTGTTTGTAAGGAGTGGATGCTATAGTTTACCTCTCTGTGTCTTTGTTTACAGGCTGTACAGAGGGTGTGGAGGGGTGTTTGTAAGGAGTGGATGCTATAGTTTACCTCTCTGTGTCTTTGTTTACAGGGTGTACAGACGGTGTGGAGGGGTGTTTGTAAGGAGTGGATGCTATAGTTTACCTCTCTGTGTCTTTGTTTACAGGGTGTACAGAGGGTGTGGAGGGGTGGTTGTAAGGAGTGGATGCTATAGTTTACCTCTCTGTGTCTTTGTTTACAGGCTGTACAGAGGGTGTGGAGGGGTGTTTGTAAGGAGTGGATGCTATAGTTTACCTCTCTGTGTCTTTGTTTACAGGGTGTACAGAGGGTGTGGAGGGGTGTTTGTAAGGAGTGGATGCTATAGTTTACCTCTCTGTGTCTTTGTGTACAGGTTGTACAGAGGGTGTGGAGGGGTGTTTGTAAGGAGTGGATGCTATAGTTTACCTCTCTGTGTCTTTGTTTACAGGCTGTACAGAGGGTGTGGAGGGGTGTTTGTAAGGAGTGGATGCTATAGTTTACCTCTCTGTGTCTTTGTGTACAGGTTGTACAGAGGGTGTGGAGGGGTGTTTGTAAGGAGTGGATGCTATAGTTTACCTCTCTGTGTCTTTGTTTACAGGGTGTACAGAGGGTGTGGAGGGGTGTTTGTAAGGAGTGGATGCTATAGTTCACCTCTCTGTGTCTTTGTTTACAGGCTGTACAGAGGGTGTGGAGGGGTGTATGTAAGGAGTGGATGCTATAGTTTACCTCTCTGTGTCTTTGTTTACAGGCTGTACAGAGGGTGTGGAGGGGTGTTTGTAAGGAGTGGATGCTATCATTAATCTCTCAGTGTCTTTGTCTCTAAATGTACATCATGGAGACGTGGTGCTGGCATGCCATGGAGACATGGTGCTGGCATGCCATGGAGACATGGTGCTGGCATGGCATGGAGACGTGGTGCTGGCATGGCATGTCATGGAGACGTGGTGCTGGCATGGCACTAAGGCATGGTGCTGGAATGGCATGGAGACGTGGTGATGGCATGGCATGGAGACGTGGTGCTGGCATGGCACGGAGACGTGTTGATGGCATGGCATAGAGACGTGGTGCTGGCATGGCATGGAGACATGGTGCTGGCATGGAGACGTGGTGCTGGCATGGCATGGAGACGTGGTGCTGGCATGGCATGGAGACGTGGTGCTGGCATGGAGACGTGGTGCTGGCATGGCATGGAGATGTGGTGCTGGCATGGCATGGGGACGTGGTGCTGGCATGCCATGGAGACGTGGTGCTGGCTTGGCATGGAGACGTGGTGCTGGTGTGGCATGGAGACGTGGTGCTGGTATGGCATGGAGACGTGGTGCTGGTATGGCATGGAGACGTGGTGCTGGCATGGCATGGAGACGTGGTGCTGGCGTGGCATGGAGACCTGGTGCTGGTATGGCATGGAGACGTGGTGCTGGCATGGCATGGAGACGTGGTGCTGGTATGGCATGGAGACGTGGTGCTGGCATGGCACTAAGGCATGGTGCTGGTGACGAAACACCTGTCGGCAGGCTATTATTTTCTGTACTGACCAACAATTGACTTATAAAAAACTTCTTCACCTACACGAACCTTTGTGCTTGATTTTGAACTTTTACGTACATTTCCTTTTGCATGTAATATTGCGTCCTGACACCAGGACTACTGATCTCATCGGCGTGTGCACAGGATTTGTTCTTCTTCTATTTTGGTCTAGGCCTCCCTATACCAGTGCAGGGGTGTTTTTCCATTTGGGTTTGTGTTCCCCTGTCCTGCTTTGCACCGCGTGCCCACCGTACAAACATCTCAACCAAGAGATCACACCGCGTAGATCGCCACTGCTTCCTGTTCTCAAAAACTCAAACCCATTCTCTTTCAAAAAGGGTGTGTGGAATGCGGGGTTGCAATCTTTGGGGCTGGCCCGGTTTGAACCAAATGGATATATATGGAGTGAATATTGGTGGAATGAGTGAACCACATCTATTAACTTTAATGAAGTCCATGGGGCTCTCGTCAGTCTTCTGTGTAAGTCCTAAATAATTTGAAATGTTTTTGGCGGATCAATTACCTAAAAACTTTTTGGTTTTGGATTGGAAATATAGAGAGCCTTATAAGGTAAGACTTTATCTTTAAACATGACTGGCAGTCCTAGTTTAACTCTCTGCCAGCAGCACCAGCTCATGTCTTCGACAAAGTCTGGAAGATTTTCCATGGCACCGGTCTAGTACAGAAAGTGTATCGCCTTATTGTTTTTTGAACTATTTATTAAGGAATCAAATTATATACTCTCATTTATACAATGTAGTAAAACATATGACATAACTGCATTCCCTGCTATGTGGAATTCCTATCTTCTCCAGAAGTATCTCTTTGATCATGCCTGAGACGTTATCTTTTCCTTCCCCAGTTCATCCTGGCCGGAGCAGTCTCCATCATTGCAGAAAAGCGTGGCAGCCCCTGCTGGGTAAGTGTTTCAGCACTTCCACCAACCAGTTGCACTTGTGAACTATCTTAAGTGAGTGGTCTTGCGAGGGACAGACCGCAATGAGATATGGTGCTGGCGTGGCATGAAGACATGGTGCTAGTGTGGCATGGAGACGGGGTGCTAGTGTGGCATGGAGACGTGGTGCTAGTGTGGCATGGAGACGTGGTGCTAGTGTGGCATGGAGACGTGGTGCTGGCGTGGCATGAAGACATGGTGCTGGCATGGCATGGAGACGTGGCGCTGGCATGGCATGGAGACGTGGTGCTAGTGTGGCATGGAGACGGGGTGCTGGCATGGCATGGAGACATGGTGCTGGCATGGCATGGAGACGGTGCTGGCATGGCATGGAGACATGGTGCTGGCATGGCATGGAGACGTGGTGCTGGCATGGCATGGAGACGTGGTGCTGGCATGGCACTAAGACATGGTGCTAGCGTGGCATGGAGACGTGGTGCTGGCATGGCACTAAGACATGGTGCTAGCGTGGCATGGAGACGTGGTGCTGGCATGGCACTAAGGCATGGTGCTGGAATGGCATGCAGACTTGGTGCTGGCATGGCATGGAGACAGGGTGCTGGCGTGGCATGGAGACGTGGTGCTGGTGTGGCATGGAGACAGGGTGCTGGTGTGGCATGGAGACGTGGTGCTGGCATGGCATGGAGACGTGGTACAGGTATGGCACTAAGGCATGGTGCTGGCATGGCATGGAGACGTGGTGGTGGCATGGCATGGAGACATGGTGCTGGCATGGCATGGAGACGTGGTGCTGGCATGGCACTAAGACATGGTGCTAGCGTGGCATGGAGACGTGGTGCTGGCATGGCACTAAGGCATGGTGCTGGAATGGCATGCAGACTTGGTGCTGGCATGGCATGGAGACAGGGTGCTGGCGTGGCATGGAGACGTGGTGCTGGTGTGGCATGGAGACAGGGTGCTGGTGTGGCATGGAGACGTGGTGCTGGCATGGCATGGAGACGTGGTACAGGTATGGCACTAAGACATGGTGCTAGCGTGGCATGGAGACGTGGTGCTGGTGTGGCATGGAGACATGGTGCTGGCATGACATGGAGACAGGGTGCTGGTGTGGCATGGAGACGTGGTGCTGGCATGCCATGGAGACGTGGCGCTGGCATGGCATGGAGACGTGGTGCTGGCAGTTTCATTCTTGGGCACAGTCTTTCTCGTCCCACCTTCATGTTTCTGTATTAGAACCAGCTGCTTCTGATTTCTACAACCTTCTAATTCCAAGCTTGTTATTTGGTGGCACTGCACTCGCCTGTTCGATCCCGCAGACCTCCTTTCTTGAGGTGTGATTGAACCCACCCCCCGGCCACCTCGGCTCACGTCGCTCTTTAGGTCTGATGACCCGCCGCTGCTCTATTGTGTTCCTCACCCCAAGTCCTCTGCTCCAACAGCCATTGAGAGCTTCATAGCATTTCCTAGCCCATCCTTCATGTCATAGGGGATTGGCCAGGCTCCATGGTGTGATCCACCATCTCTCTCCCGATCCTGTCCTTTCCCTTGGTGCAGCATTCCGAGGCCACTGTATCATCAGTGACGACTTGTATCTCCTTTTAGAAATCAATATCCCTGAAAGTCTTACATAGAAACTGTTTTTGATTCATCAGGAGTTCCTCAAAAGTGGTTTGCCTTTTTGTTGATGCAAGCGAAGTCTTTCCTAGGCTCATTGGCCCGTAAGGCGAAGCCCTGATCCAAGTACAGAACCGGATGCTGAGAATGCGGGTTTAAACCCACCTGTTATGTGTGTTTGTGAGTCCACCTTGGGGTGCGAGCCCCACACTTGCGGTGCTTATGATGATTTTGTAAATTTGTCCTACAGATGTCTGCCGCGTGGCTGATGAACCTGGCGAGCCTCGCTGTGGCCATTGCAGGGATTGTGATGATCGCCAATGACTTCAGGTCGGCCCGCTACCTTTGGAGCCCCTCTTACTTCTGCGATGGTTATGATGGTTCCGAAGACCAGACGATGGATGAATGCGCGGCTGCCTTTTCCAAATTATCGGTAAGTAGAGACTCACCCTGATTGGCTGGAACTAGGAACCCACCGGTCTGCCTACACACACCCACATAGTGACTGGCATGTGAGGAGCACTTGCACCCCTGAAGAACAAAGATGCATTGACCCTGGGAAAAGGGCTGCACACTACTTATTCATTCCTGGAGACTGAGCCATAATTATCAATGTTCATCAATGCTCATCGACATGAGTCCGCACTCCTCCGCTGCCTATGCCGCTCCAGTATCAACGCATGGGATATTCAGGGAACTGCTTTACCTCTCCATGTCATGAGAAGTGTGGCTGACCGGTTAGAGGAGGCAGACCCGGACGCAGAGGTCAGACCCGAGACCAGGGTTCAATTCCCGACGCGGCAGGGTCTTGAGCTCAAAAATGTCCACGGACTCGATCATTCTCACCTCGGCGCCTACTCGAATCATGGGTTCACACTCTGCAACTCTGGGCATTAAGCTTGCTTAGTCTCCACAATGGCCCCACCGTGATGGGATGCCTGGCTTTCACCTTGGGGATGCCCAGTAGGGGTTATCTCACAGGGAAAAGCCAGGACGGGTTCCCAAAGCAAGCGCCTTGAGACCTTACGGTGAAAGGCGATATATAAGAACGTATGATTTACGATTTACTTCTCAATTTTTCATTTCTATCCTTCAGATGCCAGAACTATGCAGACATCATTTCCTACTTACTCACTCACATCCCCTCTCTTTCACTCAGGAAGTCCTCCTCTGCTTCTATGTGGCATTGTAATTTCACCTAAAAGCTCCTCTGACGTTTGGATAGGTTTGTGCTATAGAAATACCACATACATACATGCGTGCATACATGACTATATAGACCGATATAGGAGAAAACAAAGTGACCAGGGCATAGTGGATGAAAAGAGAATGGCAGAGATTGAGCAGGACCGTGTGGGGACAGGGAAATGACAAAGAAAGACAAGAGATTTGTTGGCAGAAAAGGTGACCCGGTGGCGGAGATGGTGGCAGATAGTAAAGACGACTGGGACAGATATCGCGATTGAAAGGGTGAAAGCGACAGGAACAAGAGGTGTTTCTGACATCAAAGAAATGGTAGTGTTGGGAGACCAAATCTTAGGTTGAGGGGTTTATCTTCAACCTTACCAGTAAATTGTAAAACAGTTAATTTAATATGATGAATCAGAAAGGAACACTTCAGGACCAGGCAGGACAGCTCATCCCCAGTTGGAGGGTTATGGTTGGGGGTAAAGAACCTACACCCTAGGGCATCAGACAGCAAAGCAACCATGCAGACCAACCTCACATGTGCTGGCTTCAGACAGCCCCATAACTTGATTTAAAATGGGCTCTTGTTTACTTTCAGGGCCCTGGTTCTTGGAAAGGAGGGTGTCGATGAGTGATGATGCATCTAAGTGTTGTTTCTTCTCTCCTCTGCAGAGTGTGCTCGCTGGCGTCAGGATCCTGCTGCTGGTGGTCACCCTCCTGGCCATCTGCATTGCCCTGTGGTCCATGAGTTACGGCTGTAAGACCCACTGCTGTAACCTGGTCTCACAACAGGTACATACCAGGGCTTGTGGTGCCTGCCTGTCCTGACTGCTTCTTCTGAATGAGGTGGCGGGGTATGTAAGGATGTGTTCTGTGGTGTTGTGAATAATTGCACTGAGACCCGCAGATGTTGTTGGGATGAACTACAGGTATATGCTAGGGATGGGCAGAATTTGCATAGTCGCGCTCCACAAAGCTCAGCGAAACGGTAAAAAATCTCTGCGAGCACGCAGAGTTCCGCGAACACGCGAAATTGCTAGTTACGCCAGTTCATGATGCTTTTTTCCTGTTCGCGAACACTGTTGGTGTGCTCAGGGGGTAATATCTCGCAAACACACATTTTGAAAGCATGAACAAGCAAAAAGTTCAGTGAAGCCGCAGAGCGTGGACTTTTTGGCCATTCTGCGTTCTCCGCGGAACGAAAAATTACCCAAATTCTGTAAATTCTGCGAGCTGAACGGAATTTAACGCCCAGCCCCAGTATATGTCCCCAGGTGTCTTCCTTCCTCTAAATATTTTTCCTCTAGCCAACGCCAAATGGCATAGTTGTGTGGTTTCCATTTTAGAGTAGGAACTGTGCCTGTTGGACAACATGAACAGTGGGATTGGTGCCACACTGATTCTGTGCACCCCCTCCACCCCAGGACATGATGGCCTATGGACCAGCTAGCCCACAGTACCCCCATAAGAACCCCACACCCAAACAAAGTTACGAATGGTCTAGGTAACCTTAGACAACCCTGAACCCCTCTGGAATCGGGGAACCGATCTAGAACCCTTTCGCTCAGTCACTCTGCTTTCTCAGATAAGTATACAACGTATACACAAAGGGGTGTTTTCAATATTTATTGAGCCATTGTGATTCTTGTATAAAATATATGTGCTACGATAATCAATAGACAGAAGCAGATATAAGTGATTAGTAATATGAGGACAGTGAACACAATGAACAGTTCCACCATCGTGCTAAAACTATGTGTATGTGCGGGCATATAAGTACTCAGTATAGGGTACCCCTACTGTGCGTTTCTAACCTAAGTGTCCAGGGTGCACGTATGCTCTGCCAGGAGTCCCCTATTGGATAATCCATAACTTTTACACAAAGGCAAAGTATGTAGGTCCCCGTCTTGGTCTCGAATTGGACATCCCGCCTCGTATAGGGATCGAGAGGACCCAGCTGGGCTGAAACGCCAGGATCGTGGTGACCTCCCAGCAACCGCTGAGTGCTCCCCAACTGAGTACGGTAGTGAATGTGTATTTATAGCAACAGTGACCATGCTTCCGTGTCGGTGCCTCAGCTGAGCTGACATTGTTTATGATTTCTTGATGGCTGAGTCGCCTTATGGGTGAAACAACCAATAACACCCTTTGCACAATATGTCGAGGCCTTACATAGAATGTTCAAGGCACCGTGATAGCGTAAAAGCAAATTGATTTTGTAAGCAATACAGTTTCATTAAACTAATCCTGCTTTGTCACGCATGCAAATGTGTCATTTTGTGGCAGAAAAGGCAACTTAAGAAAACACGTACATATTTAAAATGGCAGCTTGTCAACCGAACCTCAACGAGCCACGTGACAGCCGAAAGCACCTCTCTTTTTTGTCTGTTGCTCACCTTCATGTGTTTTTTGCTGCTTCCGGCATCTATTGTTGAATTGCCCTTTGCAGCCTTCCAGCGTGCATAGGATTTATTTATTTGAAACGTTTTATATAGCACGAACACGATCCGTAGGGGAATCAGAGCACTGTACCGCTGAAAAAGGATACGATTGGTCACTAAGCAGGTAAACATCATAAACATTTGTGGTAAACCAACCAATATACAGTAAGAACAAACCCAAATAGGTGGAACATGTAGTGAACATAAGTTGCATCCAGAAAATTTCTCACCAAATGAGATAGCCTTGTTGTCTGTAGGGCATAAAAGTTAATTATGTTATCTTCAGGACAATTGTTGCAGCTAGTTATTCAGGATAAGTCCTTTAACTTTATTTTTGAATGAGTAGGTCAAAGGGTTAGAATGGACATCGGGCAGAAGAACGTTCCAAAATCTCAGGGCCAGACCCAAGAAGACGGCGTTAAAGGTTCTTTTTTGGGGGAATTTGTGAGGTTTCAGCCTGATGGTGCTGGAGCTTCTTAGGGTCCAAATCATACCAGAAAGTTTAAACTTTTTTGCTAGGTAAGTTGGGGTATTATAATGAAGAGCTTTGTGCGTCAGGCAGGCAATCTTGAACCTAATCCGATTTTCAAGTGATAGCCCGTTGAGCTGAATTAGGTCAGTTGTGATGTGATCATGTTCACGTGAGCCAGTGATGAGTCTGGAGTTCTGGACTAAATTACGGTCCAGAGGTGTCAGGGATAACACCCGAAGACCCCTGAGTTCTACCTGTCTTGGTGCACAAATAAAACAGAAACACGGGCTTCTCGATGGTGGCGTCAAAGACCAAAGGTTTATTACTGCAGGGATACAGAAGTCACAGAAACTACACACGGGCAGAGTCTAGGAGCCTGTTCGATTTGTACGAAGTGGGTTGTTCCTTAAATACACACTTTTTAGCTGTAGGCAACATTCTTCACATACTCGCACACTTCTTAAACTTTGTATCCTAAACAATAAATATTTGGCGTTAAACAGGAACCGTCAACGAATTTCTGATGTCAAACATTACGAATGAGGGGTTCCCACTGTTCGATCAAAATATCATGTCATCTTCTCATTCAGGAGCCGGACCGCCTCATCGTAAATTCCGTTACCTCCCCCTAATAAAGGCCCAGAAGGAAAGGAGCAGAGCCAGGTGTAGAAGATAGAAAAACAGGATAAGAGATGTTTGTAGGTCGTAAATGGGCAAGGCTGCCGTTTTCGGCCGCCTAATCATGATCAGGCCAACGAGCACGAGAACCAGTATAGCAGGACTGGCCTCAGGCAGAGGGAGCAGCTTCTGCCGAGTCATGCGGCCACAGCGTTTCTGAACAGGGTGCACGTGTCATGACAAAAGGTGAATCGCCGGCTAAAGCCTACGTGTCCTTTAGCGAGATGAATTGATCGGAGGTCACTGTTTGCTTATTGACTATGTGAGGGCAAGAATACAAGATGGATGCTGTATTCTAAAATGGATGCCATCGATGTACCGGCAATGTGCTTGTAACAAGAGTGTTCTTGCTCATAGCATAGCGAAAACACCAGGATATACTATATGGATCATTTACGGTTCACTGGAACCGAAATTATAGGTTTACGATAACGTTGAAAACACGGGTTTCGAATTGTCACGGAACCTCAGACCCTCCTTTTGCCCTTACATAGGCAATTACTCACTCTATGTCAGAGTCTGTCTCGATGTTCATCAGATCAGTAATATGTTGCTGTAGCATTATGTTTTCTCGCACCTTGTCTCCCAACACAGGTGGTTTCCTTAAACAGGTTGCAGCACAGAGGCTACACAAGGCAGGGCCACACTGGATAACAAGACAGCACGAGAATAGGAACACTAAGACAATACCAATGACCACCAGAACCTTCCATCCCCACGCTGATAATAGAGTCCAAAGCCATTCCATTAGCGACCAATTTCCCTTGTCTACGTGAATAGAGTCGGAAATTTTGTGTAGCTTAGAGATCGCTTCGTAGACTGTCGGAGCATTATTGGGGATATAAACACAGCAGCCCGATTGGATCATCCTGCATACCCCACCTCAATCTGCAAGTATTACATCAAGAACCATACGGTTCTGTAATGTCATGAGACGATCCGCCTGAAGCTCAGCTGTCAAGTTACAAAGGGCACCAGCAGTTTCTGTAATAGTAGATTCAACTACCCGTGTTAGCTGACGTAGATTTCTACTATTGGCCATAGGCCCCCAGAACGGAAGGAAACCTTTGAAGAAGTCTCCGGCTTCCTGACCAGCTGTGTCTTCCTTGCTGAAAACACCCCTTACCATTCTGGTTCTGTGGTAATTTGGGGCAGCTGTATATGTCGGCAACAGTCGAGCGATATAACATGAACCTGAAAAGTCCGCAGGCAACCATGTATATGCCCTGTCTTTACAGATGAAGTAGGTACCCTTAGCGGTTAGGAAGGCCGGTGAAGAGTTTGATGGATACACGTAAGTTTCAACACAGTCACTCTTCCCTAGCCGAGCTCTTGGATTCCTCCCATTACCTTGCAAACAGACTTGACCTCGGTGAGGCACGACCCAAACTGGAGTGGAGCTTTTACGCTTGTTTTCACCCAAACTAATGCTATACTCCGTAGTATTCCAACTCAAATAGACTCGTAGCTCATCTTTAGGAATAAATGGGGTGTTATTGACGTCTTTAATCATGTCAGTTATTCCCTTTAACAAAGCTTTATTAGCGGAGTTATACTTGGTGGAACGTGGAGGACGCGGGGGATAGGTCTCGAGGGCATAGACAAATACAGTCTGAAAGGCCCGACATGATCCATTATAGCTAAAAGGCAAGACCAGGTAGGGAATGCCTTTGTCCATAGTGTGTGGTATCAAACCGCACACCCAGCAGTCTGTTGTGTTAACTACCAGTTGGTGTTGGTGCAAGAGTTGTACAAAAGTGTTATTTATGAATTCTGAGCGTCGAGCTTGCTCATGTTCAGGAAACGGATGAAAGGAATGAAAAAAAAGCATCAGTAGGAGAAACAGGTGCATGGGGAGGTACTGTAGTCGTGATCGGTGCAAAGATTAAATGAATACCAATGGCAATTCCACCCATCAACGTTATTAAAACAATCAAAAATGTAATTGCACATCGCATCAGAAAGCGTTTGCTATGTAAAATTTTGTATAATCTATTTCTGCGAGCATAAATTACATTCTCTCGGTGCAGCCCAGGAAGCTCCATCTTCTACAACCGCTCGTGACCACTGATGATTTGTACGTAGTTGAAAATGCCTCTATCAGCCCTGGGAGTTCCCAGGACTAACAGAAAGACCAACCTTGTGTCTAGCCCCCGCAGATTCAACTAGTCACAAAGCCACGACCCTACGGCGACCCAGACGGCAAGGTAATAGAAACAACAAAAATAAAACAGGGAAATACAAAATATTCAGCAAACTTCCTGGCTGCAGGCAATGTAATAAAATATGAAAAATAGGCAGTTTCCTGCTTTATTTGTCCTTAGAATGAGAACGAAGGTTGTATCTCAGTTTTCCTGGTGTTGTTTGATCCGGAAATAGTTCGTTTTCGGCAGGACCAACAATGTTCGTATTTGTAGATGACAAATGTTTGTTCGATGCAGTGTTTTGGTCAGTGATCACAGAAACAGCTTCAGGGGGGAAGTCAGAGTTTGGTGAATCAGTTGTCAGTTCTGCATCACTGAAAGGAACATATCTAGGAACAGGTTCTGTATCAGAGGCACCAATTCCTTGTCTAACCCAGTTGTCATAGGGGAGTGGAAGGGGTACACGCTTAGTGTGAGTAGCATGGACCCAATTTTTCCGGCCAACCACACGCACAGCAGTCCTTGTTGCCAAGAGCACTTGAAAAGGGCCCACAAACTTCGGTTGGAGATTCCTGGTCCGTCCGAAGTTTCGGATGACGATGAAATCTCCGGGTTTCAGCTGATGACCTGGACTTTCCGGAGGCTTTGGCAATGCGTCGAAAACCTGTTGGTGAATGAGGCTCAATTTAGCAGTCAAGTCAAAAAGGTAATCAATTAACATTGGGTACTCTAGCTGCTTAAATTCTCGTGGTCTCGGTATTCCCCAGACATTTGCGGGGCGACCGAACACAATCTCATATGGGCTAAGCCCTACTCGAGAGTGCACAGTCGCTCTAGTGGATAACAAGGCCAGCGGTAGTGCATCTGGCCAGGACAAACCCGTGGAAGCTTGGATCTTAGCAAGTTTCAGTTTAAGTGTGCCATTGTACCCTTCAACTAAACCTGCTGACTGGGGGTGGTTCGCACTATGAAACTTCTGCTTAATCCCTAAACCTGCACACACACTCTGCATAACTTTCCCTACGAACTCACTCCCATTGTCTGACCATACGATCCGTGGCATTCCATACCTGGGGAAGTATTCTTTTAGGAGGATTTTAGCAGTGGACAAGGCAGTGTTATCTTTTAACGGATATGCTTCAATCCATCTCGAAAAAGCACAGACTACCACCAGGACATATTTAAGGTTATTACATCGGTCCATGTGGATGAAATCCAACTGAATCACTTCGAAGGGGCAAGAGGGAGGAGCGAAATGTCCAGCGGGTGTGGGAGTTCCCTTACCAGGATTATGCATCAGGCATACCATGCAGTTCCAAACCACTCTTTCTGCACACTTACTGATTCCATCATTCTTCCAGACTGGGGCCAACATTTTACAAATCCCTTTAGAACTGATGTGCGCTGTTCCATGCGCCATCGTTACCACCGCAAGCACATACGCATCCGGCAACATCCAACGCTGATGCTCCGACAAGTCAATCCAACATCCACCCGAGTCCAATTTGCCCGTTTTCTCTTTCCATACAATCTTTTCCTCTTCAGTCGCTTCTTCCTGAATTGCTTTCACACTTTCCACTGTGTCTTCACACATTCCCGATTCAGCAACCCATCTCGCAGATGTTGCAACATACATCCCACTCATCGTATTCCTAGCTGTCTGTTTAGCTATCTCATCAGCAAAAGCATTTCCACGACCAACATCATCTGTAACCGCTCGATGAGCGCTGCATTTCACAATCGCAACTTCAGTCGGTAAGGTTAGAGATTCCAACAAGTCATTGACTAGCTGACCATGCTGGATCTTAGTCCCATGGGACGTAATAAAACCTCTTTCCTTCCACAGTCGACCAAAACTATGCGCTACGCCGAACGCATACTGACTGTCTGTGAACACATTCACTCTCTTTCCCTTTGCTAAAACACATGCTCTAGTCAATGCAATTAATTCTGCAGCTTGGGCAGAATTCTGACTCACTCTTGCAGTCTCCACAATCGTACTCAAAGTCGTTACTGCGTAGGCAGTTGTCACATCACCATTCTCTAATTTAAAACAAGACCCGTCAACATATAACGTGCCATCTGGATCTGGTAACGGAGTGTCCTTAAGATCAATCCGTCCTTTTGTCTCCTCCTCGGTTCTAAAACAACAGTCATGGGGTTCAGAATCACTCGACTCCTGGCTAGTCGGCAACAGTGTTGCTGGATTCAGTATATTGCATCTTTTAATCTGAATGTGATTCGCTAGCAGTGTCAGCTCATAGCCTGATAATCTAGCACTGGTGAGGTGCTGAGTTTTCGTTCGTTTCATGAGTGTATCCACGGCATGTGGAACCATGACTATTAGCATATTGTTCATGACCAGACCAGCAGATTGTCGAATGGACACTGCAGCTGCTGCCGTAGCTCTTAAGCAACTTGGCAACGCTCTGGCTACCGGGTCTAATGTTGATGAAAAATACGCACAAGGACGTTGTTTATCCCCAAATCGTTGCGTCAAAACACTTAATGCACACCCTTCTCTTTCATTAACATAGAGTGTAAATGGTTTACTGTAGTCAGGTGTACCCAACACAGGAGCTGAACACAGTGCTTTTCGTAACTCAGAGAAACTCTGCTGACATTCGTCAGACCATGGCACCGGATTTGGAACACCTTTTCCGGTCAGAGCCACCAATGGTTTTGCCAAGAGAGAAAAATTTGGGATCCATTGCCTGCAGTATGAAGTAATACCTAAAAACGCATGCACTTCTCTCTGTGTGCTAGGAACATTCATCTGAGTAATTGTTTTTATCCTCTCCGGGGTCAACCTTCTTCCCTCCTTTGACAAGAGATGACCTAGATAGGTCACTTCTTGGCAACAATATTGCAGTTTGGAAGGTGACACCTTGTGATTAAAATCCGACAAATGATGCAGTAGGGAAATTGTAGCTGTTTTGCAAGTTTCCTTGTCATCAGCAGCCACTAGAAGGTCATCTACATATTGGACCAAGGCAGAACCAGGAGGAAGTACAAAAGAATCTAACTGGCTCTTTAATGCCTGACTGTAAATGGATGGGCTTTCACAATAGCCTTGTGGAGCGCGTTTAAACCTGAAACTTCGACCTCCTAGAGAGAAGCCGAAAATATCTCTGCTTTCCTCGGCTATCGGAATGCTGAAAAAGGCATTTTTCAAGTCGATCACTGTAAACCATGTGGCCGTGGCAGGAATCAGCGTCAACAATGCAGTAATGTCTGGAACCACAGGAAACTGCGGAATCACAATTTTGTTAACCTCTCTAAGGTCAATTACAAATCTGTAGACTGGAGGTTTTGAAGGATCAGTGCGTTTTAGAATCGGCAGGACAGGACTGTTACAGACATTCCCTCTAGTTTCTTCTATTACGTCTTTCTGGATTAGGTCTTGTACTATCAATAAAAGCGCACGTTCGCCTTCGCTAGAGATCCTATATTGTGAGATTCGTGGGAATTTAACATTTGCTTTTAAACTTACTACATAAGGAGGAATTTCCAAAAGACCTACATCATTAGGACCAGTCGCCCAAAGAGTATCAGGGAGAGAACGCAGCTCCAGTGGGAGCCCGTCCTTTGACAGGTATATTGGGGAGATGACTCTATTACCCAACGTGAGCTGTACTCCTGAAGGAGAACAGTACAGTGTCGCATACAGGCGTTTTAACAGATCTAAACAAAGCAGATTTTCACTGCAGCCGGTCGTCAAAATCAAGGGTGCTTTTAATTGACGAGGCCCAACAGAAATAGACAAAGGACCAGAAACAGGATTGTGAACAGGGGCGCCTGAAAAACCTACTGAAACGTTTGTTAAGCCAGACAAAGGTGCGCCAGGGAGTTTCGCATGCATGATAGAACTTTTTGCTGCACCAGTATCCAACAGAAACGGTTCGACCACACCTGATGTAGCTACTGCGACATAAGGCCCACTCTGATCTACTGGAACTGATACTACTCCCTCTCTCTGTCCATGGCTGTCCTAGTACTCATTTTGTTGAAATTCCTCGCTAACCTCACAGTAATCTTCTACATGGTACTGTTGCGATCTACCAGGCTGTACAGATTGTCCATTCCGCTGATCGAAATAATTAGAAGGGCGATCATTAGTCTGCGGAGGCATAGTACCTCGTCCTCGGCCTCTAGGGGTTTGCGTAAAACCACCACGACCTCTCTGAGCTGGAACGCTATTATTTTGTGCTAGGACTGGACACTCATTCTTGTAATGACCTTCCTTTTTGCAGTAAGCACACTGATTCCATTGGTACTGCGGTCTTTGGGAACCGTAATCGGTTCTCTGATGTGGCCCTTGCTGTGAGTTTGTCTGATTCGTGCGAGGTGGATATGCCTGTTGCAAAAGGACTTTAGTTTTTAAATCTTTTGTTTTCTTTTCTGACTTTTCTTTCTCTTCTTTATTCCTATTTTCATAGTACTGAGCAGTTGCAAGTATTTGCGCAGTCGTAGAGACAGCCCACGCACTTTCAGAATCTTTTAATTTATTACTAAGCTCTGGTAACAAGTTATGCACGAATTTATCGACAAACAATCTCTGGCCTCCCTCCGTGCTCATATCCTGACCACTGTGATCTACGAAAGTTTCTTCAAATCTAGTGAAGAAGTCGGAGACGCTTTCGTCTTTCTTCTGCTTGCATGCGGACAGTTTGTCCCAATTAACGCGCAATGCTGGCATCAAAGTTTTCATTAGATCGATTATCCTACCAGGTAAATTAGCAATTACAGGTTCAGGCTTGGAACCACCAATTTGTTGACCATCTGCCGCTACTATGGCTGGCCAATCATCACCTAGAGCAACTGGATGATTTTCGTTACGAATTTTAGCCCAAATAGGTTGCGGCACTACATTGCCAAATAGCATGTCGATGTCTGCTAAGTTCATGACACAAGCTTGAACCGTCTGAGTCAGCTCTTTATAATACCCAGCTGGGTTTTTACGCGGGTCTGGCAAAGCCTGTTTTACTGCTAATACTTCAGCTCGTTTCCACGGAATGTGTATCCACACTCTCTGGAACTGCGCTGGAGCGGCTGCAATACCATTGGCCGCATCAGCTTGAATGGCTTCGCGCCATATTGGCGGAACCTCCCTCATCGGATATTGACGACCTTGTTTTGAGCTACGTTTCTCTAGGTCCCTTGGTGAGCGGAGAGACGGATCAAACCTATAGCCTAAAATCAGTTCCATCGCTTCTTTTACATCCTGGCCTACTATCACACCTGCGGCAAATTTTTGTTGAACATGGATTAATTCATCCGGAACTGATTCAGAGTCGTCCTCCTCCAAATCCTCACGCAAAAGGGAACACATTACATCGAACACATACCGTTGTGTCGGTTCGTTCCATTGCATAAATGTATCTAATACATCTCGTACATCATACCTTCCAACTTTCGAAATCCACCTAAGGGCTGTAGAATCTAATATTCCTCGTTCTTCAACACTCGGAAGCTGACTACGTCTCTGAGTAGATTCAGATGCAGGAGTCTTAATCAGAGTTTTGTAAAAAGGAGATAGAATATTAGTGACAGATTCGGTGATTTCCCGACGAACAGAATGCGGAGAGATAAAGCTTGCAGAATGTTTGAGTAGAGATGTAGTTGGAACAGATGAAATAGTAAGAGTAGGGGTAGCAGGCAAAGCAACTTGCGAAATAACAGGTATAAGCGAAGCGGGCATAGGCAGAGGAGCAGGCAATCCTGGAAGAGGGGTTGCCGGAAAAACGTTGTTAACCACAGGGAGTGCAGGAGCTAGATTCAAGGGAGCAGGGGCAGGTATCCCAGGCTGTCCAGCAGCCGGTAATAAAACATGTGGCAATGGCGGGGCCGTAGCACCCTGTGCATACGGTGGAGGTGACCTCAACAAGTAAGACAATAGGGGATCCTTTTCATGGTCCTCTACTGGCTTAGCAGCACATGATGGCAAGGCGGGGTAGCACTTGTCAATCGCCAAATTACGCTCTCTATCAGATATCTCTATTGCTTTCTCAGTTTCATCGAGTTGGAGCTGCTTAGCAGACTGTATTAAGGTCAACTCTTGCTCTTTTTGCTCTTTCTTCAATTTCTTAAGCTTTCTTTGTTTGGATTCTTTCCGCCAATAACGGAAAGAATCAAACATTGCCGGCCGGGCTTTCTTCTTAAACAGTTTCATTTCCAAATTATCAAGGATTTCGGGTTCAAAACTACCATGTAGTGGCCAACTAAGGACACCATCCTTTTTCGTGTAGCGGACCCACACCTCATTATAAGATATAGGCCCCACACCATGCTTGCAGTAGAGCTCATAAGTAGGAGTTCCAATTGGAGGAACCGGACATGAGTCCTCCAACCGGGAATCCCTGTAGCAACCAAAACATGAAAACATACACTTTTTCCGATCTACCATTTTGAAAAACCGGAACACAGAACAAACACAGACAAAGATGCGCAATCGAGAACTTAGGCCTATCAAATGAACCAATGGATCGACACCCAAACCAAACCAAAGATTATCGTAACGAGAACAACCAGTGATAATCTACAAAACCAAGTCAAGTCAGAGAACTGAAAGGATCATCCGAACAGGAGCAACCAATTGATAAATCCTTACAAAGTAACCAAAAACAACCAGCAACCACTTAATACTTAACTGAGGCACTGTAGACGTCACCAAGGAGAAACCCGTCACGTCTCGCCGTACTAAGGTCTGCACCTCGGGTCCAAGACAGGGCGACAGTCAAGGCAGCGGACCTTTGTAGCCGTCGGAACGGGAACCCTCGTGGAAGAGAACGTCGGGCCACTTTTGCGATATACCGGGATCGATGAAGTGGGGCGCCTCCCTCTGGAATCTTCACACGAAGCTTCTCAAAATCTTCAGGCTTTTGGACCGATACCGAATGACGTCGCCCACGTTGGAGCGCCAATGGTTGTTCTGGACTAAATTACGGTCCAGAGGTGTCAGGGATAACACCCGAAGACCCCTGAGTTCTACCTGTCTTGGTGCACAAATAAAACAGAAACACGGGCTTCTCGATGGTGGCGTCAAAGACCAAAGGTTTATTACTGCAGGGATACAGAAGTCACAGAAACTACACACGGGCAGAGTCTAGGAGCCTGTTCGATTTGTACGAAGTGGGTTGTTCCTTAAATACACACTTTTTAGCTGTAGGCAACATTCTTCACATACTCGCACACTTCTTAAACTTTGTATCCTAAACAATAAATATTTGGCGTTAAACAGGAACCGTCAATGAATTTCTGATGTCAAACATTACGAATGAGGGGTTCCCACTGTTCAATCAAAATATCATGTCATCTTCTCATTCAGGAGCCGGACCGCCTCATCGTAAATTCCGTTACCTCCCCCTAATAAAGGCCCAGAAGGAAAGGAGCAGAGCCAGGTGTAGAAGATAGAAAAACAGGATAAGAGATGTTTGTAGGTCGTAAATGGGCAAGGCTGCCGTTTTCGGCCGCCTAATCATGATCAGGCCAACGAGCACGAGAACCAGTATAGCAGGACTGGCCTCAGGCAGAGGGAGCAGCTTCTGCCGAGTCATGCGGCCACAGCGTTTCTGAACAGGGTGCACGTGTCATGACACAAGGTGAATCGCCGGCTAAAGCCTACGTGTCCTTTAGCGAGATGAATTGATCGGAGGTCACTGTTTGCTTATTGACTATGTGAGGGCAAGAATACAAGATGGATGCTGTATTCTAAAATGGATGCCATCGATGTACCGGCAATGTGCTTGTAACAAGAGTGTTCTTGCTCATAGCATAGCGAAAACACCAGGATATACTATATGGATCATTTACGGTTCACTGGAACCGAAATTATAGGTTTACGATAACGTTGAAAACACGGGTTTCGAATTGTCACGGAACCTCAAGTCTGGCTGCAGAGTTCAGAGTGGTCCTAAGAGGGGACCAGTCTGGCTTTGGACAACCCAGCTAAGGTCACAATTCCATATTCCACACGGGAGATCACTAGGGACTGGACTGCAAGTTGCAGGTCCACAGGAGGTAGAAACTGCTTGATTTTCCTAAGTGTGTTGAGATGGTAGTTGGCTTGCCTAGTTGTTGCACTGATGGGGTCTTGCATATTCGGGTATATGTCTAGCATGATGCTTAAAGATCTAGTGGAAAGAACAACACGTGGATCACAGTTGAGGGATGTAAGTTGTTCGAGCCAGTCTTGAATGGGTGTGGAGTGGGTGGGCGGGGCAATCAGGAGGAATTCGGTCTTGAGAGTATTAAGCATAAGGTGATTGTGAGTTAACCATTGTTGTTGTTGGTGCTGTCATGGCATGGAGACGTGGTGTTGGCTCAATGTGCCCAAGTAACTGTTACAAGGTCGACATGTTTCACGCTTGGTGTGTCCAATGTAGGATCAATGGCGTTTCTTCAGGACCTGGCGTAAGGTGTGATAGTGCATGTGTGTGGAAGGTTTCCAAAAGGTAAGCCTAAGAAAGTAAAGGTGCTCTCTTAAGAACCATGTGGCTACATCTAGTGCTCAAATGGTTGGGTCTTAACTCGAAGAAATTCTTACAAAGGAGAGAAGACCCTAAAAGACGGAGGAATACTATCCCTTGGCTATCCGCATCTGATGTCCCGCACCCTAATACAGTTGCGTTGGGTGACCGGTCCGTTCCACCTACCCCACATCGGCGGTTGCCTGTCCATTGATCCTACATTGGACACACCAGGCGTGAAACATGTCGACCTTGTAACAGTTACTTGGGCATATTGAGCCCTAAAGTAACCCACTAACCTGAATGTTTTTTTATTCTACCATGGGTACCACGCAATTAAAAGTCTCCAAGTGGATATCCTTAGGTATTTTAATTATTTTTTCCTCACTTTCGTAGCACGTACCTCACTCCCTCCATCCCAGGTTCTAGTTCGCATACCCGCAGTCACCTGTCGGCTTTTCTCTTAAAAATCTCCGTAAAAGTGACCCTTTCATTAGGTGTCCCGTCGGGCATTGCCGCGCCGGCACAACGAGGAGCATAAGCCCACTGATGAAACATGACTCCCTTCGGGAAGTGTGAGGGTTAACAAAAGAGGCAAGACCCGACCCTCCCCTTCGGGACTAGTTCCTTGTGACCAAGGATGAACATATGCCTCTCTCCCTGTCTTCTTTCCTCCTTTTCTCATCTCTACTTCTCACCCTCTTTGATCTTCTTCTTGGATGAGTAGGTGATAACTAACACCTGACTCTTGGAACAGTGCCCCCTTTTTTCATATACGCTGCTGTCACAATGACAGCAGCGTCGTGATTAATCTGAGTGCAGTGGTTTGGCAAACAGACATGGACTGGTAGCCTGTGCATGTTCTCCACCCAGGCTCTGTATTACAGTTGGGTAGAGAAGATGAAAAGTGCGCATGACTGTTTGGGTGGCCCAAGATCGCTGGCCAAACTGTCATGTGCACCTAGAGAGTTCCAGCCACTTCTCCGCTTGCTCTATGAGCAGGCCAGCCCAGCCCTGCCCTGCCACGCAAAACTGCCTCAGCAGGGAAAAATAAAATGATAATAACATTGTGTTATCATTTTATTTTTCTATTTTTACACCACTGAAAAGCAGTGGGGCGACGCTCCTCCGCCTTAGCTGAGGAGCCGCCACTGATTCCTAGTACAAAGTGTAAAATAAGAGTCGGTTTTGTATTCACATTATTGGCTTTTCCTGATTTCACAATTTAAGGACGGGCCTTCGCCCATAGAAACAATTGCCATGAAACAGAGCTCATGGGCATCCGTACATTTTCCTCTCTGGTTACAAGTCTGCAATAGACCACAGGAGAAGTTCAGGTGGGCTGCAGGCTGTAGACATAGTTTCACTCGTGTTCTATGTTCAAACTCCACTTTCAATGGAAAAGGCTCAAGCAGAAAAGCTGCCTTTCAGGTTTCTGATTGGCGGTGTATACACAACTGCCAGCTGTCCTTCATTTATCAGTTTTTGTCTTTGTGAACCAGCACGCGTGAGGGAAGTGCATTTCCTAGTGTCTTCGGGTTGGCACCGTTTGTGATCACTAGTCTCATGGGAAATGTGCCAAGGGCCCGAGCTAGTCATTCAGTCCAAGCCTGGCTGCAGCTTTGACTAACTCGTCCTACAGATGATTCAGGCTTTTTACACTACAGATGCCCCACTCCCAGTTTGCACAACACACTGCACCAAGTACTGCACCAAGTAACTATGTCTTCCCCTCCTCCCAAATACTCTTACTCCACTATGCCCACGATATGTCTACATAGTGGCACCCTTGTAGGAGAGTAGGGTCTGCTTCCTATGGTCACCCCCCACTTTTTGCACCAATTCCTGGTCGTCGTCGACACCTCCTGGTCCACTTGGCTGCAGAGACAAGCTTCACATCCTCACCTGATTGCATCTCGACATTGCCTGGTTCCGTCCTGGTTCCTTCCCGGTCACTGGCTAGTGACCCAGACTCTGTCCACTCTGCTTTCAGGTTCTTCACTACTCTGATCCACCCTTGGATCCATCCGGACATCTTCCTCCTGGTCGCTTGCAGCATCTTCTTGCAGCTCTCCATAGTACTGATCAACGAAACCCGACACGAAAGAACACCTATGCACCCGCCTTCCCTGGGTGAGGTAACTCGAGTACTACGGTGCTCCCGTGGGTAACAACTATCCAAGTGCCCTAGATTAACAGGGTTTTCACATAGTCCACTCGGAAGTGTCCGAAATCAACTAGTTTGTAACTTTTACGTTCCCATTGATTCTCTAGTGTAACTCGCGTGTGTGTTTAGACACTGCACACGCATCCTGTGGGTCTCCTACTTCCATTCCTTTGGTTGATCAGCGTAGCCCCAGCGATTTCCTAGGCCCTAGGCCTACTCACCTTTCCTGAAGTGGTTCTTATACCACTTCTTTAGCATATGGTTCGTGAAGCCCCTAGGGCAGAATTGTATTTGTGCAACTTATAGTATGCTTATTGAGTAACTTGTGCTGTATCTCGAACTCTGACCTCATAAAGAGTGCGGAGGGGTTGTGTTAGTAAAAATACATATATATTTGATATATACCTTGTGTGGTGTCCTTTCATTTGGTATTCAAGGGATTATAATTGGTAAAACAATTGGCTTCACATGCTCTCTGAAGTATTAACCTAAGACTGCTTTGTCCATGCTACCACTAGTATAGCTGGTCTATACGGTTGACTTTACAACCATCACCATAAGGGTTGTTTGGACTGGTGCAAGGTGCTCACTAGAATAGTGAACATCATATACCAGGCCAACTTCTCACAACCCTCATCCGTAGTGTATTGTCCTATGAACAACCTTATTAACCTTGCCTTCTATAACCTCTATGTGGTCTCTTAAAGCCTTTGCGTCCTAAGCGGATGTTTGGCGAGCTTTTCGCTTTACGCATGTGCACTGTGGCCATCGATTGATGCGTCTTCTTGACCCTGAGCATCTTCTGAGCTTCCACTTCGGTCCCTCCAGTGCGTAACTAAAATCTGTAATCACAAACCTCACATGATGGATTCTTCTTTTAATCCCTCTTCATTTCAGGAAGAAGATGTGGTCACAGTCGGCAACGACAAGGAACAGTTGCTTGCCTCCAAGCCCCTGCAGAGTCCTGAGAACCATCCGAAGGTGGAAACTGTGTAGAGGCTTCTCCAGGGTCATCAAGTGTCCATACAAGAGACAAATGGACCAGATTCCTCAGTGCTCTTCTTTAGTGCTTCTTTTTGCCTGCAGCAAAAAAAAAAAAAATAGAATTGAAAATTGATTTGGTGAGGATGGTGGTGCTGATAGATACACCTTTATGTAGGATTCTGCATATTTTTCATGTAATAAAGACCATGAATTCCACAAATGTGTATTTTGTGTTTGTGTGCTGTAGTTAGTAATTTGTTGCACAGGGTGTATATTAAGTTGCACACGTTGCATGTTCGGTTGCACACTGTGCATGTTAGGTTGCATGTTAGGTTGCACACTGTGCATGTTAGGTTGCACAGGGTGTATGTTAGGTTTCACAGGGTGTATGTTAGTTTGCACAGGGTATGTGTTAAGTTGCATAGGGTGTATGTTAGGTTGCACAAGGTATCTGTCGGTGAATGTTAGGTAGCATAGGCTACATGTTACATTGTACAGGAAGTATGTTATGTTTCACAGGGTGTACATTGGTGTATGTTAAGTACCACAGGGTGTGTGTTAAGTACCACAGTGTATGTTAAGTTGCACAGGGTGTATGTTAAGTTTCACAGGGTGTCTGTTAGGTTGCACAGGGTGTCTGGTAGGTTGCACAGGGTGTCTGTTAGGTTGCGCAGGGTGTATGTGCGGTTGTGCAGGGTGTCTGTGCGGTTGTGCAGGGTGTCTGTGCGGTTGTGCAGGGTGTCTGTGCGGTTGTGCAGGGTGTATGTGCGGTTGTGCAGGGTGTCTGTTAGGTTGCGCAGGGTGTCTGTGCGGTTGTGCAGGGTGTCTTTTAGGTTGTGCAGGGTGTCTGTTAGGTTGCACAGGGTGTATGTTAAATTGCAAAGGGTGTATGTTACGTTTCAGAGGGTGTATGCTGGTGTATGTTATGTTGCACAGGGTGTATGTTAGGTTGCGCAGGGTGTATGTGCGGTTGTGCAGGGTGTCTGTGCGGTTGTGCAGGGTGTCTGTTAGGTTGCGCAGGGTGTCTGTGCGGTTGTGCAGGGTGTCTTTTAGGTTGTGCAGGGTGTCTGTTAGGTTGCACAGGGTGTATGTTAAATTGCAAAGGGTGTATGTTACGTTTCAGAGGGTGTATGCTGGTGTATGTTATGTTGCACAGGGTGTATGTTAGGTTGCAAGGGGTGTATATTAGGTTGCACAGGGTGTATGTTAGGTTGCGCAGGGTGTGTGTTAGGTTGCGCAGGGTGTGTGTTAGGTTGCGCAGGGTGTGTGTTAGGTTGCACAGGGTGTATGTCAAGTTGCACAGGGTGTATGTTGGTGTATGTTAGGTTGCACACAGAGTATTTTAAGTTGCACAGGGTGTATGTTGGTGTATGTTAGGTTGCACACAGAGTATTTTAAGTTGCACAGGGTGTATGTTGGTGTATGTTAGGTTGGTCAGGGTGTATGTTATGGTGCTCGGGTGTATGTTAAGGTGCACAGAGTGTATGTTAAGTTCCACAGGGTGTATGTTGGTGCGTGTTAGGTTGCATAGGGTGCATGTTAGGCTGCATAGAGTGCATGTTAGGTTGCACAGGGTGTATTTGGTGACATGTGTTCCTATGCATTTGAAGGCACTTCGTAGAGGTTGATTTGCCCTCTTTCAGTTGTTTATTATGCATGCGGTTGTTAAACTGGTACTAATCAGGTGAAACATTTGCCCAGACAGTGTTACCATGTGTAAAATACCCAACATAGTGAAGCAATTCTGTCTCACAATGTGTCCCACTATGCTGTATAATTTAGACTTTTCCATAATTTGGTCCTCCCCAGCTGCAAAACTCCAGTGGCCCTGGCTAAAACCAGAAAATACAAATCAAAATACATTGTCCGTTTTAGACCAGTCAATCTTACGGTGGTCTTCACTCCACCTTTTGCCTGCTTGCCTCCAATTTTAGCTTCATCTTTTTGTTGGCCTGAGGACTCTGAGCGTTTTGCCACTGCTAAACAGTGCTAAAGTGCATGTGCAAGTGGAGTGGTGTGGCTCACTGGTTAGAGGCGGCAGACCCGTAAGCAGAGAACGGCCCGGGACCAGGGTTCAATTCCCGACGCGGCAGGGTCTTGGACCAGGGTCAAACAGACTCGATAATTCTCACCTCGGTGCCTACTCTAACCAGGGAACACACTCCGTAACTCTGGGCATTCAGCTTGCCTCATCTCCACAACGGCCCCCCACATACGCCGGGGATGCCTGGTTTCACCCTGGAGATACCCAGAAAGGGACCATCTCACAGGGAAAACCAGGACGGGTTCACCAGCGGTCTACAGCACCAGGACACTCGGGTAGAGTAACAGTGCGCTTTACAAGAATCCCACATTAAAATGTGCTTATCCCCTAAACATGGTGACATTGGTATATGCCTGATTGGCATATTTAGTTTACCTATAAGTCCCTTGAAAAGTGGAATACCATATACCCACAGCCTGTAATCTAAATGCAGCTAGTGAGCCTGCAGCCCTGGTTGTGTAATCAACACAAGTAGACTTTCAAACCTGCTTCAGACCTGCCATTGGAGGACCTGTGTGTGTAGTTTAGTGCCACTTCAACTTGGCATTTAAAACCACTTGCCAAGCCTTAAACTATCCATTTATTATTACACATAGGTCACCCCTAAGGAAGGCCGTAGGTAGCCCTAAGAGCAGGGTACTGTGTAATTAAAAGTCAGGACATGTACTTTTAAATTTTACTTGTCCAGGTAGTGACGAACAGCAAAATTCATTTTCCCTACAGTGAGGCCTACTCCTCTCATAGGCTTGCATTGGAAATTCATTAATTCCTTTTAAGCTGTTATTCCTAATTAGAAAGGAGTAGCTAAATCATGTTTCTTATCTTTGGAACGGTAATGATTAATCATATTTAGTGGAAAAATTGGATTTGACATTACTTATTTTGAAATGCCACTTTTAGAAAGTGAACACGAGATAATAGACGGAGCGCTGAAACTTTTCAGACACTCACCCCACAGATCTTGGTTGAATCATCATCGTTCTTTAGCTCACTTTGCCACTCCAGTTCAGACAAAGCTATATGCAAACCACACTTGACCCTGTGCCTCAGTCCAGCTCGAACTGCCACGCCGTGTCTTCCCTGGACTGGAAATAAGCATCCTGGGACCGGTTTTGGGGTAACGCCCCTCTTCAGCCAGGGTACTTTGAATCCAGTGTCAAAGTAAGCAAGGGACCCATGTCTGGCCATACCCTGCCAAATTAGGGCATACAAGGCAAACACAAGGAGATGATGGAAGGAGCGCTGAAACTTTTCAGACACTCACTCCCAGTCACAGATATGGGTTGAATCCATCATCATTCTTTAGCTCACTAAGTCACCTCATTTCAGACATAGCTACATATAAATCAGCCTTGACCCTGTGCCTCATGGGAACAGTCCAGCCTGAACTGCCAAGCCATATCTAACCTGGACCAGAAATAAGCATTCTGGGACCGGTTTTGGAGTAAAACCCCTCTTCAGCCAGGCTAGCTTGAATCCAGTAGCTAAGTGAGCAAGGGAGCCACGTCTGGGCATGCCCTGCCAACTTAGAAAGTGGACATTTCCCTGCTTTTAACTTTGCTCCATGTGCCTACAGCTTGTCTCCAATACACGTCTGGGCTGATGGGTGTGACAGAGGACTCATCTGTATTCTGATAGCCTTGCTGGGCAGGAAGGGGTAAAATGAGCTCACACTTACATCTGCACAGGCTGTGTCCTGTCCCCACACAAAGGACTGATTACCATCTCCAAATAGCCTAGCAGACAGGGCTGAGATGAGAGGGGACTAAAAGCAGCTGGTTTGAAGTCACCCCTCACTTCAAAGGCACGTTTGGGTATAAGTACTGAGCTCAGACCCTACTAACTCAGTACACTATTGGACCTGGAGGGAGCTCTGCTGGAGTAAAGGCTGCTGTACTGTAAGGATTGCCACTTTGCCTGGACTGACTGTTCTGAGGAACTGCTTTACTGCTTTACTAAGCTGCCCTGCCGAGGACAAGGATTGACCCATCTCAGATGAACCCAGAGTAACTCCAGGGGCTTGCCTCCTGTATTATGAAGTCTCAGGGACACAAAAGACTACTGTTGCAGGGAATCTGCACATACACAGAACTATGCGCAGGAAACCAGGACCTCGGTGTGAAGTGGTGTACCAGAAAACCCACCTTGGTGCCCAGAACCCCAATCTGACTAGATATAGTGTCTCATTCATTCTCCGTACTACAGCGAAGCTACGAATGATTAGATATCCTATAACATGTCACTCTGTCCCTCACAGTAATCGCGTGAGCGAGAACACTCTTTCGTTCAAACACTCATACTTGTCTACAACGTGAGTAAGCAGAGACACAGTATAGTTTAAAATTTTTATTTTAACTAACGTGCTCTATAATGCAGTACATGTGCCAATACTAGCAGCAAAATGCATAAGAACAATATAATCAGCATAGTTACAATTCCTCAAAGCACAAAAGGGGAAACCATATCATAATGACAGTGGAAACAGGACTACAGCGCCTTCCCACCCTCCCCGTTCTATAAGCTAGTTTATTATAATTATAGAAGACCTCTGGGCTTTGTCAGGGGGACCCCATACCTCCAAGTTTAGATGCAAGGAATTACATCTCAGGACAAGCACAGCTCTTCTTCGTTGGAATGAATTTCTCCAAGTGCCTTTTCATGCATGCAATGCCATATTAAAAGCACACGAATTTCAGTAGTGCAGCTGTGTTCTAAGTTGTGTCTATGGGCGTGGGACTGACTAAAGTGAATCAACAGCATACATTGCTTTTCGACCTTGAACACGTTGTGCAGACGAGGAGCACAGTGTACAGCTAAATATGTGAAAGGCAGACAGTTCTCATGCGAAAATGCACCAGCAGACTATCCACGAGAATAAAGCCATGTAGTAACGCGTGCAAAAGCGGCAAAATGGCTGCCAAGCATATACTAACTAATGCTAACTTAGCAATGTATGCAGTTAATCCCATGACCTCACTACACCCTCCCCTGGTCAGGCCATCGGACAGAGGTTTATGAAGAACACGGAGTTCAAGAAGTCTGAGCAAGAAGTTAGAGCATCGATCTTTAAGTGATTGGAGATTCCGGCAGAGAAAGTTCATTTGAAATCCAGTATAACAATTATGGGAGAAAAAAATCTTCTGTCTTTCAACAAGGTTGACTTATACAAAATATCAACAAAAGAGGAAAGAGAGAAAAGAAACAAAAAAATCTTGCAGATGATTGTGACAGACAGTTTAATCCATCCAAGTGTATGAGCAGTAAGTTGCAACAGCCTCCAAGAGAAAGTCATTGTTATTGTCAGAAAAAAGAGACACCATCCACTCAAGCAAACCGAAAGAACAAACATGTTCCTCAATAAGTGGTGCCTCCAGCACCATCACAGGACAACTTGTGTGATACTCGATGTAACTTTGTTGTACGAAATCCTGTGCCGCTGCACAAGTATCCCACTGTGCCAAAACTCCAAACGCAGCTGTGCAGGCCATAATCCCAACACCGGAACACTCTTGCTCATGGGACACTAAGGGACTCATCAGCAGATCAAAATCCGGTGCAGGAGACATGGTATTGGAGAGGCAAAGGTCCAATGCCCATTCAAATGAACATTTCAAGCAGGTGAAGACAGGTTGCACGCATGTGTAGTATGCAAAACAAAAGGACAATACGTAAGCCACGCTGAGTGTGGCCAGGGGCAGAGTACCATAGCATTCAAGCATATGGTTACGAAGCATCTGCAGCCGGTCTTGGCTGTGTAGGGCCACAGGAAGAGCAGCCATTGCGCAGCAGGCAAATTAACAACAGTACTCCAGCAGCTAAGGCAAGTAATAGTGGCTACCCACCGAAGACGCTGGTAAAAATAGAATGAATAAATGCCGGTATCACACCAAATATAGTTTGTAAAGAAGTCACAAGGCCAGAGCCCACAACTTTAAAAAAATGGGCCAAACCGGTAGTATGAGAGGCATTGAAAATGCTATGAATTAAAGCACCGAAATGCAGTGGGAGGTCAGTATTAAGAAGGGCTTGCACCTCTGATCGTGTATTGGCCACATGAAGGACGAATGTTTCACGTGCAGTTATGAGAGAAACTTCTTTTTGGGATAACAATGCTCTAATTCTGCTCAACTTATCGAAGTCTAACCTCAAGGTGGGAATAAAAGGCCAGACTGAGTTATCGAGTCTCCCGTGTGGGAGCAGAAACAGTACATTTTTACAGCAAACCACCCGTTGCGAGACTGTCACAATGTAAGGGATGCCAGTAAGCATACCGCAGCATTCCTCATTATTCAAAAGCAGATAACTACTGTTTGCAAGCAGAGTGAAAGCAGGTGTAATAACTGGCACTGGAATACTTTTCAGAAAGTAAGCGAGATTCGGGCCTGTAAAGTTAATGGCTCCTTGCAACTGTATATTTTTGCGAACCAGAGAATGACCTATGGTTGAATCGCATGATTCCCCAGTTAGGTAAACTTCTTTGTCATCCTGCAAGCATCTGTAAGCAAATGGTAATGATCACACCTCATGAAGGAAAGCACTGCCTAAGGGTTCATAGCGTCCTTGGGGGTAATGCTTCACGCAGGAGCTAAATTTAAACAGAGGAAATGGTAAGGCTATTACCCCATGGATGAGCCAGACAGCAGCGTCCGTTTCGGCCACAGAAAAAGGCAAAGGTTCTAATTTTTCAATATGTAAAAGCGTGTATGTAGCATCTTTCATGGGCATAAAACACTGTTTGTCTGTTAAGTTAAAAGGGAAAAATAAAGATGATGCGTTCAAATAATCCCAAGGAACTTTCCCCATCCTAAGAGTTTGTAATGTCCATGCAAACTGCATTACTGAAAGCAATTGATTCTGTCCATGATACAAAAGAGACACATCATCTTGTACAATATCAACAACAGATGAAACAATACTGTAATACTGTAACAATACTCCAACGCGTAAATGCGGAAAGAAAGTGTGTTAATACTATTATCAATGACAGCAAGGACTTTTTCTAAATTAGCCAGGTCTATCGCCCTTAAACGGGAAGCAGCCTCAATTTGAGACAGCTTCCATATTTCATTTTAGGCTGCATAAATAAATCGTTTCGTTCTAGCACCAGCAGGCCCTTTTATAAAATCTGTCAAATCAATGCCACCTGATAATAACGACAAATGATGTTTTACTGACGACAGTGTCGAGTGTTTTAACCAGTTTTTACATAATTTTCCAACAGAGTAGGTGGTAACCGAATGGGAGTTAGAAAAACGTGGATCAGGCCTATCCTGTGTATATCCAGGGGCCTTGTCATGGAAACGGAGTTGGCAAGCAACTGAGCTGGTCTGCCAAAGCAACTAACCTAGGCAACTAAGCAGAAATAGTAAAAGTAGCATGTTGAAACAAAGATTGCAAGTTGTCAATGGAATAATCAGTATGATTGGTCCAATTCAGATATCTAGCCAGAGCAGGAATGGCAAGGGTATTCATTTGCTTTGAAGTAGCCAATCCAAAACATGTAGTCTGATAGACTGAATCATTCAAAAATAAAATTTGAGTCGGGATGAGGCCTGCACGATGTAAAGCTTTAGTGCTCCACACCTGCCAGGATCTAGAACCCCACACAGATTTAAGATCTACTGTGGCCTTCCACAGATCATAGCCACCCACTGACAATTCATTAATAAAGGATTCGGAATACACTCATTTGGTGTGGGTGAGCATCACTTTCGGATTGGACAAAACATTTAATCTAAAATAAAATGATTCCTGTTTGGATTTATCAAAATCTGTAAAATGTGTAAATTTGTTCAAAAACATTTTTGAGCTACCTTCCAATGGAGTCGGGCAATGTTCCCACTTTGTGTAATTAAAAACATTTCTTGTGCTTTATGCAGGTAATGATGGCCATAATGCTGGTAGCAAAACAAATCAGCATAATTTGCAGTATTCAAATACAAATCTTCTGCATCAAATGCAGCATAATATGTCAAATCTGAAAACAAAAATTGTATGGCTTGTACATCCCAATCATCAGACCGTATATTGGGTTTCACTACATCACACATGGAAACACGAGGTACATTTGGAACGTTAATTATCTCTGTAGGGCCATGAATTTGGAACTCCACTGCATCCCAAACTCTGCCATCAGCAACTGGCCAGGCGGAGATGTTGACAAAAGTCAGGTCCCTTTTCATGATGTGAGAAGACGAATGCGGGACAAAGTTCCATCGACCAGTTTCACAGCAGAGCGTTCAGATATGTAGTGACCATTTATGAGAAGGAAAAAGAATGTCACAAATCCAATTGACATAAATAGAAAAATGGCAAAGAGAATCATCCTGATGTATGTCCAAATAAGTCTGTTTAAAACAGGCCACAAAAATAGAGAATTTGGTAGGGGTCAATGATGATGTAGAGTTCGAGTCAAAAGAGAAACGTGACTGGATAAGGGTATCCGGTTGCAAACCAGGCAATGACTCGGTAGTGGGATAAGCATACTCTGTTTCTTCATTAAGACTGGAAGTAGGGAGGTTTAGCAAAGGGTTAATGACAGAGTCCATCTCTATGGCAGTGTTACGCTGAGTGGCGTCAGAAGCGCCCAACACTGGATTCCTGGAAATTGCTGGACAAGAAGCCGCTGGTGCTATACTATTCAGGATCGGCCAGATGTTGTAACTTGACATTGTCCACGGAGACGTTTCTGATGTCTTTCCAACCAGGAAGTGGTGGTAAGATGACTGTACGAGTTCCCTTTATGTCAAGCACTGGGACAGGTGCACGATAAGAGGGGCCAAACTCTTTTTTTGTTCTCCACCTTCTCTCAGACCAGGTCTCCGACTGGGTAGCCAGCCAACTACCGGAATCTGCAGTGCTGCATCTGTGGCAGATGGTAAATATTCCTTTGCAAGACTGTCTCGGTCTTTTGTAGTTTCTGTAATATAGCAGAATGATTATCTACGTCAAAGGTTGCAAAAGCCGCCGCCATGTTTAGACCATCAAGGTGTGGTACAAACATGTTCATGCCAAAGAGCATTTCGTACGGGGTCCGCCCACCCAGAGATCTTCTAGGGAGAATATTTAGTGCACGCTGTACGCTATACAAATGGGCGAACCAGTTCCTGCCAGTACCTGAGTCCCTAGCTGTCAAGGATTGCTGTAAGTCACGGTTCAATCGATCCACAACTGAATTACCCTCAGGCCTGTATGGAGACAAAAATTTGACCTGCACTCCCAAAACCTCATGGCCTCCTTGTACACCTTAGAGGCGAGCGCTGGACCCTGGTCTGAATGGAAAGTGCCACATGCAAAAATTCCCACAAAGGCATGCAAATCCCTGATGACAGTTCGAGCGTCAGCACTGCGTTGTGGCCACACTCATAGAAAATGTGTGCATGAATCAACTGCAACTGAGATGAATTTATAGGTAGTATCTGAAGACAATGGACAGCAGTGATCCAAATAAACACTTCCAAAAGGTCTATTAGATATACACAGCGTTGATTGTGGTGGACGTGTTACCATAGATGGTTTAATCTGTTGGCAAATGTCACACGAAAGCACATAATTACAGGTTTGTTTATATAAACCACACCACCAGTACTGCTGCTGTAAGATAGAAACAGTCGCAGACACTCCAGCATGGGCTGAAGCCAAGCCTTCGTGTGCGGCTGTTATCAGTGAAAGTCTGCGGTCCTCGTTTGGAATCAACCTGTCACCAACGTCATGAATCCTCACATAAGGAACTTTATCGGGACTTACGTGATAAGAGTATCTCGAAGGGAAACCCTGCGGGTAATTGCTAGCCTTCTCTGTAGCAGCAATTGCTGCCAAGATTTCCTTGTCAATCTTATTCATGGATCTTGTAACCGCTGCAACTGAAAACGTGGCTACTGACAATTTAGCTGCTTCATCAGCCAATCTATTGCCAGCCGCATGTACCCCTACGCGCTGGTGGCCAAGATTATGAATTAGATGTGTGAGAGGCAGACGTTGTTTAAGATCAGCGACTCGAAACCCAAAGCATCTTATGCTTAATTGCTCTGCCTTTAGAATCACTATAGCCATTTTGAGACCAAAAGAGTAAGTTGTCATTGAAAGACTGAGCACCGTAGTAAGAACCACTAACAATGAGTGTAGTCACATTCGGATCTCAGACTCAAGTGCGCGCACCAGGGCGCGCAGCTCAGCTAATTGGGCACTACAGTCTCCTAGTGTCTGAGTGTGTACAACACTTGACTTGAACTCTCCGTTCAATATGGCACCTGCCACAATTGTGAATGCTGCTGAATAAGAATGCTTTGACCTTGTTGCTGGTTGCGCTGAACTGTCAGTGTAAATAATACAATAGTACTCCTCCAATGGACTCGTTGACAGAGGAACAGGATGAACAAATTCATACTGTAAAAACTTCTGTGTTTGCAGGGATGAGTCGAAGATGAAGGTGACATTGCCTTTGTCACTGCTTCTAGAGCAGGATATGGTGTCACAACCAAAATGCGTTTCCCTGTGCCAGTGCGCGTTCCTTAAGGATTGCCATCTGGACAGCTATCAAGATCTTCTGAACAGTGGAAAACCACAGTTCAGCCGAAGTGTACAAATGTGACTTGTAAGCAATAGGCACTGTGTCGCCTTCATTAAACGTCAAGTATGTGAAACTCACTGCGCCTGGCACAATACATATCACCAGGTTAGTGTGGTTATCACGTGTCAACAAGTATTTAGATTCAAGAAGATCAGACTGCAAAGATTGCAGGAAAGCTGAATGTTCCTGAAGCCAGCAGGCTTTAGAAAGTGTAGGTTGTATCAAAGCATACAATGGTTTGATACGCTGGGCATACTTGGGAATATAGGTTCGACTGAAGTTTAACCCCTTGCATGCTCATGACGGAACGGTTCCGTCATCAGCGTCGGTGCTCCGGTGCTGATGACGGAACATTTCCGTCATGAGCCAATACGGTTTTAAACCCTTCAGCACTGCAGCGAAATTCGCGCAGCACTGAAGGGGTTAAAATCCCAGCAAAGACTGTAGGTTTTTAAGGGTTGTAGGAGGTCATAAACGTGCGCATTTCTCCTAGAAGTGAGGTGCCAAGCCTCCTCCTTCATTATTGAGCTCGTAGCCCAATAACAACACTGTGTACTCTGCGATGTGTGATTTTGCAAAGTTTAACTTATAGCCATAGTCTGCAAACAAAATTATGATGCGGTCCACGCGACAAAGATGCAGCCATAATTCGTCGTCCGTGAGATAAATATCATCAACGTACGAGTACGCATCAGGGTCTATGCCGTCTAACAAAGAGACAACACGAGTGACGAATACACTTGGGCTGGTCATATAGCCCATGGCCAAACGCCGGGATTGTTTCTGTTTTCCGCCGGCGGTAAAAGCGGTCCATTGACTGCTTTCAGGTGACAGGTTGTGACTGAAAAAGCCGTTGGAAATATCAAGGGTAGTTTTATATTTTTTACGAACAATACTTTCTAGTAAAGCAGAACTATGGGTATTCCGAACTGCACAGGTGCTACAATGAGAAATCAAATGTCAGTAATGCAAAACTAAGCGGTACGACCCATCGGGTTTGGTTACGGTAAACAGAGGGTTATTCATCGGTGACACAAATGTCTCAATTACTCCTTGTTACTCTAATTGATCTAGAATCTCAGGTAGGGGAAGGGCAGGGACCAATAGGTCCCTGTCCTGGGGTGAGTACACCCCCTATCCTGCTCCTCTCCTGTGGGAGGGGGGCTGGAGCCTATCGCTGATTGGGCAGGGCTCCCCATCTTCAAGGTGGCTGGAGCCCGGGGTTGTGCTTCACCTCGCCTCTCCCACCTGAGGGGTGGAGTTGGCACAGGTTGGCACCCCCCCTTCCTCACGTAGGCTTTCCCGTCAGTCTTCCCACCAGAGTGAGGGTCAGAACCGGAGAGGGGCCAGTTGCTGAGTACAGCAAGTGGCCTGGAGAAGCTCACAAAGGTGGCATGCCTTTGAAGCTTCCCCCTGCCCATCCTGGGGGAGGAGATCTAGCACCTCACCCAGGATATGCATTGTTGCAGGCCCAGGAGAGCGGGGTGCTCTCCACCCAGGAGTCCAACAACATGTCTGCTGTGTGGCAGCCTAGGCAGCCTCTCAGACGAGACGTGGATTGTAGGTTAAGTTTCAGAGGGCATCTCTAAGATGCCCTCTGTAGTGCAGTTTACATTAAATCCCACACTGGCATCAGTGTGGGTTTAATGTGCTGAGAAGTTTGATATCAAACTTCCCAGTCTTCAGTGTAGCCATTATGGTGCTGTGGAGTTCGTAATGACCACCTCCCAGCACCATATACTCTTAATGGCATCACTGCACTTACAGTGCACAGAAATGGCCCTGGGTACTGTAGGGTCACAGGGCTCACGCACCTGTGCCCACACCACTGGCATAGGGCACCCAGCTAGAGGGGTGACTGATGTATGTCAGGGCAGTGGGTTTGTGGGCATGGCACACAGGGATGTGTGCCATGTCGACTCTTTGTTTATTTCTGTACCAGGACACTCAGCCTGCAAAGGCAGTGTGTGTGTGTGTCAGGGTACAGAGCCCCTAAGGGTGGCACAATAAGTTCTGCAGCCCTTAGGTGTTTTCTCGGGCCACAATGCCCTGGGTACCTAGGGTACCATTTACCAGGGGCTGGCAGGTGGCCAGAGATGCCAATTGGATTTTAGCTTCAACACAGTTTTTAGGGAAGGAACACAGGCCCTGGGCACCTGATTAGCAGGAGCCCAGGGCACACTCAGTCAAAGCACATCAGCAATTCAGCAAAAAGTGGGGGCATACCATGCAAGAAAGATGGCACTTTCTCACAGTTATGGATTTATAAACTACTGCAATGTTAACCTATATGGCTTGGGATCTAAAATGTGGAAAATGAAACATCCAATTTCTCCAGCACCAGGGCATATAAAACTACTTTTATAAGGACCTGCTTATATCTACAGGACCCCCACCCCTGGAACACCTCAGGGAGACTTTAGGGGTGACTGAATATACAAACAATAATGTAGACTCTCACTCCACAGTGCTCCTAGCACAAAGGTCGATTGTGAGAAGCAAGTTACTACAACAAGGGAAGTGAAATGTGCAATGTTTCTTTCCCCAGGGCATGTAAAACTCCTTTTATTAGGGTTCTCCTTATAGGTACCTGACCCCCACCCCTGGGACACCTAGGGGAGTCCTTGGGGGTAACTAATATGCAACAATATTGTAGTTTATCAATTTTTAAGTGCCCCTTACACCTTTTTTTTGTGCTAGATGGCGGAGAGAGCGGACACTTCTCCAGAGCGCTGTGCCACGACCGCCAAATATCCTGCATCTGGCTGCCGAAAAACTGCCAGCGGCCCACAACATCCTTGCTGGATGCCCCCCGGGTGTACTGCGAAGAATCTGGGCCCTTTGGAGATAACCCCAAGTATGAGGAAGCGAGTCGGAACAGCGAAGACTCAGGCTCCGGGCTGCGGGCCCTCCTCCACCGGACCTCTGCTGTAGGCTTTTCTGGCCGGGGGCCCAGACCAGCTGCAAGCAGCCCTCTCTGCTTACAACCTAAGAACTACCCAACGATCCCCTGGTACCTGCGGAGTGACTGCGACAACACTCTTCAGACTCAGCTTTGCCTGGTGAACACGCCTTGTGATCGCGGGTGACGGCTTCGATGATGAGAGGGTCCCGCACTTAAGAGCTGACACACAGCAGGGACTGTGAGGCGGTGAGTTGGGGTGTGAAGTTAACCTCTGGCAATCTTAATGGGAATTCAGAGGACCGGAGGGTACCCAAATTAAGCCCACATAAAAACTCTGATAGCATTTTTAAGTGTGATACGTCACGCCTGACCTCAAAATGGCACCCGCCAGGGATGTATCACCGTGGAGAGATGATGAACCAGCATCCGGGTCCTGCTGTACCAACTGGAAAGAGGCATAGCAAAGAAAAAGTAATCACAGAGCCTGTGGCAAGTCCAGCTTCAGAGTCACCGGGATCTACAGATTCCTATAATTAGCGCTCTACACTGAGAGTGGCGGAGCAGATCTCCTCGCTGCGGGTGCTCAGTCGATTTCCTTCAAAAACGCTGGGGCATCACGGAGCAGCAAACTGCCACATGTAAGCCCAATTGTGAGCTCAGAAGACTGATTGGTGCTAAAATTAATCCCCTAGAAACCTCGGCAATTACTCCTAAATTGGAATTCGCCGAGCCTGACCCTAAAATGGCGCCCCTAGGTACTTAGCCATCTTGGCTTCACCTACTACCATCAACATTGGCTGCATAGGAGCAGCAGTCTCCCAGGCTATTGAACCAATGACCCAACTCGCATTTCCCCTTCTACAGTGAGGACTTTTCTCTACCAGCCCGACTGTCCCTAAAATGGCCTCCATAACTGCGCCCTTGTCCAAAGCACTCCTACTCGCCTTGTTGAGGATGGATCCAGCATTTATGCCCTGGAGTCTCAGAGACCCCCCTGCGAGAGTCCACAGCGACAAGGGAGTCACACATAGCGGAGGACTGGGAATGATCCCTTTACCGCTGGGAGCCGTCACCTACTCAGCCGGACGTCAAACACTGTTACTTCTTCGTCTCCGCGCTGTGTCTCCTACCCCCACCTCTTCCCTCCTTCATTCTTTGTCTACCTCCCCTATTTCTTTCCTCTCTCCCCTGAATTTCTCTCCCCCTGCCTGCTTAGTTAATCCTTATGCCTATGCTATGCTTTTGCATCTCATGTAACTCACGTAACTATGCTCCAGCAACTCATGTAACTATGTAACTATGTTCTGAAACAATGTTCTTCCTCATATAAAGCGCTCTGATACCTCTGGGTCTAGCCAGCGCTATATAAAACTTTTAAAATAAATAAATAAAGTCGTTTGGGCACAATTTACATATAAAAGCAGTTAGGCATCACAGTGCTGATTTTAAAATAACTTCCTGTGCACACATGCAAGCACAGAAAGGGCTGCTGGCCTCTAAGTTGCCATGCCCTATTATCTACTCGGGACTTAAAGGTAGTTTTAATCCCACTGTCCTAATATACAATAGGGACTTATAGGGTAGGTGATGCCAATCATAGGGGTACCCTAACCCACAGTGTACCCTAATGTGTGTGCATGTTTTCACCATAGCATTGTCCCTGGGCCTGGTTAGACAGAGCCCAGGGTCAGTCAAAGTCAGTTACCACAAGTACCAGTCAGCAAAAAAAACAAGCATTGTCATAGCCAATAGGTCTCGCCTTTGGGACCTTATAAGTGTTTAGCCATGCAACAGTTGATGTTGTTGCAACAAGGATATTGTGCATAACTAAAAACGTATAAGGTCCCAAAAGCGAGACCTATTGGCTATGCCAATGCTTGTTTTTGTTACTGTTATTACATAAAAATAACTTTAGATTTCATTGGCCTGCCTTTGTATTTCTACAACAGCTTTTCTGCAAGAAGACATATGCTTTTCAGTTGTTAATTTTATTCATTAGTCGTTTAAAGTTAGGAGTTTATTGCTGTAATTGAAACAATGCAAACACATGACATTATGAATTGTTATCAATTAACGCTTTAAACATTGGGCCTGATTCACAGAACTTACTTAAGACAAAATCCTAAACTTACTACTTTTGGTATTCACAGAAGTTAGGATTTTGTCTTAAGTTTGTCTTAAGACAAACGTAAGACAGACTTAAAACAGACTTAAGTTAGGATTTTGTCTGTCTGTGTTGTTTTTGAATTCGACTATTTCACAAACCACCCGCTTTGGATTGGCTACTATTAAAAAATTAAATGCACCTTCTTTTCCGGGGTTAGAAGAATATCCCGGCTGGGATAATTATACTAGTATTTCCATTAGAGAATTACAGACCCTAGTACTGAATTCTTCCTTTAACATTTCCAGTTTGGATCCCAAGGGTTGGTTGCTTTGGCACAAAAGTGCTGATTCCTGTCTACACCGTTTTCTGGGTTTATCTTCTGGGTACACACAGGTTAGGGTGGATCCCCGGTTTGAGAGTGACCATTCTGTGACTACTTATTCAGTAGGAAAGCTATGTCAGAATTGTCTCAAACACTCCACGTTAGCGTCCGTTAAGCTGCATTTGTCTAAACTGACAGACGACGTTGATATGAATGACTCTGTAAAAGGTCCTGCAACTGGCAGATCCAAAAGGTGGATTTATGCTGTTTACAATGAAGTTTGGAAACTGTTTCAGATTGAGGCTGCTTCGCGATTGAGAGCTATTGGTCAAGCTAATTTTGAAAAAGCGCTTGCAGTTGTGGATAATAGCATTAACACGCTTTCTTCCCGCATTTACACATTAAATGTAAATGTAAATGTAGTATACTTGTAAAGCGCACAGCTGCCCCAGCAACGGGGCGTCCCGGCGCTGTATAACTCTGGGGAACCCGTCCTGGCTTTCCCTGTGGGATGGTCCCTTGCTGGGAGTCCCCAAGGTGGAGCCAGGCATCCCCGGGATTGGTGGGGCCGTTGTGGAGATTAGGCAAGCTAATGCCCAGAGTTGCCAAGTGGAACCCCTGATTAGAGTAAGCACCGAAGCGAGAATTATCAAGTCCGCTGACCAAGGTCCACGACCCTGCCGCGTCGGGAATTGAACCCTGGTCCCGGGCTGACTTCTGCTCTCAGGCCTGCTGCCTCTAACCAGTGAGCCACACTACTCCACTAGATAATATTGTTTCATCTGTTGTTGATATTGTGCAAGAAGATGTGTCTGTTTTATTTCATGGACAAAACCAACCGCGTTCCGTCATGCAGTTTCCGTGGACTTTGCAAACGATAAAGGCAGGTCGAGTGCCTTGGGACTACATGAACACGTCCTCCTTGTTTGCTCCTTTTAATTTAACTGATAAGCAACAGTTTATGTCGATGAAAGACGCAACATTTTCTATGTTACATATTGAAAAGTTAGAACCTTTACCATTTTTTGTGGCCGAATATAATTCTGCTGTGTGGCTTGTTCATGGGTTAATCACGCTCCGGGTCCTACTTTTCAAATTTGATTCCTGCATGAAATATCATGCCATAGGCAGGTATGAACCTTTAGGCAGCGCTTATCTCCATGAAGCTTGGTCCCTGCCATTTACACACAGATGCCTGAGGGAGGGTAGAGAAGTTTATTTAAATGGTGAAGATTGCACAACAACACCTGGGGCCAAATGTAGGAAGCCTAATACCGGTCGGTAACGGCCGAAATTACCGAATTTCATCCATTAACGACCGGTATTAGGCTTTTCAGATGTAGGAGGCCACATTTCAGGATTCGGTAATTTACCGAATCGTTAATTTAAGAAATCTGTAAATTACCAAATTCTTAAAATACCGATTCAGTAAATTACAGAATCTGTAATGTAGGGAGCACTCAAGTGAGTGCTTCTTGCATTTAAGGATTTGTTATTTAAAACCAACTATTAGTTGGTGGTAAATAACGAATTCCTTTTAAAAAGCAATTTTTTGCTTTTTATTCAGTGCCATGTGGCAGACATACATGCCCTTAAGGCATGTATGTGTGCCACATGTGCACCCATGCACTATTCAGGGGTGCAAAAGGGTGTCAATGTGACACCCTGCCACCCTTGAAAAGGTTCCCCCTATTACCGATTCGGTATTTACAGATTCGGTATTTACCGAATCACTAATTCCCATTCATTCCTATGGGCCTCCAGGCCAGGTAAAATTCGGTATTTAAGAATAGGTAAATTGAGATTACCTTCATCTGGCCCCTGATCCCTCATTAGTGTGTAGGAATATACAAATCCATGGTTCTTGTAATCAGAACAAGCCTAATTTGGCCTGTATTTTAAAAGGCACACCTACACCTGCTATCGCACCAACATTCACATTACTAGCAAATGGTAGTTATTTACTTTTTACTTATAAATAATGAAGATTGTTGTGGGATGCTCTCAGGAATTCCTTACATAGTTACGGTCTCCGAAAGAGTAGTTTGTTGTAAAAACGTTCTGTTTCCTCCTCCACATGGGAAGCTAGATGTTGAAAGCAGAGTTCAACACGATGAGTCGTATAAGAGCTCTGTTGTCCCAAAAAGAGGTTGCCCTCACATCTGCTCGTGAAACATTTGTCCTTCAGGTGGCCAACACCCGCACGGAAGTACATGCTTTATTGAATAAGGATTTGCCCTTGCATTTTGGGGAGTTAATTCACACTATCTTTAATGCTTCCTCGACCAAGGGGCTGGCTCACTTTTTAAAAATTGTAAGTAGTGGCCTTGTCACGTCCTTCCAAACTATATTTGGTGTGTTCCCGGCAATTTTTCATTCGATTTTTTCGAGGCTCTTTGGTGGATTTCCCTTAATGCTCATTCTGGTGACCGGGGGTGCTTCTATCACTGTTTTTATTTAAAAATGTATGCACATCCTGTGGCTCACGACAATATGTCCCGGCTGTTGTTGCTGCGCAACCGAATGCTTAGCTATTATGGAGCGCTGCCTCTGGCTACATTGAGTGCGGCTTATGGATTATTGTTTCCATTTTCCTTTTTCACATGCGTCCAGCTTGTCTTTCATTGCCTGAGCTGTGATTTCGACTGGGCCCTGGATTTGTGTCTCTGCAGTACGGTGTCTCCCAACGCGGATTATGATCAACTGATGATCCCCTTAGTTGCTCATGAATTGCTATGTTCTGGCGACTGGATTATGGCCTTTGCAGCAATGCATGGAGTCCTGGGGCGTTGGAATGTTTTTTCAGCGGCGCATGACTTTTTGGCACGCAGTTACATTGAAGAAAACCCGAGTTGTCCTCTGATGGTGCTAGAGGCTCCGGTTGTTGAGGAACAATAGCCTCCCTAAATCTCTCAGACAATGCAGAGAGCACCTCCCCTTCAGGAAACAGCTTAAAACTTTTCTATTCTAATAAAATACATATCTGAATTCCACTGTGTGGTCTATCCCCTCTTTTATGCGGTAGCAGCCAAAGGCGCGGAGATACTCCTTCGGGAGTCGAGTCCAGCGCGGTACCAACTCGCAAATAAAATAAACATGTATGTTCATTCCCATTATTAAATTGGATGGCTGAATTGTTTTCAGATGAGAACAATTACTTCCTATTGGAGGCTATTGCAACGTACTGTGCATATACACTGTTGGAGTAAGATGCATCTGATTGATTTTTGTCACCGACATCTTGTGATCCCCTTGGATATATTATTTTCTCCTGCCTATTGTCATTTTTCTGCCCACGAGTGAAGCCTAAATTGAATGACTTTTTGAGTTCTGAGTTTGCTCAAGTTTTTGTTATGGAAAATTATTGATTTTGGTTCTGACTGATGAACTTGAACTCTGTTCTCCAAATTTGCCCCCTTCTTATACGTGCTCCGATCAAGGGAGGGTGTCGTGGGGATGACCCGCACATTTACAGAGTGTTAAGTTAGCATGGGCTTATTAGCTGTTTAAACGCCATTTTACTTTCCTGCTCAGCTTTGCACACGACACGCACTTGCGCTATTGTTTAGAGAACACTAAGTATTTTGCTTCACATGAGTATAACTTGTTTTGCTGCATTTCTAAGCTGCCTCGTTAGTTTAGTCTGTACAGTGTGAGCCGAGACCGTCAAGGTTATTTTAGACACTGTGGCTGTTGTTCTAACTGATCAGCGCACGTTCTAGCGATAACACATATGCCGCTGTGGCCACCTCTGATATTGGCGTGTTTAATAATGCACTGCGTAGGCATGATCACACACACTTTGAGAACATTTGTATGCTGAGAGCTTGTGCAGAATCTAATGTGATCCACTTCTGCGAAATACCAGAGGTATGAGGCCACTTATGTAAGCCTATGAGACCTTCTATTGGTTATAAAATAACCTACTAGCAAGGGAGGGAGAAATATAGGTATATTTAAAACCTGTTTCCAATTACCATTATAACATGCTTTCTCCCTTTGTATTCTATGGAATAGTAAATATGCTGACAATCTTGTTTCTAATAATATATCTGCTTGTATTAGCTAAAATGCTGCATAAGAGATCAGGGTACAAAAGGGGGTGGTGATGGACGGAGCATCTGAACCAATCAAACACTCACACCCAGTCAAAAGATCTGGGTTTGATCCATCACCGTTCTTTAGCCCACTCTACAAGCTTCCGAGGACCGGTTTCTGGCATTCCAGCCGTCTTCAGCCCGGCTTGCTTGAATCCAGTGGCAAAGTGAGCAAGGGACTCACGTCTGAGCATACCCTGCCACACTTATTGCGGCCAAAGCGGTACAAAAGGGGGTGGTGATGGACGGAGGATCAGAACCAATCAAACACTCACACCCAGTCAAAAGATCTGGGTTTGATCCATCACTGTTCTTTAGCCCACTCTGCCACCCCAGTTCAGACATGGCTATATGCAAATCAGTCTGACCCTTTGCCTCATGGGAACAGTCCAGCCACTGGATTCAAGCAAGCCGGGCTGAAGACGGCTGGAATGCCAGAAACCGGTCCTCGGAAGCTTGTTTCCGGTCCAGGGAAGGCATGGCTTGGCAGTTCGGGCTGGACTGTTCCCATGAGGCACAGGGTCAGACTGATTTGCATATAGCCATGTCTGAACTGGGGTGGCAGAGTGGGCTAAAGAACGGTGATGGATCTGTTAAGTTTGAGGTTTTGAGGTTTGGGTCGGGGACAATCGATATTTGCCCGGCGGTATTGCCTCTGTAACCCCCGAATTATTTAATAAATGAAGAGGCAGGCGCTGGAGACTGGAAAGCAGGAAACAAGGTTTTTATTCTCTCCGGAGGAGAACACAGCAAAACGGACAGCAGGTATCGTTCTGAGGTGCTCTAACTTATGTCTGAGGTCTGGCCCCTTATATACAGGGTTTTGCGGTTTTTATTACAGTTTACATACTCATGACAAAGCTTTGATGTACGGAAAGACATTCCCGGAACCCCCCCTCCGGGCCCGTTCCCACACACATTTACAGTAGAGGTCCCCACCCTAGTCACAACAGGTGATGAGTATCGCGCAGCTGGATATTCCGTCAATTCATGGAATGCGGGGTTCGATCGGATCTCGTGGGGTGGGGGCTTTTATCAACCCGGGGATCCTTTGATGGGGGAAGCTTTCTATTGTACGGGGAGGGGCAAGGAATAGTATCGCCAGAGCTGGGTGCCGGCCTGGGAACGAGGAGGACAAACGGGCACACGGGGAAAAGGGGGTTTGCATCAAAGGGCCGGGGATCATGAAAGGGAAGAAGGGAAGTGTCGCGCTGGGAACAGGATGAGGGCCTGGGGCAGAGCAGCGCTGAAGAGGGGTTTATGATTCAAGGCAGGTGCAAGCAGGGGGGTTGGTCAGCGTGCGGGCTTGGTGAGGGTGAAGGGCTATGTCAGGGGCCAGCGGCATGCAAGAGGGTTCGTTCTGATCAGGGCATCTTAAAATGGCGGGTGCGCACGACAAAAGTATGGCATCAGGGGAAGAGGCAAGATGGCGCAGATAATGTTCACCAAACCGTACTAATTTTCAACAGTCCTCCCTTTAACATATTCAAGACATCTTGCTGGTTCATTTTCTACTCGGTTCTATTGTGGTGGGCATGAGAAAGAAAATGGTAGGAACCCTAGATGAAAGAGTTGTAAACAATACAGTTTGAGATTTCTAGTTTTCAGGAGGCGGACCTATTGGATAAACTTTGATAAACTTGTTTAGCAGGAAAGTCATAGTAATGCAATGCAGAGCAGTGAGTACATTTCATAAGGCGAACTGATGGATTGTTACATCATCAATACAATGTTGGCTGGGAGAGAAACGAGACGTGGCAGAAATGATCGGGAATGTTCGAGGTTTAGTAAGCTTTCAGCAATTCTTCGTCTTCCGTTGGCACTGTGGAGCACCGGCGGTGGAGCTACGAGTCCAGCTCTATTCTAAGTTCCGTGTTGCAGGGCACGACCCTTTCCTCGCGTTTCTGGTCAGAAAAAGGGTCTTTCTCGCCCGGTGTCCTTTGGGATCAATAGTCAAAAGTTCAGGTGGAAGAAGAGTGTACAAAATAGTCCATAGGGTAGGTCGGAGAAAAAGGGGGATGGAGCAAGGCCAAATCAGGAACAAACTAGGGGAACGAGAGACTTCAGATAGGCGGGCTCATGACCGGGTCTAAAGAGCGGGGACTTCTCAGCACACATTCGAGCATTGAGCAGGGGCATCGGGTTAGCCCTTTCCTCTCATTTTGTCAGAGATAGTGCCTCGTCCTGCAGCTCCGTTCAGTCGCGGTCTCGCCTTGGCCCATGTCGCAGACGTTCCATAGTCTGTAGTCAGGCCACGTGCTCCCACATCCGGTCCTTCTTTCCTCCGACAGCCGTACCCTTGAAGGAGTTTGAAAAGACAGTCTTTAGAGAATTGGTAGAGGAAAGTAATCACATAAGTCTATTTCTCTCCCAGCTCCAGGTAAATGAGAATAGAGACGTCCGTTATATTTAGGGTTCACAACTGACATACAAATGATCGATGGTGAGCCTGCTGGATTTACTATGGCTTTCCTTCACAACTGTTTAATATAATCACGACAGTTCATCTGATGGGGACCCACCTCTGTAATACAAGCCTGACAATGCTAAACCGTTCTCTAGGGGTCTATATTTTCAAAAAAGGGTGGTGTGAGCTATCAGCATGGTACTAATAGGAACATAGGCTAAACATTTTTCATATTACCAATACATCCCGCCCTTTAACTAAACATTTTCACTTTCGACGAGGTCCATTGTAATGATTTTCTTCGCTTCGGTCTAAACTTTAACTTTGTAAAACATCATTCTGGTTCCTATGCAGCCTCTCATGGCCTGATTACTAAATTAGAGAAGACAGGGGTCTTATCGGAAGACACCTAGGTACATAGAAAACGTTGATGGGGGGGGGGGCAACTGAACGCAATACTGGGAGCGTCCTGAGAAGATGGGGGGCTTCGGTTACCTTTATGGTTTTGGGTATCGCGACAATTTGGGACGGGGAGGGGCGCGTTATCTGAGGCACTTTTATTCCTTAGTAGTAGCCGCTGACATGTAGTTCCCTCATTTCTGGTGAGATTTAGGGAACCTCAGGCAGCTTACCTGTCCTTTCCTTTATGGCCAATTTTTTTTTTTTTCGGAAAGGAGAGGTGGTGACACAGTATTAGGGTGATTTTATTAAAGACAAGTTTTGAGCAAATACCGGCGGTATTTGAAGCCAATTGGGTGGAGTGCTAGGGGTGGCAGTCTGTCAATTTCGGGGCTAATCGCTCGGAAGAGTGGGAGTGTGAAAGAGAGAGAGAGAGAGAGAGAGAGAGAGGAGAGAGAGAGAGAGAGAGAGAGAGAGAGAGAGAGAGAGAGAGAGAGAGAGAGAGAGAGAGAGAGAGAGAGAGAGAGTGCAACGGCAGGCTAAATAGTACACGTGCGACAGAGAGAATGGCAGTGTATTTAAGGAAGGCTATTTAGTGCATTACACAGTAAAGGACATTCACGGGTCTGCGTTAGAATCTCGAAATCATGCAGTTTGAGCATTAGACAGGGTAGAGGGGACATGCTTCGAGAAAAAGGAAAAAGAAAAGGGAAGTACCATTGTGTCGCACTTTCTTGCATTCTCGGTCCTTCGACCCGTTGAGTCAATGCTTCAGTCACACATGCACATTCTCTCATAGCTTTGATTCATCCGTGACATAGGTTCATTTGTGCAGCCTGGGTTAAGAGTGATCACTTTTCATCAGCTCATACTAGTTCTACAGGTTTGTTTGCTACGTGAGTAGTTTGCAGGCGTGCTTAGGTGCCACCTTGCAGCGCTGGTCTGTTTCGTGTATTAGACATGGCAAGGCTTCAGATCTTTGCCATACCTTGGTTGCGGCCCCTGATGTACCCTGTAGAGGGAGGGAAAAAGAGGGGAAGGGAGGGGGACAACATTCGCGCACATCCAATACATGGATTCGAAAGTCCTTTACTTACCTCATACTCGTCTTTCCTCCTCGGGGTAGAATCCCCGGGGGTATCGTTTCTGGAGTCGGGGGGGGCAGTGTGTCCTTATAGATCGTGTGCGGGGAGACGTGAAAAGGGAGCCAGAGGTGTCTAGTGCGAGGTATCTAGTCGAAAGATGTATCTCACTATCGGGATCCTTAAACCTCCTTCAGCGCTGTGACGTTCTAAGGTTCTTCGGTTCTTGGGTCAGCTCTGTTCCCTAATACCTTTGAACGTCGTACTTTATAACATTTACATCGTTTTATTTTGCCCGTCTTTTACATTCCCTCATTTATACCGTTCGTTTTACCCATCCTTGGAAGTCGAGGTCTTCCTCCATGCGAGAGTTCATGAGTCAGTCGTGTACTTTGAAGGCAGAGCGTTGTGTTGTCGATCCGATCCGTCCTCCAGGGCTGGGCAGCCATCTTCTTAATAACCTTAAAGAGAGAGCATAGTAGGGTGCACAGAAAAGAACTCTCCCGCCCATCCCACATTTTAAATAAAGCAAGCAATACCCGTTCATCATTTTGGAAAAAAGGACCTTTATTTTTGCGAGATCATAGTATGTGGATTCATAAGGGTGCAGTCGTGTTTGGCCGGGCACGGCAATGGCTAAAGTGCGTACAGTGGGGGGTGTTGTTTGGCAGCAATAAAAAACATCTGAAAGTTTTTAGCAATTCATTTGTAGCAAACCAGAACGTCTATCAGTTGGCCGGGGGGTTCGGGGGCGTTTATTTCATAATTTAGAAGCATAGTCATACTAGTTGCAATCAGATTTCCTATATGCATACCGTGCGCGTGCATCATAAGCGAGGATATACATCGGCTATAAAAATATAATACACCGTACATTTGTAATCAACATTTTTAACGGGATCCTTTCACAATGTTCGTCGAGTGAGCTCTCCTCGTCTTTTCTAGCCAAGTGTACAAAGGATCATATAAGTCTCAGAACATCAAGTTTGTATAGTGAAAAGGGACACCACGAGGTGTTCGTAAGTTCCTATTGATACCGGCGCCATTTTGGGCGGGGCCGGGTTAGTCCGGAAGTAGCATCAGGGAAAAATGTTTCCTACAACCGGCAGTTGGACCAGAGTCCTTTTCGGCAGTTCTAGAATTCATGCTAACAGAAGGAGTGGCAATGTCATGCCTGTTTCGTTCGTGATCAAGGCAGTCGTCCCTTACCGGAAGCCTGCAGGGGCCGAAGGCTCCGCCGGGGACCTTTGTAGAATCTTCAAGGCTGCGGAGATGCTGTCGGAGATGGGGGCTTGTGCCCCAGTGGGCAAGTGTCCGAGTTATATTGCTGGTCAAAGTTGCTCTAGCGGCCGGGGCCCGCCTTCCAGCGGACCCAGACGCCATTTTGAGGCCCTACAGGGGCCACTCTCGTCGAGTTTGCAAGAGTGGAAGAGATCCTTCGGAGTGAAAGGAAGAGGTCTCTGTTTTGTGAAAGCGGGACGTTCGGCTGGGGTGCAGCTGTGATGCCCCCACCTGGGGGGGGGCGAGGGAGACTCGTTCGCGCCGTCTCCTTCTTCCGGTGCACCCCATGCTGCTCTTTTTCATCGGCCCGCACGAAGGTCTCTCCCCATCCGGTGCTCCCCAAGTCGTGTGCTCAGTGCTGTGGGAGTATGGCCACCTGTGGCGCGCATTCGGCGCGGCACGAGTATCGGTGCAGTCATTGCAGGTTCGGTGTTCCAAAAATATGGGCACCATTGCACGTTCGGTGCTGCGCAAGTATTGGGGCACCATCGTCTGACTGGGGGTGTTCGGCGTTGGGCCGGGGGCTGGGAGACCTCCTATCCATGGAGGTGGGGGAGGCTCGTCCGCGTCGCCTCTCCCTCCCAGCCCGACCTGGACGCATTCCTGCAGAGGTGTGGACAGGGCATCCCGCCGCCCAGAGCTGCTGCGACTGTTACGGAAGGGAAAAGGAAGAGGTGTCTCGTTCTTCTCTGGACATGTGGCGGGACTACTTAAGACTATCCAGGCCCGTTGCGGCTGGGCCGAGGAGGCATGTGGCGGGACTACCGGCAACTACCTAGGGCCGTTGCGGCTGGACTCCGCTGGCCCCTGCCTCTCCTCCGGCTCCCCCATACGTTAAGATTTCCTGACCAAGTGTTGGCAGCAGGGCCCGCCTTATATGGGTTGCCGCCGGTTGGGCGTAGCCGTAACCCAGCCCTACTTTGGAAGGTTCCAGAATGTGGGGGGGGCGAATGTTCTGTTGACTTTCCTGTTCTATAGTTTACCGTTCTTGTTTGTCTAGCGTTATTGTGTTTTTCTTTGCTTGTTATGTTAAAATAAAAGTTCGTGTTTATCAGTGGCTTACTGATTTCGTTTCCCATTTTTTTCTTTCCAGGTTGTTTCATGCTAAAATTTCTATTAACATAGTTTATGTAACATGGAAGCACGTGCAGGGGGATGACGCAGATTCATATATTACGTACACACAAACTCGGACGGGGGGGGGGACAGTAAAAGCATGACACACAAGATCCAAAGACAAACATAAAACAGTGATTATTTGGCCAAAATTATCTTTCTCCGTCTGTTAATTTAGAACTAGGCTGGGTTCCCGTTTTTATATTGTCCGACCTAGGAAAACTCGAACATGTCGCTGAAATCGTTCTGGCGGAACCTGTGCCATCGGGCATAATCAAACGTGGTGGTTCTATCTGGTCTGTCCGTGCGAGTCGGATTTTTCTTTGTCTCGCGCTTTTTCTCATTCTGCTGGCCTGTCATTCCTGTCGGCCCTTTGCCCTTACTCACGCTCAGTAGAGTCGGGCATTGGGCTTTCCAGTTTCCGACATATCTACAAAAAGCGCATTGGTCTGGCCCTAAGTCTGGCCGTCTTTTGCGTAGTGTCGGGGGATAACTTTTGGGTCGTGGTGTCCCGGGGTTGTCCTGTCGGTATATTTCTCTACCTGGTTTGTCCTCGTCTTTTCTCTGCCGTTGCATAGCCTCTCTGCGCCACATACCGAGACTGTCGAGCATAATAGGCGTTGTCTTATTATTGCGAAGGGCTATTTCCAACGTTTCTATTTTATCAAGGTCAAAGGATCCTGCCAGTGGCCACTGTTTGTCTTGACTTTCTTTGGTATACCTGTGCCACAATTTATTATAGGCTATGGTAACTAATCCATAGTTTATGAACATGTCCTTATTAGGGGTGCCTTCTAGTGGAGCTATATGGTCCACCTCTAATACACGGTCCGGGCTGAACCAATTATCAATCAGTGGGGAGAAGACAGACATGACGGCTCGTAACGAGGGACTAAAAAGTCAGCACTGCCTATCTTATCACTAGGTGCAAAGACTAGACAGAATATTCCTATTCTACGTTGTTTGCAGGCAGTGAATACCTCATGAACAAAAAAGTAACAAATAACGAGGAACAATCAAACAATCAATAAATAAATAAGATAGAGTAAGATCAATGGGGAGAGTAAGTAGGGCGCAAAAGTCTGCGTCCTCTACCCTTTCACTATCCGCAAAGAGGAATCTGTTGTTTCCGGTTTGCAGACAGAGAATCTCCAGAAGACAATCTGCGAACAGTAGTTCGGGGTTAAAGAACCCAGTTAATCAGTGAGGGAGAGGGAGTCTCCCAAAAACCGTTAAGAAATAATAGAGTCAGTGGGGGAGAAAGATAGGCGCGACGGTTACGTTACCTATCCTTCACTGTTTGCAAAAGAGAAGGAGCCTACTGTTTCTCCGTGTGCAGACAGTGAATCTCCAAATAGGTCAAACAAAGAGTAATACTAGTATATTTTTTGTAAACAATCAAGCAATCAATTATTTTCGCAATCCGTCGTGTTTACACGACCTTACCCGGACCGTGTGGACAGTTTCTTGTCTTCCGAATCCAGCGCCCGTTCGCCCTCTTTTTCTCGTATTTCTCACGGCACTCCTAATGGTCCCCAGTCAGGACCGTAGATCACTCGAGAGAGGTCTGTTCGGAACTAGTGAAGTTCGGATGATCGGCTGCCAGACGAGGGTCTATTGGGCAAGAGCTCTCCCGATCGTTGCAGTCATTCACTCTGTCGTCGGGACCTCTCCCACTGGATCCACGAGTCGCTGATGGGCCCCACGCTTGGGACGCCAATTGTTAAGTTTGAGGTTTGGGTCGGGGACAATCGATATTTGCCCGGCGGTATTGCCTCTGTAACCCCCGAATTATTTAATAAATGAAGAGGCAGGCGCTGGAGACTGGAAAGCAGGAAACAAGGTTTTTATTCTCTCCGGAGGAGAACACAGCAAAACGGACAGCAGGTATCGTTCTGAGGTGCTCTAACTTATGTCTGAGGACTGGCCCCTTATATACAGGGTTTTGCGGTTTTTATTACAGTTTACATACTCATGACAAAGCTTTGATGTACGGAAAGACATTCCCGGAACCCCCCTCCGGGCCCGTTCCCACACACATTTACAGTAGAGGTCCCCACCCTAGTCACAACAGGTGATGAGTATCGCGCAGCTGGATATTCCGTCAATTCATGGAATGCGGGGTTCGATCGGATCTCGTGGGGTGGGGGCTTTTATCAACCCGGGGATCCTTTGATGGGGGAAGCTTTCTATTGTACGGGGAGGGGCAAGGAATAGTATCGGCAGAGCTGGGTGCCGGCCTGGGAACGAGGAGGACAAACGGGCACACGGGGAAAAGGGGGTTTGCATCAAAGGGCCGGGGATCATGAAAGGGAAGAAGGGAAGTGTCGCGCTGGGAACAGGATGAGGGCCTGGGGCAGAGCAGCGCTGAAGAGGGGTTTATGATTCAAGGCAGGTGCAAGCAGGGGGGTTGGTCAGCGTGCGGGCTTGGTGAGGGTGAAGGGCTATGTCAGGGGCCAGCGGCATGCAAGAGGGTTCGTTCTGATCAGGGCATCTTAAAATGGCGGGTGCGCACGACAAAAGTATGGCATCAGGGGAAGAGGCAAGATGGCGCAGATAATGTTCACCAAACCGTACTAATTTTCAACAGATCAAACCCAGATCTTTTGACTGTGTTTGAGTGTTTGATTGGTTCTGATGCTCCGTCCATCACCACCCCCTTTTGTACCGCATATGAGATCACGGCGTTAGAAATAAACATTTCAAACTTGTTTGTGTCTCCTCTTACTCCATGTTTTGAACTGGTATGAGAGCAAGACTGGTGCTCAGATGGCCAAGGAAATCTTCGGCCTCTGCTATACTGAAGGAGCTTCACTGGCTTCCTATACAGAAACGCATCCTGTTTAAGGTGTTGATGATTGCCTTTAGGGTCTTTAATAAGCATGGCCCGTTATACCTTTCTAAATATTTTAACAGATATTACCCCACTCTAGAACTCAGATCCTCCACAGCCAATTTAATGAGTGTCCCAAAATTCAAACTGATGACAAAGGGAGGAAAGTCCCTGGCAGTATTAGGTGCTAAGGCATGGAACACGCTGCCTCCTCAACTGCGTACTATCACTCCCGAAAAAAAGTTCAAGAAACTCCTCAAGACATGGATCTATAGTCTGGCAGAATCAGTCTGCAAATCGTTGGTCTAATCACCCCAATTGAGAACTCTATTTCCGCCCATCTTTAGCATATGAGTCTAACCGCCAAGATGCTCCCTGGAGTGGTAGTGCGCTATATAGATGCGTATCACATCACATCACATCACATCACATTACCTGAGGTACCCTAAGTCGCATGTTCTGGGTTGTCTAATCATTGGTATTTTGCTATAGGACGAAGAGCCATTGAGACACTGATGCTAGTCTGGTAGGGGAGGTTTGGTACTAAGGTGAGTTTTGGCACACCCTAATTCACTAAGGTCCAACGTCTCTATGCACAGTTCTGTGTAGGATCAGAATCCCTGCAACACAGGGGATTCTGGGTAAAAAATTGCTGGGGGATCCATGCAAGCCACACCGCCAGTCAAGAGTCAGTTCACACACACCACCATCCACACACACCACCAGCTAAGCACCATCCACACACACCGTTAGCCAAGCACCATCCATGCATGCCATCACCATGCGCCATCCATCCACACCACCAGTCAAGCGCCATCCACGTACACCGCCAGCCAAATGCTATCAATGCACACAGTTAGCCAAGTAATGTCCACGCACACCACCAGCCAATCCCCACCCATGCACACCGCCAGCCAAGCAAGGTGGGACTCGGAGAAGCAGCCAGCCCTAGCAGATTGCTGCTCAACCACTTTTGTTAATGGGGCGCGATATTGCAGCACTGCTGCAATACCGGCCCCCAGTGACAAACCACCCCACACGGCCAGAAAACCAGCCCCCATTCCTCCGTCCCACCGGGGAAATGCCCGGTGCCTGCTATGGCCAGTCCGACCTTGCAGCCAATCACCATCCATGTGCACAGCCCGCCAAGCACCAGTCCAGGTACAACGCCAACCAAGCGCCACTCCACTCACACCACCAGGCCAGCACCAATCTACATACACAGTCATCAAGTATGAGTCCACCCACACCATTAGCCAAGTGCATGTCCACACATACCGCCAGTAAAATGCCGGCCAACAGTCAGTACATGCAGACTGTTAGCAAAACTCTAGTTTACACACACACACATACTCTCCCTGGTTTCTAGTGGTTTTCTGCCCCCACTTGGGTGTAGATGAGAATAAAAATATCACGGAAACAGCCAAAATGTGTGCCTGCGCTGCCTCTCTGCCTGTACTGCCCCCCCTGCCTGTGCTGCCCCTCTGCCTCCGATGCTGCTGACTTGAGCTGCCCCCTGCCTCCTCTGCTGCTGACTGCGCTGCCCCTCTGCCTGCACTGCCCCCCTGCCTGCACAGCCCTCTGACTGAGCTGCCCCTCTACCTCTGCTGCTGCTGCATCTGCTGACCCCTGCCTGCGCTGCTGCTGTCTTCTGCTGCCCCTCTGCCTGCCCTGCTGACTGTGCTGCCCCTCTGTCGGTGCAGCTCCTCTGCTTACACTGCCCTCTCTCTACCTGCACTGCCCTCTGCCTGTGCTGCCATGTGCCTGTGCTTCCCCCTGACTGTGCTGCCTCTGCCTGCACCATACCCTCAGCCAAGAGCTGTGCCTGCGCAGCCCTCTGCCTGTGCTGATGTTGCCTGTGCTGCTGCTGCCTGCGCTGCTCTCTGCCTGTGCTGCCCTCTGCCTGCACTGAACTCTGCCTGCGCTGACCTCTGCCTGCACTAACCTCTGCCTGCACTAACCTCTGCCTGTGCTGACCTCTGCCTGTGCTGCCCCTCTGCTTGCGCTGCCTCTCTGCCTGCCCTCTGCCTGCGCTGCCCCTCTGCCTGCACTGCTACTCTGACTGTACTGCCCTCTGCCTGTGCTGATGGTGCCTGTGCTGCCCTGTGCCTGCCCTGCCCCTCTGCCTGCCCTGACCCTATGCCTGTGCTGCCCTCTGCCTGAGCTTCTCCTTGGCCTCCGTTGCTGCTGCCTGTGCTGCCCTCTGCCTGCACTATACCTTCAGCCCAGCTGTGCCTGCGCTGCCCTCTGCCTTTATTTATTTATTTTATTTAGTGTGTTTTATATAGCGCACAGCTACCCCAACGGGGTGTCCCGGCGCTTCTGTGTGTATACGAAGTCTCACTCATGGGGAATATAGCAGAAAAGAAATGCTTTCAGTGCCTTGCGAAAGGGCAACTCCTCCTGAAACACCCTAATGGAGTTAGGGAGTTTATTCCATTGAGAGGAGGCACATACCTGGAAAGTTTTTCCCCCAGAACGTGCTTTTTTAAATCTGGGGGTACACAGCAAATTTTCTGAGCTGGATCGGAGGTGTCTCGCATTGCTGTAAGGGCGGAGACAGGAAGAGAGGTATGCAGAGCCCTTTCCCTTGATTGCACGATGTGCCAAGGTGAGTGCTTTGAATTCTGCCCTTTTTTGAACTGGCAACCAATGAAGCCGTCGTCGATGTGGGGAGATGTGCTCTCGAAGAGAGATGCCGCAGACCAGCCGGACTGCAGCATTCTGGACTATCTGTAACCGGTGGCAAAGGCCAGAAGCAAGTCCAATATACAGACTGTTGGCATAATCAAAATGGGAAGTTATTGGTGCCTGGACAATGGTTTTCCTGGTGTTACTGGGAAGGAAATGAATACATTTATTGATCATCCTAATTTTAGAGAGGCATGCGGCAGTCACCGTCTGGACTTGGTTTTGGAAGGAGAGGTTAGAATCCCATCTAACCCCCATGTTTTTTACTGATTTCTTGGGGGAAGGGGGCATGCTCAAGTCAAGAGGCCACCAAAGGTTCGAGTCCAATGGAGAGGATTGGTGAAAAAAGAGGACCTCGGTTTTCCCAGCGTTTAGTCGAAGGACGTTGTTGTCCATCCAGCGTGCGATGTTGCGGAGACAATCTTTTAATGGGTCAAAAGTGATCTGAGTTGGAGTGTCGTAAGAAAATAAGAGCTGAATATCATCAGCATACGAGGTAGCCTTGATTTCTGACTGAGCAATGAGCTCAGCCAGGGGGGAAAAATAAACATTAAACAAAAGAGGGCTCAGTGAGGAACCCTGTGGGACTCCCCATTTTAACGAACGACTATCGGAGGTGTAGGGAGGGGTAAACACCGCCTGTGTCCGATTGGAAAAGAACGAGGACAGCCAGTCCAAGGCTTTGCCTTGGATGCCTTTAGCCCGGAGGCGGTTGAGTAGGACGGGGTGAGAGACGGTGTTGAAAGCTGCCGACAAATCGAGCAGCACCAATACCGCTCTCGAACCCCCGTCCAACTTCCATCGCACGGAGTCAGCCATCTCTATTAAGGCTGACTCGGTGCTATGACCTGGCCTAAACCTGTGTTGTGAATCGTGGAATAAGCCATGGGTTTCAAAGAAGCCCGCTAGTTGCTGGTGCACTAGCTTTTCAAGAACCTTAGCTGGAGCGGGCAGTAAGGAGATGGGCCTGTAGTTAGCTGGTTCATCTGGGTCTGCATTGATTTTTTTGAGAATGGGAACTAATTGGGCATGTTTCCATGCATCCGAGAATATGCCTGTCTTAAGGGAGTTGTTCCAAATGCAGTTAAGTATGGGGTTTAGAAGAGGGGCCAGTACTTTGTATTGTTTGGCCGGCCAAGGGTCGATTGGCCAACCTGATCTACATTTTAATAGTTCTGCCAGAGAAAGTTCTAAGGTGATCTCCTCAAAGTCTGAGAAAACAGGAGCGGATTCTGGGTGATCTACGGGTTTACCGTCAGTGTTGGATCTGCTATTACAAGGGAAGGAGTCATAAATGGAGGCAATTTTTTCCTCGAAATACTCAGAGAGGCGAGTGCAGAGGGATTGTGATCCCGGGAATTGGAGTTAGAGGGCCCTAAGATTAGTGAAAGTTCTAACTGTGTTGAAGATTTCCCTGGTGGATCCTTGTGCTCTATTTATTTTCTCCTCCCGATAGATCTTTTTATGGGCGATTATCTTCTTCCGATAGTCTTTAAGAGCTATTTTATATTTCAGTTTACTGTCTGGGGAGTACGAATATCTCCAGCGGCGCTCCAAGAGTTGGCAAGCGGATTTACACTTACGGAGTTCGACGGAGTACCAAGGTGACGAGGGGGCAGATCGAAAAGTTTTAATGGGCATGATAGGAGCAATAGAGTCGATGGCAGAAGAGATCCAGCTGTTAAAATTAGTCAGCCTGTAGTCCAAGTCAGGGGCGTCCATAGGGGCAGTTGTAGAAAGATGTGCAGCTAAGTTCTCTGGGGAGATCTTACTCCAGTTACGGCCAACCAGCTTGGCCGGAACCCTAGTTTTTTCTTGGTGACATAGGGGGAAAGAAAAAGAAATAAAAACATGGTCTGACCAGATCACTGGGTATGGATCACTGATAGAAATGTCCACCAGGTTAGAGCAGATAAGGTCAAGTGTATGCCCAGCCTTATGGGTACCGTGGGATACCAATTGATTTAATCAGTTAAGGTGGAGAGAAAATTAAGGTTGGTGGGGTCAGAAGCGTCTTCCACATGCAGATTAAAATCCCCAAGTAGGGTGAAATTCGCATAGCCGGAGCTAGCCTGAAGGACAAAGTCCAAGAGAGCGGGGAGAAAGGATACCTTGGATTTGGGAGGACGATATACAAGTAGGCCTGAGCATGTAATATTTGCAGCCAGTTTGATACAGAATGGTAGGGCTTCGATGGATTCGATTTGAGCATAGGCCTGCGATGCTGTTGCCTGTGCTGATGCTGCCTGCGTTACCCTCTGCCTGCGCTGCACCTCTACCTGTACTGCCCGCTGTCTGCGCTGTCCTCTGCCTGCCTTGCCCCTCTGACTGCGCTGCCCTCTGCCTGCAATGCCCCTCGGCCTCTGGGGCTGTTGCCTGCGCTGCCCCTTTGCCTGCACTGCTCCTCTGCCTGCACTATACCTTCAGCTCAGAGCTGTGCCTGTGCTGCCCTCTCTCTGCCTGTGCTGCCCTCTGCCTGCGCTGCCCTCTGCCTGCGCTGCTGCTGCCTGTGCTTCCTGTGCCTCCTTCTGCCTGTGCTGCCCTCTGCCTGCGCTGCTGCTGCCTGTGCTGCCCTCTGCCTGTGCTGCCCTCTGCCTGCGCTGCCCTCTGCCTGCACTGCCCTCTGCCTGCGCTGCCCCTCTGCCTGCGCTGCTGCTGCCTGCGCTGCCCCTCTGCCTGTTTTGGCCTCTGCCTGAGCTGCCCCTTGGCCTCTGCTGCTGCTGCTGCCTGCACTGCCCTCTGCCTGTGTTGCACCTCTGCCTGTACTGCCCTCTGCCTGCGCTACTGTTGCTTGCGCTGCCATCTGCCTGCGCTGCCCTCTGCCTGCGCTGCTGCTGCCTGCCCTCCCTCTGCCTGCCCTGCCCCTCTGCCTGCACTACCCTCTCTCTGCCTGCACTGCCCTCTCTCTGCCTGCACTGCCCTTTCTCTGCCTGCACTGCGCTCTCTCTGCCTGTGCTGCCCTCTCCCTGCCTGTGCCGCCCTCTGTCTGCGCGGCCCCTCCGCCTGCACTGCCCTCTCTCTGCCTGCGTTGCCCTCTCTCTGCCTGTGCAGCCCCTCTGCCTGCACTGCCCTCTCCCTGCCTGCCCTGCCCTGCTGCATCCACTGCCCTCTCTCAGCCTGCACTGCCCCACTGCCTGCACTGCCCTCTATCTGCCTGCCCTGCCCCTCTGCCTGCACTGCCCTGTCTCTGCCTGTCCTGCCCCTCTGCCTGCGCTGCCCTCTCTCTGCCTGTCCTGCCCCACTGCCTGCACTGCCCCTCTGCCTGCGCTGCCCCTCTGCCTCTGCTGCCTGAGCTGCCCCCCTGCCTGCTCTGCTGCTGCCTGTGCTGCCCCTCTGCCTGAGCTGCCCCTCAACCTGTGCTGCGGCTGCCTCTGCGGACCCCTGCCTGCGCTGCTTGTGGTACTGAAAATTCTGGACCCATGTCATAAACATCGTCGTATCATGACGATTTTAGTATCAATAGACCGAGAATGACGAGTATACTATACACATGTATTTTCGTCATATTCGAGTCACGAGATCACCCTGAAATCAGAGATTCCGTCCTGAACCCTCGGGTTCCATTTTGTGCATGGAAGCCATTTTGTGATTGCCCTCACATAGTCCGATGACCAAGGCTAAAACGAGTCTTAAGGACACGTACACCTTTGCTGACTTTTGTGTGACCTGGGCAAGCTGACTCCACTGCCTGAAGACAAACCTGTTCGTCCAGTTCCTTTCTCAGTGGCCGAACGAGATTAGTATCAAGGCCCAGCATACCATAAACCTTTCATCGCATACAAACCATACCTAATCTTACACACACCTGTCTCTGTTTCTTACTTTATGACCTGCTTTACGATGAGGAGGTGCCCGATTTTATTAGGGGTCCGTCGATATCTGATGAAAGATGTTGGGCCTTGCCGGGTAATTGATTGTGGGCTTGACAAACTGAAAATAAGCTTGTCATCATGATTCTGCTTTTTCTTTGTTGTAAAAATATGTGAATGGTCAATTGTAAAATAAGGAATGTTTGCCTGAAGCATAATATTTTGTATAAAAAGGGATGGCTGGCTTTGTAAGATTGAGCAGTCTCCTGAGAATATACACCGTGTTGTACTTCTAGGATACCTGTTACTGGCTGCAGCCAATAAATTCGATCTTTGACTTCACCCAGAAGACTCTGTGTTTCTGTAGTCTGAAACAGGAAGAACTCGAAGTCTTAGGGTGTGTTCCCTGGCACCGCTGGGTTCTGAAAAACCCAGTACTTCAGTTGGCGCCCAAAGTGGGGCGATTTCAGCGGTACCGGACCAAGCCAGAGGTTCGTGAGGAGCTTCGTGTGAAATTCTGGAGGAAGGCCAACCACTTCATCGACCCATGTATGTCGTCGTGGTCCGAAAGTCTTTGCTGCGAGGTTCCCCGCTTTCCGACGGCTACGAAGGACTGCTGCCCTGACTATCGCCCTGTTTTGGACCCTTTGATGATTTGTAGAGCGAGACGATAGACGAGTCTTCTGGTGACGTCATCGATACCTCAGTTAAGTATGAGTGGAGCGTCTCCCAGTCCTTAGTTTGGTTCTTAGTTTGCGTATCCCCTTGGGATCTTTGATTTGGAACTTGCAGGTACCAAAGCCGATGGACTCGTGTATTCACGAGACTATCGTATTCGATAATCCTTTGAAGTTTGAAGCTAGACTAGTGAGCGAAGATGTCTGGTCTTAGCAGACTTGGAAATTTGTTTTGTCTTGGTTGTAGTAGGGATTCCCGATTGGAGGACTCGTGTCCGGTTCCTCCGATTGGAACTCCAAACTATGAGCTTTACGTAAAGCATGGCGTGGGCCCCATCACATATAATGAAGTATGGATCCGATAAACCAGGAAAGATGGTTTTCTAAAATGGCCCCAATATGGTAGTTTTGACACGGAGATTTTAGATAATCTAGAGGTTAGACTTTTTAAGAAAAAAGCCCGGCCGGCGATGTTTGACTCTTTCCGCCTATGGCGAAAGGAAGCCAAACAGAAAGAAATTAAACTAGCAAAGAGAAACAAAAGAGAAAAGGGTATCTCGATAATGCAAGCTGCTATGCAGTTTAAAGATAATGAAGAAGAACAGGCAAGTGAGCAGTTGCACAGGCAACGTAAAATGGCGATTGATAAATGTTATCCAGTTTTGCCGCCTCTCCAGCAAGACGCAGCAAAAGAACTTGAAAAAGATCCTTTAATGTCACATTTATTGAGTTCGCCACCCCCATATGCGCAAAGTGCTACCGCACCTCCGCAACCTTTAGTTGTGCAACCCCCAGTTGTTCTGCCTCAAGTTCTTCCACAGCCACCAGCTGCTCTTCAGTTGGCTCCTACTCCTCTTGTGCAGCCTCCTCAAGGGCCGTCGGCTTTGACATCTGCTCTGCCCTTACTTCCTACGACTTTGACCACTATATCGACTACCATTCCTGGTATTCCTTCTGATACTGCCTCTGCGTCTGCCTTGCCTCACTCTGCTTTTCCCCCTGTCCTTTCATCGACTTCTCCTTCTGTTCGACAGAGAATGACTGACACTGTTACTAATCTTTTTTCTCCTTTCTTTGGGTCATTAACTACGACCCCCGTTTCAGAGCGTAAACAGTTACGTAGCCAACTGCCTGATTCTAGAGAGAAGGAAACATTGGATTATTTGGCACATAAATGGGTTACCGACCCCACAAGATATGAGTTAGAGTCTGTTATGGATGTCTTCCATCAATGGGAAGCACCAAAGCAGAGATATGTCTTTGATAAAATGTGTGTTTTCCTTTGTGAAGAATTGGAGGATAATGATCTGGAATCCAATCCGCCTGAGTTGTGCCGTGTACGGTTCGAGTTTGCAAAAGGCACGATTGTGGGTTCCAATGTTGAGAGAGCAGTTGCGACATTCTTGTCGTTTAGGAGTAAGGCTGTCTCTCGGTCGTTGTTTGAGCCTGATCTTTCTGTTAGGAAGAAGGTGAGACAGTACCCAATGAGAGAAGTTCCCCCGGTGTGGAAAGAAGCAGTTCCGGCCGACGCAGGTCTTAATATTGATGCTGTACCAGCACATTTTCAACGTGTTTGGCTACATGTCCCATGGAAGAGATCTGAAGTCTTGGCTCTTAAGCAGACTTTACCTGACCCCCGTAATAATCCTGCAGGGTATTATAAGGAGTTATCTCAGACTGTAGACTCTTGTATTATGAATTTAGCCGACATAGACATGTTGTTTGGGAATGTTGTTCCACAGCCTTTGTGGGGTTTGATCCGCATACAGATCATGGGCAAGAGTTAGGTGACTCATGGGCTAATATTAGTGCTGTAGATGATGGTCAAGTCAAGTCATAAAATGTATATAGCGCACTACATACCCAGAGGGTCTGAAGGCGCTTAGGGAGGGGAGGAGGATTACTTGTCAAATATCCACGTTTTAAGTTGCTTTCTGAATGCTAGGTGGTTCTGGGTAAGGCGAAGGTAAGTGGGAAGTGAGTTCCATGTTTTAGCCGCCAGGTATGAGAAGGATCTACCTCCCATGGTGGTCTTGTTGATGCGAGGTACAGTGGCGAGGGCTTGGTTGGAGGATCGTAGTTGGCGGGGGGGGGGTGTAGAAGGACAGTCGTGAGTTGAGGCATTCTGGTCCGATTTCGTAGAGTGCCTTGTGTGCGTGGGTCAGAAGTCGGAAAGTGATCCTCTTATTGACGGGTAGCCAGTGGAGGTTTTTCAGGTGACCAGAGATGTGTTCGTTACGCGGGATGTCTAATACGGCTGAGGCGTTTTGGATTCGTTGGAGTTTTTTCTGGAGTTTAGCGGTAGTACCTGCGTAGAGGGTGTTTCCGTAGTCCAGACGGCTCGTGACCAGAGCGTGGGTGACTGTTTTTCTGGTTTCGGTGGGGATCCAGCGAAATGTTTTTTTGAGCATGCGAAGGATGTTGAAGCAGGATGATGAGACGGCGTTGACTTGTCTGGTCATTGAGAGTGAGGAGTCCAGGATGACGCCCAGGTTCCGTGCGTGGTCCGTCGGGATGGGTGCTTTTCCAAGGGCTTCCGGCCACCAGGAGTCGTCCCATGCAGAGGGGGATGTACCTAAAATGAGGACTTCTGTTTTATCTGAGTTCAGTTTCAGACGGCTGTGTTTCATCCATTCTGCAACTTCTTTCATTCCTTCGTGTAGGTTAGTTTTGGCGGTGCTAGGGTCATTGGTGAGTGAAAGGATCAGTTGAGTGTCATCCGCGTAGGAGATGATTTTGAGGTTGTGTTGGCGGGCGATGGCTGCGAGGGGGCTCATGTATACGTTGAATAGGGTGGGACTGAGTGAGGATCCTTGTGGTACGCCACAGATGACTTCAGTGGCCTCGGACTTGAATGGTGGAAGGCGGACTCTCTGGGTTCTTCCGGTGAGGAAGGAGGTGATCCATTCTAGTGCTTTTCCTTGGATTCCGATGTTTTTGAGGCGTTGTAAAAGGGTGTTGTGGCAGACTGTGTCGAAGGCTGCAGAGAGGTCGAGAAGGATGAGGGCGACTGTGTCTCCATTGTCCAGTAGAGTTCGAATGTCGTCTGTTGCTGCGATGAGGGCGGTCTCAGTGCTGTGTTTAGCTCGGAAGCCAGACTGTGAGGAGTCGAGGGATTTGTTGGCTTCGAGGAAAGCGGCGAGCTGGTTGTTGACAGCTTTCTCGATGACTTTGGCCGGGAAAGGAAGGAGCGAGATGGGGCGGTAATTTTTGAGTTCGGTGGGGTCCGCTGTGGGTTTTTTCAGAAGGGCGGTGAGTTCAGCGTGTTTCCAGCTTTCCGGGAAGGTGGCGGAGTTGAAGGAGCAGTTGATGACGTCTCGGAGGTGTGGTGCTATGATGGAGTCTGCTTTGTTGAAGATGTGGTGAGGACATGGGTCTGTGGGGGATCCTGAGTGGATGGAGTTCATCAGGCGGATGGTGTCCTCCGTGGAGATTGGGTTCCAGTCGTTAAGGGTGTTCAAGGGGGGTGAGTGTTCAGCATATGGTTGGGTGGGTTGGTCTTCGGGTTGGTTGTTGAAGCTGTTGTGGATGTCTGCAATTTTGTTGTGGAAGAATAAAGCCAGGGAGTCGCAGAGGGCTTGGGAGGGGGTGATGTCGTTGGAGTTGGCCGAGGGATTGGTGAATTCCTTGACGATGTTGAAAAGTTCCTTGCTGTTGTGGGCGTTGTTGTCTAGTCGGTCCTTGAATGCTGTTTTCTTGGCCTTTTGGATTAGTTGGTGGTGTATGCGGGTGGCGTTTTTGAAGGCGTCCTTGGTGCTAGTGGTTGGGTCTTTTTTCCAGGCCTTTTCAAGGGAGCGGCAGAGTTTCTTGGACTTTTTAAGATCATCGTTGAACCATGAGGCCTTCTTGTTGCCAGATTTGCTTTGACGTTTTTTCAGTGGTGCTAGGATGTCGGCGCTGTTGGATAACCATAGGGCGAAGTTGGCGGCGGCTTGGTCTGGGTTAGAAGAGTGGGCTGGGGTGTTTAGAAGGAGTGATGAGGAGATCTGGTCGATGGTGATTTTGTTCCAGTTTCTTTGCAGCGTTGGTTGGGGGTGGTTGATGAGTTTATGCTTGTTGTAGGTAAAGTGAATGCAGCTGTGGTCAGTCCAGAGGAGATCTGTGGTGTGGCTGAAGGAGACGTGATTGCTGGAGGTGAAGATAGGGTCGAGAGTATGACCTGCTATGTGGGTGGGGGAAGTGACCAGTTGTTTAAGTCCGAGGTTGGCGAGGTTGTCCAAGAGGGTGGTGGTGTTGCGGTCGTTGTTCTTTTCAAGGTGAAAGTTGAGGTCTCCCAGAAGGATGTAATCTTTGGAGGGGAGCGCGTGTGGAGTGATGAAGTCCGTGATGTCTTCACTGAATTTTGCGCGGGGTCCTGGTGGTCTGTAGAGGAGGGTGCCTCTGAGTGTGGTCTTGGGGTCGATGTGGATCTGGAAGTGAAGGTGTTCAGAGTTGGCGAGATTGACGTCAGAGCTGGTTGAGATGTGGATTGATTTTTTATGGACGATAGCGATTCCTCCTCCTGTGTGGCCGGTACGGTCCTTGCGTGTGATCTTATAGTCTTCAGGGATGGCAATGGTGATGTCTGGGGCGGAGGAAGCGTTCATCCATGTTTCCGTTAGGAAGGCGATGTCTGGAGAGGTGGTGTCTAGTAGATTCCATAGGTCAATTGCGTGCCTGTGGACCGATCGGGTGTTGAGCAAGATGCATTGTAGGTAGTTGGGGTCAGGAATCTGTGGTGTGGTCGTAGCGGAGATGTTGTCGGTGCCGATGAATTTGCAGGAGTAGCAAGAGAAAGGTCCATGGGTGTGTCCAGGAGCGGCTTGGACGCAGTTGGGGGCGCGACCGGGGTTAAGGGCTAGGAGGGTGGCGGCATCGTAGGTAATGCGGGAGGGCTGGGCAGCGCGAGGGGCAGGGGGTATGGCGCTGGGCGCGATCCAGGCGCGGACGGGCGTAGACGGGCTTACCTTTGGCGCACCTTCGGCGCGGATTGGGCGCGGTCGCTGCGCATGAACGCTGCGCGCGAACTCCTGTCATATATGGATAGTGGAGGGGAAGGGGCGAGGGCGGTTCAGCTGGGAGGCGGGGCGGGCTAAGGAGGAGGACAATAACAACAAAATGGAGGCGGAGGGGTCAGGACGGCAAGAGCGCTTGGGGGAAAACACAAATGCTGCAACAGAGTCATGCTAGCAAATAAAAATGCAAATGAGCAAAGCGGCGAATTGAGCACAGGCACAAAATCTGCAAACAAAGTCACGCTGGCAATGTAACAATGCAAATCGGCAATTTAACTATGCAAATGGGCAAAAGCGTCAGTCAAAGCACGCAGCGACAATCAGAGCACACAGCAGGCTGTAGTTCTTAATAAGACTCCAAATCAGATCATATGCGCTATACAACGATACCGCAGCAGCAGGGGAGCGACCACTCAGCTCGGAAGCGGAGAGCGAGTCACGGCGCTTCTAGGTAAGGGAGCGCTGTTTGTTGTCTGTGGGAGGGCGGTTCAGCTGGGAGGCGGGGCGGGCTAAGGAGGAGGACAATAACAACAAAATGGAGGCGGAGGGGTCAGGACGGCAAGAGCGCTTGGGGGAAAACACAAATGCTGCAACAGAGTCACGCTAGCAAATAAAAATGCAAATGAGCAAAGCGGCGAATTGAGCACAGGCACAAAATCTGCAAACAAAGTCACGCTGGCAATGTAACAATGCAAATCGGCAATTTAACCATGCAAATGGGCAAAAGCGTCAGTCAAAGCACGCAGCGACAATCAGAGCACACAGCAGGCTGTAGTTCTTAATAAGACTCCAAATCAGATCATATGCGCTATACAACGATACCGCAGCAGCAGGGGAGCGACCACTCAGCTCGGAAGCGGAGAGCGAGTCACGGCGCTTCTAGGTAAGGGAGCGCTGTTTGTTGTCTGTGGGAGGGCGGTTCAGCTGGGAGGCGGGGCGGGCTAAGGAGGAGGACAATAACAACAAAATGGAGGCGGAGGGGTCAGGACGGCAAGAGCGCTTGGGGGAAAACACAAATGCTGCAACAGAGTCACGCTAGCAAATAAAAATGCAAATGAGCAAAGCGGCGAATTGAGCACAGGCACAAAATCTGCAAACAAAGTCACGCTGGCAATGTAACAATGCAAATCGGCAATTTAACTATGCAAATGGGCAAAAGCGTCAGTCAAAGCACGCAGCGACAATCAGAGCACACAGCAGGCTGTAGTTCTTAATAAGACTCCAAATCAGATCATATGCGCTATACAACGATACCGCAGCAGCAGGGGAGCGACCACTCAGCTCGGAAGCGGAGACATGTTGGTGGTGCTAAACCCGAGCCTTTAGTAACAGACCTCCCTGGTAGGATCATTACTTACATGAAGACTTTAATGCCTGCGATGCCTGTTAATTGGGATAAATTGTCTGCGTGTAAGCAGAAGAAAGATGAAACTGTGTCTGATTTCTTTACCAGGTTTGAAGAGACGTTTATCGACCACAGTGGTCAAGATATGAGCACAGAAGGTGGTCAACAGTTGTTCGTTGACAAGTTTGTGCACAATTTGCTTCCCGAGTTGTGTAAGAAATTCAAAGATTCAGAGAGTTCTTGGGCCATTTCCTCTTCAGCACATATACTGGCTACTGCACAGTATTATGAAAATAGGGATAAGGACGAGAAGGATAGAGCAGACAAGAAGACTAAAGAGTTGAAGACGAAAGTGCTTTTACAGCAAGCGTATCCGCCCCGTAATAATCAGCGTGATTATCAGCAACCTCAGCAGTTTCAGAGAAACTCGCAAAGGTTCGAGCCTTCTCAACCACGTTTTCCTGTAGGCCCTAATCAGTGTGCATATTGTAAAGAAGAGGGTCATTTTAAAAGTAGCTGCCCTGCCTTATTACAGCGTATGAATGGTGTTTCTAGCGCAAGAGGTCGAGGCATTTCACAAGCACCTAGAGGTAGAGGACGTGGAAATTTCCCCCAGAACGCGCATCCCTTTCCTCCTCAAAATTCAATGAATAGTTTTGATCAGCAGAATAACGCGTCTTTTAGGACGACTCAGTACTATGCTGATGACTACTATGCAGAATATGAGGATATGGAAGGTAATGATTGCTAGGACAGCCATGGACAAAGAGAGGGAGTTGTTTCAGTTCCAGTAGATCAGAGTGGACCTTATGTTGAAGTGATTACATCAGGTGTGTCAGAGCCTTTTCTGTTGGATACTGGTGCTACAAAGAGTTCTATTATGCACTCTAAACTCCCTGGCGCACCTTTGTCTGGCGAAACGAATGTTTCAGTAGGTTTTTCTGGCGCCCCGGTTAGAAACCCGGTTTCTAGTCCTATGTCCCTTTCTGTTGGACTTTGAGAATTCGAAGCACCCCTTATGGTGAGAACTTGTTAGGATTGGACTTGTTGAAAAGATTGTATGCGACGTTGTATTGCTCTCCTTCGGGAGTACAACTTACACTGGGTAGGAAAGTGGTCTCCCCAATGTATTTGTCGAAGGATAAACTTCCGACAGAATTGTCTTCTCTTCCGGATATTCTTTGGGCTACTGGTCCTAATGATGTAGGTCTTTTGGAAATACCGCCATATGTTGTGACATTGAAAGCCAATGTTAAAATGCCACGCATTCTCCAATACAAGATCTCTAGTGAAGGTGAAAAGGCGTTGCTAGCGATCATTTATGATTTGATTGAAAAAGATGTAATTGAAGAAACTAGAGGTAACGTTTGCAATAGTCCTGTTCTGTATGTTTTGAAGCGTACTGACCCTTCTCAGCCACCTGTTTACAGGTTTGTGATTGATCTTAGAGAGGTGAATAAAATAGTTGTGCCACAATTTCCAGTTGTTCCTGATATCACTGCCCTATTAACTATGATTCCAGCTTCCGCCACTTGGTTTTCGGTGATTGACTTGAAGAATGCTTTCTTCAGCATCCCGATTGCCGAGGAGAGCAGGGATATTTTCGGATTCAGTTTAGGAGGCCGAAGCTTCCGTTTCAAACGCGCTCCCCAAGGCTATTGCCAGAGTCCGTCAATCTATAGTCAGGCTCTAAAAACACAGCTTGATACGATTGTTTTACCTGATGGCGCTACCCTTGTTCAGTACGTCGACGATTTGCTAGTCGCTGCAGATACTTAGGAGATTCGTAAAGAAGCCACGTTGTCGTTGTTGCGTCATTTGTCTGATTTGCATCACAAAGTGTCTCTTTCGAAATTGCAATATTGTCGACAAGAAGTGACCTACTTAGGTCATCTCTTATCGAAGGAGGGAAGGAAACTGACCCCAGAAAGAATTCAGGCAATTGCAAAATTGAGTGTGCCAATGACACAGAGAGAAGTGCGTGCTTTCTTGGGTATTACATCATATTGCAGACAATGGATACCAAATTTTTCTTTGCTGGCTAAACCCTTGGTAGCATTGACCTGTAAAGATACACCGAATCCCCTTCCGTGGTCTGAAGATTGTCAGAAAAGTTTTTCCGAATTGCGTGAAGCATTGTGTTCGGCTCCTGTGTTGGGTACCCCCGACTACAGTAAGCCCTTTACACTGTATGTCCATGAGAAAGAAGGATGTGCATTGTCGGTACTGACACAGTCTTTTGGGGACAAGCAGCGTCCATGTGGGTATTTTTCGTCGACTTTGGATCCGGTAGCTAGAGCGTTGCCGAGTTGTTTGAGAGCCACAGCAGCAGCAGCTGTTTCTATTCGACAGTCTGCTGGTTTGGTAATGACTAATACATTGATTGTAATGGTTCCACATGCAGCGGACACTTTGTTAAACAGGACCAAGACACAGCACCTAACTAGTGCTCGATTGTCAGGTTACGAGTTGACACTTTTCGCAAGTCATGTGCACATAAAGAGATGCAACACGTTGAATCCAGATACGTTGTTGCCGATTGTAGCCGAAACAGATGTTTCTGAGCAGCATGATTGCCTTTTTAGGACAGAAGAAGAAACAAAAGGGAGAGTAGATCTTAAGGACACTCCTCTTGTGAAGTGTGATGGTACCCTATGGGTTGATGGTTCATGCTTCAAGCTTCCGAATGGTTATACGACTGCGGCATATGCTGTTACGACTTTGCATACGATTGTTGAAGCTGCACGTATCCCACATAATTCAGCTCAAGCAGCAGAGTTGATTGCACTTACGAGAGCATGTGTGTTATCAAAAGGAATTAAAGTGACCATATATACTGACAGCCAGTATGCGTTTGGTGTGGCTCATAGTTTTGGACGATTGTGGAAAGAATGTGGGTTTCTGACTTCGCATGGAGCCAAGATTCAGCATGGTCAGTTGGTGAATGAGCTTCTTGAGTCACTTACTTTACCATTACAAGTTGCGATTGTGAAATGTAGTGCACACAAGAAGGTTACTGATGATGTTGGTCGTGGCAATGCATTTGCTGACGAAGTCGCAAAAGAAACAGCAAGAGATGTGATGAGTCGAATGTATGTTGCAGGCCCTACAAGATGGGTTGGTGACATTGGAATGTGTGAAGATACGATAGAGAGTGTGAAGTCTATTCAAGCTGAAGCTACAGAGAAAGAGTTGAGTGTGTGGAGAGAGAGTACTGGTAAATTGGATGCAAATGGTTGTTGGGTTGAATCGTCAGAGCATCAGCGATGGTTGCTGCCCGATGCGTATGTGCTTGCAGTGGTTACAATGGCCCATGGAATGGCTCATATCAGTGTGAAAGGGATTTGTAAGTTGTTGGCTCCAGTATGGCAAAAGGCTGGAATTCCTAAGTGTGCAGAGAATGTGGTCAAGAATTGCATGGTGTGTCTGAAATACAATCCTGATAGGGGAACCCCAACTCCAGCTGGTCATTTTGCGCCTCCTACGTATCCGTTCGAGGTTTTGCAGCTAAATTACATCCACATGGAAAGGTGCAACAATTTGAAATACGTACTCGTTGTTGTTTGTGCCTTTTCAAGATGGGTAGAAGCATATCCCCTGAAAGATAACACTGCCTTATCCACAGCTAAAGCCCTTGTCAAAGAATTCTTCCCTAGGTTTGGCTTGCCGAGAATGGTCTGGAGTGATAATGGGAGTGAATTTGTGGGTCAAGTGATGAAGAAAGTATGCGAAGGGCTAGGAATCCAGCAAAAATTTCACGCTGCAAATCACCACCAATCAGCTGGACTAGTAGAATGTTATAATTGCACTCTAAAACTTAAACTGGCCAAGATACAAGCAAGCTCTGGTCTTAAATGGCCCGATGCTTTACCATTAGCACTTCTATCGAAAAGAATGACTGTGCATTCGCGAGTGAGACTTAGTTTTTACGAAATTGTGTTCGGCCGCCTGGCCAACATATGGGGAGTGCCAAGGCCGACAAAATTCAGTGAGATTGAACAACCTGTACTGCTTGATTACTTGTATGATTTGACGGCTAAATTGCGTGTTTTACACCAACAGGTTCACGATACTCTGCCTCAGGTCTCTGAAGATCCAGGGCATACTATCAATCCTGGTTCGTGGATCTTGGTGAAAAACTTCCAGCGGACAAAGAATGATCAGCCCCACTGGACCGGCCCCCACCTAGTCCTTTTGTCAACGAGATCAGCCGTGCGAGTGGAAGGAAAGAAGAACTGGATTCACGGTGTACATTGCAAGAGGGTCCCTTTGCCTCTGCCGTACGACCGTTGGGTCCAGGAGGGTATTGCTGACTCTGACACTGAGACTGTGCCTCGTTTTCAGCCTTTCAGCGATGCACGTGTAAAAGGAACAAATTCTGAACTTGAAAGTGACAATCTTTTGCAAGAAGCTGTGCCACCATCAATTCGATTGGACACTACAAAGCCTGAACTTTTGTTCCAGGACCAGACAGTACCTGGAAAAAGCCGTTATAATCTGAGGCCTAGAACTATGGACAAATACAACTCTTTCTTTGCTATTTTTGAAAGTGCAGCTCTCTCATCTGAGAAACTTTTTTATTTTTGTTTTTCGAACCGCCATCCGGGTTCAGCTGTAGGGTCGCGGTTGCCGAAGTCTTTGGAGTGTAGCCGAAGACGTTAGGTCGACGGTTCTGGTTGGTCTAAGGGAGTTGCCCTGGACTGACAGAAGCATTCCTTAGCAGAGAACACCCTACCACTGCGAGCAGCAATTAGAGAGGATGGAGTTTTTCGAGATGGAGAGACCTGCCAAAGAGATGAACTTTAAAGCCAAAATGTATATAATGATGACCAAGAAACGTTTTTTGATATTATGCATTTTCATGTTGTTTAGTGTAATGATGTTTTTAACAGGATATGTCTTATTCTCTTTTCGAGTGACATTTGCACCCACTACACCGCCCATACCTCCTTCTACTATTTCCTCGCATTCTTTTCACCCTCTACCTGAACATGAGTCCGCTAGAAGGTTAGAGTTCGTTAATAACTCCTTCGTTCAGCTTTTGCACCAACACCAATTAGTAATAAACACGACTAACTGTTAGGTGTGTGGTCTTATGCCACACACTACGGACAAAGGTATCCCTTATCTGGTCCTGCCATTCAGCCATAATGGTTCTGTGTGGGCATACAGAACGATGTTCATCTACACTCATGAAGTCAACCCCCTACGTTCTGTGAAAGATAATCCGAAGAATAGTGCTCTAGTTAAGGGTATAGTAGATATGATTAGGGAAGCTATTTCCTATGAGACTATCCCGAGAGATGAGACACTAGCATATATTGTATGGAACGTGACCGGATATGGAGATACTCTGAGTGAGAACCAGTGAGCAAAAAGATCCTCCCCGATTTGGGTCGTACCCCATCAGGGTCATCTATGTCTGCAAGGTAATGGCAAGAATCCCAGAGCTCAGCTAGGGAAGAGTATCTGCAATGAGACGTATGTCTTTGCGTCCCAGACTTCCCCTTCGTTCCTAGCAGCTAAGGGTACCTATTTCATCTGTCATGATAGAGCATACACATGGTTGCCCCCTGCCTTCTGGGGCACATGTTTTGTTTCGTTTCTGTTGCCTCCCACCTACACAGCTGCGGCAGATTACCACAAGACAAGGATAGTTAGAGGTGTTTTTAGTAAAGAAGACACCGCAGGACAAGAATTGGGAGATTTCTTGAAGGGTTTTCTGCCGTTTTGGGGACCTATGGTTAACAGCAGGAACATAAGGCAATTGACAAGGGTGGTTGAATCCACCGTAGTTGAAACTGCCGGTGCCCTTAGTAACTTGACTGCTGAGCTCCAGTCTGATCGTCTTATGACTCTTCAGAACAGAGTTGCGTTAGATGTCATACTTGCAGACCGAAGTGGGGTATGTAAAGTGATCCAATCAAGTTGCTGTGTTTTCATTGCAGATAACGCTCCAACAGTGTACCAGGCCATTTCCAAACTGCACAAGATCTCCGACTCTATTCATGTGGATAAAGGAGATTGGTCGTTGATGGGGTGGTTCTGGGAACTAATATCCGCCTGGGGATGGAAGATTCTAATAGTCATTGGGATGATCTTAGCCATTCTTTTCCTGTTCTGTCTGTGCGTACAGTGTGCTCCTACTATATGTGGCCTCTGTGCTACATCGTGTGTAAGGAAACCTGTATCGAGGGACGAGCTAAGTAATAGGATGATGCTACTGCAACATCTCAATGAATATATGAATATAGACCTGGACTCAGATTAGCGTGAGTGTAGGTTAATTGCCTATGTAAGGGCAAAAGGAGGGTCTGTGGTACTGAAAATTCTGGACCCATGTCATAAACATCGTCGTATCATGACGATTTTAGTATCAATAGACCGAGAATGACAAGTATACTATACACATGTATTTTCGTCATATTCGAGTCACGAGATCACCCTGAAATCAGAGATTCCATCCTGAACCCTCGGGTTCCATTTTGTGCATGGAAGCCATTTTCTGATTGCCCTCACATAGTCCGATGACCAAGGCTAAAACGAGTCTTACGGACACGTACACCTTTGCTGACTTTTGTGTGACCTGGGCAAGCTGACTCCACTGCCTGAAGCCAAACCTGTTCGGCCAGTTCCTTTCCCAGTGGCCGAACGAGATTAGTATCAAGGCACAGCATACCATAAACCTTTCATCGCATACAAACCATGCCTAATCTTACACACACCTGTCTCTGTTTCTTACTTTATGACCTGCTTTACGATGAGGAGGTGCCCGATTTTATTAGGGGTCCGTCGATATCTGATGAAAGATGTTGGGCTTTGCCGGGTAATTGATTGTGGGCTTGACAAACTGAAAATAAGCTTGTCATCATGATTCTGCTTTTTCTTTGTTGTAAAAATATGTGAATGGTCAATTGTAAAATAAGGAATGTTTGCCTGAAGCATAATATTTTGTATAAAAAGGGATGGCTGGCTTTGTAAGATTGAGCAGTCTCCTGAGAATATACACCGTTTTGTACTTCTAGGATACCTGTTACTGGCTGCAATAAATTCGATTTTTGACTTCACCAAGAAGACTCTGTGTTTCTGTAGTCTGAAAAAGGAAGAACTCAAAGTCTTAGGGTGTGTTCCCTGGCACCGTTGGTTTCTTAAAAACCCAGTACTTCATGCTGCTGTCTTGTGCTGCCCCTCTGCCTGCCCTGCTGCCTGTGCTGCCCTCTGTTGGTGCAGCCCCTTTGCTTGCACTGTCCTTTTTTCTGCCTGCACTGCCCTCTGCCTGTGCTTCCATGTGCCTGCGCTGCCCTTCTGCCTGCACCATACCTTCAGCCAAGAGCTGTGCCTGCGCTGCCCTCTGCCTGTACTGCTGTTGCCTACGCTGCTGCTTGCGCTGCCCTCTGCCTGCGCTGACCTCCGCCTGCACTGACATTTGCCTGTACTGACATCTGCCTGTGCTGCCCCTCTGCTTGCACTGCCCCTCTGCCTGCCCTCTGCCTGTGCTGCCTCTCTGCCTGCGCTGCTACTCTGACTCTACTGCCCTCTGCCTGCGCTGTTGCTGTGTGGTATATAAATAAATAATACCGGATCTATTTTTGACTGGATATAGTAATAACAGATAGCTCAATAAATAAGAGTCAAGATTCGAGGTAGTAGGAGTTTGCAGGTTTAATACAGCATAAGGACAGGAACAGGACAACCTGCACAGGACTAGGATGGCAGCGCTGCCGGCGGCAGGATCGGAGTCGGCGTAACATTTAATAACAGTGCACAAGTATATATACTAAAACAATTGCATTACAGTACATACAATAGGCGGAGCAGTGGGTGTGGTCAATAGCAGTCGCGAAAGATAAGGGTGAAAGTAGGTGTAACAAGAGGCGTGAACATAGACATGTGATGTAAACGTAACAGAATATGTCATAAAAATGGGGCGGAAACATGGAGGGGGCTACCTAAGGAGCTGGAACCTCTAACCTAGTGGTGCGCGCAAACTGACAATGACGTGTTACTAGGAGAAGCTGGGGGCTATGACTTCTGCGCTAGGAGCAGAGACTGAAGTCTGGAGAGTCAGGGCGACATGTACCTAAACACTATCTAGTATCTGATGTTTAGAGAACATGTTGATAGAATCCAAAAGTTATCGGGGTAAAGGCTAACAGACACTAAGACTGGTGCATGCATTATTCTACATGTAGTGCGTGTTGAAGAATATTAAATGACCATAAATACAGTATTTCTCTTACATGGAGACGTAAAGGCTAGACCATGACGGAAACTATTGATGCGATTCAGTAGCTTAGGAATGCAGAGAAGGAGGGCTGGACTGATAACTAGAATCATAACATACTTTTGGCAGACTAGCAGGCAGAGAGCCAGGCCGAGCCGGGCACTGTGAGGCAGGAAGTAAGTGAAGGGTCAGGAATACAGGTGGGGGCTGTATCGCTCCTCAGCGAGGGCTCAGGAGACAGGAGCTGAATCTGGTGTCCGGGCCCTTTTGAGGCCTAGAAACGGGGATTTTACAATGAAATAACGTGCACACTGAGAAACGTGGCAACGTAACTTTACATAGGCCTAATACTCGTAGCTTTCACGAGAACTGGAAACTGGCATACTAGAGATGGACACAACTGTAATTGCGTCTTTAATCGATCATGGGGAATACATATGCATATTAATCGTGCACATATAACATAACATGGGGAACACGTAGGGACACAGAACATGGCAAAATTTACTTTTCCACATTCCCTCCTTGTCACTACGTTTCCATCAGGAAACATCAATATTCATGATACCATCTATCATCTCATAAAGTATCATTTGCTCGTCTCGAATTGTCTTGGAACGGGATTTAGGACGGGACTTGGGACTAGGAATACAAGAGGTAGCACAAATGCCGCAAATCGCAGGGCCACATTGTATACAGAGGCAGCAACTGAATGTGATCGCTACTGCAATACCTAGAAAGGACAACACTTTCCATCCCCAGGCAGAAATTATACTCCAGAACCAACCGGACCATGTCCAGGTGCCTGGATTTTGGTGTAACAGATGGGCAATTTTATGCAGTCTGGTTATAGCTGAATAAACGGACGGCGCGTTATTAGGAATGAAAATGCAGCAACTAGATCCGATGACTCTACATGCCCCGCCCCTATCGGCCAGTATGACGTCAAGGACGAGACGATTCTGGAGCACGACAATTCTCATAAAAGATTGCTCTTCGGTTAAGTTACCTAGAGCAGAGGTAGTCTCAATCACTACTGCTTCAAGTGTTCTGGTCAATCTACGTATCAATTTACTATTCACGACAGTACCTAAGTAGGGAAAGACACCTTTATTGATATCTATGTATTGTTCTAGAGCAGTTTCAGTATAATCGACAATCGGGAGGTCTCTCTTGTGTCTAGTATGTACTAGGTGGGAGTTCCTATGATAGTCAGGTGGGGCTAGAAAAACTGGTGGCAGTAGGAAGGCAATGTAACAAGTTCCCTCCCAATCGAGGGGCAGACGAACATATGCGGTCTGACCACAAACAAAATAAGAATGACGTGAAGCTTTGAAAATAGATTTCCCACTGTCACTATACTTGACAATAGTAGTACAATCACTATGTCCTACATGTATGGAACCATTATTTCTGACACATAATTCGCCTTTGACTGGTAGTACTGACATAGCAGGTAAGTCTGGAGTAGAATCAGACTGAACATTCAGGACCATAAAATTTGAAGAATAATTACCCAAATTATAAACTTCATTTTCTAGATCTAACCCTGTTCTGTGGGGAAGACCTTGCTTGTCTGGAAAACATGTACTGTTCAGGAAGGACATATCAGTTGAGGATGACGTTAACGTGGACCATGCTCCACACGAACCAGTATGTGAAAATGGATAAGGAAAGAGTGGCAGAACTCCCTTCGGTGTCTGGAAAGGGGGGAGTCGACCACACACCCAACAATTAGTGGCATTGCTGGTCTGGTGTGAATAATGTAACATGCGGATAAAAGAATTATTTCGCATAGCAAGACGATAAGATAGTTCATGAGGAGGCAGATCACTAAACGTATGCTCTACTGTAGTATTAGAAGACTTATTTACATGAGAAATTGGAAAACATAAATGCAATGCATAACTCGTGCAGGTAATCATAAGGCTGAGATATAGCAGGAAACATAAAATAATAATGCAACTTTTAGAGTTCTCACTAACTCTCTCTCTATGGGGGTCTATTTTATACATGTCAGAAACCGGTCTAACCGTTTCACCTAGGGGAGGACTTAGACAATCAAACTGGCTGACTTATTTTACTAGACCTTAATTTCAACTTATACTCCTGCTGCGGAGTTTTCTCTAACAGGGAGGGTTTTGAATCAGTGTCTTTTGCGGGACAGTCCTTGAGAATAGTACTTTGGCAGTCTTTAAAATCCTCGGAAATGTTCTTGGAAACAGTCTTTAGTCCATAAAACTTCTTTACATGCGACAAATGCACCCAGCCCTTCCTGCCTTCCAGCTTGACGGCAGTACGGGTGGCCAGGAGGACTTGCTTGGGCTCCTTCCAGCGGGGCTCCAGCGGACTTGAACGATCAAAGTTCCTTACGAGAACCAGACTTCCGGGAACGATTTCATGCGGTGCCACCTCGGTATTGTCTGGAAATGCGGCGGCAACCTGTGAACGACAAGAGTGTAGGGCAGACATCAAGGAAGCTAGGTAATCTGTCAGCATATTACTTGAAACATCTGTAATACTTCGGGGTCTAGGTGTACCCCACATATTCGGGGGGCGGCCAAAAACGACCTCGTACGGGGACAGACCTGATCTGGAATGTGCGACCATGCGCATATAAAACAGAGCGACTGGCAGAGCTACTAGCCAGTCCACACCTTTCTCTTTACAAACTTTAGCAATGCGGATTTTCAGGGTCTGGTTATGTCTCTCTACTAGACCGGCTGCTTCAGGATGGCGTACACAATGGAACTTCCACTGGTATCCTAACAACAGGGAAACGTGTTTCGTCAGTTCAGATGAGAATGGCTGGCCGTTATCAGAATATACGACCCTAGGGAGTCCATAGCGGGGGAAGAATTCACGAACCAGCTGCTTGGCATTGGTCGCGGCTGTGTAATCTGGGACTGGATATGCTTCTGTCCACCTGGACAAAGCGCATACAACTACAAGGACATACTTGAAACCTCGACATCGCTCCATCTGAATATAATCCATCTGGAGGGCTTCAAAAGGGTGGTCAGGGGGCTGGAATCCACCTTGTTCCACCGGGACACTTTTACCTGGATTAAACTGGCAACATATCATACAGGTACGGACTTTCTGCTTGGCTGCAGCTCGTAAATGCTTGTTAAACCAAATGTTCTGGATACTGTCTAACATGGCTTTTTCTTTTTCTTTTTCTTTTTTTTGTGGCAGGATTCGAAGTAACTGACGGTAACAGTGTAGCAGGATTTAGAACGTTGCAGCGTCTGATTTCTATGTGTGGCTGGAACAGTGTCAGTTCATAACCTGTTAAACGTGCAATTGTCAAGTGCTGAGTCTGTGTTCGGTTTAAAAGAACTTCCACGGAATGTGGAACTTGTACTGTTAAGGAGTGTCCTAATACTATGGAATCACTTTGTCTGATAGCTAGTGCTGTGGCTGCAACTGACTTGAGGCACGCAGGCAGAGCCTGGGCTACTGGATCTAATGTGCTCGAAAAATAAGCACAGGGCTTGTATTGTCCTGCTTGATCTTGTGTGAGAACAGATAATGCTGTACCATCACGTTCTGTAACAAAAAGTGTAAAAGGCTTACTGTAGTTTGGTGTAGCTAGAACAGGAGCTTGACATAGAGCTTTCTTTAACTCATTGAAGCTAAGTGTATGTTCAGATGTCCAAGGGAGGACAGTCGATACGGCTGCCTCCTGTGTCGTTAACTGTATCAGTGGCTTGGCTAGAAATGCATACTGAGGAATCCATTGTCTGCAATAAGAAGTGAGGCCAATAAAAGCACGTACCTCCTTCTGTGTCTTGGGCTGTGGAAGACTCGCTATTAACTGGATACGATCGGGTGTCAACTGTCTACCCCACTTGGACAGTAAGTGGCCTAAGTAGATCACTTGCTGGACACAGAATTGAAGCTTTGAAGGGGACACCTTGTGCCCCATCTCGGCAAGGAAATACAAGACTGTAAGTGATGCTCGCTCGCAAGCACGTTCAGAACGGGCTGTGATCAGTAGATCATCGACATACTGGAGCAGGGCAGTGTCAGTTGGCATGTGAATGTTGTCTAGTTGTCTCTTAAGTGCTTGACTGTAAATGCTAGGACTTTCTGTGAAACCTTGAGGAGCTCGTGTGAATTTATAGCTCCTTCCATTTAAACAAAAACCAAAAAGGTACTGGCTGTCCGGATGAATGGGGACACTGAAAAACGCGTTCTTGAGGTCAATTACGGTAAAGAATATTGCCTCAGAATCAATGGCTGTCAACAGGGATGAAATATCTGGAACAACTGGGTACTGGGGAATAATACATTTATTGAGTTCTCGAAGGTCAATCACTAATCGATATACTGGGGGTGCATTTGGATCAGTACGTTTCATGACTGGAATGATCGGAGAATTACATACATTTGAGTCAGTTTCTACAACTACTCCTTGAGCCATGAGCTCGTCAATTATTTTAGATAAGGCCGCTACAGCCTCAGGTGGTAATCTGTACTGTCTGATTCGTGGTAACACTACACCGTGCTTGAGAGTCACACGATGGGGTGTGATTTGCATGAAGCCAACATCAGTTGGACCTTGCGCCCATAGATGCTGCGGGACATTAGACAATCTCGGATCAAAATCTCGTAATACATAGTGACCCTTGAAGTCACGTAAAAACAAACGTATTCCCTCTGGGGAACAGCAAATAACTGCACCTAGTTCTTTCAGTGTCTTAATGCCTAACAGATTTTCTGGACATGATTTTGTAAGTAATAGATCAGTAGTGCGGGACAATGGACCTACTTCTAGAATAACTGGCTTTGAAATCTCGTTTACAATAGGCTTTCCTGAAAATCCAAGGGAAACTTTTCTAGAGCCTGAGAGCGGAGCCCCTGGAACCTCGTCGTGACTTATGGTAGTCCTACTTGCCCCTGTATCAATCAGAAACTTTCTGTCTTTTCCTAATATTTGACTATGAATATAGGGACCTTCTTGATCTACAGGAATCTCGATGAGAGGCAAGCCTACCTCCCTCTCTAGGCTGTTTCATGAGTATTGTTGGTACTCTGGATACTCTGTCTGAGCATACTGGTACATCTGCTGTGTAACATGCTGTGTTGCAGCGATAGGCTGCGGCGCTGGAACTGTCTGTTGTGCATTCTGTGGCTGAGAAGTCTGTGAAACTTGTTCTTGTCTAGGCGGACGTGGTCTTTCTTTAGTCTTACCAGTGGCTATATTATGTTTCAGAACTGCACACTCGTTTATAAAATGACCTGGCTGTTTACAATAATTGCATGTCCCTTTAACGGGAGCTTCAGGATGACTGGCTTGATTCGGACCCCTCTTCTGACTGTCTTGTGGAACAGATTGTGCAACTAGTACTTTCATTTTCGTGTCTTTCATACGTCTTCTCTCGTGTTCTTGCTCTTCTCTGATTCTATTCTGGTGATACTGGAGCATCTGTAACATCTGGGACGGGGTACTAGCTTGCCATGTACTTTCGACTTTCAAAACTCGATTCTTAACTTGTGGACTTGAATTCTCGACTAGTTTAGTAACAAAAAGATGAGGGTATGACTCGCTACTCGTCTTCAATCCACTGTTTATAATGAAACATTTTTCAAATCTAGAATAAAAATCACTAGTGTCTTCATCTTGTTTCTGTTTACAGGCTGAGATTGCATCCCAGTCTTCCTTTTTAGTGGCTAACAATCTGGGCAAAACTTGTATTAACAGTTCTGGTAATTCTTTACATTTCTCTCCAAGACCGGTACCTGGTACTCGTATCTTATCTTCAGCTTCTAGAGCTGCCCAATCGATCTTTTTCTCTCCCACCTCCCATTCTTTTTCCTTGAGTTTTTCGTATACCCCTGCGGGCAACAGGACCTTTAGCATTTTAATAATATCTGGATACGTATATTCTCCCATACGGAGCATGTCCTTTAACTCTCGGTGGAACCCTGCTGGATCTTTGTCGTGACAGGGGATTAATTTCTTCATCTCTAAGAGTTCCATCTTTGTAATCGGGGTGTAAACAAATACTCGTTGCATTTCACCATCTGCTGTCCTGACTGGGTGTACTTCTCGTAACGGATTCTGTCTATCTATGTAAAACGGTTTACTTTCTGGAGGTGAGACGTGAACAAAATGCGGGTTCAAAAACATACTATATTTATGACGCTGTTCTAGAATGACACTAATTAAATAGGTACCTAAACCTTTCCATCTATACTGGAGTAACTCGTTCAGGACATCATGTAACGGACCTGGATCAGAATGTTGACCCTCATACAATGTAATGAGGTGCTGAATCATATACATACCCACCAGTCGCTGCTCGGCTGGGGGCAGTTTCAGAAACATTTGTGCCACTATTTCGTCTGGAAAAGTGGTAGAATCAGTAACCCATCGGACTGCTGATCGGACTAGTTCTTGTTTATGCATAGTACTTAACTCACTATAACCGATTCGTGATTTCAGAATGTGATCGGTAGCTTGAAACACTTGTTCTAGAGAGCCTTGTTCTGGTGCTGGATGATGAAAGACTTTCTTGTGTTCTAGGCGTAAATGTCGGCCTGGAAATCTAGATTTACCTACATACGCTATTCTGGCGGGATTCTCGTCCTCTACCTCTTCGGTAGGAGAGTCATTCTCTTTCTCACTTACTTGTGCTGTTTTACGTTGTTCGTGTAACCTTATTATTTCCTTACGAATTTTCTTGTACATACTCTCTATACTACTGATGGTTCTGTGCTTACCCTCGGCTATATTATCACTCCACCTGGTCAGGGTTCTCATTTCGGCCGGATCTTTGGTCGGATAATCTTGTTCCCTTATTAAACAATTAATCAGAAATTTTAATATCATGAGCTGGATCTCAGCTTTCCTTTGAGACATGGCTTCGCCAATACTTTCTGGATCATCCCCTGTACGGATGAAACGATATATTCTGTCTAGATCTTCTTTCATATCCGGTAGGGTGTCCAAATACCCGGTCACCCGTCTTACACGTATGGAATATATAACCGTACTATCATCGCCTGTGACTGGATCATAGCGGCATTCAGTAAGAGCTCGTCGGATTTCTGCAACGGACTTATATTTGGGCGTACGCTGTAACGCACGTTCATGTAACTCGACTAACGTTACACGTTGGTGTGGCGGCGGGGTACCAGGAGGACCTCCTCCTGCGGCCCCTAAACTGGAATCGTCGACTGATACTCTTCGTGCTGGCAGAGTGACTGATGTGGCGGGAAGTTGTACTACGGGCTGGACCGGGGGTACCGTAGCAGGTACTGCAACAGGTGCCCTGGTGACTGGAGGAGCAGAAATTTCATCATTTACAGGAACTGGCGGAACAGGATTTGCATATTCTGGGACTGTGTCGTCCAAATAGGACGAGATAAAAATATCAGCTGCGGTCGGTTTGTGACGTAGCTTGGTCGGAACTAATGGTGGCGGAAAATTACTGGATGCCTCCGGGGTCGCTTTTGGCAAGCCCTCGGCAAGAAGAGGATACATACCCTTAATGAGGGCATTCCTCTGTCTGTCTGACTGTTCGGTTTTAACTCGTTCACCTATTTCGATTAATTCCCTTTCTTGGGCTCTTTCTATGGATTCTCTACTTAATTCTGACTTTCTGATTTCTTTTTCGGTTCTTTTATGAGATTCTTTGCGCCATAACTCGATGGCATCTTTCTGTGACTGTCTGGCTTTCTTTTTCCATAATGCTTCTTCTACTCGCATGATGCACTCGGCATCCCACGTACCTGATACGGGCCATCTATACTTTTCCTCTAACTCTTTGGTGTACTCCACCCATAAATCTAGATACAATATGGCACTTATGCCATGCTTTTGATACATAAAATGACCTGGACTGTCCCTAGGCGGGACAGGAACTGCTTCTTCTAATAGACCTTTTCTAGTTTTTAACTGACGTAATTTGGAAAACAAAGGCATGACTGAACTGTAGTCTAGACACAATACAATACACAATGAACACGATAATTACACCACTTTCATTCCACGACATTAAAATACATGAATGACATTTTAAAATAACAGTCTTGACAAAATACTACCTGGAATACTGAAAACAGAATACATGAATTTTCTCGAGAACAGAACTGACTAGAACAGAAACTAGATGCACTGCTGAAACAGTACGAAACTTACCGGTCTCATAAAGAGACGCGTCAGGACCCGCATCCACCTAAGTGGACACTTCGTGTTGGATCTGTGTACCACCAAACCCACGGACCAGAGTCAATTAGATTGACCCTGTCTAGATACTACCCCAGCAACGGTACTCACCGGGCAGCAAGAACGGAAGGCCTCGGACTGGACTGGACTGCTACGATGCCGGACGGACACACTTCGGACTTCTGTTACGGGTGGGCCTCCGGATACCTCGGACCTTGGACTCTCGGCTTGGGCTCTGGTCGGGACTCGCCGCGTTCCTCCACCGCCTCGTCTGGATGCTGGACCGCAACCTCCGTCTCCTCCGTGGGCCTGAGGGATACTTGAAGCAGAAATATCTGCACGTGGCCGGTATGGTTCCGTCACGGCTGCAGAGGATCAGGGGGCTTGCGTGGCTTCACCGGCGCGTGGGGAAAGGGCAAGTCCCTATTCGGGCGCCATTATGTGGTATATAAATAAATAATACCGGATCTATTTTTGACTGGATATAGTAATAACAGATAGCTCAATAAATAAGAGTCAAGATTCGAGGTAGTAGGAGTTTGCAGGTTTAATACAGCATAAGGACAGGAACAGGACAACCTGCACAGGACTAGGATGGCGTAACATTTAATAACAGTGCACAAGTATATATACTAAAACAATTGCATTACAGTACATACAATAGGCGGAGCAGTGGGTGTGGTCAATAGCAGTCGCGAAAGATAAGGGTGAAAGTAGGTGTAACAAGAGGCGTGAACATAGACATGTGATGTAAACGTAACAGAATATGTCATAAAAATGGGGCGGAAACATGGAGGGGGCTACCTAAGGAGCTGGAACCTCTAACCTAGTGGTGCGCGCAAACTGACAATGACGTGTTACTAGGAGAAGCTGGGGGCTATGACTTCTGCGCTAGGAGCAGAGACTGAAGTCTGGAGAGTCAGGGCGACATGTACCTAAACACTATCTAGTATCTGATGTTTAGAGAACATGTTGATAGAATCCAAAAGTTATCGGGGTAAAGGCTAACAGAGACTAAGACTGGTGCATGCATTATTCTACATGTAGTGCGTGTTGAAGAATATTAAATGACCATAAATACAGTATTTCTCTTACATGGAGACGTAAAGGCTAGACCATGACGGAAACTATTGATGCGATTCAGTAGCTTAGGAATGCAGAGAAGGAGGGCTGGACTGATAACTAGAATCCTAACATACTTTTGGCAGACTAGCAGGCAGAGAGCCAGGCTGAGCCGGGCACTGTGAGGCAGGAAGTAAGTGAAGGGTCAGGAATACAGGTGGGTGCTGTATCGCTCCTCAGCGAGGGCTCAGGAGACAGGAGCTGAATCTGGTGTCCGGGCCCTTTTGAGGCCTAGAAACGGGGATTTTACAATGAAATAACGTGCACACTGAGAAACGTGGCAACGTAACTTTACATAGGCCTAATACTCGTAGCTTTCACGAGAACTGGAAACTGGCATACTAGAGATGGACACAACTGTAATTGCGTCTTTAATCGATCATGGGGAATACATATGCATATTAATCGTGCACATATAACATAACATGGGGAACACGTAGGGACACAGAACATGGCAAAATTTACTTTTCCACAGCTGCCTGTGCTGCCCTGCCCCTGTGCCTCCCCTGACCCTATGCCTGTGCTGCCCTCTGCCTGCACTCTACCTTCAGCCCAGAGCTGTGCCTGCGCTGCCCTCTGCCTGTGCTGCTGTTGCCTGCGCTGCTTCTGCCTGCATTCCTCTCTGTCTGTGCTGCATCTCTGCCTGTACTGCCCTCTGCCTGCGCTGTGCTCTGCCTGCCCTGTCCCTCTGACTGCGCTGCTCTATGCCTGTACTTCCCCTCGGCCTCTGCTGCTGCTGCCTGCGCTGCCCCTTTGCCTGCGCTGCTCCTCTGCCTGCACTATACCTTCAGCTCAGAGCTGTGCCTGCACTGCCCTCTCTCTGCCTGTGCTACCCTCTGCCTGTGCTGCCCTCTGCCTGCGCTGCCCTCTGCCTGCGCTGCTGCAGCCTGCGCTGCCTGTGATGCCCTCTGCCTACGCTGCTGCTGCCTGTCCTGCCCTCTGCCTGTGCTGCCCTCTGCCTGCGCTGCCCTCTGCCTGCGTTGCCCTCTGCCTGCGCTGCCCTGTGGCTGAGCTGACCTCTGCCTGTGCTGCTCTTTGCCTGCGCTGCCCCTCTGCCTGTGCTGCCCTCTGCCTGAGCTGCACCTCTGCCTGTACTGCACACTCGTTATAAAGAAGTGTATACCCAAAATCATTGGGACCTGGGTGTAGAACAGTATAGAATGTGGCGTTCCCAGTACTAAACATGCCACAGATTGAGTCATCTACCAGTTCTACAAAACCTGCTGAGCTGCCAAGAATAGGCCAGACGGTGTCTGGATACTTCATGCATTATGACGACTTCTCATCAGATCCAAGTGATCCTGAGCAGCTGACACCGCCTCTCCCTTTCAAGTTTTGAGTTTATGCTTTCTATCTTTGGCTGGAAAAGATACTTCATTGTTCCCTGGATACATCTATGGATTACAATTGGATTACTTTTCCTGGAACTTTGGATTGGTATAGTAACTGTCTTTTTCTACTTCTGAATGGACACTTTCTCCCAAAATGCTCTGCAGTACAACTCATGAACTTGGTTCTTAAACCACATGCACTAAGAGTCACACCATGAACTAAGAGTGAACATTACAGTGGTTCCAGTTCCTGAAGGGATAGTATGGGACACGGTATCATATGATGTATATTGTCCTACTGTACTTTTGAAAATTCCTTATTTGTTCAAAATAAATTTAAATTACATCAGTTCCTCTTGTAATTTCTCTGATGGTTGCATAAATTTCTTTCAGATTTTGAGCAATCACCCTAATTTTCTAATGTTGAATTGTATGATGGTACAAGTAATTTTAGGGACATGTTCTGTTACCAATACTTTTTACACAAAGCAAGCATCCTGCGTGCTGTTCATAATTACACACAATGGGAACACTGCCCAACACCGCTGAAAGGAAGTTCAAAGCCTTTTGCACAGTTGTTTGCTTATTTTTCAGGCTTTGATGCATCAGACCCATACTCCTATTATTATAGTCTTGCATCTACACCAGCAAATAAAAATATGCTAACAAACATCAAGCTGATATACTCTGCTTCCTTTATTTCCCAACTGTCTGTACAGGGTTTGGACTTTTTGCAAGACACTATAGACACAAAATTTCTCTGGTGGAAAAATGATTTACAGGTTCATGGCATGGAGGCCTCATTTAGAGCATACCTCATACGGCATCAAATGATTTTCCTGAACAAGACAGTGCACCAAACATCATGTCTGGGTATAGCAAAAGTTAAAGTTTTGAACACCCCATGTATTTCCGCATTCTCGCAATTCGAGAATTACCAGCATTTGACACACTTCTGTGAGGATACACTGGATACCATGATACAGAACCGTTCCTTCAGTTCATCAGATCCCAATTGGAAGGGATGGTTGGTTTGGCCTGTGAACACAAACAGGTGTCAATCTAGATTCCTGGGTAACACCGAAGGGTTTAGGATCAATAGGCCTAATCAGCGATATGCACTGACAAAACATTCTAGGGTAGTGACATCATATAGTGTTGGGAAGTTGTGCCTTGATTGGCCAAAAACCTCAATACTTTTCCAGGTGAAACAAATCTAAGTGATGAGTCAACGCGACACATCGGCCGGAACACGACTGACAGTGGCAGTTCACGTGAGTACCGGTGAGGTAGCGACGTTACGCAGACTCTCACATTGGTACAGGTATGCCAAAAATGGGCTTCATCCCGGAACACTAATACTAAAGTCAATTGGTGCAGGGTGGAGTGACAGAACCCACATCCTGATGAAATTCCGAGAGTTTTTCCAGGGGCAATGAAACATGTCGGCTTTTAAGAGGGCGGACACACAGCACCAAATAAATGTCCAATAGCCAGTGTTATCTAGCCCGGTTTTAATATAGTGGGGTTGATCCTGAAGGTACATTGGATGTTCCACTGATGTACCGATAGTATATTACACCCTAGCACCGGTGTTCACTTTCTGTTTCTTTTTCACATTTATCATTTACGCTCAGGTTGGTGGTTGCTCAAGATGAGAACCTGAGGTAGTAGACGAGTACCTGCCTACTTACCCCCATGGTGTTACTTCCGTGAGGCACCACCAGCCTTTTCACACATTTTTCCTACTTATTTCCTTCTCACTTATTAGACATATTTTTGCTCACATTAGGGGAGGGAGAGTGTGGGGGACATACTAGTTGGAGGCAACACAATATTTTAAATTGAAGACTGTATTTTAAAAGTGGTGATCCAGATCCGGTAAATACAGACAGTATATTCTTAACCGCTGTCCCTATAGATATTATTGAATCCAGGCGAGGATCTGAGTAGGTGACTCACCGTGTGAACAGGTCCATTGTTGTATATGAAACAAATCTTGTACCTTCTTTCAGATTACATGGATCTCAGGGATTTTTTATTAGGTCCCCGGCGCTTTATGTATGGGATTTACAACGAGCTGTAGAACATTTCTCAACAGGAAGCTGCTGAGAGACTGCGCAAGATTGATAGGGTTAATCTGGAAAAGGCTTTGGATCTGATTGACAATGGTATGACCACTCTATCATCCTGAATGTATTCACAGGGCAACATAGTGTCTTCCGCAATTGACATAATACAACAAGACATGTTTATATTACAACATGGACAGTCACAATTATGGTCAATAGTAATATTGAGTTGAACGTTAACAAATGTTATGATCTGGCCACGTGCCATGGCGTTACATCAACAGTACAAATCTTTTTTCAGCGTACGATCTAACATAAAGACAGATACCAATGGCACGTAGAGATGTGAAATATACCATGCTGCACATTGAAAAATTAGACCAATCACCTTTCACCATGGCTCAGACTAACCCCGGGCATAGTGTCATAGCGGTGCTACGCGGACGGCCACGGATTCGAAAACAAACTCTGTGGAGCTCTGCTATGACACCAGCCTCCACCCCCACTATTTCAAGTAAGTTAACATTAAGTTAAAATATATTTAAATCCACTTACCTACGTACCGCGGCATCCCCAGGCTACAGTCGTCATCTTCCACGCACACATGCGCAGTTTTCAACAGCATTACCGATACGGCGAGGAAGATGATGACTGCAGTCTGTGGACGCCGTGGTACGTAGGTAAGTGGAATTAAATATATTTTAACTTAAGTGTGAGAGAGTGTGTGAGAGTGTCTGTGAAAGAGTCTGTGAGAGAGAGTCTGTGAGAGGGTGTCTGTGAGTGTCTGAGAGTCTGTGAGAGAGTGTCTGTGAGAGAGTGTCTATGAGAGAGTGTATGAGAGAGTATGTGATAGAGTGTCTGTGAGAGTCTGAGAGAGTGTATGTGAGAGTCTGTGAGAGAGTGTCTGTGAGATCTGTGAGAGAGTGTCTGTGAGAGAGTGTCTGTGAGAGAGTCTGTGAGAGAGAGTGTGAGAGAGTGTTTGTGAGAGGGTCTGTGAGAGAGTGTCTGTGAGAGAGTGTCTGTGAGAAAGTGTGGGAGTCTGTGAGAGAGTGTCTGTGAGAGTCTGTGAGAGAGTGTCTGTGAGAGTCTGTGAGAGTGTCTGTGAGAGTGTATGTGAGAGTCTGTGATGGCGTGTGAGAGAGTGTGAGAGAGTGTCTGTGAGAGAGTGTCTGTGAGAGTCTGTAAGAGAGTGTCTGTGAGAGAGTCTGTGAGAGAGTGTCTGTGAGAGAGTCCGTGTGGGAGTGTCTGTGAATCTGTGAGAGAGTCTGTGAGAGTGTCTGTGAGAGAGTATGTGAGTGTCTGTGAGAGTGTCTGTGAGAGTCTGTGAGAGAGTGTCTGTGAGAGTCTTTGAGATAGTCTATGTGAGAGTATGTGATAGAGAGTCTGTGAAAGAGTGTCTGTGTGAGTGTCTGTGAGAGTCTGTCTGTGAGAGAGTGTCCGTGAGAGAGTGTCTGTGAGAGTGTCTGTGAGAGTGTCTGTGAGAGAGTGTCTGTGAGAATGTCTGTGAGAGAGTGTTTGTGAGAATGTCTGTGAGAGAGTGTCTGTGAGAGTTTGTCCGTGAGAGAGCATCTGTGAGTGTCTGTGAGAGTCTATGAGAGAGTGTCTGTAAGAGTGTGAGAGAGAGTCTGTGAGAGAGTGTCTGTGAGAGCCTGTGAGAGTCTGTCTGTGAGAGAAAGCTACCAGCAGAACCCTCAGGGGTTATAGTCACGGATACAGCTAATGATAATAGTGAACATCAGGTGAACAAAGTTCTGCCACGCCTCGCAGTTTCCCCCCCAAATAGTTATAAGTTGCTATTGCTCAGAGTCGGGTCATAGAAAGCACGCGAAGCCTAGTGAGAAGGATCAGGTGTAAACACGTATCATGCCGAGAGAAAAACGGGTTTGTTTATCCTGATAGAAAGTGGCTGCTATTTAAATGTTACTGAAAGAACCCCGACTAAAAGCAGGCCATTTGCGCAGATTTGGGAAAATTAAATGCGGGCGTGGGCAACTTGCCGGAAGCCAGGAAGGCTCCTGTTACGCGAGTCAAGAAACTGATACATAAAACACGACTGAAGCACGTGTAATTTATTTTAGGGAAAGACGGGAAAACAGATTAATGTTTCAAGAAAAAAAAGCGCGCGCCTCGCACTAAAAGTGGGTGGGTTGAGTTGAGGGGAGCACACAAAGCGTTTTCCTTGCGGGAGCGAGCCAGGGGTACCATGTGTTTGCAAGTTAATTACAAACATATGGTGTCAAAGCTCACTCCCGGAAGGGAATCGCCAAATGTGCACGCGTTGCCATTAAAAGCAATGCAACGCGTGCACGTTTTTGGGACACAAACTGCATCGATGGCTAAAGGTCTTTTTCCTATGCAACGTATGCGCGCTGCGTAGGCGAGACCTAAAAATAAGCATCATTCATGAATAAAAACTACGCCTTTAGTCTGATCCAATAAATACCAACTGATCATGGTTTCCATAGATAAAGAATCATTAAATTGATGCCATAAACGTGTCTTGACAATCTGTTGAAATGGAAACCATCTTTTTCCTAATGACCCATGCAGTCATTAAAAATCTGGAGACAGCAAAAACCAATGATGGGGCTGTGTCTGCTTGTAAGAACCTATACGCCACCTCGTTTCTAGGGGTGCCAAGCTTCCTGCATAGAGGGATCAGCCATTTTGACCGTGCCCTTCGATAGGTTGGGCAAAAAAACAACATGTGGGATACAGTGTCCTTCTCGAGTCCACATGATGGGCAGCCGCGGTCTGTGGGGATGGCAGATCCTGTCCAGCCTGAGACGAATGCGCGAAGTTGTTGTGTTCCATATCTAAACTGCACATACAGATTCCTTGCCAAGTTTGGTTCGATTTCATCTAAAACAGATTCAGCGTGATATTTATCCTTGACCGTTAAAATGCAAGTAAATAGCAAAACATTCAGCGCTAAGAAAAAACAATACAAAAGGAAACAGTTGTACATACACCTAACAGCAGAGCGAGGTGAAATAGAAGATGTTGCTAACCCTGCTCCATAAAAATGGGATATAAGTGATTTATAGAAAAACATACAGGCTGATGGTTACCTGCAAATGACACAACAAGACAAAAAAGTAGCAATAAACAGTACCAGAGTTTCAAGATAGGCTGGAAACTGTTTTAACACTGAAGTAGTGGAATTAAACAACACTGTACAGATCACCTACAGTTCAAGTGAAAACAAGAAATACATAGATAAGCAAACAACTATTGCCTAACCACCTTCAGTAAGTGTCTAGACTAGGCTTCTCTAGCAAGTAGCATGAGAGCTGCCTGTAAGCAGTGCTCCTGTGTGCGGCACAGCCCACTAAATTAAAAGTGTTTGATTGGTTGAATTAATATATGTATCTCAAAACTGAAAAGTGTGTGCACGAGACGAAAAGGTGTGTATTTTCAAAACTCATATTCTGATGTTTGAAAAAATGGTTGAATTTCCAATATATATATTTAACCCCTTCGGTGCTGATGACGGAACCGCTCCGTCATCAGCCGCGGTCGCGCTGTGCTGATGACGGAGCGGTTCCGTCATGGCCCGCCCAGCTCGATAGAACGCTCATGCGCGGCGCGAATTCCGCGCCTGCGCTGAGGGTTCTATTGAGCGGGGCGGGCCGTGACGGAACCGCTCCGTCACGAGCACAGCTCAACCGACGCTGGTGACGGAGCGGTTCCGTCACCAGCATGCGGCCGCCGCGCGGCCGCCCCACACCCTTAGCACTGCGGCGGAATAGCCGCCGCAGTGAAGGTGTTAAAGCATTTGAGTGATGAATCTTGTGTCATTGGGAGGCTTTTTGCTCATATTGAAGCTTGCCAAGGGTTTTGCAGCTGTGGCTGTGTATTACCCAGGTAGAGGCATTCCAAATCAAGAAAGCCTTTTTCACTTTACAACTGGCGACCCTGCCTGACGCGCTGAGGTGATCACTGCTGGTAATGGTGCATGGGGTGACCACTAATAGAATCTTGGGGCATATTAACAAGCAATAGCGATAATTATCGCTATTGCTTGGTTAGCGATAAAAATGTATCGCTGAGCTGCGTCGATTTTTATCGCAGATAAACCTTGCTATTAGCAAGGTTTATCTCTGAAACGATAAAAATCGGCCGAAATGCATGAATATCGCTGTAAAGTCAGCGATATTTATGCATTACCGAGCGAATGCTCTTACCCATGTTATCCACCTCCCATTGGATAACATGGATAAGAACTGCTCAGGGGCAGGTGTTAGCTTTTGGAGATATTCGCGCTTAGCGCGAATATCTCAAAAAATTGGTAATAGGAGATAGCGATGTTAGCGACTGTTTCCAGTCGCTAACATCTTGGCACGCCCACTTTGCATGTCATTAGTGATACATTTCTCTGACATGCAAAGCGAGGCCCCAGAAGGTCGCTATCTCCTACTAGCTGGCGCTGACTGGTGTTAGCGACAGCTAGGTAATAAGGAGATAATTTTATCTCCGCTTTCTTGGCTTTTAAAGCCAAAAAAGCGGAGATAAATCCCTTGATAATATGCCCCCTTGTCTGATGCCGTCACTATTATAACCCTAATTCCATCAGCAGCTCAGGAGGATTTTCTTTGCGCGTAAGTACCTCTTATTACAGGAAAGGATGGACACCCCTGATCTAGACAAAAGAAACTCTGATCTGCAACACCTATATAGTAATAGTGAACTTTTGAAAGAAAGTGAAATAGTGAAAGAACATTGATATTGCATTAAATAGATTACTACATAGATATCTACCAAAGAGAAAGATTATCAACATTTAAAAGCACAACTTCTACCAGGGCTCTAATCCAAATGATAAATTCAACACTTAAAGTCCTAGAAAGCAATTGAAGTGAAATTGTAAACATTAGGGGGCATATTTACAAGCCCATTGCACCGCTGATGCGTCACTTTTTGTGACACACCAGCAGCGCATTTTGCTGCCCCATATTTACAAGGACATGAAAAGCCACCCTGCATGGATTTTCCTGTCCTTGTAAATACGGCCCCTTTACACACAGCACTTTGCGTGAAAGGGGTGTTCCATGGGTGTTGCTGTGGGTGTTCCAACGCAACACCCATGGAACCAGACACAATTCCAGTTTACGAGAAATCATAAACCTGGAAATGTGTCAGAATGCTACGCCACCCCAGGGGTGGTGTAGCGAGGCGCAACAAGGAGAAGTGTTTACATTTCTCCCTGTATTTCCTCGTTCTAGGGATGCTGTTTTCTTCGGCACACATAGGAAGCGGAAATCACCTCTTTTTATTTTTTGGGTGATTGTTTTTGAGCAGGATGGTGCTCTTTCCTGCACAGAAACCATCTCCCTCCAATGCAGGCATCCTTGCACAATGGCGCAGGGTGCCCGCGTGGCACATGGCAGCAGTTTGTGCGCCAGCACAGGGGAGTGTACAGGGACATATTGTTGTAAATATGTTGCATCTCTGTGCTTTGAAAGTGACTCAGTGCGGCGCAGCCAACTATCTTGCGCACTCACCGAGTCATTTTCCTTGTAAATATAGCCCTAGGTCCCCGCTCCTGTGCTCCTCGGGGGCCACAGTTATCAAAAAACCATGCAGCGCAGCAAGCCACTGAGCAGCCTGATAGCGAAAGGAGAGGCATGGTACACATGTAACATTATACAGCACATTCCTGTCTTTTCCCCACACTGGTGCCCAGTGTGCTGCCTAGCGCCAACGCACGTACCCTTGCACCATAGTGCTAGTGTGCCTGCATTGTAAGTTGGATTGTTTTTGTGCAGGAAGGGACAAGTCCCTGCACAAAAACAATCCCCGGGGCATTTTCTTCTTTCTATGTAGTGTAGACATGAAGATATTTCTCCTTGTTAATGCTCACCTAGGTAGGCGCAGCATTTTGACTCATTCCCAGGTCTACCATCCATGGAAGATCCGGGAATGCGCCAGAATTCATATGAGGATGCGTTGGAACACCCGTGCGCCACCCATGGAACGCCTCCCTGGGGGAGAGTAACACAACTCAGCGATTTCAAGTGCGTTGCTTTACTCTAAATATATCAATCCACTCGGGGCAAAGCTAGGTGGCCTTGCGTGCTGTGATAAATCTTGCTTACTAGTTTCTACGCTCTTGCACAGCACAAGGGCGATACAACTGCTTGATAAACACGCTCCTCATTGTTTGCAAATAAGGTAATTTTCATATAACATAAAGACTGAAAACCCAAGTTATTAACCGGTTCCGTGCTGATGACGGAACCGCTCCGTCATCAGACGCGGTGGCGCTGTGCTGATGACGGAGCGGTTCCGTCATGGCCCGCCCGACGAGCCTGCGCGGCGCTGATTTCGCGCCTGCGCGGTGCGTTCTATTGAGTGGGCGGGGCCATGACGGAACCGCTCTGTCATGAGCACAGCTCAACCGCGGCTGGTGACGGAGCGGTTCCGTCACCAGCATGCCCCGCCGCACGGCTCGTCGTGGTTAAGAAAGTAAATGCCCCCCTTAGAATGCAAATCAAATATTAAGAAGCTAATTTGAAATGACCCCAAACATAGCTGACTGAAGCAAGGTGGCAAAATCCTGAAGAACACCTGCAGTCAGCCTGCAATAACAAAACGAAGACCTTTGTTGGAGCCAACAGACTGAAATGGTATGGAGAAACACTAGGGAGAAATCAAAACTGTCTGTTCCTAGAAGATCCTACAAGTTAGAAGAAAGAGTTCGTCACAAGTAAATTGTGATGGAAACACTACAACAATAGAAACTATTCAGTGGAAAAAGTATGAAAACCTCAATTAAAATGAAATGACTTCCAGTGACAAAACGAAAAGAAATAATAGAACATTTTAAAGCAGCCTCAGAGTTGAAAACACTGGGCCCTCACACTGCATCAGAGTTCTGACTAAACTTTAGAAAAATGATGCATAAGAATCCTAGTACCCTAAAGCAGCACCAACTTAGCTGAAGATAGGAAGAAAATGTCTACTCTCCAAGCCTCCTGCAAAGTAGAGCTGAACCAGCTGTCGACCGGATGTATGACGTTACAACGCAGGCTATTACAACACCTGCCTTTACAACGCGGTTTTTACATCGCAGTCCATTACAACGCATAGTGCTTTGGGGTGCTGGATAGTGAATAGTTTAATTTACTATTCCAACTCCAGTCCCCGTGGACACTAGGGAAGGTTATTGGATAGTAAATTAACCTATTCCCTATCCTAAAGCGCCCCTCAGAGCAATGCGTTGTAATAGTTTGCGCTGTAATGACCACGTTGTAATGGTAGTGCGTTGTAAAAGTTTCGTTGTAAAGGTTGTTCACCCTCACGACCTAGTGGCTTGCAGAGATCCACTTGGCCACACCATCTCATGCATCTGTTTCATAATAATGGTGTACAATGAACCTGAAACGACTATTAAGGAAACTACTTCACCTCTTATGTCAACATCAGCAATGGGGCATGTTTTTCACTTCCAATCTGTACATTGCTCTTCAGGTTCATGCCCTGTGGCCAGAACTCTGTGTTCTGAGTCATCGTCCTCCACCAAAGCATCCTTTATGCTGTAGGCTCAACACATCCATACTACGGGCCCGAATCACAGAATGAACTTAAGACTCAATCCTAAACTTACTACTATTTTGGTATTCACAGAATGCACTTACTACTTTTGGCATTCACAGAAGTTAGGATTTTGTCTTAAGTCTGTCTTAAGTCTGTCTTAAGTTTGTCTTAAGACAAACTTAAGACAAAATCCTAACTTCTGTGAATACCAACAGTAGTAAGTGCATTCTGTGAATGCCAAAATAGTAGTAAGTTTATGATTGAGTCTTAAGTTCATTCTGTGAATTCTGGCCCAAAGTGCCCTTTCTTTCCGCATTGGTTGAATCCATCATCATTCTTTAGCTCTCTTTGCCACCTCTGTTCACACCCAGCTATATGCAAATCAGTCTTGACCCTGTGCCTCATGGGAACAGTCCAGCCCGGACTGCCAAGTCAGGTCTTCCTTGAACCGGAAAAAAGCATCCTGGGACCGGTTTCTGGTTAACACCCCTCATCAGCCAGGTTAGCTTGACTCCAGTGGCAAGGTGAACAAGGGACACACGTATGGGCATATTCTTTAGCTCACTTTGCCACCTCAGTTCAGACCCAGCTATATGCAAATCACCAATGCCGATGATTAGCCCACGCACACTTTTTAATGGTTAACACTTTTGTATATAGAATGAGATGATGGACGGAGCGCTGAAACTTTTCAGACACTCACCCCCGGTCACAGATCTGGGTTGAATCCATCATCATTCTTTAGCTCACTCTGCCACCCCAGTTCAGACCAAGTCATACGCAAATCATTCTTGACCCTGTGCCTCATGGGAACAGTCCAGCCCAAACTGCTAGGCCAGGTCTTCCCTGAATCGGAAACAAGCATTGTGGGACCAGTTTCTGGGTATCACCCCTCATCAGCCAGGCTAGCTTGAATCCAGTGGCAAAGTGAGTAAGCGACCCAAGTCTGGGCATACCCTGCCAACTTCGGGCTAACAAAATAAACACAGGGAGATGATGGACGGAGCGCTGAAACTTTTCGTACACTCACCCACTGTCACCGTAACCTGGCCACAAAGTCATCAACTGATTCCGTGGATGCAGGGGTTGAGTATAAAACTTTTGTCATCTCATTAAATATTTACAGTCTTGGTAAATCTTGCCGGGAGTCGAATTTTGGCCTCTTTGTACACATCTTCAAATCATACCCTTGGTGTCAGGAACTGGTGAAGGATATTTTTCCGTACTGAAGAAAAATCAGTACCTTCCAAGGCTAAAAAGTAATTTTCAAAAGTGTCTATTCAATCCTCCCATTCACCAGGCAGCATTAAAAATGGTGGCGGCGTGACAATCGATTGACTTATGTGCATGTTGGTGGTATTAACACTGCCCTGATATATGTTCAATAACAAAACTTGACACACTGTAAACACCTGTGACCAAAACCAGTTTAAAATATTTTTTTATTGATTGCATGCATCAGGAGATGCCAAACACGCGAATTTCTGGCCGCAATACTCTATTCACACCACTAGATGGCAGGCTGGGAACATGCAAATAAAAATAAAACCTCCAGAAGTCACTGGTAGGCTCGATGCTCCGGAAATGAAACAGCTCTGAGGACTTCTATCATTGTAAGGGGAGCGGGACCAGCGCCTGTCTCGCCCTGTGAGGCGCTAGGTTCTCCCTTGGAGGGTCTCCCTTCCGTGCCTCTGCTGGGCTCTCTCTTCTTCTGGCTTCTTCTGACTAAGGGCCCGATTTACAGAATGAACTTAAGACTCAATCCTAAACTACTACTATTTTGGTATTCACAGAAGGCACTTACTACTTTTGGTATTCACAGAAGTTAGGATTTTGTCTTAAGAGAGACTTAAGACAGACTAAAGACAAAATCCTAACTTCTGTGAATACCAAAAGTAGTAAGTTCACTCTGTGAATACCAAAAGTAGTAAGTGCGTTCTGTGAATACCAAAAGTAGTAAGTGCATTCTCTGAATACCAAAATAGTAGTACGTTTAGGATTGAGTCTTAAGTTCATTCTGTGAATCGGGCCGCCCTTAGTAAGCTCGCTGGACACGGTGAAGTTATCAACAAGTTATTTTTTCCCATCAGCATTAAAATTGCTGCCCAGCATCCCAAGCCAGGCTCCACTAACAACAGCCTTGGCTAGAATCCAACCCCCCAGAATCCCCTCATGTCACAGGAGCAGCATCCCATCAGCAGGGACTGAGCTGCGTAGAGCTCAAGAGATCAAACAACTGCACATTATAACACATCCCCTCTCTTCACACAACTCCTAAACACATATCCTATATCCCTTGTTCTTCTCAACATTAAGCTTTGACACCCAACCCCCACCCAGAAAGAGACAACAAGGACTAAACCCAATGTTACCCTGATGAAAGACATATCATCACACACCACTAGAAGTCCACACTGTAACACACATTGACTTTGGAAGGTCCTGGTAGAGGAGACATTTACCTATAATTACAGAGAATACGAGGGTCAGCGTTGGACCCTTTTATTCCAGGGGGTGATCCATTGATTGATTGATTGTGGGTTTCTAAAGCACTAGAATCGACTCCCGAAGGAGTATCACTGCACTGTAGACCGCTGGGGAACCCGTCCTGGCTTTCCCTGTGAGATGGTCCCTACTGGGTATCTCCAAGGTGAAACCAGGCATCCCCGGCATATGTGGGGGGCCGTTGTGGAAATCAGGCAAGCTAATGCCCAGAGTTGCCGAGTGTGATCCCTAGTTAGAGTAGGCACCGTGGCGAGAATTATCGAGTCCGTTGACCCCGGTCCAAGACACGCCGCGTCGGGAATTCAACCCTGGTCCCGGGTTGTTCTCTGCTTCCGGGTCTGCCGCCTCTAACCAGTGAGCCACACCACTCCCTGGCTGGTTTCCGTAGCATGGAAACAGGCAATCTTGAGGGTATGTTACATAGTTGTGTAAGAGTTGGAGCAAGCGTAGATGGCTAAAGCCCAAGACATTGTGGAGGACATAGGTCTAAGGGAGACCCGGCCTCAATACTGTTAAGTTTGGAGCTAACAAGATCTTCTTTGATGGGGGGTGTCATTATTTATGATGGACGCACCTTCCATAAATTAGAGGGAATAAATCTTGATTCGCCTAATGGGACCCTTCTAACGTAAGATAGTGTTGAAGGACTGAAGGATTTCCTGACCTTATCCTGGAAGCAAATAGATAGCGCGTCACAGAAAGTCTAGAAGAATTCCCAATAGGGCCAGTGAGCTTCTTGATTATGTCTCTTTGGTTTATTCTGTGCCGCCACACTCCGTGGAATGCAATGTTAATCCAGTAAATATTTTGTGTATATTCACAAAGAGCTGAAAGACATGAGGTTTAATCCTGAAGCCAGTAAGAGGGTCTCCATTTCCATTCCAGGCATTTACAAGACTCTCTTCCTTCTCCTAGTGACTGGGTGAACCAGGAGGAGGAAGGTTTGGTACAAGTATGGATTTCTTCTGGGGAATCGAGGCATCGCGCGCTTTCTGGATCCAAGTACTAAAAGCGGTGCTGTTACCTCCAAGTCCTCAGTCAGGGAGGACAATAAAAGAAGCAACGGAAGAAAATCAATCACAACCAAAGTCGAACAAATACTTCAGAAAATATCAGGAGCAGCTGCAAGGAAAGCCAAAATCACATGGATCAGCGACAGCATGTACAATAAAGAGCATTTGATCCTATGTCACACTCATGGATGCTGTAATGTCTACGATTGTACAACATTTACACAAGTGTGGAGCAGTTCATGAAAACAGGGATCCCACAGCTCTCCGTTCTTCAACAAGAAGGAGGTGAATAGCACCTCCAAGTGAAGATTTAACGAGGTATATTCTAGGGAGACTCTTCATCCCCGCTGCTATAGCACCTGGACCGTACCTGGTCGGATGACATCTTCAATGAACGCGGATATGGTTTTAAGATCTATACATTGCAGATGGTGAGAAATGTGACAAACAGCTATACTTATATACTTAGTTAATCAGGAAAACAGCCATTACAACGCAACTTTCACAACCCACTACCATTACAACGAAACGTTAACAACGCAGGATCTATTACAACGCATGCCATTACAACCCATGCCATTACAACGCAGATGCTATTACAACACATGCCATTACAACGTAAGTATGGGTAAGTATTTAATTTAATTTTAACCCCTACACTATCCAACACTTACCCTACTATTACACCCCCTGGAGTTAGAATAATAATTTTTACCCCTACACTATCCAACACTTACCCTACTATTGCACACCCCTGGAGTTAGAATAGTAATTTTAACCCCTACACCATCCAACATTTACACTACTATTACATTCCCATTAATTAAAATTAAAAAAAAATACTTACCCATACTTACGTTGTGATGGCCTGCGTTGTAATAGCATCTGCATTGTAATGGCTTGCGTTATAATAGCATGCAATGTAATGGATCCTGTGTTGTAAAAGTTTCTTTGTAATGGTATGCGTTGTGAATGTATGCGTTGTAACGTCATACATTCGTTAATCACCTCCCCAGTGAAATCCGCACGAACTTTGGGATTTGGCAAATGTGCAAAAGCAACATTTGGAAAGAGGAGGCGGAGACAACATTAAAGAACTTGAACAGGTGGAAGAAGGTGTGGTGAGTACACACGAGGATCACAAAGCTTCCGGTGGGCTACAGAAGATACAACCTGAAGTCTGGAGAGTTCTTCGACAGCATGCAACAACACACAAGCGTTACATCAACTCTCCTTTCCCTCTGCATGGCCATCAACTATTCATTGCATTGCTGGATTCCACCTCCCAAGAGCAAAGGGAGGCATTGAAAGTGAATATACCCACACGTCCTACAATCAATCAATCAATAAATTAGGGATTTGTAGAGCGCACTACTCACCCGTAAGGGTCTCAAGGTGCTGGTGGGGGATGAGGGAGGTTTCAGGAAGCTCCAGTCATCCGAAGAGCCACGTCTTGAGGCTGTTCCTGAACGCTTGCAGTGAGGGGCTTTGTCTGATGCTGACGGGGAGTTCGTTCCAGGTCTTGCCCGTCCGTTGAAGGATCTGCCTCCCATTCTGGCTCTGTGGATGGGGGGATTTCGGCCAAGGCTAGTTCAGCGGAGCAGAGGTCTCTCTTGGGGGCGTAGAAGGAGATTCTTTCATTGAGGTATTGGGGTCCGTTGTTGTGGAAAGCTTTGTATTACAAAAAACAGTGGTCCCTACTCGTGGACACAATGGTATACTGAGCTAATAATCAAAACACCTGATAAGTGTTATGTCTTTTGTCCAGCCGGACAAGGAATTTATTTAACAATTTTCTTAATAAAAACTGAATGAACACATTAATAACAAGTGGGCACAGCCGTGACCCACAACATTCAGACAAAACAACTAACAGAATGGTAAAAGGAGCAAAGCAAAAATATGTCTGTGTACTTGTAGTCAGTGTTACAGACAGAGAGTGTTATAACCACACCATTGCATTTCACAATATTTTAAATGTCATATTGCATAAGGTTTTTTTTTGGTCGACGACGTTTCGATGCCTGAGTTAAATGAGGGGCATCATCATCACGACAAAAATATAGTCATTGTTGTCTTTAAATATTACACTGCCTTTTAACGCAATTGCGTAAATATTACACTGCCTTTTAACGCAATTGCGTATCACATCAGTCAATTCAACGGATAAGCAGATACCATGAACAATGGAGGAATCGGTACTGCCGTTTCCAGCGTGGAAGGTCGTCTGGATTGGGAGCGTAATAGCTCGATATGCAGAAGTCGGCGGCGCTGTGGCGGACGGTGGGGTTCTGGAAAGCGTTGTAGGCATGTGTGAGCAGCTTGAAGGCCACTCTTTTTTCGACGGGGAGCCAGTGGAGGTGCTGGGTGATGTGGTCTTGTCATGGGATGCTGAGGACAAGTCTGGCTGCGGCGTTCTGGACGGTCGAGAGTTTGTGAAGTAGAGATTTGTTGATTCTAGCGTAGAGAGTGTTCCTGTACTCCAGCCTGCTGGTGATGAGTGCGTGGGTGACCATCTTCCTTGATTTGGGGAGATCTATTTGAAGGTCTTGCGGAATATGCGGAGGGTGTTGAAGCATGTGGAGGATACGGCATTGATCTGTTGGTTCATGGTGAGGGAGGACTCAGGAGTTGAGTATGATGCTGAGGTTGTGGGCATGGTCCGTTGGCGTGGGAGGGTTTCTGTGGGCAGGTGTCGTCCCACATGGAGGAGGTGGATCCGAGTACGAGGACTTCCGTTTTCTCTGAGTTGAGCTTCAGGCAGCTGCTGCTCCTCCAGGATGTGATGTCCTTCATTCCTTCCTGGAAATTGTGCCTGATGGTGTCGGGTCCTTGGTGAGGGAGAGGATGAGCTTGGTGTCGTCGGCGTAGGATACTATGCTGATTCCGTATTTTCTGAGGATGGTTGCGAGGGGGGCCAGGTAGACATTGAAGAGCGAGGGGCTGAGGGAAGATCCTTGGGGTACTGCCCATCTGATCTCGGTGGGTTCGGAGTGGAAGGGCAGGAGTCTTATTCTTTGAGCTCGGCCAGCGAGGAAAGAGCGGATCCAGTCTAAGGCAGTTCTCTGTATGCCGGCGTAGTAGAGTCTGGCGGCTAGTGTGTGGTGGGAGACGGTGTCGAAGGATGCTAATAGGTATAGTAGGATGAGGGCTGCAGTGTTGCCAATAATACATATAACTGAAGACACATCTCTTTAAAGACTATTTCATCATGATGTAGTAATCCGCTTCCGCTCCTATCCGTGTATCATGTACATGTTCTGCTGCACTCTGTCTAGGTTTGCACTGTACAAACACCACACATGTAGGCATACATCCCTCAAATAGTAAACCCTCAGACATTCCCAATAAAGTGAAAAGGTCCAAATCTACACAATACATTGTAATACACATACCACGCTGAACTCCATTTCCATCACTAAACCTGCAGACATTCTTTAAAGTGTAACAGAAGGAAGTCAGTGAGAAAAGAGTCAACTCTGGCAGAAAATCTGACAGAGAAACAGTGGCCCACCAGAAAACAAACATCAAATGGAGTACATACAATTCAAGAGAAAAATGCAAGAACCATTCAGAGCAAACTGTGCAAACCAGCAACTGATGGATGATTGACAAGGCCAAGGAAAACTGCAACCAGTTATGGCTGCCATGAACAGTGCCTTGTTCAGAAATAGTTCATTGCATTTGTAAACTAACAGATACATCTGCTGCAAGCGGGTTTCACCGTATAGGATCAGAGACAGACCCATCACTGGTTTCTAAATAACCCTGGGTTCTGGATGTCACGTGTTTATGGCTGAAGGTTATTATAGCCTTATAGCCCGCCGTAGAGGGCTATACCGGCTATTAAAGGCCCTCTCCAGCGTTAAAGGCCCCGAGCCGAAGGCGAGGGCCTTTAACAAGGGAGAGGGACTTTAATAGCGGTAGGGCTATCACTAGAGGACAGAATGTTCTAACAAAAAAAACAAAGCCTTTTGGGAGCGTGAGTGGATTGGAATGCTGGAGTTCCGGGCCTATACCAGCCATTATAAGCCCAGAGCACTCCATTGTTTTCAATGGAGCTCCCAACATTCCAATGTTCTAATATACAAGAAGACACCACCTGCTGACCCTGGCATTATGGGCAAAACTAGTGGAAACGAGTTAAAGTAACATGAGCCATTCCAACCGACTAAATGCATGTTCCAAAACAAAAAGTTGTAGTGAAGGAGAATCCCTTAGAGAACTCTGATTATAGAGGTCTAAGCTTGAAGTAACTACTTGGTCCTGTGCATAGAAACTAACAAGACGCTGGAATGCCTGCTGTTGAAGTCTAATATGTATAAAATGCAACAAACGTAGATGCAAAGAGATTATCCAGAAAAACCTGCATGACACCTTGGATGGGCTGACAATCATTTTCAGAGCCTTCTAATGTCAGCGAAAATTATATTTAGCACAGAGCAAGCATGAAGACTATTTTCTTTCTATTTGTATCAGGAAACAGTTTTAAAAAAAAACACCTGTTCAGGTAGTTTCTGCTTTAAACTGGTCTTGAACTCTAGTAGCAGCCACCCGCCTCCTACCTGTCAAACAGCAAATGCTCAGCTATTCGCCTCACCTATCCTTGACACACACATGCAAGATATATGCACCTGCCTCTCAGCTCTCCTCGTCTGTCTGACAGGCCCCCAGGGCCACAGCGAGGAGCATTAGTTTTGGGGCCATGGCACCCAAAATTCACATCAAGAGAAGGTTCAGGCTATGGGAGCCTCTGTATCTGTATCTACTTAGAATAATTTTGAAAATCCTGCAACATTAATGAGTTTTTAAAGCTGGCTGTTAGAAACTGGGTCTCTCGTTGGGAGAGGTTTGCATTCTGACCAAAAAGGGACCACAATCCTAGTCAGGGTAAGCTAGATACATACTTTAAGTTACCTGTGCTCTTCCCCTGCCAGCTCGGCACACAGGAGCCAGGCTTAACTTAAGAGGCAATGGGGCTGATTCACAGAACTAACTTAAGACAAAATCCTAAACTTACTACTTTTGGTATTCACAGAAGTTAGGATTTTGTCTTAAGACAGACTTAAGACAGACTTAAGACAGACTTAAAACAGACTTAAGACAGAATCCTAACTTAAGTCTGGCTTAAGTCTGTCTTAAGTCTGTTTTAAGACAAAATCCTAACTTCTGTGAATACCAAAAGTAGTAAGTTTAGGATTTTTTCTTAAGTTAGTTCTGTGAATCGGGCCCAATGTGTTAAGTAGTTGTGCAATATATACACACACACACACATACACTACTCCACAGTCATCATGCCCTGTGCACCCCCATTTTTTTTTTGCTGCCTGGTACTGGTGGTCACTGACTTTGACTGACCCCGGGCTCTGCCTAACCAGACCCACGGACAGTGCTATGTTGAAAACACAGTGAAAACACACACACACATTAGGGTACACGGTGTGTTAGGGTACCCCTATGATTGGCATCACCTACCCTATAAGTCCCTATTGCATAATAGGACAGTGGGATTACAACTACCTTTAAGTCCCGAGTATATACTAGGGCATGGCAATTTAGAGGCCAGCAGCCCTTTCTGTGCTTGCATGTGTGCACTTCTGAAGCCTGAAGTTATTTTAAAAGCAGCCCTGTGATGCCTAACTGCTTTTAAATGTAAATCGTGCAGAAACGACTTTATTTATTTATTTGAAAAGTTTTATATAGCGGGGAAAACATGGCGGCCGGCTAGGAAGCGGGTCGCGGACGTTTGAGGAGTGGTGATGTCGGTTTGCGAGGAGTGGTCAGTTGTTTAGCGGATTAGCGGATTCCGAGGACGTCACATACCTGAAGGAGAGCGGAGACGCTGCGGGCATCACGGCGAGCTACTGGCTAATCTTGGAAGCCGTTTGTCGGCTGGATTCAGGGAATCAACAGCAGATGGCGGAGAGCTTGGCTCTGCAATCCGCCGAGAGTGAGGGGGCGGAGTCACGCCATTTGCCGGCCGGGAGCTGGGGGAGAGCGGCGCTAGGAGTAAGCAGAGGGCGAAGAGTGCTGGCAAAGATTGGAACACCGACTAGTGGCGGCAGGGGTCGAGGAGTGGAGACCCTTACGATCACCCCCCCGCAGCAGTGTAGCAGTATCCAGACTGAAGGAGCCAATCTCGGCAAGGAGCAAGTAAGCAAGGGGGTGAAAGAGCGCGGAAAAATAACAAGATATCAGCTGAGGAGCAATAGACCAGAGAGACAGGGTAGTCAGTTGGAAGCGAATAATCTTGACAATATACAAGGGGGTTCATCCTCTATTTCAGTAGAGTGTAAGAAGGGTGATAAAAATGAGGGGATAAAAGGAGAAACATTTTCTAAACCTACTTTTTCTCCCTCAAAGAAAGAGAGAAAAAAGAGACAAAAAAAAGAAAAGGCTGGATTTAAGACCCAAATAAATCCCTCACTCAGCTCATACTTTAAGCCTGTCCCTAAAGTTTTGGTTTTGAAACCTGGTTCCACTTCCCACCTCCATCTTAGGGCTGAAGAGGTAGTAGAGCAAGCCGAACAGGATTGGTCAACCCTCTTAACGCCTAACCCCTTTCAGGTTCTGGACACAGAAATGGAGGCAGAAAATGCTGTTAGCTTTGACGCAGACCTAGCAGAGCCATCTATCAATCAGATATTCCAATCTAACACATCAGATTTACTAGCGGAAAGTTCAACTGTGGTCTCTACTGAATTGGGAGAGAATGTGGGAGAGGATATATTTACAAGGAGAGATGAAACTTTAGTTAAAGGGGAAAAAACTTCCTCAGAAGAAACTAGTCCTACACAGCATGAGAAATATGCTTCAGTAGATCTGTCTGTTATGGAGCTGTTAAGGAAACTGGAGCAAGATATTCATCTAGGTTTTGAAGCCTCTAAAAAGAATCAAGAGCGTATAAGTGCCACGTGCACTTTGTTAGAGGACAAGATCGATAAACTAACTATACGCGCAGGACAGATGGAATCTGAGATGAAAATGGTGCAGGGAAGAGTCTTGGATAACCGCAAAGAGATAGAGACATTATATTCTCAGGATAGAGAATTAGATGAAAGGGTAGAAAGATTGGAAAACATGCAAAGGCGCAACAACCTCAAAATTCTTAAACTTCCAGAAGGGAAAGAGGGGACAGATATAAAGACTTTTGTTGTGCAAATGCTAAAAAAAGAGCTATCACTAGATGAAACTGAGGAGATGTTGGCTCGAGACATTCAACGAGTACATCGCGACCCCTTTAGGTTGAATTCAGACCGGGTAAAGCCAAGAAAAATTCTGATTAACTTTGCAACATATTCACTGAAGGAGAAAATTTTGCAACTTGCTCTAAAGAAAAAGTCTATTTTGATAGATGGAGTATCAGTGGACATTAGGTCGGATCTATCTCCAGCTACAGCAAATAGGCAATGGGAGATGGGAAAACGTTTGACACCCTTAAGGGAGTTAGGAGCTACGGCCCAGTTAAAATTTCCCGCCTTCCTAAAAGTCATGTGGCATAACAAGATGTATACATTTCGCACAGTTGATGAAGTAGATGCCTTTCTGGATGTTACTCAAGTAGCATAGAAAGTAGCATAGAAATAGAAAACTGACCAAGGTATATGTTAAAAAAAAAAAATAAGTGACATCGCCACTGAGACGTCCACTGGCCTGGGCCATGGGAGTAATGGTTGGGTTTTCCGGGGAGGGAATTGAGAGTGAGGGGAGGGGAGGGAGAGGGTTCGGGGAAAAAAAAAAAAATATTCCTCATGAGCTATCTTGCTGTGTTCTAATCAGAAGGGAAATCTGGGTATTACATGATAAGCATGATGAGTAGGCTTAATAAAAAGGAGCTAAGGTTCCTCACTTGGAATGTTAATGGGCTCCGAGTCAAATCAAGAAGATTACTAATTTTGAAATATTTAGAGGACTCGCCAGCACAGGTTATTATTTTGCAAGAAACACACTTAACACAAAAGGAATGTAAGGACATATTCACTACTCAAAAATGGATTGGAAATGCTATTTACACATCCCAAGACTTGGTTACAAAGGGAGTGGCTATTTTGATTAGAAGAGGATCTGATATGGTAGTTGAAAATAGCCTAGTAGACAGTAGAGGGAGATGGGTGATTTGCAAGCTACGATTGCCGGGTGAAACGCTAGTAGTAGTTGGCTATTATGGTCCAAATACAGACGATCCTACAATTTTAGAGAAAATTGAATTGGAGTTATTGGAATTCTCAGGTAAAATTGTTATGGCAGGAGATTTCAACACAGTATTAGATGGCAAGCTGGATAGAACTGGTAATTCTAGGGCAATAGTGAATAGTAAAATGACTGCTAAGGTTAAGTCAGTGATGGTTCAGCTAGGGTTGTGTGATATTTGGCGACTTAAAGCAGCACAGCAGCTAGGATATACGTTCTATAATAAAAAATACAAACATAATTCAAGGATAGATTTTTTTCCGATAGACACTAGGTTGAAAGAGCGAGTTATCAATGTAGACCACATAGGGGCACATCTATCAGATCATTCTGCTGTGTGTTTAAACTTAAGTTTGGAACCAGAAGAGACGTGCCCGGTTTGGAGATTAGATCGCACAATTTTAGCTGATGCAGAAGTTTTAGAAAATCTTAAAGAAGAGATACCAATTTTTCTGGAGATAAATTTGGGATCAGCTAGAGAAGACATAGTGTGGGAAACATGCAAAGCATTCATGAGAGGTAGAATGGGAGCTCTTGGTGCAAAAAAACGCAGATTATATTACAGTCAAGTGTCTAATCTAGAAAAAGAGATTCGAGAGTCTGAACTCATTCGAATCTCTCAGGGATCTAATATCTTAGATGGCCCATGCGAGAGAAAACTCTTAGATTTAAAGGTTCAACTCACTGCAACACTTACCCAAAGAGTTAAAGAGAGATGGGAAGCTAGTCAGTTGGCACACTTTTCATACGGAGAGGGATGTGGTAAGCTACTAGCGTGGAAAGCCAAAAAAGATGTTACACGGAATCTAATTAAGGAGATTAAGAAACCAGGGTCAGATCAAGTTATTACAGAAAATAAACAGATTGTAGAAGCTTTTCAGCAATACTTTGCAGATGTCTATACAGAGGACCTTTGTCCAGATAAGGTTGAGATTGAGTCCTGGTTGCCTCTAATACAACCGCTCGCAGATGAGGATATGTTGGAATTAAATAAGGAAATAACTCAAGAAGAGTTGATGAAAGTTATTAAGGAAGGGAAAAGAGGGAAAGCCCCTGGGCCAGACGGTCTACCTGTAGAAGTATACAAAGCTCTAGGAAATATGGTGGTCCCCACTTTGTGTCATCTGTATAATAAAATTTTTAGAGGGGAAGTGGCAATCCCAAGCTCATGGAATGAAGCAACTATTGTTTTAATACTTAAACCAGCGAAATCTCCAAAAAGTATGGATGCGTATAGGCCGATTTCACTTTTAAATTGTGATTACAAATTCTTTTCCAAAATCCTAGCTGATAGACTTGGTAAAATCATTCATAAATTGATTCATGAAGATCAAAGAGGTTTTATTAAGAAGAGATACTTAAAAGATCTTACTTTTTCATTGATAGGTATGATAGATTTAGCCTCTAAATATGAATACCCCTTGGCAGTGATAGCGTTAGATGCTGCCAAGGCTTTTGATCGAGTCAATTTTGTATATTTAAAAACTCTTTTGCACCATCTTAATTTAGGGGATAAGTTCACACAATCTATCTTTTCTTTGTACTGCGCACCAACATCAAGAGTACTTGTAAACGGAATCCGTACGCTTCCTATTAGAGTAATGCGGGGCACCCGACAAGGATGCCCCTTATCACCGCTACTCTTCAATATATATATAGAGCCTCTTGCATGCAAAATTAGAGCTTCAGTAGAGATACCCCCCTTTGTTGTGATGGATTGGTCCAAGAAACTTGGGTTATATGCGGACGATATTATTGTTTATTCTACTAATTTGGTGGGAACTTTGGAAAATTTTGTGAATATGACAAAGGAGTTTGGTAAGATTTCTGGATATCAGTTAAATCAAGATAAAACTGAAATAATGACTTGGAATCTTAACACTGAAGGTGTAAAAACAACAAAAGAAATGAGGTATCTGGGAGTTAGGATTACTCAGAAAATTGAGGATTTGGCAAAAACTAATTTTGATAGGGTGAAGAAAGAGGTTAGTGACACGTTAAAAGGCTGGATGAATCTACCCCTGTCAATATATGGAAGATCTAACCTTGTAAAGATGGTGATTGTACCTAAGATTACCTTTTTGTTTGAGACTATTCCGCTGGGCTTTAAAAAGGAATGGCTGGCGAAGTTACAAAGCATGATAACATCGTTTATCTGGGCGTCAAAGACTTCTCGAATCTCATGGAAGAAAATAAGGAGGAAAGTTGAAAAAGGAGGGTTGGCGGCCTCGGACATACGAATATATGCATGGGCTTTTTGTTTAAAAAACTGCAGGATGTTGTTGGGTACCCCTGCTAGTTCTCAGATCGGAGGACTTTTTGAGATAATGCTGAAGAGATCAGGTCATCATGAGTTTGGTTTTTTGTATAAGTTTGGAGACCCTAAGTTTTTTAAAAAGGTGAAACTCAAGATCTTGAGAGACTTGGCTGAGATATGGTATAAGATCAGGAAATTATCTAAGCTTTCGTATTTCAGCTATAGTGCTCCTATATGGGGTTCTCCTGGAGCCCCTTCTTGGACAAGAGATGTGCTTGCTTTAAATTTGAAAAAGGAACCTGATTTGCAAAGGTGGAAGGACTTGTTTCAAGACGGCAATTTAATTCCTTGGGGTACTTGCCAGCCAAAGTGGTGCCCAGTTTTTTCAAAATATAAATACTTACAGATCCAAAGCTGGGCAAGCCATTTGGAAGCAGAGATTGGAGTGGAAAATGAGTTTGAGTTAAAGTTGGAGACAGGGGCATTCGAGAAGGAAGTAGCTTTCTGGTATTGGCGAATACTAGATATGGAGGATGGAACATTTGATCTACCAGAGACCCTGTGGAAGGAAAGCTTGCCAAGGATCGCGACAGAAGACCAATGGCAAGTAACTATGTGTATGCTATACAGAATTGTTAAACCGGCAAACCTAAGGCGAAATCTTTTGTTCACTATCCACAGGGCGTACTGGTCTCCGTATAGGCTCTCTAAATTTAAAGATGGAGGGATTGTAGGATGTCCAAAATGTCAAGCTCCAAATGTTGATGACCTACACATGTTTGTGTCTTGCCCAAATATCAAGAAATTCTGGTTCGACGTGAGTAATTCTCTCTCCAAATCTTTGAACCAACCTATTGAGGTAAGCCCTGAATTAATTATTACTGGGAGAATTGATTTACAAAATAGATTTTTGAATAATAATGTCAGACTTATTTTTTATGCTATGTTGTTGGCACGTCGAGAGATATGTAAACTTTGGGTCTCACCACTTAGCCCCACTTTATTAGATTGGGTTTTAGCTATGAGGTACATGGCTAAGCTTGATATGTTAGACCGATCTAAGAGAAATAGAGGATTTTGGATACCCTTCCTGCTAAATTTTGGTTAAAGTTAAGTTTATGTTAAAGTCCAATGATTAAGCCCGTGCCTGTCTCGCTGGTATATGAACTATCCCAGGACGATAAAAAGAGTTGGTGGAGGACACACATGTTGGGTCAGGGGGTCAAGAAGGATAGTTTAGAGGAAGGCCAGGCCCAAAAAATATGTGTTGTCTACGCCCCATTACTCTAAATCCAGCCTAAGAGACAATAACAGCCAAGTGGTGGATTAGATAGAAGAATGGGCGGCAAGACGGCAAATGAGGATTAAAAAAAAAAAAAAAAAAAAAAAAAGAAAAGTTTTATATAGCGCTGGCTAGACCCGGAGGTATCAGAGCGCTTTATATGAGGAAGAACATTGTTTCAGAACATAGTTACATGAGTTGCTGGAGCATAGCTACATGAGTTACTCGAGTTGCAAAAGCATAGCATAGGCATAAGGATTAACAAAGCAGGCAGGGGGAGAGAAATTCAGGGGAGAGAGGAAAGGAATAGGGGAGGCAGACAAAGAATGAATAAGGGAAGACGTGGGGGAGGGAGTAGGAGACAGCGTGGAAACGAACAGTGTCGACAACCAGCTGGGTAGATGATGGCTCCCAGCGAAAAAGGGATGTGTTATAACCTGTACCTTTAAGTAGTGATTCCATCAATAGAATGCTAACCATGTCACCACTGGGAACACGTTGCCTCTCGGTGTAATAAGTCGGTTTTAGCGTCCAGCGGTGAACCTGGATTATCCGGTGGGTGTACATGAATAGATAACGTGAAGTTCCATGCAGTTTCCTCGTTTTATTACTGGCGACGAGGCCATTTCAGGTTTTACCTATGGGGTTTACCCTTTCTGGTCCGCACTTATCTTAAGCCCTCGGTACATATGTTTGCGTGCAGGAATGGCGACAGCACTACTCCCAGAATTAAAAGGTGGATTGAAGGTCTCTGGGAGTATAATTTTACAATAGAATATTTGCCTGAGCTCAGGAATGTTCCTGCATATTTTCTTTCCAGGATGCCACTTGAAAAAGATACACCATTTTTTCCTGACCATGCCGTGTCATGGGTTAGGGAATGTGCTCTCAACAGACAGGAATGGGAGGTTGGAGTGGCTAGTGATGCCTCCAGGGAGACACTTATGGAGTTAGTCGTTAATGGTTGGCGTGCTCTTTCTGAAGTTCCCAGTATTGCCAAACCTTTTTGGAATGTTCATGAGAAACTTATTATTGATGTTGACCTTTTAAGAGGTGACAGATTACTTCCTCCCAGCTCTCCCAGAAAAAAAATCATTAATCTTGCGCATGAGGGCTATTTGGGGCGTAGTTTGACTAAAAATGTAAATGTAAATGTGTTGTACTTGTAAAGCGCACAGCTGCCCGTGAGCGTCCCGGCGCTGAAGACCGCTGGGGAACCCGTCCTGGCCCCTTCTGGGTATCTCCACGGTGAAACCAGGCATCCCCGGCGTCTGTGGGGGGCCGTTGTAGAGATGAGGCAAGCTTAATGCCCAGAGTTGCCGAGTGTGATCCCTGGTTAGAGTAGGCACCGAGGAGAGAATTGTCGAGTCCGCTGACCCTGGTCCACGACCCTGCCGCGTCGGGAATAGAAACCTGGTCCCGGGCCGTCCTCTGCTTCCGGGTCTGCCGCCTCTAACCAGTGAGCCACACCTTTCCACTGCACTCCAAAAACAGGGTCAGAGAATCTGACTGGTGGCCTGAAGCTGACATGCAGGTCAAAGAGGTTGTTAGAGAGTATACCATTTGTGCCGCTAATGATAAGACTAGAAAGGTTAGCGCTTCCCCGCTTTCTCCAGTGACCATTCCTGAAAGGCCTTGGTCTAAGTTAGCCATTGACATTGCTGGACCCTTTGAGGTGCTTGCCCCCTCTGAAAGATTTGTTGAGGTCCTTGTTGACTATACCTCCAAGTGGATTTCTGCTGCTTGTTTGAGTTCTGTTGTTAGCAGAAACATTATTGAATTTTTGAGGGATATTTTCACTTCTGAAGGTATACCTGGGGCCTCATTTATGAAAAGTGACGCAACGCTGCGTGAAAACAGCGATGCGTCACTTTTCACTGCGCTCTCCCTGCGACATGATTGATGCGTCATATTTATAATATGACGCATCATGTCGCAAGGAGTTACAGATACGTCAGTATTTCTGACGTATCGGTAGGCGCAAAAGTGACGCATTGCTGGAGTGTGTCACAAAAGTGACGCAACTCCAGCAATGCTTCCTTTCACATGGGGAAAGCCCCATGTGAAAGGGCTTGCGTCAGTCTTACGCCTGCTGTGAGGCAGGCGCAAGATTTTGACGCAACAGCGTCCTAAAAGTGACGCAGTGAAATATCATAGATTTCACTGCGTCACTATTACGAGGCTTTTTGCGGGTGAACGCCCCCTCTGCATACATTATACCTGACGCAGGTATAATGTGGCGCAGGGGTTTAAAAAGTGACGCATCTACCTAGATGCGTCACTTTTGAAATACGGCGCAACAAGGCGCATTTTTTACGCCTCTGGTGCGTCACAAAAAGTGACGCACCGGCGGCGCAAAACTGACGCAAGGCCTCATAAATGAGGCCCCTGATATTTTGATTTCTGACAATGGAGTTTTAGATCCTAAGCCATATAGGTTAACATTGCAGTAGTTTATGAATCCATAACTACTGCTTGGGACAACTGAAAAATATAATTCAAGTAGTTACAAGAATGGTATTGATAAATAAATCTATGTGTTGTTTTTGAATTTATTCTAAAATGTATAGAAAAGAAGTCATAAGACGTTCTTGCCTCAAAGCCGAAATTCAGCTTTCCAGTGGTCTGCCCTAATTGGTCAGAGTTAAGTGGATTAGCCTGGTAGCTTTGACGAAGTGATAAGTGGCACAGAGGGAGAAATAGCTATCTCTTGTAAGAGGACCCTTCTCCACAAGAATGCCAGTGCAGGAGGGGAAGAGTTATAAAGCTTCAGCTTCAAAGGTAGAAGGGGACAGGCAGAGACAGCTAGGTTCATCTACCCCTTTCCACTCTGGACCCAGCCATATGGCAGGCTTAAGGAAGGAATTTGCAGATGAAGGAGGGGGGAGAGATACTGAAATGAGCCATCCTGGAGGTTGGTTTAGCTAGCTCTTGTTTCTCTGCTGAGACTTCAGCTATTTGGAATTCTGGATAAATAGTGCTGTCTGGGAGACCATTGTGCCACACTTTGGATGAAGTGGTCATGCTCTGGGGTGTTGTCCTGCACCTCATTGGTCAGGAGTGCCCTCCTGACTGACCCCAGAGAACACTGAATATGTATCTGAGAGAGGCAGAGCCTCTCAGCTCTGCTGCTTGAAGCTGAGAGAAGAAGGATTGCAAAGCTGGAAACTTGATTTGCACCATCAGGCCGTGCATTCTAACTGACTGCGCCTGCTGCATTCTCTGGAACTACAGCCCTTGGGATGTACCTTGCTTCAAGAGGAATAAAGAGTGGGCTTCCTGACAGCTACAGGATAACAGAGCTCACCTGATTCAACTCCACCAAGAGGCCCCTGCCTGCAGAGCATCCAGTGAACTTTTAAGGGTTTTGGTCAGGTGCATTGTGGGAATTCTGGTCCCAAACTTTCAAGGACAATCTTGGAGCTTCCAGACTCTTGGATTCTATATTGAACCCTTTTGACCTTCAAGAAGAAGTTCCAGAAGTTTGGTATAGTTTAGAGCAACTTTGGGGGAAAAACTCCATAAGGTGACTAAGTGCTAGAAAGTGGTTATTCTTTAAAAAATCATTTCTCGGGTTCACTAAATTGGATAGTTTTTTGTTTTGGTGTCATTTTAGTATTAAATCTTTTTATTGCAAAAAGAAAGGTTCTTACACAAAGCTGAGAAATATCAAGGTACAGTGCAGATAACAATGCGCCCAATGTTATAGCAATATCACCACCTTATGAAAGAGTCACTTTGTCCGACAAGCTTCGGGAGCTGCGAGCCCAACCGGCAGAGTCTGTCCTGTGCTCCTAGAGCCACAAAAAGAAAGAAACTTAACTTCCCCCCACCCCCCTGAACTATTCCCCAACCCCCCCACCCCTCTCCTACATTCCGGATCCAACCTCCCACACCATGCATACCACCTCAGACCTCTATACAGTTCCGTCATTCACATGTGACAAGCGGAGCAACCTTAAATACCTAGGACAGGTCACTTCTCGAAATTCGGTGGCTAGCAGGGACAGAAAAGGCTGCCACAGCTCTGCATATTTCGCCCCCTCCCCTGCTTTCACCAAGGAGAGTTTCTCCATACCCGCGTGGTTCGCCACAAGGCCAACAAGGCCTGAACAGCGGAGCCCAGCGCTTTCGCCATCAATCAACCCCTGCAAGCTCCTAATGGGAAGGTTTGAGCATTAGGAAGCCCCAACAGGACATAGGCCGGAAATCACGGGATCTCCGTCTGAAAGTGGGTGTCCACCTCGTCCAGAATCAACTTCCAATAGCCCTGTATGTGTCTACAGTCCCACAAAAGGTGTGTCCATGTGCCTCTCTCCCCGCAACCTCTCCAGCAGGAAGCATCACCAATTTGGCCCATCTCATGCAAGCGTTCCGGTGTATAATACCAGTAGGTTACTAGTTTGGTAAATGTGTCCGTCAACCCCATGTGGTAGGCCGAGTGTCGAGCACGATAATAAATGTCCTCCCATTCTTTGTTGCACAGAGTCCGCCCTAGTTCCCTCTCCCATCTTGCCCGTCCTGCATTATAAACGTGCGAGTATCTGTCCAGGAGGAGCCGATATATGTCTGAGATGAGCCGCTTGTCTGTAGTGCGCGTAATAAGCCAGTATTCGTATTTGCCAAGCTTTCCCGTTGCGTCCTCACGGGTCAGGGGGTGAAGCGCCCAGTGTCGGACCTGCAGGTACCTAAGACGTTCGGCTTCCGGTAGGTCATAGGCCGTCCGAAATTCTTCGAAAGGCATGAGTACACATGAAAGAGACACCGGCATCCCGCTGGGCGCCACCGTGCAAATGCCTGGACATCCCTGCCCAGGCCAAAGTCGGAATTCTCCAACAAAGGCGTAAGGGGGGACGGAAAGGTCGTCAAGCCGTGCCGGATACAAGTTCGATCCCAGACCTCAAGTGGGGCCCTTGTAATAAACAAGGCATATAGATTTGGGGGCCGGTGCTGGCGACGCAAGAAGGGCACCTCTTGTAACGGACGCCCCGCCACCGCCTGATCCTGGAGCATCCAATGTCCTTCCGATTCCCATTTGCTCCATTCCACAAGGGTTTGGAGTTGGGTCGCCTGGTAATAGAGTTGTAAATCCGGCAGGCCCAAACCACCTCCTTCTGGAGGAAGCATTGCCAACCTCAGCTTAAGCCTGGGCCGCTTCCCGTTCCAAACGAACTGCGCCAACTCCGATTGTGTGCGACGGATCCACCCCTCAGGGGGGCGAAGCGGGATAGCCTGAAAAACGTACAAAATCTGCGGGAGAATCGTCATCTTTACCGCCGCCACTCGGCCCAGCCAGGAGAGCGGGAGATGACGCCACCGCCTGACCTCTGTACGAATAGTGCGACTAAGGTTGGCATAATTGATACGCACGGTGTCCGGCAGTGTGGCCGCCAGTTGTATGCCCAGGTAGGGGACTGCACCGTCCGCCCATCGGAAGGGGAAGTGCGCTTCCAGCGAAACCCGCGTCTGTGCCTCCAAGGAGAGATCGAGGGCTACTGATTTTGCCATGTTAGCTTTAAAACCGGAAGCCTTTGCAAACGCATCCAAGATTGCCGCGCCGGCCGGTAAGGATGTCGCAGGGGAGGCAAAGGAGAGCAGGATGTCATCGGCATATAAACTTATCCTGTGTATATATGCCCCGAATTTAATTCCTCTAACAATTGGATTCGTACGCATGGCCTGTGCCAGAGATTCCATATACAGCGCGAAAAGCAGGGGTCAGAGCGGACACCCCTGCCGAGTTCCGCGTTCGATGGGGAATGTGGGTGATGAGCAGCCGTTTACCCGTATCGAAGCTGTGGGGAAGGTATAGCAATTTTGGAATCCACGTGCGGAATTTTGCTCCTAACCCTGCCTTGATGAGCACTTGCTCCAAGTACGGCCAGTGAACACGATCGAAGGCCTTCTCCGCATCAATCGCCAACATCATGAACTCTCCCGGCAGCCTAGAGGCCCGTTCCACCAGGTGGAGCGCCCTTTTTGTATTATCGACCGTTTGTCGCTCCGGGATAAAGCCGGCTTGGTCCGGGTCAATCAGACCCTGTATATGTGGGGCTAACCGTGTCGCCAGTATGCTGGTGTAGAGCTTAAGATCCACATTAAGCAATGATATAGGGCGGTAGGCCCCGCATTGTGCTCGGTCCTTCCCCGGTATGGGAATAACTGATATCATGGCACCCATCAGGTCCCTCGGGATGGCGCCAGGGTCTGAGAAGGAGTTAAAAAGAGCAGTCAGTAACGGGGCAACCTTGGGGCAAAAAGTTTTGTAAAAGGTGGCGGTGAAGCCATCCGGTCCCGGCGCCTTAGCTAGTTTGAGGCGCGCAATCGCCGCAATAACCTCTACGGGACGGATCGCACTTTCGAGGAGCTCCGACTGCTCCGTCGATAAAGCCGGAAGGGACACTGAGTCCAGGAAGGCCGCACTATCCGCAGGATCTAGTTGAGCCCCCTCGTATAAGGCAGTATAAAAGTCGCTGAAGACTTTCGCTATGGCTCCATCCTCGGTCACTACTTTCCCTCTCTGCGTGCGGATCTCCTGCACCGTGTGTCGCTGTTGCTGCTCACGGAGAGCGCGGCCCTGCAGCCTCCAGCACCTTTCGCCCCCTGTGTAGTATGCATGTCACACCCGCAGTGCCGCATATTCTGCCCTATCTTGGTCCAATGCTGCCAGCTGTTGACGCGCTACGCGCAACTGTCTCCACACCCGTGGTGCCCCTGTCCTTTGATGTACCTGTTCCAATTCTTTCGTACGGGAAGAGAGCTCTTCCCTCTTACAGGCCCTCTCCGCATTTTCTGCCGCCGCGATTGCAATGAATTCGCCCCGCAGGACCGATTTGAGTGCCGCCCAGTGAGTCGCATGGGAAGTGTCCGTTGGATGATTGTGCACCAGATACTCAGCTATAGCTCCCTTGATTTTGGCCACTACCTCCTGTCTATGCAATAACGTATCACGCAATCTCCAGCAACGCGTGCTGCGCCCAGCAGGTGGAAAGGTGAACACCGCAGTGAGAGGTGCATGGTCAGAAAGCGCTGCTGCTCCTATCTCCACACTAGACGCTAGCGCTCGAAGCGAGGCGGATGTTAGAAAGTAATCTAGGCGCGCATAGGTTTTGTGGGCGTTGGAGTAGTACGTGTAGTCCCGGTCAACCGGGTGGAAAGAGCGCCACAAGTCCGTCATGCCCAGCTCTGTCAGTCTGTTCCGTCCCCCTTCTGATAGTGTACCTGCCTGCATGGACCGTTGCGCTGATCTGTCAAGGAGGTTGTCAAAAACTAGATTAAGGTCCCCCCCTACCAGAACGTGTCTATCAGGTGCTGCCGCCGCCTCATTAGGCACTTGGTGGAAAAACCTCTCTTGCCCCTCATTTGGTGCATAAACCGAAATTACCGTGAAGGTGTTAGTTCCCAGTGAGAACCTGCAGGGCAAGAGTCGCCCCTTAAGCTCGGTCCCCCGGTGTAGCATCTTCCCCTTAAATCGCTGCGACACCAGGATTGCCACCCCTGTAGTCTATGTCGATGCGGAGGAGAAAACTTGCGTTGGAAAGTGATGGGACTTAAGCCTGTGGCAGTCTTTAGCTAGCAGGTGCGTCTCCTGGAGGAGGCAGATATCTGCTTTGGAATTCTCTAGCAGAGACAGCACCGCCCGCCTTTTTACGGGGTTATTAAGCCCGCGCACATTCAGCGTGAGGATACACAACTCAGTCACAGGCATAAAGAATCATCCCCCATACATGCTTTGAGACACCAGCCATTGGCCTAAACATCAGCCATAGTCTGTACCGCAGTTGCCCCGACCACCCGGGACCCTCTAGTCTCCACAGCTCACAACCCTCTTTCATTCTAACACTCCCTCGGATCCGGAATCTTCCCCCCGTACCAACAAAACCCCCCTCCCCACCATGAAAAAAACCCAGTACAAGCCCCATCCCCCCAAAAAAACCAAGGTGCAAACTTTGGTAGTCCTTCATCTAGAGATGAAACGGAAAAGTCTCTCAACACGGGGTAGTCTCACTAGTTTGTTTGGGAGCACTCTCCCGCCAACGGCCACGTGGTTTGAACGGGTAACAATGCCACCAATTCTTCGTGGGTCCTTCACCCCGTGGCGTCAGCACCCCCATCTATGGCCACTGCCTCCAATGCTGCACGCTGACCCGCTGCAATTTCCGTCGCTGGAGGTTTCTGCACTCTTTTCCGCCGCCGCTGCTGGTGCCATTGGAGCCTGCGTTCCTCCGTCTCTGAGGTAGCTCTCTGGACTTCGTCATCGTCCTCCGGTTGTTAAATTCCCAACAGACGGCAGGCTTCCGAAACCGACCGGAGCTGGTATTGCTTGTTCTCCAGCCTGAAGACCAGACGGAAGGGGTGTCCCCAGCTATATGGAATGTTCTTTTGTTGTAGGTGGGGCGTGACCGGCTTGAAAAGACGGCGCTTGTGTAGCGTGAGGGCTGCCAAATCCTGGAAAAGCAATGGCGACGTACCCTGGAACGAGAGCGGGTGCTTCTGTCGCGCCTTCTGCAGTATCTCCTCCTTGGTGCAAAAGTCCTGGACACACACCAGTATATCTGGGGGGGGCGCCGTCGATGCTCTGGGAGGTCCCGTTCTGTGTGCCCTGTCGAGCAGGAGGGTCGAGTCCAATGGGCGCCCCAGCACATGATTGAAGAGCTCCCAGGCATAGCGAAACGTGTCCTGGGTGGCCTCGGACATGGCAACATTGCGAATACGGATGTTGTGTCGTCTCGAACGTTTTCTCCAAATCTTCCATGTGAAGCTGAAGATCCACCTGTTGGTCATGCAGGCGGATGATTTCCTGCTGTAGAGCCGCCAGTTCAGTGTCCTTATTGTCGCTTTTGGTCTCAAGGTCTGCCACCCTTTCTCCTAGACCATCCATCTCACGCCGGACTTCCTTGATTTCGCTGGCAAATTCTGTTTTGAAGGTTTGGATGTCATCCCGTGGGGGAGTAAAGAGGGATTCCAAAAACGCCTTTGTGATGGGCTCTGACCCGTCGTCTGTGCCCTGCTCCATTTTCTTCAGGCCTGGGACTGCGGTGTCTTTCTGTGGGGGGTCTGTGTTTTCGCAAAAAGGTCTTTCACTGTTTTGCCGTGGTTTCCCCTGCCAGCCGACATCTTATGACCCCTCGGACTATAGGCCTAGCCTCCTTCCCTGCCGCACCTGCAGGGCGATTCTGATCTGTCGCAATATCCGCGCCGCCAACTCGCCACGGCTGGCGCGGTCGACTCCCTGCACTCTGCCAGCACCCTCTCGTCGTCCCTCCGCACCCGGCCTCACAAACTCTGGGGAAACCGGTCACTTCCACACACTTCCAAGAGGGCCACACACTCCTCTGGGCGCTCTTGCAACCACCGCCGTCGGCCCCTGCGGTGTCCTCCTCACCTTTTCCCAGCTCTCGGGCCGGTGGGCCTCCTCACCTGCACTGGCTCTCAGGCCAGTGGACTTGCGACTCTGGCCTCACTGGAGCCGTGACCCTAGATGTCAGGCAAAGTCACCCAATGGCGCCTCGCCGCGCCAGGACACTCCTCAAGGCCTCGCCGCCTTCGCCCGTCAGATGTGACCAAGGCCTCATGCATCACCCCTGAGCCGCCTCAGCTCTCCTGTGCAGGCCCGTCTGTGAAGGGCGCTCACTTCGCCGTTGAAGCACTTCTCTGCCCCAAGCGCAGGCCGCCTCTCACCGGCCGTGTCACAGACCGCCTCCGCCGCACCTCCGGCCTTTACTCCGGTTCCCTGGACTCTCCTCGTGGCACCGCGGCTCCGCAGCTCCTCCGGGCCTCCGATGCCCCGGGACGTCGCTGCGCTCTCCTCCAGCTGCGCCCGCGGCGCCGGTGCAGCACACAACCGGACTCACCCGGGGTACACAGGCAGCAGCCCTGCATGCTCAGCGCCCGGGGCCCCAGGATCCACAGCACGGCCTCTCCTCACTTGCTCGGGGTCGGGCCTTGCTTCTGCCTCGTTGGGGGATGGGCGCCTCGCAGCACTCGAGCGCCAGGCAGCAGGGCGGGTGCGATTCCCCTCTCTCTGCGTGATCACGGGCCCCGTTCCACTCTGTCCACAGTCCTGGCAGCCCACGGGTCCAGCACAGAGGACTCCGGAGCGCCAGAACCGGTGCTGAGAAACGGCCGTCGGCGGGAGCAGTGAAGTTACACGTCTGCTCTCGCCGTCATCTTGGCCACGCCCCCTTGGTGTCATTTTAAAGATAGAGATATTTTCTATTTTTATAATTTGGTGCTGGATTTTTATAGTGTGTTGTGTCTTAATTATTTACTGAATTGGTGTAATAAATGCTTTACATACCTGTCTCTAAAGTTAGGCCTACCTGGTCCCAGCCAAGCTACCAAGGGTTGAGCATAAGATTAGTTTACTGAGACCTATTCTGAGCCCTAGACTGTGTTAGGGTCCTTATCGTAAGTGGTAGATGTATATTTACCACTACTAATAACCCACTTTTCAACACGCACACACATGTGCACACACACACACACACAGTAACACAGCGAATACACCACAAAAAGACACCACACAGGTTTACAAAAATAGGGAATATTTATCTGAGTAACACAAGACCAAAACAACAAACATCCAATCAGTAGATGTTGTGATGTGAATATTTAAAGAATAAATACAAAAACTGAGCTTAGAAGTCAATATCGCTAAAAGGTTACTGCGATCAAGGGCAGGAGACTCACGCAGGTCCCGCTGAAACAGTACCTCGGATAAATCCAAGTGTCAACGCTGAGGGCATGATGTGTCAATCTTTTCCATGCAGTCGAGTCACTGTGTCATCGTCGAGCTCCACTCAAATGCAGGCAATGTGCTGCAGTTGAGCTGTGCAGAGCACCATCGTCTGTCTGCACAGGCTGTAGAACTGCTGTCAAATAGTGGAGGCATCAAAGGAAAATCAGTTGCAGAACACACTTCCGATGACCAGGACTGGAGGGGTGCCCCAGGCAAGGGTGGAACTCACAGATGTCAGAGTCCAGAGTCCAACAGCACCAGAAGGATTGTAGGTAGTGTAGTGAGGTCATGGGATTAACTGCAGACATTGCTTAGTTAGCATTAGTTAGTATATGCTTGGCAGCCATTTTTCCCTTTTACACGCATTACTACATGGCTGTATTCTCGTGGATAGTCTGCTGGTGCATTTTTGCATGAGAACGGTCTGCCTTTCACACATTTAGCTGTACACTGTGCTCCTCGTCCGCACAGCATGTTCAAGGTCGAAAAACAATGTATGCTATTGATTCACTTTGGTCAGTCCCACGCCCATAGACACAACATAGAACACAGCTGCACTACTGAAAGTCGGGTGCTTTTAATATGGCATTGCATGCATGAAAAGGCACTTGGAGAAATTCATTCCAACGAAGAAGAGCTGTGCATGTCCTACGATGTAATTCCTTGCATCTAAACTTGGAGTTATGGGGTCCCCTGTCCAAATCCCAGAGGTCTTCTATAATTATAATAAACTAGCTTATAGTACGGGGAGGGAGGTAAGGCGCTGTAGTCCTGTTTCCACTGTCATTATAACGTGGTTTCCCCTTTTGTGCTTTAAGGAATTGTAACCATGCTGATTATATTGTTCTTATGCATTTTGCTGCTAGTATTGGCACGTGTACTGCATTATAGAGCACATTAGTTAAAATAAACATTTTAAACTATACTGTGTCTCTGCTTACTCACGTTGTGGACAAGTATGAGTGTTTGGACGAAAGAGTGTTCTCGCTCCCGCGATTCCTGAGAGGGACAGAGTGACATGTTCTAGGATGTCTAATCATTGGTAGCTTCGCTGTAGTACGGAGAACAAGTGAGAAACTGTAGCTAGTCGGATTGGGGTTCTGGGCACAGAGGTGGGCTTTCTGGTACACCACTACACACCGAGGTCCTGGTTTCCTACGATAGTTCTGTGTATGTGCAGAATCCCTGCAACATGGCGCACCTAACGTTTGGTCTGGTTCTTATTTAAGAAGCACTTGGGTAGTACTGGTGCTTATCCACAATACCTTTGCTTCTGTTTTCCAGTAAACGGTTGTGATGGCATAACCTACCTATATTGATGTTTTTATAGATTTTTTTCAAGCTTGATATAATTAAAGGGTTTTCTTCTGGATTACTACCTTATATTGTGCTGCCACACATTAAGTTGTTCTTCTTTCTTACTTCTTATGGCTGATGGCAATACTACGGCACATAGCCGTGCACCGTTCTGTCATCATTTGCACGCATATGGAGTGCCAGACGCGTGTATCGAACCTAGTTTTGTGGTTGGAGTTGATCCAGCTTTCCACTTTGAGGTGATTTATTCTTGGGTAACCTTTCCAGCAGTGAATGGAGATGAGAACTTGTTCCACGTATACACTCCCTCTGCAACACCTAATGTATATCGGCCTTATATAACTCTTGAAGTTCTGATTTCAGCATGGCAACACCGTATTTGGTTTAATGGTGCCCTACCCCACACAATGACTGCGGTCCGTTTAGGCCCTTTATCAATTCCAGGGACCACTTGGCCAGTTTTGGCCAGGCACACACCACATACATGTTATTTGGCAGTAACAGTAGCATAACTGCATGTCTTGCACGCCTCCTTAATTGAGGTGCACAGGGCTCTAGTACAATACTTTCACGCAATCTCCAGGTGGGAGCAACTGGGGTCGCTGCGCAACCAGCTGGAACTTGCGGCTGACTTTTAGCCCTGTCATGGTTAATTCAGTTATGGGCAAGTGTCCAGAGAATAAGGATGCTTTACCTTACTGGCTTGCTGAGAAATTTGACCAGCTGGAAGCGATATTTCCAAATACCACCCCTGTGGACAAAACACAGGATTTTAACTATTAGTTTGCAGAAAGACTTAATACCCGAATTAACTGATTGTGAAAATTGGGGTAAAGTGTTTGCGGCGGTGTATGCAAAATGCTTTGGCACACCTTCTATGACAGTCCTCCCCTCCGTGGTTAAGAGTGTTCAAGATGAGCACGGACCGGAGGTGGCTGTGGAGTTGGGGATAAGGTTGGTTGTAGTGTTTGATGTAGTTGCTGATCTGATCCTTTCTAATGTCAAGGGGGAGTAGTTAACTTTCAAGTGTCTAATGCCTTGCACCTTGTCCCGAAAGATGAGAACCCCCTCAAATTACCAAAAATCATTGCAGATGCCTATAAGACTATTGGCCGCAATAGTTTAGGTGTTAAACCTTTTGCTAGAATACCAGCACAACAGCAAACACAGACGGAGCAGTCTGCTAAAGACGCCCGTCCAATCTTTCCTGAGAAGAATTGGAAAAATAAAAAGCAGGGGAAGCAACAACAAAAACAAGGGTCGTGTGCAGCGTCACCAGTACCCAAGTCTTCTGAGCGCACTTATGATTTTCGCGACTGCGTGAGAATTAGGTCTTCTGACAGATTTCTAGTTCCTGATCAGCATTCTCCTCGTTCTTCACAGGAAACATCAGGCTCACAGGCTGGTGGCAGGAAATGCCAGGAGCGCGGAAGGGGTCACGGACGGTGCCCCACAAGGACGTGAGCAACCTCATCAGACTGGCGAAAAGGGGAAACAGGATGATTTTCTTCGTCAGTGCTCACAGTTTCAGAAAAAGAAAGTTGCTGCTTTAACAGCGATATATGCCACAGATGGTGAGGACACGGCTCCGGAACCTAACATGGGCAGTAACGCTGCTAGACAGTGCAGCGGAGGTTACCATAGTGCGGCAAGCACTGCGTCCATTTCTGGAGGTGACAGCAACTGAAACCTTCATCACAGTTGAAACGGCTGACACCCGAGTGCCTCCCCCTGACAGATTATATGGTATAGTCCTTATGATTGAAGGTGACATACAGCGTGTAATTAAAGGAATTTTTGGGGAAAATCTGACTTATTCTAATGACATTTTGTTGGCAGAGGCATATTGACCCCCAACTTTTGTTCTTGCCGCTCCGAGGGTAAGGAAGTAATACTCCAGAGTTTTTCACATAACATCTCCAAGGAGCATGCAAAGACTTTTGCAGAAGAGTGGGCTTTGGTGATTGCACCAGCACTGTACTGTACTCAGATGGGCTGGGATAAAGATTCTCCCCCCACATGAGATACCATTACGGTCAATGCCACAGCCACAACCCCAGTATCCCCTAAGGCAGGAAGCAAAAGCTCCCGTTTCTGAGATTCTAGATCAAGTAGAGTATCAAGGAGTAATTGAGACATGTGTGTACTGATGTTTACCATAACCAAACCCGATGGGTCGTACCTCTTAGTATTGCATTACCAACATTTTAATTCTCATTGTCGCACCTGTGCGTTTCAGAATACCCATTGTTCTGCTCTACTGGACAGTATTGTTCGTAAAAAATATAAAACTACCCTTGATAATTCCAACGGTTTTTTAAGTCACAACCTGTCACCTGAAAGCAGTCGATGGACCGCTTTTACCGCCGGCGGAAAACAGCAACAGTCATCGCGTTTGGCCATCGGCTATAAAACCAGCCCAGGTGTATTTGCCGCTCGTGTCATCAGTTAAACGGCATAGACCCTGATGCGTACTCGTACATTGATGATATTTATCTCACGGATGACGAATTATGGCTGCATCTTTGTCAAGTGGACCGCATCATAATTTTGTTTGCAGACTACGGCTATAAGTTTAACTTTGCAAAATCACACATTGCAGAGTACACAGTGTTGTTCTTGGGCTACGAGCTCAATAATCAAGGAGGAGGCTTGGCGCCTCACTTTTTGGAGAAATGTGCACGTTTGTGACCTCCTACAAACCTTAAAAACCTACAGTCTTTGCTGGGATTTTAAACTTCGGTCAAACCTATATTCCCAAGTATGCCCAACGTATTAAACCAGTGTATGCTTTGATACAACCAACTTTTTCTAAATCCCGCCGACTTCAGGAACATCCAGCTATGCTGCAATCTTTGCAGTCTGATCTTCTTGAATCTAAATACTTGTTGACACGTGACAAACTCCCTAACCTGGTGATATGTATTGTGCTTAGCGCGGTGGGTTTCACATACTTGACATTTAATGAAGACGACACAGTGCCTATTACTTACAAGTCACATTTTTACACTTCGTCTGAACTGCGGTTTTCCATTGGTGAGAAGATCTTGACAGATGTCCAGATGGCGATCCTAAAGGAACGCGCACTGACACAATGGAAGCGCATTTCGGTTGTGACACCATATACTGCTCTAGAAGCAGTGACAAAGCAATGTCACCTTCATCTTCGACTCATCTCTGCATACACAGGAGTTTTTACAATATGAATTTGTTCATTCTGCTCCTCTGTCAATGAGTCAATTGGAGGAGTACTATTGTATTATTTACAGTGACAGTTCAGCGCAACCGGCAACAGGGTCAAAGTATTCTTATTCAGCAGCATACACAATTGTGGCAGGTGCCATATTGAACAGAGAATTCAAGTCAAGTGTTGTACACACTCAGGCACTAGAAGACTGTAGCGCCCAATTAGCTGAGCTGCGCGCCCTGGTGCCCGCACTAGAGTCTGAGATCCGAATATGACTACCGTAATTTTAAGTGGTTCTTACTACAGTGTTCAGTCTTTCAATGACAACTTACTCTTTTGGTCTCAAAATGTTTATAGTGATTCTAAAAGCAGAGCAATTAAGCATAAGATGCTTGGGGTTCGAGTCACAGATCTTAAAGAACTTCTGCCTCTCACACATCTAATTCATACTCTTGGCCACCAGCGCGTAGGAGTGCACGCGGTTGGCAACAGATTGGCTGATGAAGCAGCTAAATCGGCAGTAGCCACGTTTTCAGTTGCAGAGGTTACAGGATCACTGAATAAGATTGATAATGAAATCTTGGCAGCAATTGCTGCTACAGAGAAGGCTGCCAATTACCCGCAGGTTTTCCCTTCGAGATACTCTTATCACTTAAGTCTCGATAAAGTTCCTTATGTGAGGATTCATGACTTTGGTGACAGGTTGATTCCAAACGCTGACCGCAGACTTTCACTGATAACAGCCGCACACGAAGGCTTGGCTTCGGCCCATGCTGGAGTGTCTGCGACTGTTTCTATCTTACAGCAGCGTTACTGGTGGTGTGGTTTATATAAAGAAACCCGTAATTATGTGCTTTCGTGTGACTTTTACCAACACATTAAACCATCTACGGTAATACGTCCACCACAAACAATGCTGTGTATATCTAATAGACCTTTTGGATGTGTTTATTTGGATCACTGCTGTCCATTGTCTTCAGCTACTACCTATAAATTCGTCTCAGTTGCAGTTGATTCATGCACACATTTTCTATGAGTGTGGCCACAACGCAGTGCTGACACTCAAACTGTCATCAGGGATTTGCGTGTCTTTGTGGGAATTTTGAAATGTGTTACTTTCCATTCAGACCAGGGTCCAGCGCTCGCCTCTAAGGTGTACAAGAAGGCCATGAGATTTTGTGAGTGCAGGACACATTTTTATCTCCATACAGGCCTGAAGGTAATTCAGTTGTGGATCGAATGAACCTTGACTTAAAGCAATCCTTGACAGCTAGGGTCTTAGGTACTGGCAGGAACTGGTTTGCCCATTTGTATAGCGTGCAGCGTGCACTAAATAATCTCCCTAGAAGATCTCTGGGTGGGCAGACCCAGTACAAAATGCTATTTGACATGAAAATGTTTGTACCACACCTTGATGGTCTAGACATGGCGGCAGCTGTCCCAACCTTTGACGTAGATAATCATTCTGCTATATTACAGAAACTACAAAAGACCGAGACAGTCTTGCAAAGGAACATTTACCATCTGCCACAGATGCAGCACTGCAGATTCAAGTAGTCGGCTGGCTACCCAGTCATACACCTGGTCTGAGAGAAAGTGGAGAACAAAACAGAGTTTGGCCCCTCTTATTGTGCACCTGTCCCAGTGCTTGGCGTAAAGGGAACTCGTACAGTCATCTTACCACCACTTCCTGGTCAGAAAGACCACAGAAACGTCTCCGTGGACAATGTCAAGATACAACTGGCCGATCCTGAGTAGTATAACACCAGCGGCTTCTTGTCCAGCAATTTCCAGGAATCCAGTGTTGGGCGCTTCTGACACCACGCAGCATGACACTGCCATAGAGATGGACTCTGTCATTAACCCTTTGCTAAACCACCCTACTTCCAGTGTCAATGAAGAAACAGAGTATGTTTATCCCACTACCGAGTCATTGCCTGGTTTGCAACCGGATAACCTTATCCAGTCACGTTTCTTTTTTGACTCGAACTCTACATTATCATTGACCCCTACCAAATTCTCTATTTTTGTGGGTTGGTTTAAACAGACTTATTTGGTTCCACCGTGGACATACATCAGGATGGTCCTCTTTGCCATATATGTCAATTGGATTTGTGACATTCTTTTTCCTTCTCATAAATGGTCACTACATACCTCAACGTTCTCCTGTGAAACTGGTCGATGGAACTTTGGCCCCGCGTTCGTCTTCTCACATCTGAAAAGGGACCTGACTTTTGTCAACATCTCCACCTGGCCAGTTGCGGATGGCATAGTTTGGGATGCAGTGGAGTTCCAAATTCATGGCCCTACAGAGATAATTAATGTACCAAATGTACTTCGCGTTTCCATGGGTGATGTAGTGAAACACAATATACAGTCTGATGATTGGGATGTACAAGCCATACAATGTTTGTTTTCAAATTTGAAGTATTATGCTGCATTTGATGCTGAAGGTTTGTATTTGAATACTGCAAATTATGCTGATTTGTTATGCTACCAGCATTATGGCCATCATTACCTGCATAAAGCACAAGAAATCTTTGTTATTACACACAGTGGGAACATTGCCCGGCTCTATTGGAAGGTAGCTCAAAAATGTTTTTGAACAAATGTACGTATTTTACAGATTTTGATAAATCCAAACAGGAATCATTTTATTTTAGATTAAATGTTTCGTCCAATCCTAAAGTAATGCTCACCCACACCAAATTAGTGTATTCCCAATCCTTTATTAATGAATTGTCATTGGGTGGCTATGATCTGTGGAAGGCCATAGTAGATCTTAAATCTGTGTGGGGTTCTAGATCCTGGCAGGTGGGGAGCACTGAAGCATTACATCGCGTGGGCCTCATCCCGACACAAATTTTATTTTTGAATGATTCAGTCAATCAGACTACATGTTTTGCATTGGCTACTTCAAAGCAAATGAATACCCCTGCCATTCCTGCTCTTGCTAGATATCTGAAATGGACCAATCATACTGATTATTCCATTGACAACTTGCAATCTTTGTTTCAAAATGTTAATTTTACTATTTCTGCTTTATTCCCCCTAGGTTAGTTGGTTTGAGAGACCAGCTCAGTTGCTTGCCAACTCCGTTTCCATGACAAGGCCCCTGGATATACACATGATAGGCCTGACCCACATTTTTCTAACTCCCATTCGGTTACCACCTACTCTGTTGGAAAATGATGTCAAAACTGGTTAAAATACTCAACACTGTTGTCAGTAAAACAATATTTGTCGTTTTTATCAGGTGGCATTGATTTGACAGATTTTATAAAAAAGGGCCTGCTGGTGCTAGAACAAAACGATTTATTTATGCAGCCTAAAATGAAATATGAAAGACCTGGCTAATTTAGAAAAAGTCCTTGCTGTCGTTGATAATAGTATTAAGCTCTTCTTTCTGCATTTACACGTTGGACAGTATTGTTTCATCTGTTGTTGATATTGTACAAGATGATGTGTCTCTTTTGTATCATGGACAGAATCAATTGCTTTCAGTAATGCAGTTTGCATGGCCATTACAAACTCTTAGGATGGGGAAAGTTCCTTGGGATTATTTGAACACGTATTCTTTATTTTTGCCTTTTAACTTAACAGACAAACACCGTTTTATGTCCATTAAAGATGCTACATACACGCTTTTACATATTGAAAAATTAGAACCTTTGCTTTTTTCTATGGCCAAAACGGACGCTGCTGTCTGGCTCATTCATGGGGTAATAACCTTACAATTTCCTTTCTTTAAATTCAGCTCCTGCATGAAGCATTACCCCCTAGTTTACCTAACTGGGGAATCATGCGATTCAACCATAGGTCATTCTCTGGTTTGCAAAAATATACAGTTGCAAGGAGCCAATAACCTTACAGGCCCGAATCTCGCATGCATTCTGAAAGGTATTCCAGTGCCAGTTATTACATCTACTTTCACTCTGCTTGAAAACGGTAGTTATCTGCTTTTGAATAATGAGAAATGCTGCGGTATGCTTACCGGCATTCCCTTACATTGTGACAGTCTTGCAACATGTGGTTTGCTGTAACAATGTACTGTTTCTGCCCCCACACGGGAGACTCGATAACTCGGTCTTGCCTTTCATTCCAACCTTGAGGGCAGACTTCGATAATTTGCGCAGAATTAGAGCATTGTTATCCCAAAAAGAAGTTTCCCTCACATGTGCACCTGAAACATTTGTGCTTCATGTGGCCAATACCCGATTAGAGGTGCAAGCCCTTCTTAATACTTACCTCCCACTGTATTTCTGTCAGGAATCGGTTTTCATGGGACGCTGTCCGCGCAATGCGTGGTAAACGGCAACCTCTTTCCTTGGAACCACAGATCCCAGAGGGCCAAGGGTTACGCTGCGCATGACGTCAGCCGTGCAGCCCCAGAACTTAAGCCAGGAAGCAAGGGAGAACGGAGACGATAATTTTGCCGAGCGTGAGCCGAGATTGGGAGAGGACGTTTTTTTACCGGAACAACAGTGAGTAGGAGCTTTCCGTGTGGTTGCCGGCTGGAGGCACACGGACCCCAGGGACAAGCGGAACTTGCGCTGTGTTCCTTTCTGGAGACATACACGGCTGTGTGTGTCAGAACCACCTGAGTCCTCGAGACACCTGTGTTTGTTTTCCCCGTTTTCGGAGAATTGCGGCTGCATTCTCTTGCGGGGGAAACCTTTCTGAAACTCGCTATTCGACTAGAACTATTCAAGAAACCTTTGAGCGAGTTGGATTATTGTGCTTTGGTTGTTTAGAACTCGCTATCCAAGTCTCACCCGTGTGGGAGCGATTTCGTATCAAAGGAAGAGTGCGGTGCTAACTCAAGACTGAGGTGTACAAACTCTTCTATGTGTAACATATTTTCATTTGTGAATGCGGGGAAAAAACAGGATATGAAGGTGCATTGCTGCCACAGATAGGACCTCACCTCCCTCTCCTGTATACAAAGATTATGCATTCTCCTTTTCAGGTAAGAGGGGGGTTTTGATAAGAAAGGGGTATTACAACACGGATAGTGATTCAGAGTTATAGAGTAGATAGGGAGGGGTGTGAATCTAAACACCTTGTCTTTGTCATTTCAGATCTCCCTCCCCGCTGTCCCCTTCCTTTCCCGCGCTCGCGGAATCATCCTATTGGTCTGTGACATATATCGTGCCGCGGGGTGGTTGCGCGGGTGTGGGTAGAGGTCTCTCAGCACAGCCCCGAGGAGAATCGTGGCGGAGCCTGACAATTTCAGTGCTTTAATTCATACCATTTTCAATGCCTCTCATAATACCGTCTTGGCCCATTTTTTTTTAACCTCTTCCGTGCTCATGACAAGGCCAGCTCATCATGTAGTACACTGGAGCTGTGCTTATGACGAGCTGACATTGTCATGAACAATGGGAATCCAGCCTGGTCAGCACCCAGCGGGAAAAGCCTTAGCAGCCAAGGTGTTAAGTTGTGGGCTCTGGCCTTGTGACTTCTTTCCAAACTATATTTGGTGTGATACCGGCATTTATTCATTCTATTGTTTCCAGCGTCTTCGGTGGGTTGCCACTATTACTTGCCTTAGCTGCCGAAGTACTGTTGTTAATTTGCCTGCTGCACAATGGCTGCTCTCCCTGTGGCCCTAGACAGCCAAGACCGACTGAAGATGCTTCGTAAAAGTATGCTTGAATGCTATGGTACTCTGCCCTTGGCCACACTCAGCGTGGCTTACGGATTTTCCTTTCGTTTTGCATACTACACTTGCCTGCAACCTGTCTTGGAATATTAATGGGAACTTGAGCTTTGCCTCTTCAAAACGTTGTCTCCTGCACTAGATTTTGATCTGCTGATGAGTCCCTTAGTGTCCCATGAGCAAGAGTGTTCCGGTGTTGGGATTATGGCCTGCGCAGCTGCGCTTGGAGTTTTGGCACAGTGGGATATCTGTGCAGCGGTACAGGATTTCCTACAACAAAGTTACATCGAGTATCACACAAGTTGGGGAGAGGAGTTGGCCTAACGGCTAGGGCGCTCGACCTCGGACCTGGGGATCTGGGTTTGAGTCTCGGTAACGACGCCAAAACCTCCTGTGATTCTGGGCAAATCACTTAATCTCCCCGTGCCTAAAAAATTAAAGTCTGTCGTAACGTAACTGGAAAAATATGTAAAGCGCTCTGATACCTGATTCGGTTCGGGTCTAGTTCGCGCTATATAAAACTCTGCAAAAAAAAAAAAGTTGTCCTCTGATGGTGCTGGAGGCACCACTTATTGAGGAACATGTTTGTTCTTTTGGTTTGCATATAATAATATGACTTCCTCTTGGAGGCTGTTGCATCTTACTGCTCATACACTTTGATGGATTAACCTGGCTCGCACCGATCATCTGCATGATTTTCTTGTTTCTTTTCTCTCTTTCCTCTTCTGTTGATATTTTGTATAAGTCAACCTTGTTGAAAGACAGAAGCTTTATTTCTCCCAAAATTGTTATGCTGGATTTTAAATTAACTTTCTCTGCCGGAATCTCCAATCACTTAAAGATCGATGCTCTAACTTCTTGCTCAGACTTCTTGAACTCTGTGTTCACCATAAACCTCTGTCCGATGGACTGACCAGGGGAGGGTGTAGTGAGGTCATGGGATTAACTGCAGACATTTCTAAGTTAGCATTAGTTAGTATATGTTGGGCAGCCATTTTGCCGCTTTTGCACGCGTTACTATATGGCTTTGTTCTCGTGGATAGTCTGCTGGTGCATTTTCACATGAGAACTGCCTGCCTTTGACACATTTAGCTGAACACTGTGCTCCTCGCTGCACAGCGTGTTCAAGGTTTAAAAACAATGTATGATGTTGATTCACTTTGGTCAGTCCCACGTCTATAGACACAACTTAGAACACAGCTGCACTACTGAAAGTCGGTGCTTTTAACATGGCATCGCATGCATGAAAAGGCACTTCGAGAAATTCATTCCAACGAAGAAGAGCTGTGCTTGTCCTGAGATGTAATTCCTTGCATCTAAACTTGGCGGTATGGGGTCCCCCTGACAAAGCCCAGAGGTCTTGTATAATTATAATAAACTAGTTTATAGTACTGGGAGGGAGGTAAGACGCAGTAGTCCTGTTGCCACTGTCATTATAATATGGTTTCCCCTTTTATGCTTTAAGGAATTGTAACCATGCTGATTATATTGTTCTTATGCATTTTGCTGTTAGTATTGGCACATGTACTGCACTATAGAGCACGTTAGTTAAAATACACATTTTAAACTATACTGTGTCTTTGCTTACTCACGTTGTGGACAAGTATGAGTGTTTGAACGAAATAATGTTCTTACTCACGCGATTCCTGAGTGACGGAGTGACATATTCTAGGATGTCTAACCATTGATAGCTTTGCTGTAGTACGGAGAATGAATGAGACACTATAGCTAGTCGGATTGGGGTTCGGGGCACCGAGGTGGGTTTTCTGGTACACCACTTCACACCGAGGTCCTGGTTTCCAGCGCATAGTTCTGTGTATGTGCAGAATCCCTGCAAAAAGTCTTTTGTGTCCCTGAGACTTCAGAATACAGGAGGTAAGCCCTTGGAGTCACTCTGGGTTCATCTGCTATGGGTCAATCCTTGTCCTCAGGAGGGCAGCTTAGCAAATCAGTAATGCAGTTCCTCAGAACAGTAAGTCCAGGCAAAGTGGCAATCCTTACAGTACAGCAACCTTTACTTCAGCAGAGCTCCCTCCAGTTCCAATAGTGTACTGAGTTAGTAGGGTCTGAGCTCAGTACTTATACCCAAACGTGCTTTTGAAGTGAGGGGTGACTTCAAACCAGCTGCTTTTAGTCCCCTTTCATATCAGCCCTGTCTGCTAGGCTATTTGGAGATGGTAATCGGTCCTTTGTGTGGGGACAGGACACAGCCTGTTCAGATGTAAGTGTGAGCTCATTTTACCCCTTCCTGCCCAGGAAGGCTATCAGAATACAGATGAGTCCTCTGTCACACCCATCAGCCCAGACGTGTATTGGAGACAGGCTGTAGGCACATGGAGTAAAGTTAAAAGCAGGGAAATGTCCACTTTATAAGTTGGCAGGGTATGCCCAGACGTGGCTCCTTTACTCACTTAGCTACTGGATTCAAGGTAGCCTGGCTGAAGAGGGGTTTTACTCCGAAACCGGTCCCGGAATGCTTATTTCTGGTCCAGGTTAGACATGGCTTGGCAGTTCAGGCTGGACTGTTCCCATGAGGCACAGGGTCAAGGCTGATTTATATGTAGCTATGTCTGAAATGAGGTGACTTAGTGAGCTAAAGAATGATGATGGATTCAACCCATATCTGTGACTGGGAGTGAGTGTCTGAAAAGTTTCAGTGCTCCGTCTATCATCTTCTTGTGTTTGCTTTGTTTGCCCTAATTTGGCAGGGTATGGCCAGACATGCGTCCCTTGCTTACTTTGACACTGGATTCAAAGTACCCTGGCTGAAGAGGGGCGTTACCCCAAAACCGGTCCCAGGATGCTTATTTCCAGTCCAGGGAAGACATGGCTTGGCAGTTCGAGCTGGACTGAGGCATAGGGTCAAGTGTGGTTTGCATATAGCTTTGTCTGAACTGGAGTGGCAAAGTGAGCTAAAGAACGATGATGATTCAATCAATGCAATGGAACAATAAACAGAAGTGTCTACACCAAGAAAAGACTGTCTATCCATCCATATATCTTAATTCATATGTACTCATTCTCGGAGAGTTACTTTTTGTATAAAGTTGTCCTGATACTTTCGTTACTGTTCAAAAGAACTAACGTAGAGCATTACTATTGATTCATTGACTGTGTATAAGTGCAGGGGCATAGTTGCTTTTTCCTAAAGAACGATGATGATTCAACCAAGATCTGTGGGGTGAGTGTCTGAAAAGTTTCAGCGCTCCGTCCATTATCTCGTGTTCACTTTCTAAAACTGGCATTTCGAAATAAGTAATGTCAAATCCAATTTTTCCACTAAATAGGATTAATCATTACCGTTCCAAAGATAAGAAACATGATTTAGCTACTCCTTTCTAATTAGGATTAACAGCTTAAAAGTGATGAATGAATTTCCAATGCAAGCCTATGAGAGGAGTAGGCCTCACTGTAGTGACAATGAATTTTGCTGTTCGTCACCTGGACAAGTAAAATTTAAAAGTACATGTCCTGACTTTTAATTACACAGTACCCTGCTCTTAGGGCTACCTACGGCCTTCCTTATGGGTGACCTATGTGTAATAATAAATGGAGAGTTTAAGGCTTGGCAAGTGGTTTTAAATGCCAAGTTGAAGTGGCAGTAAACTACACACACAGGTCCTCCAATGGCAGGTCTGAGGCAGGTTTGAAAGTCTACTTGTGTTGATGACACAACCAGGGCTGCAGGCTCACTCGCTGCATTTAGATTACAGGCTGTGGGTATATGGTATACCACTTTACAAGGGACTTATAGGTAAACTAAATATGCCAATCAGGCATATACCAATGTCACCATGTTTAGGGGAGAAGCACATGCACATAAGCACTGGTAAAACGCTCAGAGTCCTAAGGCCAACGAAAAGATGAAGCAAAAATTGGAGGCAAGCAGGCAAAAGGTGGAGTGAAGACCACCGTAAGATTGACGGGTCTAAAACGGACTATGTATTTTGATTTGTATTTTCTGCTTTTAGCCAGGGCCACTGGAGTTTTGCAGCTGGGGAGGACCATATTTTGGAATAGTCTAAATTATACAGCATAGTGGGACACATTGTGAGACAGAATTGCTTCATTATGTTGGGTATTTTACACATGGTAACACTGTCTGGGCAAATGTTTCACCTGATTAGTACCAGTTTAACAACCGCATGCATAATAAACAACTGAAAGACGCAAATCAACCTCTACGAAGGGCCTTCAAATGCATAGGAACACATGTCACCAAATACACCCTGTGCAACCTAATATGCACCCTATGCAATCTAACACGCACCAACGTACACCCTGTGCAACTTAACATACACTCTATGCACCCTAACATACACCTCAAGCAACCTAACATACACCCTGAGCAACCTAACATACACCCTAAGCAACCTAACATACACCCTGAGCAACCTAACATACACCAACATACACCCTGTGCAGTTTAACATACACCCTGTGCAACTTAAAATACTACCTGTGAAACTTAATATACACCAACATACACCCTGTGCAACTTGACATACACCCTGTGCAACCTAACATACACCCTGTGCAACCCAACATACACCAGCATACAGTCCGTGCAATTTAACGTATACCCTGCACAACCTAACATAAACCCTGCACAACCTAACATATACCCTGCGCAACCTACACAGTGCGCGACCTAACACACACCAACATACACCCTGTGCAGTATAACATACATCATGGTCAACATAACATACACCAACATACACCCTCTGAAACTTAACATACACCCTGCACAACCTAAAAGACACCCTGCACAACCTAACAGACACCCTGCACAACCTAACAGACACCCTGGGCAACCTAACAGTCACCCTATGCAACCTAACATACAGCAGCAAAACCTACACTCTGTGGTAATTAACATACACCCTGTGCAACTTAACATACACACTGTGGTAGCTAACACACACCCTGTGGCACTTAACACACAACAAAATACACCCTGTGAAACCTAACATACTTCCTGTACAACGCAACATGCACCCTATGCTACCTAACATTCACTGACATACACCTTGTGCAACCTAACAAACACCCTCTGCAAACTAACATGCACCCTGTGCAAACTAACATGCACAGTGTGCAACCTAACATGCACCATGTGCAACTTAATATACACCCTGTGCAACAAACGACTAACTACAGCACACAAACACAAAACACACATTTGTGGAATTCAAGGTCTTTATTACATGGACAATATGCAGAATCCTACATAAAGGTGTATCTATCAGCACCACCATCCTCACCAAATCTATTTTCAATTCTATTTATTATTATTTTTTGCTGCAGGCAAAAAGAAGCACAAAAGAAGAGCACTGAGGAATCTGGTCCATTTGTCTTTTGTGTGGACACTTGGTGACCCTGGAGAAGCCTCTACACAGTTTCCACCTTTGGATGGTTCGCAGGACTCTGCAGGACCTTGGCGGCGAGCAACTGTTCCTTGTCGTTGCCAACTTTGACCACATCTTCTTCCTGAAACAAAGAGGGATTAGAAGAAGACTCCATTAGATAAATGTTGTAAATGCAGATTTTATTTAAGCACTGGAGGAACTGAAGTGGAAGCTCAGAAGATGTTCGAGGCCCACAAGACGCATCAGTCGATGGCCACAGTGCATGAACCTGAAGCGAGAAGCTCGCCACACATCCGCTTAGGACACAAAAGCTTTAAGAGACCACGTAGAGGTTATAGATGGCGAGCTTAATAAGATCCATCATAGGGCAGTACACTACGGATGAGGGTGCCACTCTGTAGACATATCAGGTGCAGAGTTGAGTAAGAGCATTTGGGAGAAGGGAAAGACATGTGGGCATATTATCAAGAACTGCGTTAAAATTATCGCCGCTGTAGCTGCAGGAAACTTCCGCTAAAGCGGCAATAAGGGGCTTCTGGGGTTCTGGGGTGAACCTGGGCTTCTATGGGAATTCTCAAAGGCATATTATCAAGCAATTATCGCTGCTTTAGCGGCAGTTTCCTGCAGCTAAATTGGCGATAATTTTAACGCAGTTATTGATAATATGCCCCATAGTTACTTGGTACAGTGTGCTGTGTTGGGCAAACTGGGAGTGGGCCAACTGTGGTGTATTAAGTCTGAATTATCTATAGGACGAGGTAGTCAAAGCAGCAGCCAGGCTTGGGCTCAATGGCTGACTCTGGCCCTTGGCACATGTCCCATGAGACTGGTGATCACAAACGGTGCCAAGCCAAAGACACTAGGAAATGCACTTCTCTCACGCGTGCTGGTTCACAAAGACAAACACTGATAAATGAATGAAAGCTGACAGTTGTGTATACCATGCCATGCAGAAACCTTAAAGGCGGCTTTTCTGCTTGAGCCTTTTCCATTGAAAGTGGAGTTTGTACATAGAACACGTGAGTGAAACCATGTCTATTTCCAGCAGCACACCTGAACTTCTCCTGTGGTCCATTGAAGCCTTGTAACCAGAGAGGAATCTGTGGGGATGCCCATGAGCTCTGTTTCATGGCAAATGTTTCTATGGGTGAAGGCCCATCCTTAAATTGTGAAATCAGGAAAAGCCAATAATGTGAATATAAAAACCACTCTTCCTTTACACTTCACTTTGTAATAGGAACCAGTGGCGGCTCCTCAGCTAAGGCGGAGGAGCGTCGCCCCACTGATTTTCAGCAGTGTAAAAAAAGGAAAAATAAAATGATAACACAATGTTTTTATCATTTTTTTTTTCCCTGCTGAGGCAGTTTTGCGGGGCGGGGCTGGGCTGCTCACAGAACAGGCAGAGAAGTGGTGGGTACTCTCTAGGTGCGCATGACAGTTTGGCCGGCGATCTTGTGCACTTAGCATGTTCTCCAAATGGCTATAATGCACAACCTGGGTGGAGAACATGCACAGACTCGCAGTCCCTGACTGTGTGCCAAACCACTACACTCAGACCAATCACAACGCTGCTGTCAATGTGACAGCAGCGTCGTGATTGGATTACGGGACACTGTGTGCTTCCTGATTACTTTCCAGGAAAGTGTATTTGTTTTCCTTCCCATCCTCCCCCTCTCCCCCTTCCCTGTGCCACTGGTACGAACACCAATTTAGACGCATTTTTAAACCCATGCTGTTTGCTGGATTACCTTGTGTGGACCAACCTATGCACTGTTTTTGATTTTGCCTCTTTTAAAACAAAAATCATATGAACTTTTTGAATGAAAGACTTCTAATGATTTATATGTTTTGGAAGCGAACGTAGAGTACTCATTTATTCAGCTCATGAAACAAACACAAACTATTGGCCCATCTATGTGATGGACGCAAAATGTGGAAACAGGAATCCTAGCTCAAATCCCACCTCTTTGTATGATTCAGAGTCAATCGATCAATCAGGGTTTGTGAATCGCGGCTACTTGTCCGTGCAGATCTCAAGGCGCTGTGGGGGAATGGGGCACAGCGGATCAGACTAAGTGCTGAGTTCATCTGAATAGCCAGGTCTTAAGGTCCTTCCAAAATTGCATCAGTGAGGGTTATTTCTGAGGTGGAGGGGCAGGGTGTTCCATGTCTTTGTGGTGAGGTAGAAGAAGGACATTTCTCCGATTCTGGTTTTGCAGGTTTTTTGGACGGTAGCCATGGAAAGCTGGGCGGAGCGGAGGTGTCTGTTGGGTACGTGGAATGTGAGACAGTGATTCAGGTATGCGGGTCTGGCATGAGGGAGGGGTTTAAGGTTATTCTTCTGTCAACTGGGAGACAGTGGAGTTTGCGGAGGTGTCGGGTAATGTTGCTGCGGGGAGATGTTGAGGACAAGTCACTAGTCTTGCTGTGGCATTCTGGACAATCTGGAGTCTTCGGAGGAGTTACTGGGTGGCACCGGCATCAAGTGCGGTGCCGTAGTCAAGTCTGCTGCTGACGAGGGCATGGGTGACTGTCTCCCTGGATTCGGTGGGTCTTTTGAAGCAGGCGGAGTGTGTGGAATCAGGCCGAGATGACGGTGTTTATCTGGCGGTCTAGAGTGAGTGAGGAGTCCAGTACGATGCCGAGGTTTTGTGCGTGGTTCATGGGGATAGGGTGACTTCCTAGAACAGAGGCCACCAAGAGTCGTTCCAAGCGGAGGGGTGGCTCCCAGGATGAAGACTTCTGCCTTGTCTTAGTTGAGCTTCAGGCAGCTGTCCTTCATCCAGGCGGCGAAGGCTTTCCTTCCTTTGTGAAAGTTGTTCCTGGCAACAGTAGATCCTTTGGTGAGGGAGAGGATCAGCTGGGTTTCGAATACGCAGGAAACAATGTTGAGCCAGTGGTTCCTGACGCTGGCTGCGAGGGGGGCCATGTAGATGTTGCAGAGGGTGGGGCTGATTGGGGAGCCCTGAGGTACTCTGCAGCTGATCTCTGTCAGTTTCAAGAAGTACAGTGGGAGTCTACCCCATTGTGTTTTGACAGTGAGGAAGGAGAAGATCCAGTTGAGGGCCTTGTCTTGGATGCCAACGTTGTGGAGTCTTGTGGCAAGGGTACGGTGGCAGACGGTGTTGAAGGCTGCTGAACGGTCCAGTAGGACGAGGGCCACGGTTTTGCCCTGGTCAAGGAGGGAGCAGATGTCGTTGGTAGCGGTGCAGAGGGCAGTGTCGGTGCTGTGATTGCTTCAGTATCCAGATTGGGAGATGTCCAGGACGTGGTTGTTTTTGATAAAGTCGGCAAACTCGGCTTTGAAAGCTTTTTCGATGACTTTGGCTTGAAAGGGGAGGAGGGAGATGGGCCTGAAGTTCTTGAGGTTTGTCGGGTCAGTGGAGGGTTTCTTCAGGAGGGGGTTGATTTCGGCGTGTTTTCAGTCATCGGGGAAGGTGGCTGTCTCGAGGGACGAGCTGATGGTTCGGCATAGCTCGGGTGCTAGGCCGGAGGCGGCTCTGTGGAAGATGCGGTGTAGGCAGGGATTCGAAGGTGCTCCGGAGTGGATGCTTTTCATGGTCTTTATGGTGTCATCCATGGTGAGTGGGACCCAGCTGTGCAGAGTCGGTCGGGGGTCGGCATCGGCTGTGGTGCTTCCTGGCGTGGTGGGGTGGTCCTGGGTGTCGAAGTTGTTGTAGATAGTCTTAATCTTGTGGTAGAAGAAGGTGCAGAGTCTGTCACTTCACTGCATTGCATCTCATTTCCTCTCAGTGTCTAGTTCATTTGAGAACAGCTTCAAGCAATTCAGTTTGAATGTAATACCTAAAGCTCACTTGTATAAGGTTTAAAAGATGATGTCGCTACCCATAATAACAATTTGTGCCATTCACACAGCAAGTGGCAGACTCCTTTGTCTCTTGGTTCGCGCACTGTCAGTATGTGCTGCTCGATTCTTGACTATTTCAGGTTTTGAAACTATTACTTTTAATAATGGTCATTCAATACGTTCATGTACTAAACTTAAAGGTGAGGGTGAAGGAAATAAACCGTTTTTGAATTATAAAGTGTTTGATATTGTTATGTGACATTTGCTGCACAATTTATATGCTAAATAATCGATGGCTTGGCTTCTACTTTGTTTGCGAGGGGCCAAACAAGACATTTGACTTGGCTCCCCTAGGAGTCTGGTGGCTTTCCCAACACTATTATCATCAGATTAATGGAAACACTGAAATACAGAGAGCCCCTCACATAGTAAGTGTTAGATTCTCAAAAGTTTTGATTGCAAAACAGGTTTTCTAAACATCCTGGAAACTCTGGAACAGCGATAAGATTGTCTGTTTGCTCCACAGAATCTACCGACAGTCTTCTTTTAATGGAACAAATTATGGAAACCATAGGCTCTAACTCTGACCTACCACCCAACCATATCTTCTTTGGGGATTTCATCCTGCACTGCACTGGAATGATACAGCTGATCCCTCACTGTGTACCTTAAAGGCTTTCCTATCAGACCTCAACTTCACCTAGGTTTGCAATGAACCCATTCACAAGGGCTCCACCCTCGATTTAATCACAGCTGAGGATAACATGATACAACTGGAAGGCATTTCACTGTGTGACTGGTTGGATCACTACATAATCTCTTTTCGCATCCTAGAAAAGATAATGTCTAGACAAGGTCAACCTCATAAGAATGAACAGAGGTCCAGGATTCTAAGAGACATTCACGCAATTGACGTAACCTCCGATAGAAATAACTTACTACCTCCAACCCCTCACTTGACCAATTTGGACGACCTCACTGAACACTATATACATACTATGACAAATATTCTCACCACTGTTGTTCCGAAGCAACTCAAGAGGATAACGGTCAAACAGTCCAAACCCTGGTTCAATCGCTCCCTCAATGAGGAGCGTCGCAAACTAATGCTCTCAGAAAGATTATGGAGAAACTATCCTTCCCTAACAAAACTGAAACAGTTGAGGAGAGCAGGAACTTTTTACAACAAACATATCCGGAGCACGAAAGTCGAACACTTTAGATCTCAACTAGACAATGCCAAAAACAGACCTAAAAAACTATTTGAAATCATAAAACAAGCTAACCACTCAACCGACCCACAATCTGCTCCCAAGATATCTCTCCCCAGTGAAGAGGTCTTCTCCGCACATTTTATCCAAAAGTCCAAAAAGATTGAACTAGAACTACAACTTGCATCCCAAAATAGGCTTCATCGGACCCAGCCCATTACATCCACTTGCCAAACCTCAGAGACTGCTCCATCTCACAGAGGCATAGGCCTTACTCAACAAAATAATGCATCGTGTAACAATTTCAGACTTCCTGACGATGTCGAGCTACAGATAATCATAATGTCATTAAACCCCTCTAATCATTTCCATGTTCTTTTGCCGGCCAAATTCTTCAAGGATTTTAGTTCTGCCATTCTCCCTCTCGGGTCCGTGATTATCCATAAATCGCTCATACAGGGTAGGATTCCTGACTTCCTAAAGATAAGACAAGTCACACCCATTCCAAAAAGCCAAATGTCGACTTATCTGATCCCAACAATTGCCATCCAGTTTCCAATATTGTGACTCTAGCTAAACTTCTTGAGAAATGTGTACACATACAACACTGCAATCATATCGAAAAGTTTCAGCTGCTTGACCAATACCAATCTGGTTTTAGAGCAGGACTTAGTACTGAAATGGATCTAACCCACATTGTTGATGACACCTTGAGTCTACCTGACCAAAATGAGCCTTGCCTACTTATCCTTCTTGACTTATCCTTGGCATTTGACACAGTCAAACACGAAAACCTGATTGACCTTCTGGAAAAAAGGATGGGGATAGCAGGCCCGGTCTTAACCCCTTCGCTGCGACGGCTATTCTGCCACAGCGCTAAGTGGGCGGGGCGGCGGCACGGCGGCACGGCGGCACGGCGGTCCGGTGCTCGTGACGGAACCGCTCCGTCACGGCACGCGGGTGAGCTGTGCTTGTGACGGAACGGTTCCGTCAGGGCCCCGCCCGCTCAATAGAATGCGCCGCGCAGGTGCGAAATCAGAGCCGCGCAGGCGCGGCAGCGGGGCCGTGATGGAACCGTTCCGTCACCAGCACAGCCCACCCGAGGCTCGTGACGGAACGGTTCCGTCACGAGCATGGGAGGGGTTAAATTGGTTAGCCTTGTTCCTACAGAACAGAACACAAAGAATCAAAGTGAACCATTCCCTCACTAACAGTTCACCAGTTTCAAATGGAGTGCCTCAAGATTCCACATGCTCACCTACACTCTTCAACTTGTTTATGGAACACCTCACAGAAATCCTGAAACGTTCAAACATACAATACCACATGTACGTTGATGATACACAACTTTATATGAAAATGCCGTCTCTGGAAGATATAAAAACTCTGAACTGTGTTGTTCTGAAAACACAACAATGGTTAACTCACAATCACCTTATGCTTAATACTCTCAAGACCAAATTCCTCCTGATTGCCAAGCCCACCCACTCCACACCCATTCAAGACTGGCTCGAACGACTTACAGCCCTCAACTGTGATCCACGTGTTGTTCATTCCACTAGATCTTTAGGCATCATGCTAGACATCTACCCGAATATGCAAGACCCCATCAGTGCAACAACTAGGCAAGCCAACTACCAGCTCAACACACTTAGGAAAATCAAGCAGTTTCTACCTCCTGTGGACCTGCAACTTGCAGTCCAGTCCCTAGTGATCTCCCGTGTGGAATATGGAATTGCGACCTTGGCTGGGTTGTCCAAAGCCAGACTGGCCCCCTCTCAGGGCCACTCTGAACTCTGCAGCCAGACTCATCACGGGCTCACATGAACATGATCACATCACAACTGATTTAATTCAGCTCAACTGGCTATCACTCAAAGATCGGATTAGGTTCAAGATTGCCTGCCTGATGCACAAAGCTCTTCATTATAATACCCCCACTTACCTAGCAAAAGAGCATAAACTTTCTGGTATGATTCAGACCCTAAGAAGCTCCAGCACCATCCTGCTGAAACCTCATGAATAAAAATTAAAAAAAAGAACCTTTAACGGCGTCTTCTCGGGTCTGGCCCTAAGAATTTGGAATGATCTTGTGCCCGATGTCCGTTTTAACCCTTCGACCTACTCATTCAAAAAACAAATCAAAGGATTTATCCTGAATAGCCAGCTGCAACAATTGTCCTGAAGATAACATAACTAGCTTTTATGCCCTACAGACAACAAGGCTATCTCATTTGTTGAGACATGTTCTGGATGCAACTTATGTTCTCGCTACATGTTCCACGTGGAGAAGTGTGGCTCACTGGTTAGAGGAGGCAGACCTGGAAGCAGAGGTCAGCCCGGGACCAGTGTTCAATTCCTGCCTCGGTGGGGTCTTGAGTCCCAAAATGTCCATGGACTCGACAATTTTCGCTCCGGTGCCTACTCTATTCACGGGTTCACACTCTGCGACTCTGGGCAATAGCTTGCTTAATCTCCACAACGGCCCCTCGCGGCGGGATGCCTGGCTTCACCTTGCGGTTTGGGTTTGTTCTTACTGTATATTGGTTGGTTTCCCACTAATGTTTATGATGTTTACTTGCTTAGTGACCAATCGTATCCTTTTTCTGCTGTACGGTGCTCTGATTCCCCGACGGAGCATGTTCGCGCTATATAAAACGTTTCAAATAAATAAATCCAATGCACGCTGGAAGGTTGCAAAGGGCAATTCAACCATAGATGCCGGAAGCAGCAAAAAACACATGAAGCTGAGCAACAGTCAAAAAGAGAGGCGCTTTCTGCTGTCACATGATGCATTTAAAATATGTACGTGTTTTCTTAACCCCTTCGATGCTCATGACGGAACGATTCCGTCATGAGCGTCGGTTGAGCTGTGCTCATGATGGAACCGTTCCGTCATGAGCCTGTTGGCTCATTAGAACCTTCAGCACAGCGCGAAAATTCGCGCCGCGCTGAAGGTGTTAAGTTGCCTTTTCTTCCACAAAATGACACATTTGCATGCGTGACAAAGCAGGATTAGTTTAATGAAACTGTTTTGCTTACAAAATCACTTCGCTTTTACACGATCACGGTGCCTTGAACATTCTGTGTAAGACCTCGAAATATGGTGCACAGGGCGTTATTTGTTGTTTGGCCCATATGGCGACTCTGCTATCAAGAAATCATAAAAAATGTCAGCTCAGCTGAGGCACCGACATGGAAGAATGGTCAGGGTTTTTATGAATACACGTTCACTACCGTACTCAGTTGGGGGAGCACTCAGCGGTCACTGGGAGGTCACCGCGATCCTGGCGTTTCAGCCCAGCTGGGTCCTGTCGATCCCTCTACGAGGTGGGATGTCCAATTCGAGACCAAGATGGGGACCTACATACTTTGCCTTTGGGTAATAGTTATGGATCATCCAATAGGGGACTCCTGGCAGAGCATACGTGTACCCTAGACACTTAGACAGGTTAGAAACGCACTATAGGGGTACTCTATACTGAGTACTTATATGCCCGCACATACACATAGTTTTAGCACGATGGTGGAACTGTTCATTGTGTTCACTATCCTCATATTACTAATCACTTATATCTGCTTCTGTCTATTGATTATCACAGCACATATATTTTATACAAGAATCACAATGGCTCAATAAATATTGAACACACCCCTTTGTGTATACGTTGTATACTTCTCTGAGAGAGCAGAGTGACTGAGCGAAAGGGTTCTAGATCGGGTACCATGATTCCAGAGGGGTTCAGGGTTGTCTAAGGTTACCCCGACCATTCGTAACTTTGTTTGGGTGTGGGGGGCTTTTGGGGGAACTGTGAGCTAGCTGGTCCATAGGCCATCATGTCCTGGGGGGTGCACAGAATCAGTGTGGCACCGATCCCAATGTTCATGTTGTCCAACAGACGCAGTTTCCTCTAGAAAATGGAAACCACACAACTATGCCATTTGGTGTTGGCTGGCGGAAAAATATTTAGAGGAAGGAAGACACCTGTGGGCAGATACCTGGGTTCATCCCAACAACAGCTACAGGTCTCAGTGCAATTATTCACAACACCACAGAACACATCCGCACATACCCCGCCACCTCATTCAGAAGAAGCAGTCAGGACAGGCAGACACCACAAGCCCTGGTATGTACCTGTTGTGAGACCAGGTTACAGCAGAGGGTCTGACAGCTGTAGCCCATGGACCACAGAGCAATGCAGATGGCCAGGGAGGTGACCACCAGCAGTAGGATCCTGATGCCAGTCAGCACGCTCTGCAGAGGAGAGAAGAAACAACACTGAGATGCATCATCACTCATCGACACCCTCCTTTCCAAGAACCAGGGCCCATTTCAAATCAAGTTATGGGGCTCTCTGAAGCCAGCACATGTGAGGTTGGTCTGCATGGTTGCTTTGCTGTCCGATGCTCTAGGGTGTGGGTTCTTTACCCCCAACCATAACCCTCCCACCGGGGATGAGCTGTCCTGCCTGGTCCTGAAGTGTTCCTTTCTGTGTCTTCATATTAAATGAATTGTTTTACAATTTACTGGTACGGTGGAAGATAAACCCCTCAACCTAAGATTTGGTCTCCCAACACTACCATTTCTTTAATGTCAGAAACACCTCTTGTTCCTGTCGCTTTCACCCTTTCAATCGCAGTATCTGTCCCAGTGGTCTTTACTGTCTGCCACCATCTCCTCCACCCGGTCACCTTTTCTGCCAACAAATCTCTTGTCTTTCTTTGTCATTTCCCTGTCCCCACACGGTCCTGCTCAATCTCTGCCATTCTCTTTTCCTCTACTATGCCCTGGTCACTTTGTTTTCTCCTATATCGGTCTATATAGTTATGTATGCACGCATGTATGTATATGGTATTTCTATAGCACAAACCTATCCAAACGTCAGAGGAGCTTTTAGGTGAAATTTCAATGCCACATAGAAGCAGAGGAGGACTTCCTGAGTGAACGAGAGGGGACGTGAGTGAGTAAGTAGGAAATGATGTCTGCATAGTTCTGGCATCTGAAGGGTAGATAGGAAAAATGGAAAAGAAGGAACATATGTCTGTATAGTTCAGACATGGAGAGGTAACGCAGTTCCCTGAATATCCCATGCGTTGCTACTGGAGCGGCATAGGCAGCGGAGGAGTGCATAGGCAGCGGAGGAGTGCAGACTAATGTCGATGAGCATTGATAGTTATGGCTCAGTCTCCAGGAAAAAAATAAGTGGTGTGCAGTCCTTTCCCCAGTGTCAATGGCATGCATCTTTGTTCTTCAGGGGTGTGGGTTCTCCACACATGCCATGCTATGTGGATGTGTGTAGGCAGACCGGTGGGTTTCTTGTCCCAGCCTTCAGGGTGAGTCTTTACTTACCAATAACTTGGAAATGGCAGCCATGCATTCCTCCATCTTCTGGTTTCTGGATGGTGGTCGAGTGGAATCGTAGTAGCCATTATAACCATTATAGCCATTATAACCATTATAACCATTATAGCCATTATAACCATTGTAACCATTGCTCTCTCGATCACAAATGTAAGAGGGGCTCCACTGCTGCCAGGAGAACCACGTGAAGTCATTGGCGATCATCACAATCCCTGCAATGGCCACAGCGAAGCTCGCCAAGTTCATCAGCCACGCGGCAGACACCTGTAGGACAAATATACAAAATCATCATAAGCACCACAGGTGTGGGGCTCGCACCCCAAGATGGAGTCACAAACACACATAACAGGTTGGGTTTAAACCCGCATTCTCAGCATCCGGTTCTGTACTTGGATCTGGGCATCGCCTTACGGGCCAATGAGCATAGGAAAGACTTCACTTGAATCAACAAAAAGGCAAACAACTTTTGAGGAACTCCTGATTAATCAAAAACAGTTTCTATGTAAGACTTTCAGGGATATCTATACTACTATTATAAAGTAAGAACTTTGAACCTTTGAGGCGGGTAAACTCGGGAACCACAGCGCCAATCCAAACACACGATACATCATTAGAATTGTCAGGGTCTGCAGAGTGACATAGGCTATATATACCCAAAGAATATACGTTCTATAAAAAATATACATTCATAAAAAAGTAGTTCCTCGGAAGTAGCGCCAGGCGTGTGCGCTAACGATGTGAACGTGCGTGCTGACATCATCTAGCACGGGGGGAGCGGCAGACAGGAGCGCGAGGAGGTCGAGGAGCGGCGGACAGGAGTGCGGGGAGGAGCGAGGAACTCAGGCTGAGGTAGGTGAAGCGCGGGGAGGATCGGAACGTGTGCGGCTGAGTGAAGCTCGGGGAGGAGCGGAGGAAAGGACTCGTGCTGAGGTGGGTGAAGCAAGGGGAGAAGCGGCCCGTTAGCGCTCACACACGCCTGCGGGAAAACTCCAATGTGCGGCTGACAGGAACGCGGGGAGGAGCGGAGGAAAGGACTCGGGCTGAGGTGGGTGAAGCAAGGGGAGAAGCGGCCCGTTAGCGCTCACACACGCCTGCGGGAAGTCTCCAATGTGGTACCACATTCACAACGGAAATAAAAGACAGAACACAAAATAAAATAATAATAAAAAGAGACATGTCTGCGTGTTGGCACAGGGCATTGGTCAGCCGGAGGTGAGGTCTATTGCTAAGAGGTGGAACGCAAAGTAACATAATAATAAAGAGAGACATGTGTGCGTGTTTGCACAGGGCATTGGTCAGCCGGAGATGAGGTTTATTGCAAAGAGGTGGAACGCAAAATAACATAATAATAAAGAGAGACATGTGTGCGTATTTGCACAGGGCATTGGTCGGCTGGAGATGAGGTTAAATAAAATAATAATAAAGAGAGACATGTGTGCGTGTTTGCACAGGGCATTGGTCAGCCGGAGATGAGGTTTATTGCTAAGAGGTGGAACGCAAAATAACATAATAATAAAGAGAGACATGTGTGCGTGTTTGCAGAGGGCATTGGTCGGCCGGAGATGAGGTTTATTGCAAAGAGGTGGGTGAAGCAAGGGGAGGAGCGGCCCGGCCAGTAAACGCGGGGAGGAGCGGTGAACTGTGTGCAGCTAATTAGGGGCCCTGAAGGTGGCGGGTGCGCAAAGGGGGACCCCCGGACAATGTCGGGACGGGCTGCTAGTTGATTTCTAAAAGGAGATACAAGTCATCACTGATTATACAGTGGCCTCGGAATGCTGCAACAAGGGAAAGGACGGATCTCCCAGTGTCAGAAACTCTTGCAGAGGGACTGCACAGCATGATCGGGAGAGGGATGGTGGATCACACCATGGAGCCCGGCCAATCACCTATGACATGAAGGATGCGTTAGGAGATGCTATGAAGCTCTCAATGGCTGTTGGAGCAGAGGACTTGGGGTAGGGAACACAATAGAGTAGCGGCGGGTCATCAGACCTAAAGAGTGACGTGAGCCGAGGTGGCCAGGGGGTGGGTTCAATCACACCTCAAGAAAGGAGGTCTGCGGGATCGAACAGGCGAGTGCAGTGCCACCAAATAACAAGCTTGGAATGAGAAGGTTGTAGAAATCAGAGGCAGCTGGTTCTAATACAGAAACATGAAGGTGGGACGAGAAAGACGGTGCCCAAGAATGAAACTGCCAGCACCACGTCTCCATGCCATGCCAGCGCCACGTCTCCATGCCACGCCAGCACCACGTCTCCATGCCAGCACCACGTCTCCATGCCATGCCAGCGCCACGTCTCCATGCCACGCCAGCACCATGTCTCCATGCCATGCCAGCACCATGTCTTCATGCCATGCCAGCACCATGTCTCCATGCCATGCCAGCACCATGTCTCCATGCCATGTCAGCACCACGTCTCCATGCCATGCCAGCACCATGTCTCCATGCCATGCCAGCACCATGTCTCTGTGCCATGCCAGCACCATGTCTCTGTGCCCTGCCGCACCAGCACCACGTCTCCATGCCACGCCAGCACCATGTCTTCATGCCCTGCCGCACCATGTCTCTGTGCCCTGCCGCACCATGTCTCCATGCCATGTCAGCGCCACGTCTCCATGCCACGCCAGCACCACGTCTCCATGCCAGCACCACGTCTCCATGCCATGCCAGCACCATGTCTCCATGCCACGCCAGCACCACGTCTCCATGCCACGCCAGCACCATGTCTCCATGCCATGCCAGCACCATGTCTCCATGCCATGCCAGCACCATGTCTCCATGCCAGCACCATGTCTCCATGCCATGACAGCACCGTCTCCATGCCATGCCAGCACCACGTCTTCATGCCATGTAAGCACCATGTCTCCATGCCACGCCAGCACCATGTCTCCATGCCAGCACCACGTCTCCATGCCATGCCAGCACCATGTTTCCATTCCATGCCAGCACCATGTCTCCATGCCATGCCAGCACCACGTCTCCATGCCATGCCAGCACCACGTCTCCATGCCATGCCAGCACCATGTCTCCATGCCATGCCAGCACCATGTCTCCATGCCATGTAAGCACCATGTCTCCATGCCACGCCAGCACCATGTCTCCATGCCAGCACCATGTCTCCATGCCACGCCAGCACCATGTCTCCATGCCACGCCAGCACCATGTCTCCATGCCACGCCAGCACCATGTTTCCATGCCACGCAAGCACCATGTCTCCATGCCATGTAAGCACCATGTCTCCATGCCACGCCAGCACCATGTCTCCATGCCAGCACCATGTCTCCATGCCACGCCAGCACCATGTCTCCATGCCATGCCAGCACCATGTCTCCATGCCATGCCAGCACCATGTCTCCATGCCATGCCAGCACCATATCTCATTGCGGTGTGTCCCTTGCAAGACCACTCACTTAAGATAGTTCACAAGTGCAACTGGTTGGTGGAAGTGCTGAAACACTTACCCAGATGGGGCTGCCACGCTTTGCTGCAATGATGGAGACTGCTCCAGCCAGGATGATCTGGGGAAGGAAAAGATAACATCTCAGGCATAATCAAAGAGATACTAGTGGAGAAGATAGGAATTCCACATAGCAGGGAATGTAGTTATGTCATATGTTTTACTACATTGTATAAATGTGAGTATATAACTCGATTCCTTAATAAATAAAAAGTAGTTTAAAAAAACAATAAGGCGATACACTTTCTGTACTAGACCGGTACCATGGAAAATCTTCCAGACTTTGTCGAAGACATGAGCTGGTGCTGCTGGCAGAGTTATACTAGGACTGTCAGTCATGTTTAAAGATAAAGTCTTACCTTAAAAGGCTCTCTACAGTTCCAATCCAAAACCAACAGGTTTTCAGGTAATTGATCCGCCAAAAACATTTTAAATTATTTAGGTCTAACACAGAAGACTCACGAGAGCCCCAGGGTCTTCATTAATGTTAATAGGAACAGGGGTTTGATTAAGATGCGGTTCACTCAGTCCACCAATATTCACTCCATATATATCCATTTGGTTCAAACCGGGCCAGCCCCAAAGATTGCAACCCCGCATTCCACACTCCCTTTAAGGGTTGCACCCTCAGTCTGTGTCAATGGCCAACAGGTGTTCGGCTAGGAGGTGTCGGACGTGCGAGTGTCCGATGCTAAACCTGCTGTGCCTTCTGGTCAGCAGGAGTGTGTGTACACCCCCTTGTTTCTGTGTATAAAGCATAGTGGCCAAGTGGTCTGTGTAGATTAGGACCACCTGGCGGAGAAGGTTCCTTATTTATTTATTTATTTATTTATAACATTTATAGAGCGCACTGTTACCAAACCTGGTGCTTTTGATCGACTTCTGTGAGCACGAAGAGGCTGATGTTCTCGCTGACTAGACTTGTGTTTTTCCGCCACTGACCTGGACAGTTAGGTGATGAGACTAGAGAAGGTGTTCAAACTTATCCAGTACGGTTCATCATCAGAGCATTTACTTGCTTGGTAAGGGAAACGGGCCGCCCTTGCCCCTCAACCTATGCTATCCAGTGACTGGCGGCAGTTACTACAGTAGGGACACGCGCCTCTTTCGTTGTAACGCTGATGCTTACTGCCTAAAAAACCATGTAAGAGCCATGTCTGGGGTTCCGTGTCTGTGTCTTACTTTTATTAAAGCTGTGTGTGTGGTGTACTGGTGACAGTACCTGGTGAGGTCCATGTGGAAGCCAGGTGCATGCTACCTTTAGAGATGGTGACCCTGGAGGGTGTGGCTAGCCACCTAAGATGGCGGACATAGTTTGGTGAGGCTCCGGACCCTGGGGGGAATAATCCTGTGTCATCGCCGGGCACAGACCTGCTCTAGGGGCTTCGATCGCTATCCTGCGGCCATTGGGTGCTCATGATACCAGCCTGCCAAATTTGACCTGATCGATGCAACAGCTCGGTCGATGAGCCACGCCTGCCGAAGCTGTGGACCTGCAGCCTACCTGCCTCAGCACTGCTGACACAATGCATCGCGTCTCCCGCTGGCTCTGGTAGCCCTGACCCCCCGCGACCCACGCCGTGCCTGGAGGCGGTCCTTGGCTGGCAGCTGGGGCTTTTCGGACTCGATGACTTGGAGCGGAGGTGGCTGACTACCGCGAGGGACGTCCGGCGGCTGCAGTGGTGAGGGCTGTGGACTTCTGCTGACACAGGTGCATGTGCCAGCCCCTGAGCTTCGATAGTGCCCTCGCCCTGTGCCGCTGTGTGCCACACTGAGGGGTGCTCACCGTTCTATCTTCCTGATGCTACTGCCCCCCGCCCAGCCGGGTGGGGCTGCTGAGGCCTACCGCAGAGCCACTGCAGCGAGATTTCAAGACCTGGGCTGCGGGTCCCTCCTCCCTGACCGGAGCAATGCTCTGGACGGCTGTCTAGACTCATACCGTGGAAGCCTACCTGCCCCTGAGACCAGCGGTGCTGCAGCGTCATGGCCGCTGCCTGCCTCCCGTGGCGCGGTCCCCCAGGCAGCCATTGCTTGGCCCTGCAGCCGGAACCCGCTTAGAAGCTGAGGGTTGTGGACTCTGGAGTGCCAGCACATCGCAAAGGAGCTGTGACGTAAGATCGTGGGAGTCGGAGAGAGACCCACAGATGCAGACCCCGATCCTCTGGTGAGTGCGGGTGCATCGTGCTGTGTCCAGGGCCTGGTGGAGCCCCCCCACTGCACAATTGCGCTATACAGCACAGAGAGTGAGGTGGGCCTAACCTTTCCACGTGTCCTGTACCTGGCCCGAAGCAATTGCAGACGGAGTAGTGCCGCCGTGCTGGAGTGGCTGTGCGGTGGAGTGCGGAGGTGGATGCTAATTGCTGGGGACTCTGTGCACCCTGCAGGATTACTCTCTCCAGACCCCCGGTGAGTGAGGGTGCTCGGCTCTACTTGGTGGGCCTCACGGGTGATCTCCACATACGCGGCTGTGCTGGGTGGCGTGAGGCACTTGGTAGTCTTGCCTCCCTCTGATTGTGTCTACCTCCTGGCCTGGAGTTGGGGCGTTGGGGACTGCGCTACGTAATGTCTTCATCTGACATTTGGGGATGTGCTTGGCAGTGTTGTGCATGTGCTGTTAGCGACTGGGCCTGGCCTAACCTGGGCTTACTCTATTTGGTGCGCCCATTAATTTACTGTGCCAGGAAAGCTGCGCCCACGATTGGAACCGGCATACACCAGCCTGGTTGCCTGGGCCCCCGGTTCTCTCTGGGGGTTGACCACGCATCCACTGCAGGGGGTACTCTGTGGGACGATATCATCGTGCTTGTGACACGCTACGAGGTGCCCCTCTGCCCATCACTTTGTTCCTACAGCGCACGTCTGGTAAGAGCTTGTGGGCGCCATGGGGAGACTCAATGGGAAGACTTTGGACAACCATCCTGCTACAGGCACGCCAGATGTACCCGAAACTACTGCTGGACCACCATCACCCGGCTCCTCCTCCTCAAGGTTCCCCGAGGTCCCCCTGATAAACTTGACCTAATACTAAAAGAAGTCAGAGACTCCAATAAAGTAATAGAAAAACAGATTGATACCCTTACGACTGGCTTTACACTCCTCCGGGCGGACCACGCAAAACTTGCTGACACGGTCCACGCACATGAGAAAGCCCTGACCAGCGTGGAACCTCAAATCACGGAACACACGAAACAGATAAAAGGACTACAACAGCAGGTCCACGGACTACAAGACAGGGTCAAAGATGCGGAGGGCAGGAATCGTGGTAATAATATACGTGTCATAGGACTTCCAGAGCGCAGTGAAGGCTACAGAGCTGCTGACTTCATGGAAACCTGGTTTCGAGACCATGTGGCTCAATAGGGCTTGTCGCCATACTTATGCATGGAGAGGGCCCATCGAATTCCTACTGGAGTGCCAAGTACAGGGGCGCCTCTGCGACCCCTGATTGTTAAAATACAGGGACCGCAAAGTTCTTTTGAAAAAAGAAAGGGAACAAACGCAGATCCAATTCGAGAACCATTGAATCTCGCTGTACCCTGACTACACAGTAATGGTGCAGCGCCAATGCTCTTCCTTTCAAGCAGTGAAGAAAAAACGACAGGTGGTCTAGCTCAAATATGCATTACTATTCCTGGCCCTATTAAAAATTATACATGACCGAAAAACCTACTTTTTTGCCAGCCCAAAGGATGCAGAGGAATGGCTGGAAGTGATGAACCTTGAATCGAGCCAAGGTGGGTCGTCCGGCTCTGTGCGTCACAGCCCTACCAGATCTCAGGGCCGTGGCCCTTGCCTTGCCGCCAAGGGCCCGCACAGCTCCGCCACCAATGGTCCTACCTATGAACAGATGATGAGTAGCAGGACTGAGGCACTGGCAATAGCTAATTCCGTTCACAATGACAACCTTCAGATCGTGTCCGACTTGTCACAAGACAGCACCACTCAATCGGACTCCGAAAATAGTATCACCCTGTTCCCCTCTGTGACACCTCGGACTGTCGATGATCTGGCGGATGCATAACAAGGCGTGCCTGCTCACTTTGCTCACCAATGCAACAGGGCAACACAAGCTATGTGGCGAAACTTCCGAACCTACCAGTATCCTTTCCTTTTCCCTACCTAATTTGCGTTAAACTGAACTTGTCATAGAACACTAGTTACATCATTTAGATGCCATATGTGTATCTAATGCCCAAACTGCCTGAGTGTCTCCCTGTTCAGGCTTGCTGGACTTGTCAATATCATGTTTTATGCAATGGGTATGCCTAAGGTGACCAGTCATACTAGATGAAAAAGCTCAAATGTCCCCCCGGGTCCCGTTGAGCTATCAGAACCTTTGAAACCACAGGAGCAGCATTATGAGCGGTGGCGGCGGCCCCCCACGAAGCGAACGTACTGTTCTATGCTGTTTGTAAGTTTTTGTTATTTGTTTGGCCCAGCACGGTTTAATAGCTGAGCTGGGTATTATTAGTTTGAAGGGGAAGGGGCACCCCTGGCCTGCGATAGTTAATGGGCTCTGAGTTAGGGGGAGCACAGCTTACATTCTTGAATCATGCCTGACCACTCCACCACTTTAGGTTCATATAACTTGCTGACCTGGAACGTGCGGGGGCTTGGCGCCGTGCATAAACGACACCGGGTTCATGCTCACCTCCTTAGACATAAAGCACAAATAGTTTTTCTTCAGGAGTCACACCTTATTGAATCGGAGGCCTTGAAGGTTCGAAAGAAATGGAGAAGCCAAATCTTCTCTACTAACTACTCAGTTTTTGCACGAGGGGCGGCCATACATGTTCGACACCGTGTCCCCTATACAGAATTGGAACAACGCATAGATGAACAGGATAGGTTTATATTGCTTAGGGGAACCCTCGATGCCCTACCAGTGGTTTTGGGTAGAATTTATGCCCTGAACGTGGATCAGGACAAGTTTTGTACTCTCCTAGGCATTGCCCTGACTGGGTGGGATACATATCCCTGGATATTGGGAGGGGACTATAACACTGTCTTGGACGTGGACTTAGATAGGTCCCATCCCCAGCTGCATGGCACTGGCGCCCACAAACAAGCTGATGCCCTGAAAACCTGGATGAGCGGACTGAGTGATGTTTGGCGAATGCTACACCCTACACATAGGGAATACTCCTTTTATTACCCAGTACACCAACTGCTTACTAGGATAGATAGGTTTTTGTACTCCCTTAACATTGCCACCCAAATACACCAATCCACATACCATACTTGGCCAAGACCTTCTCTGATCACTGCCCTTTAGAGATCACCCTTACATGGGGCAGGGAGCCTACCCCAGTCCCTACTTTGAAACTATGGCCCCAACTGCTGGAGGATGCCCCCTTTCGTACCGCGCTATCTGCATCTATAACAAACTATTTTTCTGAGAACTGGAACACAGGTTTTTCCAATCTAATCGAATGGGACGCACTCAAGGTGGTCGTGAGGGGCAGAGTGATTGGGTCGACAGTGGGGGCTCGGCAGGAGGTACATAGGAACCTTATCCGTATAGAAAACCAAACGCGCAGCAGTGAATGACCCAGGCAAACAGGCCCCTTTACAGGACGCACGCATCCAGCATGCTGAGCTCCTTGAAACTCTCTGGGTTATTGACTATAGAGCATTTACACAATTGAAGCACACTGAGGCTGATAAGTCAGAAGCGCTGCTGGCCCGGATATTGCGGGATTGTCCAACCCCTCCCATCATCGCCTGGGTTAAGGTACCTACCAAGGGCATGGTCCACACTCAACTAGAGATAAACGTTGCCTTTTGTAATTATTACAGTGATCTTTATAACGAACCTGAACACGTTGAAGATACTTTAGTGGATGAATTCTTAAACAGCTTCACATACCCAAGTCTTAAAGCAGACACACAGAAGGCGCTCCCAGGCCCCATTACTAGACACGAAATACGGGCTGCTACCAAAGGTCTAAAGAGTAACAAGGCCCCGGTACTCGACGGCCTGCCCATAGAATTCTTTGAAACGTACTCAGACCCTCTCGTTCCTAAGTTATACAAGACTGCCTTGGAGTCCGGTCACGTACCCCATTCCACCATGCAAGCCGTAGTCATTTTACTCCCCAAACCGGGACGAGGCGGCACTGACTTATCTAGTTACCGGCCCTTGTCTTTATTAGCAACTGAATATAAGGTCCTCAGTAAAGACATAGCAAACCAACCTCTTCCCTACCTGCAAGAGCTCTATACACAGAGGCACGCGACAGAGTTGTCCCTTTTCCCCGCTGTTATTTGTCCTCGCCCTAGAGCTATTAGCAAAAGCATTGAGGCACACAGCTGAACAACTGGGGATACCAATAGACGGCACCATACACTTAATCTCAATCTACGCTGACGACATAATCCTCTACATACGCAACCTCTCTGCCCGAGCGGAGCCCCTCCCCACCATTCTACCTTTGAACGTATCTCAGGACTTGCCAATAACGAAGGGAAATCAAATACTTTCTATCTCCGTGACGAACCTTACCAAAACATGCTACATTGTGGCATATATACCCTACCAGTAACAAACGCACATTTAAGTACCTAGGTATCCAGATGTACAGATTACAGGCGGACCAACTTGATGCTAATCTGTCCAAGGCAATTACTGCAATACGCTCAAGTGTATCCTTTTGGACATCCCTACCACTGTCGGTGATGGGGCGTGTTGCTATCTCGAAGATGGTGGTGCTCCCCGACTCTTATATATTTTTGTGAATTTACCTCTAGTGATTCCTCAGTCCAATTTACGCACACTCGACACAATCCTACTAGAGCTTATTTGGAGGATGGACCGACGCAGGGTGAGTCTCAAGAAATTACACTCAGAACCCCACAAGGGCGAACAGGGGGTACCTGACTATTATTATGCTTGTCAACTTCAATGGCTATCGTATTGGACAGCAGGCAGGAAATAGGGTATGAGACCTCAGATTTAGAGAGAGGAGACTTACATACCCTGTTATTGCTGAAAGTAAAAATTCCTCCTGCAGTGCCTCCACTACTTAAAACTGCACTTCACTGCTGGAATAAGGCTCTGCTTTACACCTCAGATGCGATCCCATACGCCAGTAATGTTCCCCTATTGGGAATACCAACCACTGGTGGTAAGCTCACAAAGGCTTGGCTACGAGTCTGGATGGACGCTGGCGTAGAGGAGGTGGGGTCGCTGTTTAGCGATGGAACCTTCCTTGATCATGACGCCTTTGTACAGGCCACTGGCGTACCTAATCATCTTTATTTAACTCAAGCAGCAGTGTCTCACTACGTTAGGAGACATGGGCATCTCAACGTAATGAACCTCTGCAACATGAACTGGTATGATCTCTCTATTACATGGGGGAGGGCAGCCATCTTTTTAGATGGTTATACGTTGGTATTCGGTCACAAGTTTCCATCCCATTCACGGACCTTAGGGCAAAATGGTCCGAGACAACTGAAGCTGCACTGACTGATAAAGCATGGGTGAGTATTCTGGAACACCCCAAGCGTGTATCCCGCAATGCCAAATTTAAATTCATACAATGCCTGGTGTTACACAGATCCTACTTAACCCCAAAAAGAAATCATCTCATGTTCCCAGACGCACAACATCGCTGCCCACGTTGCAGGTCCGAAGAGGCGGGCTTTACCCACATGCTATGGGCTTGCTCTCATCAGCGTGACTACTGTGGGGGGGGGCTCAACTGCAATTGGGGCGATCACACATTTACCACTCACCGACAATATACTGGAGCGTTTGCTGGGTCTCCGCAGGCGAACAAAAGCTTTGAAAGTTCAACTTCGTTTCCTCGACCTTGCCCTCATTTTGGCCATACGTGCGATCACCATGAGATGGAAATTCCCTGGGTGCCGTACTCTATTTGCATGGCAGGAGGAGGTGGTACGGTGGTGCGGTGCCGAAGGTGCAGCACTTAGACGCGAAGAGGCACGCGGACTACGTAAACACCCCATCTCAATGGAGTGGGACCTTATGCTGGAAGGTTTTAAAACACTACTAGATCTTCACCCCACACATATCACCCCTACCCCATAATGTATCCAGTTGCGGTCCTCGATCCCAAGGGCTGGTGTAGGTCATATTACCAATTCATCTGCTCACTAGGAGTGACCCGCAGCAAGTACTATATACACACACACACTAAGTCGTATGGCACAAAGGAACCGACAGGCCTGCAGGGAGGGTGGGTGGATCGCCCGTTAACGGGGTTCTTTAAGTATATATTACGTATTGTACCGAAGGGTACTTGTATTTTATGTATGCACTCATCTTTCTTATTTATCTTTGATATAGTCACAAGATTGTCCTATTTATTTTGATATATGCAAGAAGATCTTTCATCTCCATGAAGGAAATCTGTGTTACGATTCAAAAAAAGAAAATGCCATGTTATATCTGGTATGACAACTTGAAATCACTTTGTGGTGCTTAATAAAGTTTGTTTAAAAAAAAAAAGAGATGGTGACCCCCTTTTCAGAACACTAGCTTTGAACCTCCAGCCTGCATACCCTCCTTCATACCAGGTCCCTCCGAAACCGGCTCCGCTTGGTGGCTGTGGAGTCTGCCACTCCAACCGGTTGTTAACAAGAGATTTCCGTCTGGTAACAAAACCTAATGATGTAATGATGTATATCTTCCTGTGATACTGCTGGTCACATGCCCTGCATGGCCCTTTCTAATCTCTAACCAACAAAGTCACTTAGATGACTCTTAAATTGTTTCACCTGCTACTCCTGGCTTGCAAGCCTGAGAAAGCTTGGCCACACCAGAAGATGCCCTCCTTGAGAATATGTTGAGTTTATCTAAATCGGGCTGCCCGCCTTGGCCACTGAAGTAGGATATATGACTGGGCTGGGAGAGAGCGTAGTACGGAGCGGAGCTGCTCGACCTAGGATTGCTGAGGCAGATTCTGTTTTTACCTACACTTATTTGTGCTGTGTCTGGACATCTCCTCGACCCAGTTTTTAGGTATCGCCTGTCGATGCGCATGCGCATCGAGCTTGCGAGACTATTGGGGCTTAAACAGTCTTTAACCAACTTGCAAGGAATCGTGACGATTCCTTGCAGTGCCCGTGAAATTCAAGCTCAATGCGCATGCGCATTGAGCTAAAAAGCTCGTGCACATCAGTTCCCTCAGCCGGCTGCTTTAACACCCTCTCCCCGCTCCGCCCCCTCCCCTGCCCGCCGTGTCGCATTTCTCCTCCCCCCTCCCTTTTCTCTCAGCCGGCTGCTTTAACACCCTCTCCCCGCTCCGCCCCCTCCCCTGCCCGCCGTGTCGCATTTCTCCTCCCCCCTCCCTTTTCCCTCAGCCGGCTGCTTTAACACCCTCTCCCCGCTCCGCCCCCTCCCCTGCCCGCCGTGTCGCATTTCTCCTCCCCCCTCCCCTTCCCATGTGCTCCCACATATACACAAATTATACACACGATTATTGCTGTAATTATATGTAATTGTTATGCAATTCCCTGCTAAATACAAGAATATTGCTGTAACTGTATGTAATTGTTGTATAATCATGCCGGATTTTTATTTGTATGGTTTAGCTACATGTCAATACTTTATGCAGGAGCCACGGGCTAACCTGCACATCTGCACTCTTTTTAGCCTGTTCTTGTGCCTAATGTTTCTATATGCACTTGGATTGCTGCCTCCTCTCCTGGTACACGCCCACCACACACAGCTAGCTCAGGTTCCCCTGTTCCCGCCCCCCCACACGTCACGGCCTTTTCCCGCCCACCCCAGTCCCAGCCACTCCCCTCCAAGTACTTTTAACCTCCCACTGTTGCCTGCGTTTCCATGGCAACTTGGATTCACTCCACGACAGACCCCGCTTAAGGTACGTGTTCCGTCTCTGCTCCCGATCACGAGATCGCTCCATGACACGATTATGTGTTCGCTAACTAGCCCCCTTTCCGCCTCCTGAATTACTCTCGATCCCCGGCCGATCACTCACGGATCGACGCCTTTACCACACCAGACAGGATTCCCTTGCAATTACGAACCTGTCCAACGGAACCGGAGCCTCAGCCTCCGCCAATACTGGTTTTCCCTTGCCTCCTCCCAGGTGAGCCTTTCCTTCCCCTTGCCCCGTCATGCCTCCTGCTCCGGTCGCAGAGCATATCTGTAACCCGTGCCGTTTTCCTCCCTCCCAGATTCATTTCTAGCCTGCCGATCCACGCTGGATAACTGCGCAGACTCACATCCAATGGATCTCCCCTGGATCGGACCACTCTGTCCACTAGATTCGTTCCTTTCTCCCCCCCCGACTTAGAACGACCAGGTGAGCCTTAACTTCCCCTTGCCCCGTCATGCCTCCTGCTCCGGTCGCGGAGCACATCTGTAACCCATGCCGTTTTCCTCCCTCCCAGATTCATTTCCACCCTGCTGATCCACACTGGATAACTGCGCAGACTCACATCCAACGGATCCCCCTTGGATTGGACCACTCTTTCCACTAGATTATTCCCTTTCTCCCTCCCGACTTCGAACGACCAGGTGAGCCTAACTCGACCGGGTACCCACACCTGTTGACCAGCCCGATCCTCGCTGGCCACCTAGCACGCTCCCCACGCAGCCCAACTCATGACATGCGCTCCATTCCCCCTCCCACGTCAGTCCTCCCTCGCGCAGCCCCCTGCTGCTCTCCCGACATACCCAACACCTCATTGATCATTGCGCTGCTCCCTAGCTATTACCCCTACGCAACCTTCCTTGATTTCGCACCCCCAGCGCGATCATTCCGCTTCAGCTCTTCACCCGCGACTTCCAGGTCCTACCCCCTCCCATGGGCCATATCTACCAATCCCGGTTTGTGGGTGATCCATTCATATACCCCCCATCCTCCGTGCCCCCGCTACCCTGTCCCCTTCGAATGTAGTTCGCCTGCGATGCCTTTAAAATCACTCTATCCCTCTAACCCCCCTCCCTTACCCCCTTGTACAGCACTGTTTCCACTAACCCAGTCCTGATGATGATCTAAAGGTAAGAGGATCGTAACGCCGTCGACCAAGCAGCGCAAACAAAGGCGCGATGATACAATATGGTTCATCTAGAACAAATTAGACCACATCTCAATTGAAACCATATTGTTGCATTTATTCAATGTATATATTCTCGCCACTCACACACGCAACGCCACTCACACACGCAACGCCACACACACGCAACGCCACTCAACCACGCAACGCCACTCAACCACGCAACGCCACTCAACCACGCAATGCCACTCAACCACGCAACGCCACTCACACACGCAACGCCACTCACACACGCAACGTCACTCAACCACGCAACGCCACTCACCCATGCAACGCCACTCACCCACGCAACGCCACTCAGCCACGCAACGCCACTCACACACGCAACGCCACTCACACACGCAACGCCACTCACACACGCAACGCCACTCACACAGGCAACGCCACTCATCCATGCAACACCACTCACACATGCAACGCCACTCAACAACGCAACGCCACTCAACCACGCAACGCCACTCACACACGCAACGCCACTGAAACAACAGCGCCACTCAAACAACAGCGCCACTCACACACGCAATGCCACTCACACACGCAACGCCACTCACACACGCAACGCCACTCACACACGCAACGCCACTCACACAAACAACGCCACTCACACAAACAACGCCACTCATCCACGCAACGCCACTCATCCACGCAACGCCACTCATCCACGCAACGCCACTCATCCATTTGCAAAACAAAAAATGTTAAACTCTTCTATTGCGATACCTATTGCATTTTCAATGCTTGTTTCCAATATTCCGCCCCTAGAGGTCTCACCTCCATTACCCACGGTCTGGGCCGACCATACTCTTGTTCATTTCTCTATACGATTAGCAGCCCCTAAATCTCAGCTCCATCCTAATCCTTTATACAAACGCCCATGGCACAAATTAACTCACACAACCTTTCGAGACACGCTTGGCTCCCTTAAACCAGTCCTTAGATAAAAGTATCCCGGCCAAATGGACTCACTCCATGAAAGCTTGGAGTGGTGTGGCTCACTGGTTAGAGGCGGCAGACCCGGGAGCAGAAGTCGGCCCGGGACCAGGGTTCAATTCCCGACGCGGCAGGGTCGTGGACCAGGGTCAGCGGACTCGATAATTCTCGCCTCGGTGCCAACTCTAACCTGGGGTCCCACTCGGTAACTCTGGGCATTAGCTTGCGTCATCTCTACAACGGCCCCCCACATTCGCTGGGGATGCCTGGTTTCACCTTGGAGATACCTAGTGGGGACCATCTCACAGGGAAAGCCAGGACGGGTTCCCCAGTGGTATACAGCGCCGGGACGCCCCTTTTCTGGGGCAGCTGTGCGCTTTACAAGTATACGACATTTAACATTTAACATTTAATGTCTGGTTTGATGAATCACTCTTAGCAGCCACAAAAAAACGGTAAAGTTCTGGAACGCACCTGGAGATGCTCCTATAACCCCACAGCCAAACTTCACTTTAGAATTGCCATTAACCTATCATAAGTTGGTTCGGAAGTCCCTTGCTGCCTATTTTATCAATAAAATCAATACCAGAAACAATCTCTCCAAAACGATATGTTCCCTTTTAAAGGATATGGTGAAATCCCCCCTGGCCCCTGCGAGCACTATCATTTCTAATGCCTAATTGCGAGGCGCTGGCTACCTATTTCATCAACAAGGTGGGAATATATCTCTTTACATTGCGGATTTTACGATGCAAACACAACGTGGTCGTTACAACTACCGCATTGTCCCAAGGCACTACCTTTACAACGCAAGTCGTTACAACGACTTGCGCTAGATGGCGCGCTGGACCTAGGAATAGTATGATTTACTATTCCAACTCCAGTGAGTGCAACACTAGGGAAAGTGTTGGAATAGTAAATCATAGTATTCCTTCTCCTAGAGCGCCATCTACCGCAAGTCATTGTAACGACTTGCACTGTAAAGGTAGTGAGCTGTGACAACACGGTCGTTGTAACAACCTCGTTGTGTTTGCATTGCAGAGTAAAATACGCGAGGTAAACGTTGTTCCCCCTTCCTGCCCTCCCTTTGCTCACCACTGCAGGCCTTCCGGCCCTGCTTACTAAGATTAAATCTGGGTCTCCAGGCGACCCTCTCAGGCTGGATCTCTTTAGTAAGTTCCAAGACTGCCTCGTACCCAGCTGCCTAGAACTCATCAATCTATCTTTATCTTCATCAGCGACTCCACATTCCTGGAAACATGTGAAGGTCATTCCCCTATTGAAAAAGTCATCCCTAGATGCCTCTAGACCAGAGAATTACCGTCCGATCTCTCTGCTCCCTTTTCTAAACAAAATCATGGAATCCCATGTGAATACCATCCTAACTCAGTACCTGGATCCTGCTCCATATTAGACCCCTTCCAAAACGGCTTTAGGCCCCGTCATAGTACTAAGTCAGCACTATTGGCCGTTACCGAGCAACTCAGAGCCTCCCTGGATGACGGCGGGACTTCGCACTGATTTTGCTGGATCTCAGTGCCACCTTTGATACTGTCTCCCATAACATCTTGCTTTCATAATACAGTTGTTAACAAAAAAAAGACGAGTCAAATGCAAAGCATTGAAATTACTCTTACATCAAGCTGCAGTTCCACTAGTCGTTACTAGATGTCCCTCACGAGTCAAATGCAAAACCATTGAAACCCTTTCATCAAGCATTTGCATTTGACTCGTAAGGGACATCTAGTAACCACCAGTTGAACTGCAGCTCTTTGTAGAATTATTTTGATATTGGATACTATAATATTCACTGCCCACTGCTAATCTCATCCCATAATGCTTTGCAGGGCCTTGGGGTGGTCCTAAGAGGATGGGACCACCACTGAATCGTTCAATAAAATGTGCTTTTTGTTTTCAAGGCATCTGCTTGGTACTATCCCTAGGTTAGGGCGGATCCCAAAATCATCACCTCTCTCAGTGCTTACTAATTTTTCAGTTTCACTTTTGTAAAAGTATTATATGCTCTTTAGCATATAAAGATATAGATAATTATTTCATCATAAATGGCACTGTGCAAGATGCCATTTGCAATTATTTCACAGTGCAGCCAAGTACACAGGGCTATCAGCTATGCTACGCATTACTATGTGTAGTTCAAAGTATACTACGTGTAGTGCTGCTTCGCAAACTACGCCCAGGGTTAATTTACACCACCTTCCTAATCAGTCCCTACAGACACTCCAGCTCTCAGTTGTCCCTCTGCATATGAGGTTCTCGCCTCACTGCTCTCTTGTTCTGCAAGTTTTTCTGTACTTACCAAGACTTCTGTGTCCACTCATCTCTCAGAGCTCTAGTTCAGGGGGAGGCTGACCTCTTTCAGTGAGGGGGTGCTCTAGCTCAGAGTGAAAACAGGGGGAAGGATGCTTTAACCTATAAACTGCCAGCTAGATCCCTTGGCCATGAAAAGCAGACTCTCAGGTTCCCTTCAAGTGTTTGATAACGTCCACTCCAAGTTCCTCCCCTTCAATAATCTTGTTTCACAAGTCTCGGCCACCCCATTTTATAGCCCCGCCCTCAGCATCTACTCACCGGGACCCCAGTCCAGAACCCACTCCCGGTGAAGAACACAGGCCCATGTTTAATGAAGCAGGACATCACTGCATAGAAGATGCAAAACAGGCCAATCATAATCTGTACAGCCTGCAAGCAAAGACAATAAGAGGTTAACACCCCTACAAGCCCTCTGTATGGGCAGCAGACAAAGACACAGAGAGGTTAATGATAGCATCCACTGCTTACTAACACCCCTCCACCCCCACTGTACAGCCTGTAAACAAAGACACAGAGAGGTTAATGATAGCATCCACTCCTTACTAACACCCCTCCACCCCCACTGTACAGCCTGTAAACAAAGACATTGAGAGGTTAATGATAGCATCCACTCGTTACTAACACGCCTCCACACCCTCTGTACAGCCTGTAAACAAAGACATTGAGAGGTTAATGATAGCATCCACTCGTTACTAACACCCCTCCACACCCTCTGTACAGCCTGTAAACAAAGACACTGAGAGGTTAATGATAGCATCCACTCGTTACTAACACCCCTCCACACCCTCTGTACAGCCTGTTAACAAAGACACTGAGAGGTTAACGATAGCATCCACTGCTTACTAACCCCCCTCCACTCCCTCTGTGCGGCCTGTAAACAAAGAAACTAAGAGGTTAACTATAGCATCCACTCCTTACTAATACCCCTCCATGCCCTCTGTACAGCCTGTAATGAAAGACACTGAGAGGGTAATGATAGCATCCACTCCTTACTAACACCCCTCCACACCCTCTGTACAGCCTGTAAACAAAGACACCGAGAGGTTAATGATAGCATCCACTGCTTACTAACACCCCTCCACACCCTCTGTACAGCCTGTAAACAAACACAATGAGAGGGCAATGATAGCATCCACTGCTTACTAACACCCCTCCACACCCTCTGAATGGGCAGCAGACAAAGACACAGTGAGGTAATGATAGCATCCACTCCTTGCTAACAGCCCTCCATGCCCTCTGTACAGTCTGTAAACAAAGACACTGAGAGGCTAATGATAGCATCCACTCCTTACTAACACCCCTCCACTCCCTCTGTGCGGCCTGTAAACAAAGACACTGAGGTTAACCATATCATCCTCTCCTTGCTAACACCCCTCCACTCCCTCTGTACAGCCTGTAAACAAAGACACTGAGGTTAACCATATCATCCTCTCCTTGCTAACACCCCTTCACTCCCTCTGTACAGCCTGTAAACAAAGACACTGAGGTTAACCATATCATCCTCTCCTTGCTAACACCCATCCACACCCTCTGTACAGCCTGTAAACAAAGACACTGAGAGGTTAACGATAGCATCCACTGCTTACTAACCCCCCTCCACTCCCTCTGTGCGGCCTGTAAACAAAGAAACTAATAGGTTAACTATAGCATCCACTCCTTACTAATACCCCTCCATGCCCTCTGTACAGCCTGTAATGAAAGACACTGAGAGGGTAATGATAGCATCCACTCCTTACTAACACCCCTCCACACCCTCTGTACAGCCTGTAAACAAAGACACCGAGAGGTTAATGATAGCATCCACTGCTTACTAACACCCCTCCACACCCTCTGTACAGCCTGTAAACAAACACAATGAGAGGGCAATGATAGCATCCACTGCTTACTAACACCCCTCCACACCCTCTGAATGGGCAGCAGACAAAGACACAGTGAGGTAATGATAGCATCCACTCCTTGCTAACAGCCCTCCATGCCCTCTGTACAGTCTGTAAACAAAGACACTGAGAGGCTAATGATAGCATCCACTCCTTACTAACACCCCTCCACTCCCTCTGTGCGGCCTGTAAACAAAGACACTGAGGTTAACCATATCATCCTCTCCTTGCTAACACCCCTCCACTCCCTCTGTACAGCCTGTAAACAAAGACACTGAGGTTAACCATATCATCCTCTCCTTGCTAACACCCCTTCACTCCCTCTGTACAGCCTGTAAACAAAGACACTGAGGTTAACCATATCATCCTCTCCTTGCTAACACCCATCCACACCCTCTGTACAGCCTGTAAACAAAGACACTGAGAGGTTAATGATAGCATCCACTCCTTACTAACAGCCCTCCACTCCCTCTGTACAGTCTGTAAACAAAGACACTGAGAGGCTAATGATAGCATCCTCTCCTTACTAACACCCATCCACACCCTCTGTACAGCCGGTAAACAAAGACACTGAGGTTAACCATATCATCCTCTCCTTGCTAACACCCCTCCACTCCCTCTGTACAGCCTGTAAACAAAGACACTGAGGTTAACCATATCATCCTCTCCTTGCTAACACCCCTCCACTCCCTCTGTACAGCCTGTAAACAAAGACACTGAGGTTAACCATATCATCCTCTCCTTGCTAACACCCCTTCACTCCCTCTGTACAGCCTGTAAACAAAGACACGGAGGTTAACCATATCATCCTCTCCTTGCTAACACCCATCCACACCCTCTGTACAGCCTGTAAACAAAGACACTGAGAGGCTAATGATAGCATCCACTCCTTACTAACACCCCTCCACGCCCTCTGTACAGCCTGAAAACAAAGACACTGAGAGGTTAATGATAGCATCCATTCCTTACTAACACCCCTCAACACCCTCTGTACAGCCTGTAAACAAAGACACAGTGAGGTAATGATAGCATCCACTCCTTACTAACAGCCCTCCACTCCCTCTGTACAGTCTGTAAACAAAGACACTGAGGTTAACCATAGTATCCGCTCCTGACACCTCCACACCCTCTGTACAGTCTGTAAACAAAGACACTGAGAGGCCAATGATAGCATCCACTCCTTACTAACAGCCCTCCATGCCCTCTGTACAGCCTGTAAACAAAGACACTGAGAGGTTAACGATAGCATCCACTCCTTACTAACACCCCTCCACACCCTCTGTACAGCCTGTAAACAAAGACACTGAGAGGTTAACGATGGCATCCACTCCTTACTAACAGCCCTCCAAACCCTCTGTACAGTCTGTAAACAAAGACACTGAGAGGCTAATGATTGCATCCACTCCTTACTAACAGCCCTCCACTCCCTCTGTGCGGCCTGCAGACAAAGACACAGAGAGGTAATAATAGCATCCACTCCTTACTAACACCCCTCCACGCCCTCTGTACGGCCTGCAAAGACGCTGCTAGGTTAATGATAGCATCCACTCCTTACTAACACCCCTCCACTCCCTCTGTAGGGGCTGCACACAAAGACACTGAGGTTAACCATATCATCCTCTCCTTACTAACACCCCTCCACGCCCTCTGTACGGCCTGCAAAGACGCTGCTAGGTTAATGATAGCATCCACTCATTACAAATACCCCTCCACACCCTCTGTATGGCATGCAGACAGAGACAAATTGTAGTCACAGCATCTGGCTTCTTACACCCTTCTCTCCTTGCACTCTGTATGGCCTGCAGACAAAGACACAGCAACCGCTACTTATACTGTTTCCTCTCCGTACCCTGTATTTCAGCTTGAGAGCATTGGTACCAGATCTGGAAAGGGGCGATGGGGGGAGCTAGTCGCAACGGGTGTCGTTGTCATGTTGGAGGCTGATGCCAGTTGGGAGGTTATAGGTTTGACCTAGCAACCATTGCTAGGGTAAGGTTGGTCATCGCGTGGGCATCCACAGCCTTGCAAAATGCACAGTGCTCTCCGCGTCTGAAGGAGACCTCATGTAATAGTCTTAGGAAGAGCGGTAGATGGAACTGGGACTGGGACCCCGGAGTCATCGGGCCCGATTCACAGAATGAATTTAAGACTCAATCCTAAACTTACTACTATTTTGGTATTCACAGAATGGACTTACTACTTTTGGTATTCACAGAAGTTATGATTTTGTCTTAAGTTTATCCTAAGAAAAACTTAAGACAGACGTAAGACAGACTTAAGACAGACTTAAGACAAAATCCTAACTTCTGTGAATGCCAAAAGTAGTAAGTGCCTTCTGTGAATACAAAAATAGTAGTAAGTTTAGGATTGAGTCTTAAGTTCATTCTGTGAATCGGGCCCATCGAAATGATGAGCTGGTGGGATTGCGCAATCGTCTGAGCAAGGTTGGCTTGAGTTGTTCGAGTTCTGGTGCCATATCTGTGGTATCATTACAGGAACCTAACAAGGCATGGCAGGCTTCAATAAGGTGGGGTAGCTGAGATGTACGTAGAGGGGAGGGAGCTTTGCATCTCATTTGAGGAAAAACGCTGTATTGCAAGTTCAATTTCCTTGAGCGGTCTCAAGTGTCTGCCATCTTGGACAGAGGCAGGCCGGTGTTGAGAGCACGGCGCTAGAGCCAGTTGATCACAGGCAAAAAAGGGGCCACTCACCGGTGTCTGAGTAAGAGGCTCATGGCAAGAGAGAGGTCCCAAGCAGCAATAAAAAAAACCTGTTGGTTGGACATGTTATGTCGAGGTCTTTTCCTGGACGTGTCTCCCCGACGGCCATAATGGAGTCAGGCAGGCCGATATTGTGGAAAGTGCGCTGCCAAGAGATTCCAGCCTCAAAACCGAGAACTTTTGAGGTTTTCTTCTGTGGTTTGAGACCGGCTAGTGGCTGGTCCAGCCAAACCTGCAATTGAGGTCCTGGTCTTTCAAGTGGCGCCTCGAAGCACCGTAATAACGGAGCATCATCCCGCGCAATGGCAAAACTCTCAACTTGGCATGCTGTGGCACTTTGAGCGTTTGGGGGACAGTATGGGTAGGTGTCGAAGCAAGGTTCAGAGAAGCACTGTCTCGCATAGTTATGCGCCTCTAGTGAGGAGTGTATTGTGAAGTGAGAGGAAGGCACTCTGAAATTCAGGTTCAGTGATGGTGGGGGGGCAGGGGCGCTGATCTAAGGAGTAGTGTACACAGCTTGTCTAGATGGACCACCATTGTCGAGTCAGGCAGGAGAGCCATAGATCCTGTATTAGGCATCAGATTGTCCTCATGGTAAATAACATGTCTGATCCACTAGTGTCATTGCGAGGAAAAAAAATAGTCTCAAAGTAGCCTTGGTGTCTGTGTGTCGCATTGTTATGGTCAAACTGCTCTTTTCTAGACGTGTTTAATTGAATCTTCATTCAGTTATTTGTCACTTCCATTGATGACTCTAACCCTTCAGGTAGTTGCAATAGATTGTTACACACCTTTGTTGGTCGTGTCCTTGAGTGGTACCCTCAACACCATAGGTGGGCTCCTAATATTAACATACTATCCTGGTCAGGTCTCTTAGCAACAGACATGAGTAAGTGTTACCTGCCACCCCCATCGCATCTTGAACAAGTCGCAAATTAATACCATTGTGTGGCTGCACCCCTCTCAAACTGGCCACAAATGGACACCCACCACTTTTTTTCCACTAACCTAGCTTCTCACTCAACCAACACTCCCCCATAGGCAAGGCAAGCTCTTCCATCCCTCTTTCCATAGCCATAACAGCGACCCTTTCTCACAACGACTCTACTATTGGGATGGCCACTTTCGCCCAAGTCTGCAATGGTCCTTGGACCTCGCCAATAGACCCAACCTGAAGAAATCATGGGAACCCGCAAACTGTTCCTTTGGTCACTTTCTTCGTTCACCCCACTCTTGCCATGTACACAGAACACAATGCAACCATTTGTACCCTTTCTCAACTCTCCGAACCACTCTGTTCCCATTTCCTCTATCACAAGCCAAAACAATTGCTTTTCAACCCTCTGATCCTCCGTATACACCTTATCTTCTGAATCCATCTTCCATGCCCATAGTCTCACCTTTAAAACATCTCACCCTCATCCACATCTCTTTCATCGAAGCCCTCCTTGTCCTCTGTTGCTTTCTCCAGAGCATCCCAGTGCTACTCGTTGCCTCCGCCCCTCTGTGAGAGGAAAGACTTACGCCAGCAACTATCTGTCCCAGCATGGATAAGCATCAAGTCTACGACTTATCTCCACAGACAATGTAAGCATGCCAGTTTACATCCCACCCTGGCATTCTAAAATGCCAGGATATCTCCAAACCACAAATATCATGCCAGTCAACAGTTGAGAGCAATGCCCGACATAATTTACTCACGTACCCCGAGGACCTTCTGCTCCCCTCTGACGGAGGTGGCAGGGGTCTTCTGCCCCTTCCATGCTCTATTGGCAGACTCCAGCAGGGTGGCCAGGCCTGAGGGCTGGTTAATGTTGATGTTAATGACAGTCGGCTTGGAGGAATCGCTCGCCACTTCGACTCCATTGACGCAGACGATATTGGAAGACATGGTGCCTGTCTGGAAGGAGAAGAGAGAAATCAGTGAAGCCTGCAGTGCGTACCGTAAAATACAAACCGAACAATGGGCACATTCTCCATCTGATCAAAAGACCAAGCCAACATCCCCCATTTGGCTGGAGAATGTCACTTCACATGTCTTCTGCTTAAAATTGCCTCCACTACAACTAAATTAAATTTGGACATATTAATTTCCCACTTTTTTCTTTAAATCTATCCAAACTTTTTCCTCAAACGCTGTCATATATGAGTTGGTTAATATCCAAAGTGTACTTTCAATTTGTAAAAGCCACCAACTTTAAGAGACCTCTCTACACAAGATGTGTGTTGGATGACAGTGCTAGTTTACGTTCCCATCAACTCCACTGCATGTATTACAACTCTTCATAGCCGCTGTTCATTTCCTATCTAAGAGGGTGCTCCAGCTCTAGTGCTTCCTCATTAAAACAAAAAACAACAAATGATATTTATAAATTGTGAAAAACTGTAAATGCAATTTTGCACAATGTTTTTTTTAATAGGAGCAATGAATGCGGAAAATATGTGTAAGATGTGCCTAAATAGTAGTATTTCCACTATGTCTATGTATGGCTGCACTGCACAAGCACTTTAAAAAGCGATCGGTGATGCCTTTGGGTTGTCATGTGATCAAGGGAGGGATCTCCCGAAACGCGTAATGGCGGAGAAGGCTAAATAAAAATATACCCGTAATTTACCGGGTCCACGCTCGTTTGTCTGCGTGAGGAGTGGGAGTGAAAAGCGAGGAAAACTGGATAAATATTAATATTAATATATATATATATATATATATATCGCTCAGTTCCACACCAATACAGGTACAAGAAAAGCACTCACGGGGCCAACTGCAAATCTTCTGGGTTTATTTCATTTCATATGCGAAGAGCATGAAATACAGACGCGTTTCGGCGATGCCTTAGTCTTGTGTTTCTCAAATTACGCGCCAGCAAAAGCAGACATTTTAAGGCTTACGGTGTTAAAGGTCACATGATTAACATTGTCATTGTAATCAAAAGAGGACTGACCAAATGTTGTTACGGCGGCCATCTTAGAACCATACAATTGTAACTTTATCAATTCGCCACAATAATAACAAATAGTTTTCATTATGCAGTGCCCCTCCCCTGTATAATATCAAAGAGGGGATCTGCATCTTAACCATCAGCCCAACCAGCATTAAACCCCTGTGGTCTGGTTATACGACATTTTGATTATGAAGACAAACAATTTCTTTGTCTTGTTATTACGCCGTGTATCGGCTTAATCAACTAACATTCGCTATTTGAGGTTCATTAAGCCGTGTATCGGCAAGTCCTCCCTTATTTATACATTCAAATTTAATCTGTGAAAGCCCCAATTATATACTGTTAACAGATGTCAATAATCATAAATCAATAATCCAGCTAAAGAATAATCCAGTTAACAAATAAACACTAGGACTCTAGTCTCCCAAATGAACTGTCATTTCTTCGCTCATATTCAATCCATGAGGGGTCTTTGTTCCCAGGTCTATAATGTATCGGGACTCTAGTCTACGGAGTTTCCTGACTCTGTCTCCTCCCCTAATGTTTAGCACTCTATAAATTGGCATAACAGAGCAGGTGCCCCACAGAGCCATGGAACGCAACACATAGCCAGCCCTCAATAGGAACTTCAGAATAATCACTGTCAGCAAACTGGACATGACAACACAAGTCAACACCATTCTGCATACAGCTTCCAAGCCCAGAAGGAAGATTTTTAAATATCTCCCAGGCAACACTAGAAAAACCGTAAATAAAGCCCTAGTTACCAGCAAGTTGGACTACAGAATCTGCAAACCATCCAGACCTTGACAGCTAGACTCATCCGGAACCTACCATACAGGCAGGGAAGCTGGGCCAGAGAGGACCAAACTGGTTTGGACTAAGCACAGACACTCTCTGCCTTAGAGAAGAAAGGAATTGTGGGTATAAATACTGGGACTCAGACCCCAGAACTTTAGAACTCTTTTAGACCAAGAAGACTGCCAAGAAGAAGAGCTGGAGAAGCTGTGAGGAGTAACTACCACTTTGCTGAGTGCTTTGCTTTGTTGGCCTGCAGTGGCTGCTTCTGTCGTGGGCAGTGAAAGGACTGGGCTGAACTTTCTGCAATCTATTTTTGTGATTTTCTTCAAGGGCTTGAGGTAGAGCTCGCCCCCTGTTCAAGAAGTCTCAGGAACAGCAAAGACTTTAAGTTCTTCAGCCCTCAGCACTGGAGACTGTGTGTTTTGTGCTGCAACAGAAGAAAAAGCAACCCGATGCCGTCTATGACACTGATGCCGACTCCGTGTCCTGAAGGCACAGCACGGCAACGCAACCCTAGGCTCACCGACAACGCCTGCTGATGCCACCACCAAGCCGCTGCTTGCACCGAGACCTGTGGGCACCGCACTCCCCACCGCCTCGCTTCATGACGCTGCCTTGGGAACCCCGATGCCGCCGCTCCACAACGAAATTGATGCTGCTGCCTGCACCGTGGTTCGAGGGAACCGCTCGTAAGGTTACACGACGCAGCACCCTCATCCCACACTTCAGCCTTGGCCTACCGTTGCTGGAGCTATTGACTCCAGTTCATCGGCTGTCGACAGCGCTTCAGCAACGACAATGCTGCTGCTTGCACCGTGACCTGCCAGCACCGTGACGCGCACCGCATCACTTCGCTGCAGACTCCGTATCCTGAAAGCACTGCAGAGGGCCCCGTGCAACGCAACCCTGGTCTCACCGACAAATCCATCCGATGCTGCCACCGAGCCGCTGCTCGTACGCGACCTAAGGGATACGTTGCTCTTCGCACCACAGTACCTGACACCTGCTGACGCCAGTGCTTCTGACTTCAACCACGGGGAGTTCGATCTGCAACGTGTGTGAATTCAAGGGCCCGACGACTCCTGCACCGACCTCCGGAACTGACGTCTGCGGACGCTGTGCTTTCTGAAGCTTAATATGAGGGCGCCGACGCCCTGCATTTCTAAAGGCACTGTTTTGTGGATCTCCCTGACACCGTAGATGGCCTGCGACGCCGCAGTCAGCCAGAACTGTTTGGATTTGTTTGTTCAGGACGCCGTGATAGCCCCAGAGGGAGCTATCGACTTCAAGGAACTGTTTTTCAAGGTTATTTTGATAACTGAAGATTTCTAAATACTGTATTGTGGATTTTTATCGTTTTTCGTCTTGTGTTATGTATATAAAAATATTGGATATTTTTCTAAACTGGTGTGGTGTCCTTTTGTAGTGCTTACACTGTATTACTGTTGGTTAGGTGCAAATGCTTTACATACTGCCTCTAAGATGAGCCTGACTGCTACTGCCAAGCTACCAAAGGTGTGAGCAGGGGTTATTTTAGGAGTGCAACTCCCTTATTCTGACTAGAAGGAAGAGTCCCTACTTAGACAAAGGTGCAAACCCTTGCCAACCAGAGACCCCCATTTCTAACAACAGCCTAGGAAAAGAGTGAGGGACCAGTCTAGGGAAGGAGTGCCGGACCAGCCTAGGGAAGGAGGGCCGGACCAGCCCAGGGAAGGAGTGCCGAACCAGCCTAGGGAAGGAGTGCAGGACCAGCCTAGGGAAGGAGTGCCGGACCAGCCTAGGGAAGAAGTGCCGGACCAGCCTAGGGAAGGAATGCCGGACCAGACCAGGGAAGGAGTGTGGGACCAGCCCAGGGAAGGAGTGCCGGACCAGCCCAGGGAAGGAGTGCCGGACCAGCCTAGGGAAGGAATGCGGGACCAGCCTAGGGAAGGAATGCCAGACCAGCCTAGGGAAGGAGTGCCGGACCAGTCTAGGGAAGGAATGCCGGACCAGCCTAGGGAAGGAGTGCCGGACCAGCCTAGGGAAGGTGTGCCGGACCAGCCTAGGGAAGGAGTGCCGGACCAGTCTAGGGAAGGAATGCCAGACCAGTCTAGGGAAGGAATGCCGGACCAGCCTAGGGAAGGAGTGCCGGACCAGCCTAGGGAAGGAGTGCGGGACCAGCCTAGGGAAGGAATGCGGGACCAGCCTAGGGAAGGAATGCCAGCCCAGCCCAGGGAAGGAGTGCCGGACCAGCCTAGGCAAGGAGTGCCGGACCAGCCCAGGGAAGGAGTGCCGGACCAGCCTAGGGAAGGAGTGCCGGACCAGCCTAGGGAAGGAGTGCCGGACCAGCCCAGGGAAGGAGTGTGGGACCAGCCTAGGGAAGAAGTGCCGGACCAGCCTAGGGAAGGAGTGCCGTACCAGCCTAGGGAAGGAGTGCCGGACCAGCCTAGGGAAGGAGGGTGGGACCAGCCTAGGGAAGGAGTGCCGGACCATCCTAGGGAAGGAATGCCGGACCAGCCTAGGGAAGGAGTGCCGGACCAGTCTAGGGAAGGAGTGCCGGACCAGCCTAGGGAAGGAGTGCTGGACCATCCTAGGGAAGGAGTGCCGGACCATCCTAGGGAAGGAATGCCGGACCAGCCTAGGGAAGGAGTGCCGGACCAGCCCAGGGAAGGAGTGTGGGACCAGCCCAGGGAAAGAGTGTGGGACCAGCCTAGGGAAGAAGTGCCGGACCAGCCTAGGGAAGGAGGGCGGGACCAGCCTAGGGAAGGAGTGTGGGACCAGCCCAGGGAAGGAGTGTGGGACCAGCCTAGGGAAGGAGTGCCGGACCAGCCTAGGGAAGGAGGGCGGGACCAGCCTAGGGAAGGAGTGCCGGACCAGCCCAGGGAAGGAGTGCCGGACCAGCCTAGGAAAGGAGTGCCGGACCAGCCTAGGGAAGGAGTGCGGGATCAGCCTAGGAAAGGAGTGTGGGACCAGCCTAGGGAAGGAGTGCGGGACCAGCCTAGGGAAGGAGTGTGGGACCAGCCCAGGGAAGGAGTGTGGGACCAGCCTAGGGAAGGAGTGCCGGACCAGCCTAGGGAAGGAGGGCGGGACCAGCCTAGGGAAGGAGTGCCGGACCAGCCCAGGGAAGGAGTGCCGGACCAGCCCATGGAAGGAGTGCCGGACCAGCCCAGGGAAGGAGTGCCGGACCAGCCCAGGGAAGGAGTGCCAGACCAGCCTAGGGAAGGAGTGCCGGACCAGCCCAGGGAAGGAGTGCCGGACCAGCCTAGGAAAGGAGTGCCGGACCAGCCCAGGGAAGGAGTGCGGAACCAGCCCATGGAAGGAGTGCCGGACCAGCCCAGGGAAGGAGTGCCAGACCAGCCCAGGGAAGGAGTGCCGGACCAGCGTAGAAAAGGAGTGCCGGACCAGCCTAGGAAAGGAGTGTGGGACCAGTGCAGGACCAATCTAGGGCGAGCATTACCTCGAACTGGAGGGCAGGTGGGACCAGTGAAAGGAAGTGCAGGGCAGGACAGGACCAGTTGATTTGTAATGATTGTGACCATCAAAGGAATGACTAAATAACAGCTGGGGCATCTGCAGGTGCCGCCCTTTAAGGAAGATCCCATTATGACACAGCACCTGGGGAATACCAATATGGAAGCCGGGAGGGGGGCCTCTAATGCACTGAACACAGTCGCAGAGTTTACCTGTGCCTCAAAGGCGAGTCTTAATAAAAGGAGTCCGAAGTGGAAGTTTGTGTTGTAAAGGATGAACTTTAAAAGGCCTACAACGCACCACAAAATATTGTATTTTGTTTTCTGTGTTTTGCTAAGAAAACTGTGTGCACCCCTCTTTTCTTACTGAGCATAAAAAGGTGTAAATGCAATAACATGTTACCATAACACCACACACGAGTGAAATACATGCACGGGCCAGGGTGACCAGTGAATAGCACGGTCTGTACAACAAGCGAAGGCTTCCAAACCCCACAAGCTTCCTAAACAAGCAGGTGAGAGCCCAGCAACTAAAATGCTGTCTTTACAGCAAAGCAAATGTGTCAAAGAACATACACGTGCAAAGAGGAACATCTTCAGGCTAACATAAGGCACATTTTATGACCCCATCACCCAGCCTCATAGGACAACTTCTATGTGCCTTGGCCTTGATGGACAGACCACCCGACCAAGGGCAAACCGTGAACAGCACATACATGCTGCCAGCAGAAGGGACCTGACCGCTTCTCTGTATAGTACTAACTTCTTGAAGAATTGATAACACGAGGTCTACTCAACCAGTCTATAACTAGACCGAAAAACAAAACATTTCCACAAATATGAGCTAGAAATTAAAGGCTCCTATAGATGGAAGTGGGTTTAACTTCTGAGTTCCAAAACTGGAAAAGCAGAAAGTAGGGGGGGGGGGGGGGGTGGGGGGGGGGGGGGGTTGCTTCTTCCCGCCCTCCAGAACTGAATACGTAGGGCCCGATTCACAGAATGAATTTAAGACTCAATCCTAAACTTACTACTATTTTGGTATTCACAGAATGCACTTACTACTTTTGGTATTCACAGAGTGAACTTACTACTTTTGGCATTCACAGAATGAACTTAAGACTCAATCCTAAACTTACTACTATTTTGGTATTCACAGAATGCACTTACTACTTTTGGTATTCACAGAGTGAACTTACTACTTTTGGTATTCACAGAAGTTAGGATTTTGTCTTAAATTTGTGTTAAGACAAAATCCTAACTTCTGTGAATACCAAAAGTAGTAAGTTCATTCTGTGAATACCAAAAGTAGTAAGTTTAGGATTGAGTCTTAAGTTCATTCTGTGAATCGGGCCCTTGCACACCTCGTTATCAGCGGTTTCTATTGTGTTTGTCATTCAAGTCATTTGTTCTCAAAATGTTACACTTTAGAAGTATTCAAACTTCCAAAGAAGTGTTATGGCACTTTCAAAACCTTAGTTGTGGAATACTTAGAACTTCAAACTGGGAAAAGTTAACTGAAGTTGGGACCGCAGCTGAGCGCACGTGGAAGGGGGATAGGGGCGTAAACAAATCAACAAAACTAACTATATTCATTCAAAGCGAATATATTGACAAAGGAGATGCAAAAAATGCAAAAACGGGTGTATACTTTGAAAGTGAAAATGTATGTAGAAAATTCTGTTTAGGAATAAGGGTACACAATTCAACTCACATAAATACAAAAGTGACTGAGATAAATTATTTTCACGACAATTATTCTCTCATAAACACTTTTGTTGTCAAACCATTTCAAATATCTATAGATAAGGAGAACATCATTTAATATATAACGAACATTTCCAGAAAGATCATTTATACATAAAAATGGGTAGAATGTCGACGTTTCGGTCTTGTCTTGGGCTAACGTCTATAGGACCATCTTCAGGGCAAAATTGTTTTATGTGGACTGAAGACCCTGGGTCAATGAATGAACGTAATCTGATTTATACGGCATCAAATTAATGACCCAAAAGAATGGAGCACAAAATGGCCATCAAAAATCTTAATAACTATGATGACGGCATTTCCAAATGCTTACGTTCGCCACACGTTTCCCATAAAGAACAGTGCGAGGAACCCCCTTTGGGATCCTACAGGTGGTGTCAGAACAGGAACAAAATCGATTGTATCGACGATAAATCCGCCACTTCCTATGTTATTGGCATATGTATAGCGCACAGACTGCCATTTCAGTGGGGTTTTGGCGCCTTCGGGTGTCCATTGCAGACCAGGTGACATGTTCGGGTCTTCTGCACACCGTGTCACGTGCTGCACAGTGGGGTTTTGAGGCCATGCTTACCTTGTTAAAAGTAAAGTCCCCAGAGGACTCAATTTCATCAAAGGGACCAAGCCTGGCCTTCATTGAATAACCTAGTGCATTCTGGGAAGTGTAGTCCTGGCTCATGCACCTGAAAACAATGAACTGCAGAAGAGAAGCAGAGGTCTGGGGGAGCCCGTCCTGGTGGGGTAACACGGACCCATCAAATAACCCTGATCAAAAAGTCCCAGGAAGCATAGTGCCTACTGCCAAGAAGCTACAACTGCTCTAAAACGTGACGCACAGCATATGTTTAAAACCAAGGGAGGTTGTGAGATGTCAGCAGCCGCGCAGCACAGACTCCCCCCCGCCCCCCCCTGAAGAAGACACACCGTATACCTCGGCGCCTCTCACTGCTCACCTGTGCCCCTCTCGGAGTGATGGGGACGGTCTCTCGCTGGACCCTGGCTCTGACGTCACTCCTCCCAGGACAGGACAGGTGCGTCTCTCCTCCCAGGACAGGACAGGTGCGTCTCTCCTCTCGGGACAGGTGCGTCTCTCCCTCCCGCTCCCCCCGCCTCCCCTTTATGCAGGAGGAGGGCCCCCAGGTTGCAGTGAGGGCCTTGGAGGGGGCGGGGCCGCCAGGTGGAGGGAGGGTGCCAGTCCCGCCCCTCTGCACCTCGGCTCCCAGATCTGGAACCTGTTCACGTGCCACCCCATGGGATGTAACCGGTGCTCATGTAAAGCGCTGCGATGCCCGAGGGTCGAGGGCGCGCTACATACAACTTCCAAAACTTAAATAAGAGCTGTCATTTCTACACACAACTTCCAAAACTTAAATAAGAGCGGTCATTTCTACACACAACTTCCAAAACTTAAATAAGAGCGGTCATTTCTACACACAACTTCCAAAACTTAAATAAGAGCGGTCATTTCTACACACAACTTTCAAAACTTAAATAAGAGCGGTCATTTCTACACACAACTTTCAAAGCTTAAATAAGAGCGGTCATTTCTACACACAACTTCCAAAACTTAAATAAGAGCGGTCCTTTCTACACACAACTTCCAAAACTTAAATAGGAGCGGTCATTTCTTCTGTGGGGCGTGGACGAGAGGGGGGGAGGGGGGAATCTATATTTTGGAAACAAGTCTTTTCCGCATCCATGTTCCTCTCTCCGTTTCTGAAGACAAAAATATAATTATGTCAGGAGAGCGTGGGGCTCGGCTTCTGAGGGGTGCAGCGGTGCTCTGGGGGGGGGGGGGGGGGCTGGGGGTGAGTGTAAAGTGAGGGAAACCCACCCACATTGGTAGGGGGCAGGGTTTCCAAGGGCCCCACGGGGCAGGTTTCTTCCAGCGCTAAGGGACCTTTTACCAGCCTGGGGTGGAAACAGGAAAGTACAACGTCATTTCTCTGGTCAAATGCCCCCCTCTGCAGGTCAAGAATAGCAGTGCAAGGGTCACTATGTATGTTGAATTTATTTATCTATGTGTTTTGCTATAGCACAGACTTTACCCGAGGGTGTCAGAGCGCTTCACAATAGGAACAGTAATGTTACATGAGGAGAGAAGTACAAGTGGGCGTTACAAAAGCAGACGTTACGTTACATGGGGATAAAGTGACAATTGCGCATGAAACAAAAGCAAACAAGATACAATAAGAAGTAGCAAACGATATCTGACAAGAGGAAAAAGTGACAAGTGCGCATGTTACATAAGCGTACAAGATACAAGTAGAGGTATAATACTGCAATAAGTGTTAGTCACTCAAAACATAAGAACACACTAGGAAGTCACTGCTATAGGCATGGAGTACAGAATTTCCTATAGTGAAAGAACTTAGTGAAACTAAGTGCAATTTATAGTGAAACTGGTGCTTCCCAGAACACACTGGGCCCGATTCACAGAACTAACTTAAAACAAAATCCTAAACTTATTACTTTTGGTATTCACAGAAGATAGGATTTTCTCTTAATTTGTCTTAAAACAGACTTAAGACAAACTTAAGACAGAATCCTAACTTCTGTGAATACCAAAAGTAGTAAGTTCACTCTGTGAATACCAAAAGTAGTAAGTTTAGGATTTTGTCTTAAGTTAGTTCTGTGAATCGGGCCCAAAGAGAGGCCACAAGACCCCACGACGTCCCCTCCAAAGAAGATTGCACCCCCAAAAGTGTAAGACTCTTTATCTCCTTGACCTGAAGCCCCCAAGACTGCCACTCCCCCTGACCCCTCCCAAGAAGATGCCCCCCCAAAGTGTCAGGCTCTTTATCTCCTTGACCTGAAGCTTCCAAGTCTGTCATCCTCCCCAGAACATGAAAGGACATACTTTTTTTTTTTGCAGAGTTTTATAGCGAGAACTTGACCCGAACCGAATCGGGTATCAGAGCGCTTTACATAGCAGCAGTTACGTTACAGCCAAGGCAACAGGTAAATAAATGCACTCAGTGGACAAAGAGGAGGACAGACCTTTGAGCTGCGAGGAAGTGAACGGAGGATTCAACATATATATATAGAGAGAGACCGAATACAAACGCAGATGACGTCATCTAGTTCTCGTTTCCAATGTAGTGCCGCGATGCCAGTGTCCGCGCGCTAACCCGCCTCTAGCTTCCGGTTTGGACCGGGGCGGTGCAGTACCGGACTGTGCTGCTCGGCTCTGGACTTGTCATTAATTCGAGGCCGGGACCAAGAGAAGACGTATACGCTGCGAACATACAAGGTGACTACATATATCACCGGAATATGATGCAATTATTGATATAGTTCCAATCACGCATCTACCCAATCAACCCCTTTGAGAAGTGATTAGTGTATTTTAAAATAAGGCCATCTTTGCCATTTTATATTTCAAGAAGCAACTCGAGATAAAGCCTTGGATTAAATAATCCATGTCGTACTCTTTGATAATTTTCGCCCTGAAGAAGTCCTTCGGACGAAACGCGTTGGCTACTTGTATGTGAAGATTTTTTGGAATAAAAGCAAGAAAAGAAAACTCTTTGGCCTACTAATATCATTAATTTGATCAACATTGTTACTGTATAATATATGGTGTGCGGAACCACTGTGGTGTATTGTCTCTCAGGTGTAGTCAGCTCAATTCAGAGAACAAAGAAAGAAAAGCGTTCTGCTCAAAGAACGACAGAGAAGGGGATAAAGTTGAAAGATGTACTGGAAATAAAATGGTTCCAGCAACGCCTAGGCTGAGCTATTATGTAGCAACATCAAACCCTATAGGTTCAATAAGGGGTGGGAAGACAAAAAACAAAAATACAGCATAGACTCACCTTCACAGGAGGAGGAGAGGGTCTCCTCCTTACATCTAGAAATCCCACTCTTACATAGGACTTTAGACAATGCATTTCATGCATTCACAACATTAATACATGGTCCCAGGCTTTTAACCAATGAGAGGCGAGCAAAGAGAAACATTTAATACAGAATACATTCATTGATTCTCTCGTCATTCAACTGCATTGGTTTGTGTATTTCACAGCTCCTACACAGCGAACATGACATGTTACAAAGTATGGTATCCAGTCTGGGACCATTAGCTCGCAGGCTGTTTGTTTGGACAAAAGACTCTTGGGGCATTGTTGGAGCACCGGCGGGACTGCGAGGACCGGCAGCCCGCGCGGCAGCGCTTCGTCCTCTTCCCGCCTCCACCGCTATTTCCCTATATTGTTGGCCCAGTATCCCGCGTCACGGGACGCGCGCGGGTAGCGCGCCGGGCCGAGCCCGGGCCAAGTGCGGGCCCGTTGTAGCCCGTTGTAGCCCGTTGTAGCCCGTTGTTGCCCGTTGTAGCCCATTGTAGCCCGTTGTAGCCCGTTGTTGCCCGTTGTAGCCCGTTGTAGCCCGTTGTAGCCCGTTGTTACCCGTTGTAGCCCGTTGTAGCCCGTTGTAGCCCGTTGAAGCCCGTTGGAGCACGGTGGAGCCCGGTAGAGCCCGGTAGAGCCCGGTAGAGCCCGTTGGAGCCCGTTGGAGCCCGTTGGAGCCCGGTAGAGCCCGGTAGAGCGTGGTAGAGCCCGGTAGAGCCCGGACCGGGCCACACCTCTTGGTTTCATCATTTATCCATCGGCGGGGGACACTATAAGAACTGTAAGTGAAAGCTATTCTCTTGACTGGGGGTTCCCGTACTATAAGATGGCCGGTCGTGAGCTCAGGAGTAAAACCGTACCTGCTATTAACAACGCAGCAGCAACTCTGGACAATTACATTACTAGAACTAGCACACTTATATCTAATGAAATTTCTATCCTGGAAAATCGCTCATCCCAAGAACTGCTATTTACTAAGAGATCGTCACTGGGTCATATCAGGAATGCTAAGTCGCCAGTCAAGGGTGTGGTTACGACTAGCAGCTGTATTAAAATGTTGGAGCATGTGGTAAAGGAGGGGGCAGGCGACTCGGGGGGAACTCCCTCGCAGTGTAATAATAGTAATAGTCACGATCAAAGCATTTTGGAACCCAGCCTTGTACCTACTGCTACTACTGACTCTGTAAAGATAATCCAGGGGACACAGAATGATAACAATCCAAGGGGACAGCGAGAGGGGGCCATACCTAAAAGGAAACGCACTGATCATAAACCAGGTGGCCGCAAGGCCAAGATCCCTAAACAAGTTGGTGGCTTAGATCCTTCCGGAGATAGAATTCCCACTCATAGTATGGTTGACTTGAACAGTGATAATTCTTTTATCCAAGAGGAAGATGCGATGTTCACTAAATTAAGCATGATATGTAAAGGGATGTATGACGTTACAACGCATACTTTTACAACGCCTACCTTTACAACGCATTTTTTACACCGCAACATCCATTACAACGCACACCATTACAAAGCATGCCATTACAACAAATTCTTTGAAACTACCTTTACAACACATTCCACTACAACGCATACTACATTTACAACGCATACCATTACAACGCATTACATTACATTGCATATAAGGTAAGTGTTGGATAGTGTAGAGGTAAAAATTACTATTCTAACTCCAGGGGGTGCACAGTAGGGTAAGTGTTGGATAGTGTAGGGGTAAAAATTACTATTCTAACTCCAGGGGGTGCAACAGTAGGGTAAGTGTTGGATGGTAAGTTATGCGTTTTAATGGTATGCGCTGTAATGACTGAGTTGTAATGGCATGCGTTGTAGTGGTGTGCGTTGTAGTGGTGTGCGTTGTAATGACTGCGTTGTAAATGCATGCGTTGTAATGGATTTTGTGTTGTAAAAGTTTCGTTGTAATGGCAGTGCGTTGTAAAAGTTGCGTTGTAAAGGATGTTCCCCTATGTAAAGCCATGCTAGACCCCGTTGTAGCCAGATTAGCCCAGATAGAGCTAAGGCTGTCTAGTATTGAGACGGCCACTGCCCTGGCTGGAGATAGTATGGTTAGGGTCGAAATGATGTTGAAGCAGGGACCGAATGGTGTTGAGGCAGCTCAGGGTGGGACCCACACTGATACCATTAATACTCTAGGAAGTGTGGGAGACACATTACAAATCTTATCTAGTAACACTACCGCTGTTCCCCCGAAACGTTTAGAAATAGAGGCTTCCAGGACAGTGACAGAGACCGACCCTGCACCAGCTGTGCAGAGTAAGGCTACCTCGGTTGCCCGACTGCATATTAAGTTGGTAATTATTCTACCCCCAGAATCAAGCCCCTTTGTCGTTGTATTAACAGGGGTACCTGTGCTGGCGGACCCGGCGCCGGAATCTTTTCAGTCATTGAAAAATAAGGTTACTTCCTGGTTGAATAAGAATAGGCCTCTTCCGCCTCATTGTTTTAGTGAGATTTTGATGGTACGAAGGGTACACTGGATAGGTAACAGCACTAAAAGTATCAACAGGGATTGTGTTTTGGTTAACTTTCGAGACCCAAGAACAGTCAGGCATATATGTTCTTGGCCCTATCGACCTCTTGATACTACTATCCAGTCTTTCCCTCTGTCTTTTTTCTATCGGCCTGCCCCCCAGGCTTTCAATGGGGAGCAAGAGGATGGTTGGATGTATGACGTTACAACGCATACTTTTACAACGCCTACCTTTACAACGCGGTTTTTACCACGCATACCATTACAACGCATAGCGCTTTGGGGTGCTCGATAGTGAATAGTTTAATTTACTATTCCAACTCCAGTCCCCGTGGATAGTAGGGAAGGTTATTGGATAGTAAATTAATCTATTCCTTATCCTAGAGCGCCCCCCAGAGCAATGCGTTGTAATAGTTTGCGTTGTAAAAGTTGTGTTGTAATGGTAGGTCGTTGTAAAAGTTTCGTTGTAAAGGTTGTATACTGGATGGTTGGACTAGGGTGGGTTCCAGGGAAGGGAAAACTAGTACTGGGCTAGAGAAGGCCAATTCTAATCCCTCGGGCCTCTGTTTGACCTGTAATCGCTTTAGCTCCCTGGACATGGTTGATTGACGCCCCCCATATTTGTTGTGGGAAGGCGCCGAGTCATTGCCCCGTTCCAGGTCAAAAAGATACAATGGGTCTGCTGTAATAAATTCTGATGAGGATTGCTGTCCAACCAAGGAATCCATAGGGTTGGACGCAAGTATTGTTATAGCAGCCCCAAATTCCACAGTCACTCCTCCTTGTACTTCAACTCTCCAGTCCACAGAGCTAGTCCATCTAATGGCGACGTGGCACAGGAGATTATGGAGCCCACTAGGGGGAAATATAATGGGGGATGGAGGAGCGCTTCTAATCTTGCGTGTCACGGCACCCTAACAATCTTATCATGGAATTTGGCTGGCCTCCGTAATAAGATTGATTGTCCAGAATGGGGAACATTTATAGACGGGAATGATGTGTGTCTTTTTCAAGAAACATGGGCCAGAGAGGAAGGGACACGCACTGGATATGCGGCCTATTCTGTACTAGCGAGATGGGGTGGGAGGGGACGGCCCTCGGGGGGGCCTTGCAATATGGGTGGGTTCCCAACTAGGTTGCACGGCCAAGTCCCCCAACACATAATCAGATGATGTGCAATGTGTGGTCCTGGAATGGCCTAATGGCACCAAGCTTGCACTGGTGAATGTATACTCCAGACCGGTGAGTGCTACGGCGGAGTCTAATACAGTGGAGGAACTCTCTTCATTTATAAGCTCTATACCCAGCGGCACCAGGTTTGTGATTGGGGGCGACCTAAATTGTAACTTTGAACCGCTGGCAGGGCTCGCAGATGGAGGTTTCCTCGAGGAGGATGCTTGCTGGGCTATACCCACCTTGGAATCCTCACCCTCTAGACCTCGGACACCATTGGCGGTACAAATCACGTCCCTAACACTCAAGCACTCTATTAGGGCGTGTAATGGCAGGGTTAACCTAGATCGACCCCCTAAATGTACTTTTACCAAGCGGGGCCAAGAGGCCCGGTTGGATTATATATTTCTGGAAACTAGATCATGGGCCACAATAAGGGACTTTTCCGTAATACCACAGGATGACAGTGACCACAATGCCTTATGTTTAAAAATAACCATGCCTGGTGTTGTAAGGGGGACTCCGGATGTGAACGGTGCCCCTGACTCGAGAATGATTTTAAGCAACGATAGGAGAAGAATAAAGTGGACAAAAATAGTAGAAAGACCAGAGCGAATCCCGGAGTTCTATGCTCTTATTCTTCCCATTTTAGAGGAAATTAGTGTGGCCCTTAACCACATGCGCTCTAGCGGTTTTCACGCTGCGCGCTGCGATTTGAAAAAACCCGCGTTACATGACGAGCTCAGCCCGTCATCAGCGTAGGGCACGTTACGCTCATGACGAGCTGAGCTCGTCATGAGCGGCGAAGGGGTTAATAATGGATCTATCTATGACAATTCTTATAAGCTAGGAATCCTGCATGACCAGCTAACTAATATATTATTAGATGTATTTTACCCTCTCGCGGCTAAGCGGCCGCAAAAGGGTTCTAGTCCCAACTGGTACAACTCCACTTGCAGAAGAGCTAAGACCGCACTTGTTACTTCCAGTAAAAACAAGGATAGCAAGTCAATAGTCCAGACTTTGAGAGCTAATTACAAGCGTGTAATGGAGTGTGCAAGAGAGGAATGGGACCAGGAAAATTGGACTGGACTATCTAATGCCCTCGCAACTAGAGACCTACGAAGATTCTGGTCCATTGTAAACAATGGACCAGCTGCAGCTGTGGAGGCTAATATAGCCGAAGGTGTCTGGGAAGAACACTTTCGTACCCTCTACGCAGCAGGACCCGCCATCCCGCAGGGAGTCTTAGGGGAGATGACGTTTGATCAGCCATGTTCAGCGGATATTATTGACTTTACAATTAAGGAGGTTGAAAATGCAATATCTAGATTGGCAAATGGGAAGGCCCCGGGGCTTGACAAGCTACCAGGTGACCTGTTCAAACATCAACCCACAATTTGGGCTCCATACCTCCTAGTTATATTCAACGCAGTCCTGAGAGGGATGCAGTGCCTGGTACTTGGCTGGGGGCAGAGATTGTCCCTATATTTAAAAAGGGTTCACCTCTGCTTCCAGCCGATCAGTTTGATCGATGTCCCACAAAAGATCTTCGGAAGACTAATACTGGACCGTCTCCAGGACTGGATGGAGGAAACTTCCATACTAAGCCCATATCAGGCAGGGTTTAGAAACAAACTATCCACTACGGACCAGATACTTCGACTGAACATGTTATTCTGGAAGTCGGTCAAATCTGAGGGGGGCAGCCTTTATACCGTGTTCGTAGATTTACGAGCAGCTTTTGATTTGGTCCCAAGACACAAGCTTTGGGTTGTTCTTGCCGATGTGGGCGTCCCTCATCACTTGTTGCACATTCTAATACGCCTACATCAGGATAATTTTGCACGGGTTAGGTGTGGAAGAAATGGTCACCTTTCCGCAAAATTCCCCGTTGGCAGGGGGGTGAGACAGGGTTGTGTGCTAGCACCTACCCTGTTTTGCCTGTATGTCAACGGGGTAATTTCCCACCTAAATGGGATAAAAAATACTGATGCGCCCAAACTCTCTGGCAGCAGGGTGCCGGCGATAATGTTCGCTGACGACACCCTGCTGCTCTCGAAATCACCAATGGGAATCCAGAGGGTTTTGGATGGCTTTGCGGGATTTTGTGAGGATAGGGGGTTGGAAATCAACGCCATGAAAACTAAATTCATGATTTTCAATCCCCCTGCACGGACTAGACCGAACCCGTGCATTGGATCAACACGCCTGGAAAGAGTTCACACGTTTGAAAACTTAGGGATAACTCTTAATGAAAACATGACATGGGCCCCGCATCAAATAAAGTCCCAACTTAGGCAATCCCAGCTCATAGGAGGCATCCTAAAACTCTCTAACACCTCCACAATAAAACCTATTCGACCTGTTGTGGAGATCTACACAACAAGAGTGAGAGGGGCCGTCGCCTATGGAGGTGAACTCTGGGGGCATGCCTGTCATCCGGCGATTGTTGTCACAGAAAATAAATTCCTTAGGCAACTGCTGACACTCCCCAGTAGCTCCCCCTTGCTACCTATTAGACTGGACATGGGTCTTAGACCGATTGATGAGGTGGTGGGCTTGAAGCCTTTAATGTTTTGGAGAAGATTATGGAGTACCCCGAAGCTTTCTGTTTATAGACAGGAATTACTAGAGATTTTAAATACAACTAATATGGGGAAAATTCCCTGGCTAGCTTATATTAAAGATGAATTTATTAAATTGGGGCTTTCGCAAATGTGATACAAACCTGAAACCGCTTGCCCGAGTACCTCACGAAAAAGTCTGTATAAAGTTTTTTATGAAAGTAGATTATCAGCCTCCATATCTAACACCCGCAGTGGCACTTTAACAGACTCTTTCTTAAAGGTGAAGGATTTTTACCATTTTGAAACTGCCATAGATGTTATTTTTCCGGCTTTTACAAGGAAGCTGTACTTGCAGTGGAGGTACGGAACACTACCAACTAGAGCTTTCACAAGCAAATGGGATGCATCCGCTTTGAAAAACTGTCCCAATTGCAGTTGTGATATTGGGAGTGAAGTACATATTATGTTCTTTTGTCCCGCATATCGGAGAGCGAGAGGGTATTGGTTGGTGCCCTTATGTAAGAACATGCGAATCACTCAGTGCATGACAGCCTTGCGCATGCTGAAAACGGATTTGTCACCTGTAGTTGTCTTTGCCGTTGCTAAATATCTGGCGGCTGTGTGGCTAAAACGCAGGGGAGTGCTGAATATTATTTAAAACTGCTAAAGTACATGCACTTTATAAAGATATTTATCTAATCAATTTTTGTAAAGGCCGTAGATTGGGTTGGTATTATCTGATCCTCGACACCTCCCTCCCCATCCACCTCCGGCTGACCCAGGATCACCTTTCCTTCAGGAAACAACTCAAGACCTGGCTCTTCGAGCAGTAGCAGACCCCCCCCCAGCGCCTTGAGACCCCTCCGGGTGAGTAGCGCGCTATACAAATTATATGATTGCTTGATTGATTGACACCTGAATTGCTATTGTTTTTTAATGTTTTTAATGTAATGACTAATGTTCTTTTTATGATTGTATGCTTGTCTTTTATGGCACGTATTGGCGAAATAAAGAAATATGATGATTAGCTTATCCCTGTAAAGGTAGATTTCATCCAGCCCAGCTGGGACGATGTCCTTTTTAGGTCGAGCCTAGGCTGCGCATGCGCTCTCAGGAAGACCTGCTGAAATAACTAAGGGAGTGTAATCCCGCCTGCTGCTTGCCATTGGTTCCCTCCTGTGTCACTCTTCTTTACTGGCTCCTCATTGGTTGGTGCTTCTGATACATCACTTCCGTTCCCCTCGGCACCACCGACCATCTACAGTGTCCTTACCCTGTAAGAGTTTATGTGTTTCTTTGGGGACTTCTTGTTTTGTTTGCCTTGGCTCATGTTTATTTTGACTATCCAGTCGAGTAAAAAGCTCCCTTTGGGTATATTTCATTAAATTTCACATCCCATTCATACTCTACTCACAGCCTCATTCAACATTCCATTTATTGCCCTGGAAGCATCAAGGTAGGAATCCGCAATCATACAAAATTTTAATATTTCATTTATTCAAGACCAAATTGTCTATATTGGGTAAAACCATAAAATAGCAATCAATGGTATTAAAATTGTTAAAAAAACGGGTCATAACAAAGTAAACAAGCATTGGCATAGCCAATAGGTCTCGCCTCTGAGACCTTATGAGTGTAGCCATGCAGCACATTATCCTGGGTGCCACATCATCTACTGCTTATTAACCAGCCGCTGAATGTGCTTGTAGATCGGTGGGGCTTGGTGGGAGTGATTTCGACAGACGACAATGAGGGAAAATGAATTATTTATTTAATTTTCCCTTGTCACTGTCTGTTGAAATCAGTCAGAGCCCCTGAGGTCGTTACGCGACACGACCGCTTACAGTACTCCACCATGCATGAGTTGTAGCTCTAAGGTGAGTCATGTCACGCCAGACACTGAGGGGCATATTCACAAGCCCCTATCGCCGCGGGAACGTCACTTTTATTGATGTTCCCGTGGCGATAGGGCCAGCGCCCTATCCTCAAGGCAGCGGTAACCCACTTAACGTGGCTTAATGCCACGTTAAGTGGCTTAACGCAGCCTTGAGAATAGGGCCTCTTCCATGCTAAACTTAGCGTGAAAGGGGGCGTGCAGTGGGTGTCGCGTTGGACGTATCACTGCAGCGCCTATTGTGTTCGAAGCGTGGCAATAATAGGTGGCAGCGCCGAACTTAAGACCAGAAAAATTCTGGGCTTAAGGTGGTGAAACGAGGAGAAATGCTTTATTTATCCTTGTTTTTGCTATTTCCACGTGTGCCGCCTTATGCAGCACACATGGAAGTAGCAATATGCCAAGGTTTGTTTATGTACAGGAAGGTGTCCCTTCCTGTACATAAACAAGCCTTTTTTAAAATGCTGTTTTGTAACTTACATGTGTGCTGCATGAAGCAGCACACATGTAAGTTACTACACAGCATTTTAGGTTTGTAGAGGTGCAGGAAGGGACACCTTCCTGTACATAAACAAACCTCCCCTGCTCGCAGACACCCTTGCACTCTGGTGGCGAGACTTAGCGCCGTCGCAGGGGGAAATACCAGGCGTCACCACATTCTTGTGAATAGGGTGCAGCCTGGCGTTTCCAGAAGTGGCGGTGATAGGCATCAAGCCAAGGAGGCTATAGACTCTTGTGAATATGTCCCTGAGTCTTCTGTTTTTACGTGGACAGCTCTTGGCATGCTAGACTCTTTGGGTCCACACTTACAATACTAAGATCTAAACTACGAGTTCCATAATGCAAACTGAATTGGCAGAAAAAAATAAACAAGCATTTGCAATGCAATAGGTCGCCCCTTTTCTAGAGTTTAAGCGATTGGCATTGTAAGTGACAATGACTTTTATTCATGTTTTAAAAACCAAAACGTAAATAAAAGGCATTGTCATTTACAATGCCAATAGCTCAAACTCTCGCAAATGCGAGACCTATTGCATTGCCACAGTGAAAGCGCACTCTCCCTTTTCCACCAGCGGTGCAGGAACTTCTAGGTGCTTTCTTCAGAGAGCAAACATTCAAACTCATCAAAATCAGACTCGTATGTGGATTACCTCTGGGTGATCCTATAAATTTCACATTAGCTAATGCACAAAATGATACTGGTAAGTAGGAACCGAGCCGTTTCGTAGAGGCATAACGCCTCCATGTAGAAATCGTTATTACTCAAGTGCGCACTGTCAAGCTTAAACTGTGCCCTTAACCCCCTGGCTGCGGCCGGAATGAGTGGGTGTACTTGTAAAGCGCACTGTAACTCCTTGCCGGAGTATCGTGGCGCTGGAGACCGCTGCGGAACCCGTCCTGGCTATCCCTGTGAGATGGTCCCTTCTGGGTATCTCCAAGGTGAAACCAGGCATCCCCGGCGTCTGTGGGGGGCCGTTGTAGAGATGAGGCAAGCTTAATGCCCAGAGTTGCCGAGTGTGATCCCTGGTTAGAGTAGGCACCGAGGCGAGAATTATCGAGTCCGTTGACACTGGTCCAAGACCCTGCCGCGTCGGGAATTGAACCCTGGTCCCGGGCCGTTCTCTGCTTCCGGATCTGCCGCCTCCAACCAGTGAGCCACACCACTCCACAAGGAATTCCGCGCCTGTGTGGCACATTCCGATTGCGGGCGTGGTCAGGACGGCTCCCGGCCGTCATCAGCACACGCCCACCGTGACTCATGACGGCCGGGAGCCGTCATCAGCACCGAACGGGTTAATCTACTCCCTGTCTTTCCTCCCAGTAGTGTTTTGGAAGAGGACGAACTGCTCTTCTGTGACTCCTCATGCTAATTTGGAGCAGAAGATACTGCAGCCTTGGGCCTCCCAGTACAAAGTCTAAACCTTCTCTAAGTAGAGCTGGCTGGTCCTCTGTTGAGCTGCAGACCAGTGATCTACTGCAGCAAGACAGGGTTGGGGATCTTAGCATAAAAATGTGAGGGCACAAAACAATCTGCATATAGGCACGCGCATGACTTGCTGCTGTAGGAAAACAATGCGCCATGTTCTAAGAGTTTCTTTGCAGAACTGCCTGTAAAGCCCTTTGATTGACAGCCGATACACTTGAAAAACAGTGCTCCATTTAAAAAAAAGATTCCATGGATGGACTAAGCTCCCAAACCTCCCACGTCTCCCTTACCCCCGATGTAGGGCCAGACTTGCACTGCGATGCCCCGCACTTACTCTCTGGTAGCAGAGCACTGTCGAAGCCTGCTTTGAGCTGCAGCTGAGACGTCCTGCCAACAAGCAGAGTAGAAACAATTCTAGTCTGCGATGAACAGAGTGGGTGCAAATGTGGTTGATGAATGCGTGGGCGTCACAGTATCACAAGGCACGTCTATAGGGTCAAACACAGGCCCCTACAGTGGATGCATTAGTCCACTGAGCCACCAGACCCGGCATCGACATATGTACTTCATCCACACAACTCTGTGTAAATAAAGGCGGTCGAATCATGAATTCTCTCAAATTCGCAGAATTCAGAGTTGGTCGAACCTACAAAGCCTTTTTCAAATGTGAGCTTATGGTCCGTGGGTTTGTGACACGGGGAGTGGGCAGTCTGGCATTTATTTTAATGTGTACTACACTACTCTACAATTGTAAAAGAAGTAGTAGTCAGAAGTACCGCACTCTATTGAGTGCACTAGTTTCCTCTGTCGTGGACTGCAAAATGTCAAAATAGCAAATGTTCTGACTTCATGTCTTCAAAAATGGTACAGGATGAGCAGCGTAAGAAAGCCTAAATTGTAATGAAATACATGTATTTTTTTAAATGTATTTATCATTCACATGTGTGTAATAATTTCCATTTCCCACATTATTCACCAGAAATCGTGTGAAAAATAAGTTGTATGAACTTGGGCACTCTTGCAGGGAGTGCCGGAATACAAATAATGTCGGCCCAGCACCCTGTCCTGGAATCCTGAGGTCAAGTGGGTGGTAATGATGGAACGCAGCACTGCCTGGCTTCCTTAGATTTGAAATACACTCCAGCCATTTTTCTCAGCAGGTGGCATTAACCCCTCGTCATGAGGTACGCCTGTCGTACGCTCATGACGAGCTGATACGCGGGATTTGCGAATCTTTAGCGAACAGCGGGAAAACGCTTAGCGCGGATGGGGTTAATGATGTCGATCCGTAGAGCTGCCGGATGCTGCAAGTAATGTGGAGTTTTCCGAGCTGCCTCTGCCATGGTGCCCTCTTAATACTTCTCGAGATTGAGAGGGTCAGCATGAATCACACTGTGTGCTTCTCTCCTCCACTCGCCATTATCATTATGATAACTTTCGATGATTCGCTAAAGAGTTTCGAATTCCATCGAAGAATCTCCTGCCTGCAAAGCGGTAAAGAGGGAGAGAGTTAAAGAATTTTTTTTTTGTTAGAAAGCCTGAGCCATCTTCATCTGTTTGCTACAGAAATGTCTTTGGGAGTCAGTGTTAAGAGCAACTTGCACTTTGCACGACTGTGCGTCAAAAGAGTGTACTATGGGTGGTTCATCTTCTTCATGTGCAGTCCCATGCAACCAGTACTTCAAATGGGCGGGTGCTGTCTGGTACAGAGGGAAACATTGGACTTCTCAGCACTAGTGCACTACTTTTAATGGGAGAGTACCTGCACTTCTCAGCGCTGCTGCTCTACTTTTAATGGGCGAGTACCTGCACTGGTGCTATACTTTTAATGGGAGAGTACCTGCAATGCTGCTCTACTTTTAATGGGAGAGTACCTGCACTTCTCAACACTGCTGCTCTACTTTTAATAGGAGAGTACCTGCACTGATGCTATACTTTTAATGGGAGAGTACCTGCACTTCCTGGCACTGCTGCACTACTTTTAATGGGAGAGTACCTGTACTTCTCAGCACTACTGCTCTACTTTTAATGGGAGAGTACCTGCACTTCTCAGCACTGCTGCTCTACTTTTAATGTGAGAGTACCTGTACTTCTCAGCACTACTGCTCTACTTTTAAAGGGAGAGTACCTGCACTTCTCAGCACTGCTGCTCTACTTTTAATGTGAGAGTACCTGCACTTCTCAGCACTGCTGCTCTACTTTTAATGGGAGAGTACCTGCACTTCTCAGCGCTGCTGCTCTACTTTTAATGGGCGAGTACCTGCACTGCTGCTCTACTTTTAATGGGAGAGTACCTGCACTGGTGCTCTACTTTTAATGGGCGAGTACCTGCACTGGTGCTCTACTTTTAATGGGAGAGTACCTGCACTTCTCAGCACTGCTGCTCTACTTTTAATGGGAGAGTACCAGCACTACTCAGCTCTGGTGCTCTACTTTTAATGGGAGAGTACCTGCACTTGTGCTATACTTTTAATGGGAGAGTACCTGCACTTCTCAGCACTGCTGCTCTGCTTTTAATGGGAGAGTACCTGCACTACTCAGCTCTGGTGCTCTACTTTTAATGGGAGAGTACCTGTACTTCTCAGCACTGCTGCTCTACTTTTAATGGGAGAGTACCTATACTTCTCAGCACTGCTGCTCTACTTTTAATGGGAGAGTACCTGCACATCTCAGCACTGCTGCGCTACTTTTAATGGGAGAGTACCTGCACTTGTCAGCACTGCTGCTCTACTTTTAATGGGAGAGTACCAGCACTACTCAGCTCTGGTGCTCTACTTTTAATGGGAGAGTACCTGCACTTGTGCTATACTTTTAATGGGAGAGTACCTGCACTTCTCAGCACTGGTGCACTGCTTTTAATAAGCGAGTACCTGCACTGGTGCTATACTTTTAATGGGAGAGTACCTGCACTTCTCAGCACTGCTGCTCTACTTTTAATAGGAGAGTACCTGCACTTCTCAGCACTGCTGCACTACTTTTAATGGGAGAGTACCTGCACTTCTCAGCACTGCTGCTCTACTTTTAATAGGAGAGTACCTTCACTTCTCAGCACTGCTGCACTACTTTTAATGGGAGAGTACCTGCACTTCTCAGCACTGGTGCACTGCTTTTAATGGGAGAGTACCGGCACTACTCAGCACTGCTGCTCTACTTTTAATGGGAGAATACCTGCACTTCTCAGCACTGCTGCTCTACTTTTAATGGGAGAGTACCTGCACTTCTCAGCACTGGTGCACTGCCTGCACTACTCAGCACTGGTGCTCTACTTTTAATGGGAGAGTATCTACACTTCTCAGCACTGCTGCTCTACTTTTAATGGGAGAGTACCGGCACTACTCAGCACTAGTGCTCTACTTTTAATGGGAGAGTACCTGCACTTCTCAGCATTGCTGCTCTAATTTTAATGGGAGAGTACCTGCACTACTCAGCTCTGGTGCTCTACTTTTAATGGGAGAGTACCTGCACTACTCAGTACTGCTGCTCTACTTTTAATGGGAGAGTACCTGCACTGGTGCTATACTTTTAATGGGAGAGTACCTGCACTTCTCAGCACTGGTGCACTGCTTTTAATGGGCGAGTACCTGCACTGGTGCTATACTTTTAATGGGAGAGTACCTGCACTTCCTGGCACTGCTGCACTACTTTTAATGGGAGAGTACCTGCACTTCTCAGCACTACTGCACTACTTTTAATGGGAGAGTACCTGCACTTCTCAGCACTGCTGCTCTACTTTTAATAGGAGAGTACCTTCACTTCTCAGCACTGCTGCACTACTTTTAATGGGAGAGTACCTGCACTTCTCAGCACTGGTGCACTACTTTTAATGGGAGAGTACCTGCACTACTCAGCACTGGTGCTCTACTTTTAATGGGAGAGTACCTGCACTTCTCAGCACTGCTGCTCTACTTTTAATGGGAGAGTACCGGCACTACTCAGCACTGATGCTCTACTTTTAATGGGAGAGTACCTGCACTTCTCAGCACTGCTGCTCTACTTTTAATGAGAGAGTACCTGCACTTCTCAGCACTGCTGCTCTACTTTTAATGGGAGAGTACCTGCACTTCTCAGCACTGCTGCTCTACTTTTAATGGGAGAGTACCTGCACATCTCAGCACTGCTGCTCTACTTTTAATGGGAGAGTACCTGTACTTCTCAGCACTGCTGCTCTACTTTTAATGGGAGAGTACCTGCACATCTCAGCACTGCTGCTCTACTTTTAATGGGAGAGTACCTGTACTTCTCAGCACTGCTGCTCTACTTTTAATGGGAGAGTACCCGCACCTCTCAGCACTGCTGCTCTACTTTTAATGGGAGAGTACCTGCACATCTCAGCACTGCTGCTCTACTTTTAATCATAGAGTACCTGCACTACTCAGCACTGCTGCTCTACTTTTAATGGGAGAGTACCTGCACTACTCAGCACTGCTGCTCTACTTTTAATGGGAGAGTACCTGTACTTCTCAGCACTGCTGCTCTACTTTTAATAGGAGAGTACCTGTACTTCTCAGCACTGCTGCTCTACTTTTAATGGGAGAGTACCTGCACTTCTCAGCACTGCTGCTCTACTTTTAATAGGAGAGTACCTGTACTTCTCAGCACTGCCGCTCTACTTTTAATGGGAGAGTACCTGCACTTCTCAGCACTGCTGCTCTACTTTTAATGGGAGAGTACCTGCACCTCTCAGCACTGCTGCTCTACTTTTAATGGGAGAGTACCTGCACCTCTCAGCACTGCTGCTCTACTTTTAATGGGAGAGTACCTGTACTTCTCAGCACTGATGCTCTACTTTTAATGGGAGAGTACCTGCACTGCTGCTCTACTTTTAATGGGAGAGTACCTGCACTTCTCAGCACTGCTGCTCTACTTTTAATGGGAGAATACCTGCACCTCTCAGCACTGCTGCTCTACTTTTAATGGGAGAGTACCCGCACTTCTCAGCACAGCTGCTCTACTTGTAATGGGAGAGTACCTGCACCTCTCAGCACTGCTGCTCTACTTTTAATGGGAGAGTACCTGCACTACTCAGAACTGGTGCTCTACTTGTAATGGGAGAGTACCTGCACCTCTCAGCACTGCTGCTCTACTTTTAATGGGAGAGTACCTGCACTACTCAGCTCTGGTGCTCTACTTTTAATGGGAGAGTACCTTCACTTCTCAGCACTGCTGCACTACTTTTAATGGGAGAGTACCCGCACTTCTCAGCACAGCTGCTCTACTTGTAATGGGAGAGTACCTGCACCTCTCAGCACTGCTGCTCTACTTTTAATGGGAGAGTACCCGCACCTCTCAGCACTGCTGCTCTACTTTTAATGGGAGAGTACCTGCACCTCTCAGCACTGCTGCTCTACTTTTAATGGGAGAGTACCTGCACCTCTCAGCACTGCTGCTCTACTTTTAATGGGAGAGTACCTGCACCTCTCAGCACTGCTGCTCTACTTTTAATGGGAGAGTACCGGCACTACTCAGCACTGATGCTCTACTTTTAATGGGAGAGTACCTGCACATCTCAGCACTGCTGCTCTACTTTCAATGGTACTTTGCTAGCTCTTCTCAGTTGAAAACAGTCACTCTAGATTATAGAGTGCTTACCCTTTCAGATTTCCAGTTCAAGCATTACAAGCACCCAGACATGTTTTTGGTGCAAATCCCTATTTACTAACATATTTGTGGATGGGGATTTGCACCAAAAATATGGATATATTGTAAGATGTATATAAAACTAAACACTGGGCTGTTAATTGAATATTTCGGTGGTTATGTTGGAACAGTATATGGAGTAAATTTAACCATGCAGTTAATTCCTTTCATACATTCTTTCAGTCATTTCTCATCAGTGCAGTGTGAATAAATTGTAAAAGAAATTAGGCCACTGGGGCCACATAAATATGATATAAGCACCTTTGGTTCAGACACATTTTAGCATATATGTGTGCAGTCTGCACATTTGGTAGTATTTTTACACTGTTTGTTATCATATGGTGCTGTCAATGTTTTACATTTGTAGAATGGAGAACGTTTCGTCATCATTAAAAAACATGATTGATGTCTGGTCCTGAAATTATTACATTGATGAAACAACAATTCCACTCGTATGTATTTCTATCCGCTCTTGGAGGTTTTGAAGGTTGAAGCGGGGCACTTCACGCTATCCCGGCTGCCGCACTGCATCCTGGGTGTTGGAGTCCACCGTTAGAGCCCAATACAGTGACGGACTTCCAATACATCACATGATGCCTCCAAACTGTGTTGGCCGATGCTCCCCCGCCGCTGCAGCCGTTCAACAGGTAACGTACGTCCTTTGTCCCCCTTAGTCAGGCAAAATGAATTCTGCCTCCTCTCTCCCCAATGCATCAATTTCCACCATGGCGGTTGACGCGTAGCAGTTTCATGCGCAAACCAAGGTTTGCAGGTAAAACGCGTTACTCCAAACTGAGAGGGCGGTCACAAGCCAGCACCTGCAAGCTGGCAAAACATCGCTACCAGTCTCTCTCTTGAAAAGAAAAGAGTGTGGCACAGCTCCGGGGGATCAAAAGACGGTTTTATAGCTGTAAAAAGTGCTTGCAATCCAAGGGTTCCTAAAACGCTAGGCAGACGCGTTTCAGCCTTTAATTAGCTTTCCTCAGTGCCCATTTCAGTGTCCTCGATGTTTCAGGGGGTCCGTTGCCATGCTGTTTAAATCGTGATAACCTCCATCATGTGATCACTGGCCCCTTCTATGCCTCACAGCTGCAAGGCACTTCACGCTATCCCGGCTGCCGCACTGCATCCTGGGCGTTGGAGTCCACCGTTAAATGTAAATGTGTTTGTATTTATATAGCACACTCCTACCCTGAGGTGTCTTGGCGCTGTATTAATACCGCTGTGGAACCCTTCCTGGCTTTCCTGTGAAATGTCCACTCCTGGGCACCCCCAAGGTGAAGCCAGGCATCCAAGTGCTGCTGGGGCCGTTGTGGAGATTAAGCAAGCTATTGCCCAGAGTTGCAGAGTGGGACCCATGATTAGACTAGGCACCGAGGCGAGAATTATCAGGTCCGGGGAAATTGAGTTCAAGAGCCGCCGAGGCGGGAATTGAACCCTGGTCCCGGGCCAGACCTCTGCATCAGGGTCTGCCGCTCTAACCATTGAGCCACGCTTCTCCACGTTGGATTCCACCGTTAGAGCCTATCGTTAGAGCCCTATACAGTTACGGGACTTCCAATACATCACGTGATGCCTCCAAACTGTGTTGGCCGGTGCTCCCTCGCCGCTGCAGCCGTTCAACAGGTAAAGTACGTCCTTTGTCCCCCTTAGGCAAAATGAATTCTGCCTCCTCTCTTCCCAATGCATCAATTTCCACCATGGCGGTTGACGCGTAGCACTTTCATGCGCAAACCAAGGTTTGCAGGTAAAACGCGTTGCTCCAAACAGAGACGGCGGTTACAAGCCAGCACCTGCAAGCTGGCAAAACATCACTACCAGTCTCTCTCTTGAAAAGAAAAGAGTGTGGCACAGCTCCGTGGGGTCAAAAGATGGCTTTATTGCTGTAAAAAGGGCTTGCTATCCAAGGGTCCCTGAAACGCTAGGCAGACGCGTTTCAGCCTTTAATTAGCTTTCCTCAGTGCCCATTTCAGTGTCCTCGATGTTTCAGGGGGTCCTTTGCCATGTTGTTTAAATCGTGATCACCTCCATCATGTGATCACTGGCCCCTTCTATGCCTCACAGCTGCAAGGCACCTCCCGCTATTCCGGCTGCCGCACTGCATCCTGGGCATTGGAGTCCACGGTTAGAGCCCAATACAGTGACGGACTTCCAATACATCACGTGATGCCTCTAAACTGTGTTGGCCGATGCTCCTTCGCGGCTGCAGCCGTTCAACAGGTGAGGTCTGACCTCTGTCCCCTCTAGTCAGGCAAAATTAATTCTACCTCCTCTCTCCCCAATGCATGAAATTCCACCTTGTGGGGCATCTGGGGGCGACGCATAGCAGTTTCATGCTAGTTTCATATATATATATATACTTCCTTCAAGGTATGACTCACGCACTCATCTTGAGGTCACTCATCTCGCGCAGTATAGTGATGACCCACTCATAATTCATCCTCACCTTGTGCAAGCTGAACCTCCTGCTGACGTGTATTGCAGCTCAGAGACTATTCTGATCTGATTCAATTAGCTACGGGTGACAGCTTCAAGACAACTCGCAATGCCAATCAGATATGGGATGCTTTTTTCCACCCTTTAAACTATGCCTACTCAGGACCATTAACTTTAAACACTAGACACAGTATCTCAGAATGGATGAATCAGTGCAGTAATCACCAAAGTTGTTGCAGGGATTCTGCGCAAACACAGAGCTATGCGTGGGATTATAGGACTTTAGTATATAGAGTCTGAGGGCCCGATTCACAGAATGAACTTAAGACTCAATCCTAAACTTACTACTATTTTGGTATTCACAGAATGCACTTACTACTTTTGGCATTCACAGAATGAACTTACTACTTTTGGTATTCACAGAAGTTAGGATTTTGTCTTAAGTCTGTCTTAAGTCAGTCTTATGTTTGTCTTAAGACAAACTTAAGACAAAATCCTAACTTCTGTGAATACCAAAAGTAGTAAGTTCATTCTGTGAATTCCAAAAGTAGTAAGTTCATTCTGTGAATACCAAAATAGTAGTAAGTTTAGAATTAAGTCTTAAGTTCATTCTGTGAATCGGGCCCTGAGTCAACATAGCACCTTGGTACCATGAGCCCACGACCAACTAGCTATAGTGTCTTACTTGCCCACCTACTCACTCACAGAGACACTAGTGATAAGACACCCTAGAACACAACACTCCTGACTCTCTCGGGAATCGCTGTTGCGAGACACACCCTTTTGCTCACACTCGTCCACAATAAGATCTGACAGAGACACGGACAAGTTTAAAATATTCATTTTAACTAACGTGCTCTAATATGCTGTGTACGTACGACAATAAGCAGAAAAATGCATAACAAAAATATGATCAGCATAGCAAGTAGTCCATAAATCATAATCCCTTACTCCAACTCTTCACATCAATAGTTGCTATGGTATTTGTAAACTGCCGTCGTAATAATGCTTTGTATTTTCCTTCCTTCTAGGCAATAGTGGTGGAACAAAACCCACAATTACAATCTGTGTGGTGTGCACAACATTTTCTTACTGCTACCGTCATAGTCGTGACTTTACCACCACATTGACTTTACTCAAAAGCAGCACATTAAATCAAAACTAGCAGTTTAAAGGCAAATTCAAGAAAATGCAGTCTATGTTTAGGCGTCTGGCTGATCATGGTGCATCATCAGCTCATGGATCATCACCAGAAGACGATGCAGCTGCCTCATCAACCAGAGACAACGCAGCATTGCCACAATCCCTATTGGTCCCACCACATGACCAAACATTACAGTGTTCAGATCAAACCACACATGTACCTTTTAGCATTGAATAGCCAATTGTGCCAGCACTGCAGGCAACAACAACTAGTAAGTGTAAACAACATAAATTCAAAAAGCTGTGTCAGCAGTGCCTCCATCCATTACAGGAGTGGGAGAAATTGTAGGTACACCATCTAGGCCTACACCGCTACCAGTGACTCAAGGAAGTTCAGAAACTGAGAGTACACCATCACCAGATGAATCTCTGAGTCTATTATAAAGAAGTGAAGGAAGAACAGAACATATACATGCAACACATGCTTATGATGAGCTCAGCTTGTCATGAGGCACAGTGGAGCTGAGCTCGTCATAACTGCCGCGGACCGCCCACGCGCAGCTAATTCCCCGCCTGTGCAGGCGTTCTAAAGGAGTGGGTGGAGTCATGACGAGTCCAGCTCGTCATGAGCACAGCTCCACGGTGCAGCATGATGAGCTGGACTCGTCATAAGTGCTGCGGCGCCGTGCGCTGCCCCTCCCCCCACACCGCGTGGGAATTAGCCCCGCGTGGAAGGGGTTAACAAACATTAAAGAAGAAAGTGAAGACATTATGAATGAGCACCTGGAATTACACTTAGAAGAACTAGAATCAAGCAATAGTCAGTTTGACAAGGATCTGTGCCCAAGTGATAGAGTGAACTTTATAGACAAACCTTGGCATGATACCGAGCTACGAAGGTTTGTCATTAAAAGTGGCCAAGTCACGCCTGGAGGACCCTTCCAACGAGCTCAGGGTGAGTTGGCAGGGTATGCCTCGACGTGGGTCCCTTGCTCACTGTGCCACTGGATTCAAGATAGCCTGGCTGATGAGGGTTATGAACCTGAATACCGGTCCCAGGATGCTTGTTTCCGGTCCAGGGAAGACATGGCTTGGACTGTTCCCATGAGGCACAGGGTCATACTGATTTGCATATAGCCATGTCTGAAATGGGGTGGCTGAGTGAGCTTCAGAATGATGATGGATTAAACCTAGATCAGTTGACTGGGGGGGGGAGTGTTTGATTTGCTCAAACGCTCCGTCCATCATCCCCTTTGGTATCGCTTTGTTCGACCTGAGTTGGCAGGGTATGCCTTGACGTGGGTCCCTTGCTCACTTTGCCACTGGATTCAAGATAGCCTGGCTGATGAGGGTTATGAACCAGAAACCGGTCCCAGGATGCTTGTTTCCGGTCCAGGGTAGACATGGCTTGGCAGTTCGGGATGGACTGTTCCCATGAGGCACAGGGTCAGACTGATTTGCATATGGCCATGTCTGAACTGGGGTGGTGGAGTGAGCTAAAGAATGATGATGGATTAAACCCAGATCAGTTGACTGGGGGTGAGTGTTTGATTTGCTCAAATGCTCCGTCCATCATACCCTTTGGTATCCCAAGTAAATAGGGCATCCTTCCAGAGGTCTGCGATTGGATGCTGGCGTAGGCCTTTCATCTCCTCTCTGTGTTGTGCTCTATCCTTGGAACCAGACCATTTGGTCACCTCTTGTGTCCAAATATTACTGTGGCCCGTAGGTAATTTCCACATCATCTCAATTTGTCTCCTGGCCAGCACCAAAGCCAAATCTATAAACCTATTTCCCACCTTATGTTTAGGTGGTCGAGGGAAGATTCCAAGTAAGCAGACCTCTATTGTTAGGCTGAGAGTACACCCCAGTGTAGAATTAATCTTGGACAACACTGTTTGCCAAAAGGTGTGTAGCTTTTCACAGCACCAAGTCATGTGTAAGAAGTCTGCATCTAACTGGCTGCTTCTCGGGCAACTTCACGGTTCTCCTCCAAAGGCAGTGAAAAGAAGATGAGGGGTCATGTAGTGCATATGTATGAAATTTAATTGGATATATTTTAGATGAGTATTACGAGATATTTTCTTAGGTGACTCCACAACTCTTCTCCATTCTGTGTCTGTGAGTTTTTTGTCTAGGATCTCTCTCATTTTCCCCTCAGCTTCAACAGTAGTGTCAAGGAAACCTTGAATAGCGATGCGTAAAACCCTTTAATTTGGTGGCCCACTGTTTCGAGAGTGATCAGGGAGTGCTGCACCCCATCAGTTTAAGGTTCTTCCCTGCATGGGCCCCAAAGCTGCCCAAACGCCCTCACCAGTACCTCATATGTGAGGAACTGCCCCGGTGGGAGCCCGCACCCATCAACTTACTCTGCAAAAGGGAGTAAGGTTTTTTTCCTGGTAACAGTCCCCCACTGTCTAGATTCCGGCCTCCGTCCAGGATAACAGTTGTTCGACCACAAGGATCAACTGTGCCTCCCCGTATGGCCCCCCCTACCAGCGGTAGTTCCGGGTAGTATTGTGGGACATCCGGTAATTTCGTCATGCAGCGTTTTCAGCACTGCAAATCTGTAGTTCGCAATGCCGAGTTATAGGGTACCTTAGTTGTCTGATATAGGAGTTTTGCCAGCAGGAGTCGGGTGATGGTTTGGTTCCATCAGGAAAGTCCCCTCCTGGTTTGCTGCCTCCAACCATTGAGCCACACACTGCAGCTGGGCAGCCAATTGGTAAAATTCAAAGTACGGTGCCCCCAATTCCCCCTCCTTCATGGGGTGTTGTAGGATTTTTAACGACACTCTTCGTCTCCCATGACCCCAAATAAGGTCTCTCAAATAAGGGCATCTAATTGTGAAAGCCAACCGGCGGGCATTAGCACTAGTAGTTTAGCAAAGAAGTATAGAAGGTATAGAAGGTGAAGTAGCATGACCATCTTAGTCAGGGAGACTCTGGCCATTATAGGAAGCTGCAGGGAGCTTCAGAATGTAACTCTGGACCGGAGCAATCTGAGTGCCCTCTGTAGGTTTCCCTCCTTCAAATCTTACACTGAGTGGAAGACTCAGATGCCCAAGTATTTGAATGTGTCGGGGCCCAGTTGATATCATAAGAGAGCTCCTGGGGTCTGGGCAAGTTTCCAGCCACAGGAAACAGGTACGGTTTACGCCTGTTGACCCGTAGGCCTGACAATATCCCGAAAGCGTCCAGGAGCCTGAAAGCTGTTTCTGCTCCTCAGCGTTGCCCAAATAAATCAATAGATCATCCGCATATAAAGAGATAATTTGGGTTCTACCGCTCATTTTCAGTCACATTCTGTCCCCTGCCTGGCGGAAGAGTGCGACTACGGGTTCTAGTGCCAGTGCAAATAGAAGCAGTGATAGGGGGCATCCATGGCGGTTTCCACTGGCTATCGTATACTGCGGGTAGATATTCTTACCCGTCTTAATCCTTGCCGTGGGACGTGTGTAAAACAGTCCCATCCACATCACCCATCCACCCATCCAGCCCCAGCCCCATTCTTTTCATGTCCTCAAGTAAATAGGCTCAGCACATCGTATCATATGCCTTTTCCGGGTCAACTGATAGAAAGGCAGCCTGTGGAAGGGACCGCACCTCTGGGTGATAAAGTACTGAGTACATTCTACGCAAATTGTATGAGGTATTGCGGGAGGGGATGAACCCATTTTGAAAGGGGTGGGTTAAGTGCTTCATGTGTGGGAGTAGTCTAAGCACTAGGGTTTTACTGAGTATCTTAAAGCTTGTGTTGAGCATGGACAGGGGTCTGTAATCTTCCACCCCAATGTCTGGGCCGGTCTACTTGGGGAGCGGTATCACTATTGCATTTTTGTGGAGTCCGGCAGGTGCCATTAACTTAGAGCCTTAGCATACATAATCAGCAGGTAGGGGGCCGGCCCAGCCACGTACTTCCTATAGAACTCTGCCGGGAGGTACTCCGTACCCGGTGTTTTAGCACTAGCCATCGACCAATGGCCCCTCGAATCTCCTGTATAGTTACAGGGCTGCCCAAATCTTCTGCAATATGTTTGTCCACAGTGTTGAGGTGTAGCCGGGATAGGAAAGTGCCAAGCTCAGTTTGGGGGGTGTCCTTGGGGGGGGGCAGCATACAGCGTCTCGTAATACCAGGGTCAAATTCGGTTGTGCCTGTTTCAGTCTGAAGGTGAGTAATTGGGGCGCCTTGAGGCTTAATTAGCTATGCCAGTAGGTGACTGGCTTTCCCTTCCTCTCCCTGCACTCTATATGTATATGCCCTGTATTCATGGGATCGTAGTCGCTCTAGGGCCTCATTGCACTGTTTCCGTGTGTCAAGTAGGCATGTGTGTGTTGGTGCTCCTATTCCCTGCATGTTGTCTAACGTGCGCAGCTCTCCTTCTATGGCCAGGATCTCTCAATGTAGTTCCCTTTGTATTCCAGTTGTTTGTCCCATGCAGTGCCCCCTCACTGCCACCTAGAAGGCCTCCCATTCCACTAATGCCGAGGATGCCAAGTGTGCATTATCAACAAAGAACGTGTCTACTACGCCCTGCCCCCGTGCGTTGGAGCCTCCAAATGTCCTACATTGTCTACTATCTGTTCCCCGAACAAGAACTACCACCTGGGGTGACAGACGATTCCTGGTAGCAACTCCCAGATTGTGGAATTCACTCCCCTCACATATCAAAACCGCCCCAACTCTTATTTGCTTCCGTAAGGCCTTGAAGACTTGGCTCTTCAATCAATAAGTTTGTGTGCTGATCACTGTATCCTAAAGTATCTTACTGCGCCTAGACACCCTAGGGTATTAGCTGCGCCTTAAAAATCCCATAAATAAATAAATACAGCTCCCCGTGAGCCATCCACTCCTGCAACCCCGATGGTGTTCGATGGGCCTGCGCCCCTGATAGGTAAGAGTGGGAGTGGTCTAACACCACGTCGACCACGCAGTTGAAATCCCCTCCTAGAATCACATGCCTCACCTTTATGCCAGCTTTACGGGCTGAGATATAGGCCATGTAGCCCCTTTGGTCTTGGTTGGGCATATACGCAACGCAACAGGATCTCTTGGCCCAGTAGTCTTCCCACAAGTAGGACATACCTGCCTTCTTTCTCTATTAAAGTGTGTGTTGCTTCGAAAGTGACCCTTGGTCTAATCCATATCAACACCCCTCGAACATATGCCGAGAATGTGGTGGCAAATATCTGCCCTCTTCATCGCCTATGTAGCTTTTCTACTGGATTAGGTGTGTCTGTTTTAATAGGGCTAGCTGTACACCTCGTCTTTTCAGAAAATTATGTATGCTGTGACGCCGTTTCTACCATTAGGCAAGACTAGGCGGCCGCCTAGGGTGGCAAAAGGGCTAGGGCGGCAAAAGGGGGAAAGATTTTACCCATACCTGGTGGGGGGCTACTTTTTGGGTGCATTTAAGCCCTTAGGGCCCGATTCACAGAACTAACTTAAGACAAAATGCTAAACTTACTACTTTTGGTATTCACAGATGTTAGGATTTTGTCTTAAGTTTGTCTTAAGACAAACTTAAGACAGACTTAAGACAGACTTAAGTTAGGATTTTGTCTTAAGTCTGTCTTAAGTTTGTCTTAACTCAAACTCAAGACAAAATCTTAACTTCTGTGAATACCAAAAGTAGTAAGTTTAGGATTTTGTCTTAAGTTAGTTCTGTGAATCGGCCTCACTGTGCGTACGGGAATCTGCCTGTTAAAACACAACACCATACAAAGGTGAACAAAAGCCCCACGTTTTCATCATTTTGAAGACGCAATAGTCCCTGGCCTCTGGATATGGTGCTATTCTCCTCTGCGGACACCTTTCTAGATTATAGTCTCAAAAGTGTATACCCAGAATTTACAGTTGCTATAAAGTGAACAGTTCCTAATCTTCACAGAGCCTGTTATTTGAGCGTCACTCGGCAGAGGTCGCTCTGCCGAGCCTTTGACGCCATACCGCGTTTCATTGCTCACCCTTCATAAAATGGAGCTGCTTAGCGGAAAAGAGGTTCCGTTTAAATAAAATAACCATTTCAAAACTTGTATTTTTATCAACTCGCAAATATCACCTTAACGTAACCGAGATTACTGGTGCTCATTTCATCGAGCCTGAGAGGATGAAAGGATGAGTTAATCTGACCAGACCAGGCTTCAAACCTACGACCTCTTGCTGCCTGCAGGGAAGCTCTTCTTCATATCCTTCTGCAACATGTGACCCATCAAGCATTTTAAAGTGTTTTTAAAACACTTTCAGAATTCAAAATGCAGCTCGCTCGCCTGGACTCAATTAAAACCATAGAACAATAGTTTTTTAGGATGTTTAGTCAGGTTCTGGTGTTAACCTGGGCTTCAATGGGAATTCACAAGGGCATATTATCAAGCCCATTATCACCGTTTTAGCGGCAGTTTCCTGCCAATAAAAGCAGCGATAATGTATCGCCATTTCTTGATAATATGGCCCTCAGTTCTTAGGATCAACACGCTTAGTACAGGGGAAGGACATACCAATCAGCATGGTACAGAATATTAGCCAATAGAATATTTTGACATAAATACGAAGCTAAATATACAGAACGTTTGGAAATAGTTTCTGTAAACTGGTCGATTCCATATTTAACGGGATGACAAAAATAACGTCAATTGTCTGAGGGCTGTTACTGCTCTAAAATGCAGCAAAAATCACTTCTGCTGTGCAGTCCGAAATAACTGCAACAACCAATGTACTTAACCGCATGCGCGCTAGAGGTTTTCCCGCTGCGCGCTGCGTTTTAAAAAACCCCGCGTTTCGTGACGAGCTCAGCTCGTCATCCGCGTAGCGCTGGTTACGCCCATGACGAGCTGAGCTCGTCATCAGCCCCGAAGGGGTTAAGAACCAGCTCTTGGTAGAACAACCTGTGGCCTGAGGCACTTGAGTGTTGCATTTGCCATACTTGTGTTGGGATTAGTGGCATCGCGCCAGACTTGACACCTTCATCCAATCATTACTTTTTTGGGGGGAGAGGGGGCAAAAAAAAACTTTCTAGTTGTAGATTCATAGTCCGCGTTTACATGGGTAAAAACAAAAGCGCAAGTTAACGAATTTTACCGAATGCATCGGGCAGTGACTGAACGGACGGTATTAGCTGAAGGTGTCCCTCGTGGCATTCGCCCCGTTGATGACGTTTTATGTAACAGCAGGTTTTACAGACGCTTGAATTATTTCCAAGGCAGCTCTGCGTTATGCGGATGTATATTAAAGATTAAACAGTATGGTAGTATACCTTCTTTCATATCTGATGCGTTAGTTCTTCTAGCCTGGATGACAGGGGGAGAGAGTGATTGTTGTAAAAGTGAGGGGGCGGCATTTTTCAATTCTCGCCTAGGGCGGCAAAACACCTAGAAACGGCACTGTAATAGAAATCGACCCCATCGCTCTAATGTTCCAAGTGAGGAATTTCAGTTCCTGTTGGTGTGTCCGCATCCTTAAATAAGTCCAGTCCCCCCTCCAATGTCCTCCACCCTGCCTTGGCCCCCAAAGAAGTGAAAAAGCATGCCCCCTTCTGCTTTACGGACAGAGCAAATCAAACACAAAAAGTCCCAACGGAAAACAACTCCCCGGCCCAGAGCTTACCGGCAACGGCCATCTGCCCAAACCTTAAATGCATCTTTAAAGTCTAATAAAGGCCCAAACGAGCTACAGCACAAATTAACGCACAGGGGTGTTTGAAGCGATGCAGTGAGATGTGGCATGTTGCAGTGAGGTGCATCATCCACCAGCCCCGGTAGTCGTCCAGCCTTGCTAGGTTATCTGTTAGTTCAAGGTGGTGTTGGTCCGCCAAAGGGTTTAGGGTAGCGGCTGCACTTGGTGTGGGTCCCAGCTATATTATCTCATCTGTAGTTTTTGGTGTTACCACTGGCAGGTCGAGGCTAGCTCTATTGGAAGAGTCTGAGTCCGAGCCTTCATAGATCGTGACCCTCCCTCTGATGGAGAACCACCCTCGTGTACAATCTCGGCTACATCCTGCTGTGTTGCTGCTCTCTCTCGCTCGGTCTCAGAGGGACTCGGCTTCTTTGATAGGTTGCACTCAGGTCTCCTTTTAGGTCGTATTTTGGATTTGCGGCCTTGAGTTGCAGCTTGTTACCCCTGCGCTGTCAGGGTGTCTCTGCTCTTTATGCCTCAATCTATTCCCAAAAAACACAGTTGATGGACAGAATGTAGAACAATGTCATACATTCACCCCAGTACAAGGATCTGGGCCTAAATCCGTCGTTTTTTTGCACTCCACATCACCCTGGGTTAGACACTGGCTATATGCAAATCAGCTCTGACCCTGTGCCTCATGGGAACAGTCCAGTCGGAACTACCAAGACATGTCTTTCCCAGACCGGAATCAAGCATCCAAGGACCGGTTTCTGGCTATCAGCCTTCATCAGCCTGGATAGCTTGACTCCAGTGGTGTGGAGAGCCTGGGACTCACGTCTGAGCATGCCCAGCCCACTCGGGGTGAAAATTGCAAAAAACACAGTTGATGGACAGAATGTAGAACAATGTCATACATTCACCCCAGTACAAGGATCTGGGCCTAAATCCATCGTTTATTTGCACTCCACACCACCCTGGGTTAGACACTGGCTATATGCAAATCAGCTCTGACCCTGTGTCTCATGGGAACAGTCCAGTCCGAACTACCAAGCCATGTCTTTCCCAGACCGGAATCAAGCATCCAAGGACCGGTTTCTGGCTATCAGCCTTCATTCAGCCTGGATAGCTTGACTCCAGTGGTGTGGAGAGCCTGGGACTCACGTCTGAGCATCCCCAGCCCACTCGGGGTGAAAATTACAAAAAACATAGTTGATGGACAGAATGTAGAACAATGTCATACATTCACCCCAGTACAAGGATCTGGGCCTAAATCCATCGTTTATTTGCACTCCACACCACCCTGGGTTAGACACTGGCTATATGCAAATCAGCTCTGACCCTGTGTCTCATGGGAACAGTCCAGTCCGAACTACCAAGCCATGTCTTTCCCAGACCGGAATCAAGCATCCAAGGACCGGTTTCTGGCTATCAGCCTTCATTCAGCCTGGATAGCTTGACTCCAGTGGTGTGGAGAGCCTGGGACTCACGTCTGAGCATCCCCAGCCCACTCGGGGTGAAAATTACAAAAAACATAGTTGATGGACAGAATGTAGAACAATGTCATACATTCACCCCAGTACAAGGATCTGGGCCTAAATCCATCGTTTTTTTGCACTCCACATCACCCTGGGTTAGACACTGGCTATATGCAAATCAGCTCTGACCCTGTGCCTCATGGGAACAGTCCAGTCCGAACTACCAAGCCATGTCTTTCCCAGACCGGAATCAAGCATCCAAGGACCGGTTTCTGGCTATCAGCCTTCATTCAGCCTGGATAGCTTGACTCCAGTGGTGTGGAGAGCCTGGGACTCACGTCTGAGCATCCCCAGCCCACTCGGGGTGAAAATTGCAAAAAACACAGTTGATGGACAGAATGTAGAACAATGTCATACATTCACCCCAGTACAAGGATCTGGGCCTAAATCCAACGTTGTTTTGCACTCCACATCACCCTGGGTTAGACACTGGCTATATGCAAATCAGCTCTGACCCTGTGCCTGATGGGAACAGTCCAGTCCGAACTACCAAGCCATGTCTTTCCCAGACAGGAATCAAGCATCCAAGGACCGGTTTCTGGCTATCAGCCTTCATTCAGCCTGGATAGCTTGACTCCAGTGGTGTGGAGAGCCTGGGACTCACGTCTGAGCATACCCAGCCCACTCGGGGTGAAAATTGCAAAAAACACAGTTGATGGACAGAATGTAGAACAATGTCATACATTCACCCCAGTACAAGGATCTGGGCCTAAATCCATCGTTTTTTTGCACTCCACATCACCCTGGGTTAGACACTGGCTATATGCAAATCAGCTCTGACCCTGTGCCTCATGGGAACAGTCCAGTCCGAACTACCAAGCCATGTCTTTCCCAGACCGGAATCAAGCATCCAGGGACCGGTTTCTGGCTATCAGCCTTCATTCAACCTGGATAGCTTGACTCCAGTGGTGTGGAGAGCCTGGGACTCACGTCTGAGCATCCCCAGCCCACTCGGGGTGAAAATTGCAAAAAACACAGTTGATGGACAGAATGTAGAACAATGTCATACATTCACCCCAGTACAAGGATCTGGGCCTAAATCCATCGTTTTTTTGCACTCCACATCACCCTGGGTTAGACACTGGCTATATGCAAATCAGCTCTGACCCTGTGCCTCATGGGAACAGTCCAGTCCGAACTACCAAGCCATGTCTTTCCCAGACCGGAATCAAGCATCCAAGGACCGGTTTCTGGCTATCAGCCTTCATTCAGCCTGGATAGCTTGACTCCAGTGGTGTGGAGAGCCTGGGACTCACGTCTGAGCATCCCCAGCCCACTCGGGGTGAAAATTGCAAAAAACACAGTTGATGGACAGAATGTAGAACAATGTCATACATTCACCCCAGTACAAGGATCTGGGCCTAAATCCATAGTTTTTGTGCACTCCACATCATCCTGGGTTAGACACTGGCTATATGCAAATCAGCTCTGACCCTGTGCCTCATGGGAACAGTCCAGTCCGAACTACCAAGCCATGTCTTTCCCAGACCGGAATCAAGCATCCAAGGACCGGTTTCTGGCTATCAGCCTTCATTCAGCCTGGATAGCTTGACTCCAGTGGTGTGGAGAGCCTGGGACTCACGTCTGGGCATGGGGCACAGGGTCAAGACTGATTTGCATATAGCTGGGTTCAAACTGGAAAGGCATGGTGAGCAGAAAAACGATGGATTTAGGCCCAGATCTCTGTACTGGGGTGAATGTATGACATTGTTCTGCATTCTGTCCATCACCTGTTGTTTTGCATTTGTCACCCCGAGTGGGACGGGTATGCTCAGACGTGAGTCCCGTGCTCTCCATGCCACTGGAAACAAGCTATCCAGGCTGAAGAGGGCTGAAAGCCCGAAACCGGTCCTTGGATGCTTGTTTCCAGTCCAGGGAGGACCTGGCTTAGCAGTTCGGGCTGGACTGTTCCCATGGGGCACAGGGTCAAGAGTGATTTGTATATAGCTGGATTCAAACTGGAAAGGCATGGTGAGCAGAAAAACGATGGATTTAGGCCCAGATCTCTGTACTGGGGTGAATGTATGACATTGTTCTGCATTCTGTCCATCACCTGTTGTTTTGCATCAATCTATTCCCAAGCTTCTTTGGGATCTTCACAGAAGTAGGTCTTATCCAGGACTATGCGGAGTTGGGCAGGAAATACTAGGGTTTACTGAAGGCCTTCCTCCCTTTATGTTTTCTTGACCTCCAGGAAAGAAGCACGTCTCCGCTGGACATCAATGGTATAATCCGGGAAACTAGAAACATTACTTTTATTCCCATTAGGGCCCAAGGTCAAGACTGATTTGCAAATGGCTGGGTCCAAACTGGAATAGATTGGTGAGCAAAAAAACGATGGATTTAGGCCCAGATCTCTGTACTGGGGTGAATGTATGACATTGTTCTGAATTCTGTCAATCAATTGATCTTTTTGCATTTGTCACCCCGAGTGGGAGGGGTATGCTCAGACGTGGGTCTCGTGCTCTCCATGCCACTGGAGTCAAGCTATCCTGGCTGATGAGGGCTGAAAGCCAGAAACCGGTCCCAGGATGCTTGTTTCCAGTCCAGGCATGGAGAGCACGGGACTCGCGTCTGAGCATACCCGTCCCACTTGGGGTGAGAAATGCAAAAAGAACAATTGATGGACAGAATGCAGAACAATGTCATACATTCACCCCAGTACAGAGATCTCGGCCTCAATCCATCGTTTTTTTGCTCTACCATGCCATTCCAGTTTGGACCCAGCCATATGCAAATCAGTCTTGACTCTGCGCCCCAATGGGAACAGTCCAGCTCGAACTGCCAGTGCTGCTCACTTTCAAATATTTGCACCTTAATTCACAAATAAAAGGGGCATTTTTTGACTAGACAGGTTTGATGTCTATGCTGCTAAATTTGCTATTGCTTTACCTGTCAGTTTAAAACATTTGTGCCCTCATGCTCAAACAAAAGGGGAATTTGTTTGACTAAATACCTGCCTGCTATATTTGTTGTTTTACCAGTCACTTTGAATTATTTGCACCTTCATGCACAAACCAAAGGGGCATTGATTGCCTACACTGGTTTGATTATTGTATTGTGCTGTCCTTGTCATTGTTTACCAGTTGCTTTTAAATATTCGTGCCTTTATGCACAAACCAAAGGGGGGATTATTTGACTAACCTGGCTTCATTTTTTCATACTGCTGGACTTGTTTTCATCATGCACTTTGAAAGTAGTTTCACCTTGATGCAAAAAAAAGAGGGATTGTTTTACAAAACATGCTTGATATTTGTATATTGCTGGACTGGTTATGGTTTTATTATGCACTCCGAAAGTATTTGCAGTTTTCCTTTGTTTTACCAACCACAGTTTGTTTAGATTCTGTCATTAGGTACCTGCTGATATGGTTTGTTTTTATTTTACTTGATGTGTTATTTATGGTGTTGTTTGCACTTGTCTGTAATACATGTGCCTTAAATCTTGTAATCAGCATTGTTTACACTACAGACGTGATAAATTCAAACTGAAAACATCTGCATCAATGTTCTGAGGCATGCAAACAGTTTCCATTTCTCAGCCTCGTTTGCCTGCCTGTTTTTGTCCGGCTTACCAATAAAGACTTTATGGTAGAAATCGTAATTGCTTCCTCCGTTCACGTTATTATCATGCACAATCCCTGACAGATGTGTGTGTGCCATGCAAATAATTCTCATTTTTTTCTCTTGGAGTTGCAAGGATACTGAGTTATATTTTGTGAACTCCTCGTGTGTATTGTCAGTCGAGTATGTGAAACTGCAGGTTTGGGTTTGTCTTCAAAGTTTCAGGGTTTTTTCCACCAACGTCAATTCTAATTCAGACCCTACCTAGTCGTTCTTTCTTCTTCAGCTCCTGAAACAACAGGACTGCTCCTTGGCTTTATTCTGATTTCTGTCTCCATTAAATAATCTGCTCTTGACAATAATATTACAAATGGCGTAGCTCGTATGTTACGAGTGTTTCTCACTTTCTTATTAGGACTTTAAGCAAGACAATATAGAGTCATTTCATTTGATGTTGGAGGTTTTAAATCAAAATATACCAGATTTTTGGGTGGTTGGACAAAGTGCTAGGTGGTGGGCCGGGCTGCCGGGGGTGGAGGGGTGCTCCTTGTACTTTGCAGGGGGGGGGGAGGGCTTAAGTTTTATTACACCACTGCCTTGACTGGTCATCTTTCAGTTGTTTATCATGTATTTGGTTGTTAAACTGTTAAACTGGAACTAATCAGCTAACACATTTGCCCAGACAGTGTTACCATGTGTAAAGTACCCACAATAATGAAGCAATACTATCACAGAATGTGTCCCACTATGCTTCATAATTTAGACTACCACATCATTTGGTCCTTGCCAGCTGCAAAACTCTCTGATTATAACCAAAAAATACAAATGAGAATACATTGTCTGTGTTTGACCTGTCATTCTTACGGTGGTCTTCACTCAACATTTTGCCTGCTTTCTCGATTTCTTGCTGTATCTTTTTGTTGGCCTTGGGACTCTGAGCGTTTTACCGCTGCTAAACAGTGCTAAAGTGCACGTGCTTCTCCCCTAAACATGGTGGCATTGGTATATGCCTGATTGGCATATTTAGTTTACATATACGTCCCTTGTAAAGTGGAATACCATATACCCACGGCCTATAATCTAAATGCAGCTAGTGAGCCTACAGCCCTGGTTCTGTCACCCACACAAGTAGCCTTTCTAACCTGTCTCAGAACTGCCATTGGAGGACCTGTGTGTGTAGTTTGCTGCCACTTCAACTTGGCATTTAAAACCACTTGCCAAGCCCTAAATGCTCCATTTATTACACATAGGTCACCCCTAAGGAAGGCTGTAAGTAGTCCTAAGAGCAGTGTACTGAGTAACTAAAAGGCAGGAGATGTACTTTTAAGTTTTACATAAATCTACGATGGATCGCACACCGCTAGCCTCTCCTCCGGATCGCCCCTAAGCACTCTGGTATGTGAAGTGCGTTTAGTTCGAAGAGTTGAAACAAAGGTCGTAAGTGGTTCACCAAAGTTGGTGCAAGTAAGTACTTGTTGTTCCCAAGATCTCTAGACCCGAGACATGGCCCGGGTTTCAGGATAGTTTCCCTCAACAGTAGAGAAAGTATTTGGGGTGGATGAGAAGGCCGCCAAGTAACCGTTACAGGCCTCGATGCCTCTCTGTCGGACTGCATCAACCATGATGCTTAGGGGCGACTCTGCTGGGAGGTGAAGCAGTGTGCTACCACACCAATTTTCTACTTAAAGGCTCCCTCGAGCCGCTGCGGGCTGACGAGCTCGTGGAGAGGCACCTGCGCGCCTGGAGAGATACTACGTTCTAAGGATACGGCAGCCTGCTCAGCAACCCCAAATAATGCCTAATCTCTGCTGATGACAGATAATAATCTAGGAACACGTGTCCAGAGATGGCCAGCACTAATCTGCACCCACCTGGTGAAACACTCTGAAGACTTTTCAAGTGTACTCGCTTGTCGGACTGCATCAACCATGATGCTTAGGGGCGACTTTGCTGGGAGGTGAAGCAGTGTGCTCCCACACCAATTTTCATTTAAGTTTTACATGTCCTGGTAGTGACACACAGCTAAATACATTTTTCTCTACTGTGAGGCCTACTCCTCTCATAGGCTAGCATTGGAAAATCATTAATACAATTGTAATCTGTAATTTCCAATTAGAAATGAGTAGCTAAATTGCGCCTCTTATCTTTGGAATGGTAATGTTAAATACTATTTTGTGGAAACGTTGGATTTTACATTACCTATTCAGAAAAGCCATTTTTAGAAAGTGTAAAAACAGTTTCAATCGGGTCGGGGACAATCGATATTTGCCCGGCGGTATTGCCTCTGTGACCCTCTAGTCATTTAAATCAATGAAGAGGCAGGCGCTGGAGACTGGAAAGCAGGAAACAAGGTTTTTTATTCTCTCCGGAGGAGAACACAACGAAACGGACAGAAGGTATCGTTCTGAGGTGCTCTAACTTACGTTTGAGGCCTGGCCCCTTATATACAGTGTTTTATGGTTTTTATTGCAGTTTACATATATGTGACAAAGCTTTGATATACGGAAAGACATACCCGGAATCCCCCTTTGGGGCCCGTTCCCACACACATTTACAGTTGAAATCCCCACCCTAATCACAACAGGTGATGAGCATCGCGCAGCTGGATAATCCGCCGAGTCACGGAATGTGGGGAGTGTGATTGGGTCTCATGGGGTGGGGGCTTTGATCAACCCGGGGATTTCTTTGATGGGGGAAGCTTTCTATTGTACGGGGAGGGGCAAGGGTGGTATCGGCAGAGCTGGGTGTCGGCTTGGGAACGGGGAGGACAAAACGGGCACACGGGGAAAAAGGGGGTTTGCATCTAAGGGCCGGAGATCATGAAAGGAAAGCAGGGAGGTGTCGCGCTGGGAACAGGATGAGGGCCGGGGGCAGAGCTGCGCCGAAGAGGGGTTTATGACTCAAGGCAGGTGCAAGCAGGGGGTGGTCAGCGTGCAGGCTTAGCGAAGGCAAAGGGCTATGTCAGGGGCCAGCGGCATGCAAAAGGGTTTGTTCTGATCGGGGCATCTTAAAATGGCGGGCGCGCACGACAAAAGTGTGGCATCAGGGGAAGAGGCAAGATGGCGCAGATAATGTTCACCAAAACGCACTAATTTTCCACAGTCCCTCCTTTAACATATTCAAGACATCTTGTTGGTTCATTTTCTACTCGGGTCTATTGTGGTGAGTATGAGGGAGAGAACGGTAGGAAACCCAAGATAAAGAGTTGTAAACAATACACTTTGAGGTTTCTAGTTTTTAGGAGGTGCACCTATTTGATGAACTTTGATAAACTTGTTCAGCAGGAAAGTCATAGGAATGAAATACAAAAACGGCGAGCAGCAAGTACATATCATAACGTAAACTGGCAGGTTAATACATATTTCGGATTCGGATTGGAGCAGGATCAATACAATGGTGGCTGGGAGAGAAATGAGGCGTAGAAAAAAACGGTGGTTGAGGAGGTCAAACGTTCGAAGTTTACGAGTTCTCATTGTTCTTTGTGGTCTTTCGTTGGCGCTGTTGAGCACCGGCGGTGGAGCTACGAGTCCAGCTCTGGTCTAAGTTCTGCGTTGCAGGGCACGACCCTTTCCTCGCGTTTCTGGTCGGAAAAGGTCCTTTTCGCCCCGTGTCCTTTGAGGTGATTGTCAGAAAGTTCCGATGGAAGAAGAGCGTTCAAAACAGTCTATAGGGTAGGTCAGAGGAAAAAGAGGGGGATGGAGCAAGGCCAAATTAGGAACAAACTAGGGGAACGAGAGACTTCAAATAGGCGGGCGTGTGACGGAATTCAGAGAGCGGGGACTTGTCGACAGGCACTGGACGTCGAGCAGGGGCATCAGGTCGACCCTTTCTTTTCATGCTGTCGAAAACAGTGCCTCGTCCTGCAGCTCTTTTCAGTCGTGGTCTCGCCTTGGCCAATGTCGTAGGTGTCCCTTAGTCTGCAGTCGGGCCTCGTGCTCCCACATCCGGCCCTTCTCTCCTCCAACAGCAGTACCCTTAAACAAGTTTGAAAAGACAGTCTTTTAGAAAATTTTCGGATGAAGATAATCAAAAAGTCTATTTCTCTCCCAGCTCCAGGCAAAGAATGAAAATGTCCGTCATTTTTAACGTTCACAACTGGCATATGAATGACCGGTGGCGGACCTGCTGGATTTACTATGACTTTCCTTCATAATCATTTATTACAGGCATGACAGTTCATCTGATGGTAACCCACCTTCGGGAGATAAATCTGGCAAAGATATGCCGTTCTCTAGAGTTTCACATTTACAAAAGGGTACAGTGAGTCGTCAACATGGTACTACACAGGTATTTCGCTGAGAGACGAACATGGCTAAACATTTCCTTTCTATCGGTGCATCCTGTTTTTCAGCTACTGCGAGGTTCATTTTGACGATTTCTTTACCTTGGTCTAGTCTGTTAACCTTGTAGAACATCATTCTGGGTCCTACGTAACCTTTTACAGCCCGGTTACTTAACTAGGAAGGACAGGGGATTTATGGGAAACAACCAGGGACATAGACAGGGGAGGCAACGGGGGTGATCGTTTTTCTGGTTTGGGTATTGCGACGATTCGGGGAGGGGAGGGTCGCGTATTCTGAGGTCCTTGTTTTATACTATAGGAGCCGTTGACATGTAGTTCCCTTATTTCGGGCCAGATTAGGGAACCTCTGTCGTCTTACCTGTCCTTTCCCTTACGGCCCAACCTGGGTTCATTGACTTCTAGCGGAAAAGGAGAGGTAATGACGCGGCCTCAGGGTGATTGCATTAAAGACAAATGTTTGTGCAAATACTGACGGTATTTGAAGCCAATTAGGTGGTGTGCTAGGGGTGGCAATCTGCCAATTTCGGGGCTAACCACTCGGAAGAGTGGTAGTGAAAAATAGAGAGAGAGTGAGAGAGAGAGAGAGAGAGAGAGAGAGAGAGAGAGAGAGAGAGAGAGAGAAAGAGAGAGAGAGAAAGAGAGAGAGAAAGAGAGAGAGAGAGAGTGCAACGGCAGGCTAAATAGTACACGTGCAACGGAGAGGGCGGCAGTGCGTTCGAGAAAGGCTATTTAGTGCATTACACAGTAAAGGGTATTCACGAGTCCACGTTAGCTTGTAATCATGCAGTTTGAGCATTAGACAGGGTAGAGGGGACGTGCTTTGGGAAAAGGAAAGAAGAAAAAGGAGGTACCATTTTGTCGCACTTTCTCGCATTCTCGGTCCTTTGACCAGTTGGGTCAACGCCTCAGCCACACACACACACACATTCCCTCACAGTTTCGCATCATACGTAACGTGGGTTCATTCGTCCGGTCTGGTTTAAGGGTGATCACTTTTTATCAGGTTGTGCTAATTTTTCGGGTTTGTTCGATACGTGAGTAGTTTGCAGGCGTGCTTAGACACCACCCTGCGGCGCTAGTCCGTTTCGTGCACTTAGACATGGCAAGGTCTCAGATCTTCGCCACACCTTGGCTGTAATCTCTGATGTAACCTGCAGAGGGAGGAAAAAAAGGGGGGGGGTGGGGGAGACAGCATTCGCGCGCATACGAATACATGGATTCATAAGTCCTTTACTTACCTCTAACTCGTCTTTCCTCCTTGGGGCAGGGTCCCCGGGGATATGGTTTTCGGAGTCGAGGGGGGGTAGTGTGTTCATGTAGGGCGTGTGCGGGGAAACATAAAAAGGAAACCAGAGGTGCCTAGTGCGAGGTATCTAGTCAAAGGATATATCTCACTATCGGGATCCTTAAACCTCTTTCAACGCCGTGGCGTTCTAAAGTTCTTCGGTTCTTGGGTCCCTGCTACTTTGGAACGTTGTACTTTACAATATTTACATTATTTCATTTCACCCTCCTTTTACATTCCCTCATTTACACCATTCGTTTTACCCATCCTTGGAAGTCACGGTCTTCCTCTACGCGAGAGTTCATGAGTCAGTCGCGTACTTTTAAGACGGAGTGTCGTGTTGTCGATCCGATCCGTCCTCCAGGGCTGGGCAACCATCTTCCTTTAACCTTAAAGAGAGAGCAAAGTAGGGTGCACAGAAAAAGAACTTTCCTACCCATCCCATATTGTTTTAAAATAAAGCATGCAATACCCGTCCATAGTTTCAAAGACTTTATTTTGCAAATTCATTTCAGCATATGGATTAGGAGGGTGTGGTCGTATTTGGTCGGTCGTGGCAATGGCTAAAGTGCGTACAGCGGGGGTGTCGTTTGCAACAGTAAAAACATCGGAAAGTTTCATTCATTCATTTGTGAGAGACTAAAACGTCTATTAATTGGCTGGGGGTTCGGGGGCATATATTTTCATAATTTAGAAACATAAGCATAACAGTTGTAATCAGGTTCCCTATATACATACCGTACGCATGTATCGTAAATGAGGTTTACATCAGTTATAAAAATATAACACATTGTATATTCGTAATCAACGTTTGTAACGGGGATCTTTTCATACTGTTCGTCGAGTGAGCTCTCCTTGTCTTTTCTAGCCAAGTGTACAAAGGATCACAAAAATCTCAGAACATCAAGTTTATATTAGTGCGAAGGAACACCACGAGGTGTTCGTAAGTTCCGATTGATACCAGCGCCATTTTGGGCGGGGCCGGCACAGTCCGGAAGCAGCATCAGGGGGAAATGTTTCCATTACTGGCAGTTTGGACCAGAGTCCTTTTCGGCAGTTCTAGAATTCACGCTAACAGAAGGTGTGGCAATGTCATGTTTGTTTCGTTGGCGATCGAAGCAGCCGTCCCTTACCGGAAACCTGCAAAGGCCGAAGGCTCCGCCGGGGACCTTTGTATGATCTTCAAGGCTGCGGAGATGCTGCCGGAGATGGGGGCTCGTGCTCCATGGGACAAATGTTTGAGTTGTATGGCTGGCCGAAGTTACTCTAGTGGCCGGGGCCCGCCTTCCAGCGGATTCAGACGCCATTTTGAGGCCCTACAGGGGCCACCCTCGTCGAGTTTGCAAGAATGGAAGAGACCCTTCGGAGTGAAAGGAAGAGGTCCCTGTTTTGTGAGAGCGGGACGTTCAGCTAGGGTGCAGCTGTGATGCCCCCACCTGGGGGGGGGCGAGGGAGACTCGTTCACATCGTCTCCTTCTCCCGGTGCACTCCATGCCGCTCCTTTTCATCGCCCTGCATGAAGGCCTCTCCACATCCGGTGTTCCCTAAGTGTCACCATTGTACGTTTGGTGCTGCGCAAATACTGGGGTGCCACCATTGTGTGTTCGGTGCTGCGCAAGTACTGGGGTGCCACCATGGTGTGTCCGGTGCTGTGGAAGTATGGGCACCATCGCCTGACTGGGGGTGTTCGGCGTCGGACTGGGGGCTGGGAAACCTCCTACCGGTGGAGGTGGGAGAGGCTCGTCCGCGTCGCCTCTCCCTCCCAGCCCAACTTGGACAAATTGTTGTGGAGGTACGTGCAGGACATCCCGCCGTCCAGGACTGCTGCGGCTGTGACAGAAGAGAAAAGGAAGAGACGCCTCGCTCTCCTCTTGACATGTGGCGGGACTACCTTAGTCTCTCCAGGCCCGTCGCGGCCGGCCAAGGAGACATGTGGCGGGACTACCTGCAAATGCCCAGGCTGCGGGCTCCTGCCTCTCCTCCGGCTCCCCCATACGTTAAGATTTCCTGACCAAGAGTTGGCGGCGGGGCTCGCCTTATATGGGTTGCCGTTGGTTGGGCGTAGCCGTAACCCTGCCCTATTTTGGAAGGTTCCAGAATGGGGGGGGGGCGAATGTTCTGTTTGACTTTCATTTTCTACAGTTTTATCGTTATTATTCCTTGTTTGTTGTGTTAAATTAAAAGTTCAAGTTTCAAGTTTATTAATGTTCTACGGATTTTGTCTTATCATTTCTTTCTTTCCAGGTTGCTTTTATGCTAAGTTTCTGCTAACAGGGGTCGAGTAACACGGAAACACGTGTAGAGGGGTGACGCAGATTTGTACATTTACATACACACGAACTCAGACGGGGGGCAGTACAAGTACGACATACAAAGACCCAAGACAAATATAAAAACAGTTATCGGTCATAATTATCTCTTTCCGTCTGTAAGTTTTTAAACGAGGCTGGGTTCCCGTCTTGACATTGCCCGACCTAGGAGAACTTGATCATGCCGCTGAGATTTTCCTGGCGAAATCTGTGCCATCGGGCATAATCAAACGTGGTGGTTCTGTCTGGCCTGTCTATGTAAGTCGGGTTCTTCTCTGTCTCGCGCCTTTTCTCGTACTGTCGGTCTGTCGTTCCTGTCGGTCCTCTGCTCCTACTCACGCTCAGTAGAGTCGGGCATTGGGCTTTCCAGTGTCCGACATACCTACAAAAAGCGCATTGGTCTGACCCTAAGTCTGGTCGTCCTTGGTATAGTGTCGGGGGGTAAGTTGTGGGTAGCGGTGTCCTGGGGTTGTCCTGTCGGTATATTTCCCTACTTGGTTTATCCTCGTCTTTTCTCTGTCGTTTCGTAGCCTCTCTGCGCCACATACCGAGACTGTCGAGCATAATTGGCGTCGTCTTATTATTTCGAAGGGCTATTTCTAACGTTTCTATTTTATCAAGGTCAAAGGATCCTGCCAGTGGCCACTGTTTGTCTTGGCTATCTTCGGTATACCTGTGCCATAATTTATTATAAGCTATGGTGACTAACCCATAGTTTATGAACATGTCCTTATTAGGGGTGCCTTCTAGTGGAGCCATATGGTCCACCTCTAACACCCGGTCCGGGCTAAACAGGCTATTTATCAATGGGGAGAAGACAGACATGACGGCTCGTAACGAGGGACTAAAAAGTCAGCACTGCCTATCTTATCACTAGGTGCAAAGACTAGACAGAATATTTCTATTCTACGTTGTTTGCAGGCAGTGAATACCTCATGGATCCCAAAAAAAACAATAGACCAACAAAATAACAATGGGGAGAATGAGTAGGATCGCAAAGATCTGCGTTACCTACCCTTTTCACTATCTGCAAGAAGGATGGTCTCTTCCCTGCTTGCAGACAGAGAATCTCCAGGAAACAATAGTTTGTGAACAACAGTTCAGTTTCAAGCAATTATTGAGTGGGGGAGAAAAAGAATAAGCACGGCTGCTACCCTACTTATCCTCCACTGCTTGCAAAGGGAGAGAGAGCCTGTTGCTTCTCCGTTTGCAGACAGTGAATCTCTAAATAAAAATAAACAAGGCAATACTAGTATTTTGAACAATCAAGCGATCAAAACAAATTTCGCAATTAGTCGTGGCAACACGACCTTACCCGGACCATGTGGACAGTTTCTTGTCTTCCGAATCCAGCGCCCGATCGTCCTCTTTTTCTCGTATTTCTCACGGCACTCCTGATGGTTCCCAGTCAGGACCGTAGATCACTCGAGAGAGGTCTGTTCGGAACTAGTGAAGTTCGGATGATCGGCTGCCAGACGAGGGTCTATTGGGCAAGAGCTCTCCCGATCGTTGCAGTCGTTCACTCTGTCGTCGGGACCTCTCCCACTGGATCCACGAGTCGCTGATGGGCCCCACGCTTGGGACGCCAATTGTAAAAACAGTTTCAATCGGGTCGGGGACAATCGATATTTGCCCGGCGGTATTGCCTCTGTGACCCTCTAGTCATTTAAATCAATGAAGAGGCAGGCGCTGGAGACTGGAAAGCAGGAAACAAGGTTTTTTATTCTCTCCGGAGGAGAACACAACGAAACGGACAGAAGGTATCGTTCTGAGGTGCTCTAACTTACGTTTGAGGCCTGGCCCCTTATATACAGTGTTTTATGGTTTTTATTGCAGTTTACATATATGTGACAAAGCTTTGATATACGGAAAGACATACCCGGAATCCCCCTTTGGGGCCCGTTCCCACACACATTTACAGTTGAAATCCCCACCCTAATCACAACAGGTGATGAGCATCGCGCAGCTGGATAATCCGCCGAGTCACGGAATGTGGGGAGTGTGATTGGGTCTCATGGGGTGGGGGCTTTGATCAACCCGGGGATTTCTTTGATGGGGGAAGCTTTCTATTGTACGGGGAGGGGCAAGGGTGGTATCGGCAGAGCTGGGTGTCGGCTTGGGAACGGGGAGGACAAAACGGGCACACGGGGAAAAAGGGGGTTTGCATCTAAGGGCCGGAGATCATGAAAGGAAAGCAGGGAGGTGTCGCGCTGGGAACAGGATGAGGGCCGGGGGCAGAGCAGCGCCGAAGAGGGGTTTATGACTCAAGGCAGGTGCAAGCAGGGGGTGGTCAGCGTGCAGGCTTAGCGAAGGCAAAGGGCTATGTCAGGGGCCAGCGGCATGCAAAAGGGTTTGTTCTGATCGGGGCATCTTAAAATGGCGGGCGCGCACGACAAAAGTGTGGCATCAGGGGAAGAGGCAAGATGGCGCAGATAATGTTCACCAAAACGCACTAATTTTCCACAAAAGTGGACGTTTCTCTGCTTTTATCTTTGCTCCATGTGCCTGCAGCTTGTCTCCAATACATGTCTGGGCTGCGTGAGAGCTACACTTTGTGCATTCCATCTAGACAGCCACAATCACAGGATGGGTGGGTGTGATAGAGAGCTTATCTGCATTCGGATAGCCTTCCTTGGCAGGAAGAGTGAGAAGGAACTCACACATCTGAACAGGCTCTGTCCTTTCCCCACACAAAGGACTGATTACCCCCCTCCCCCACCACAGATAGCCTGGCAGACCGGGCTGGGATGAATGGGGACTTCAAGGAGCTGCTTTGAAGTAACCCCCCACTTCAAAGGCATTTTTGGGTTCTTAGTACTGGACTCTGACCCTTCCAAATCAGTACTCTACTTTACATGGGGGCTGCTCTGCTGGAGTAAAGACTGCTGTGCTGTAAGGATTCAATCGATCAAATCAGGGGGTTTGTAAAGCATGCTACTCACCCGTGAGGGTCTCAAAGCGCTGGGGAGGGGGGTGAGCAGCTCCGTTCAGTGCAAGAGACAAGTCTTGAGTGTCTTCCTGAAGATGTTCAGAGAGGGGGCATGTCTGATGTCGATCGGGAGCTCGATGTAGCGATGGCTGCGATTTAGGAGAAGGCTATTCTGCCTATTCTGGCTTTGCGGATGCACAGGGTGTTGACAAGGTCAGCGAATCAGTTTTCTCTTGTGTACGTGGAAGGAGAATCTCTCTTTGAGGTATTGGGGTCCGGTGTTGTGGAGGCATCTGTAGGCATCGTTGGGTATCTTCAAAGTTATTCTCTTCTCATCGGGGAGCCAGTGGAGGTTCTGCAGGTGTTGGGTGACATGTTTGTGTCGAGGGATGTGAGGACGAGTCTAGCTGTGGTGTTCTGTATGGTCTGGAGTTTGCGGAGCAGAAACTTGTTGATCCCTGCATCGAGGGCGTTTCTATAGTCTCTGAATCGAGGGCGTTTCTATAGTCTTTCTATAGTTTCTATAGTCATTGAAACTATACTGCATACCATAATCAGACCTCTGCGCTAGATTGCCATAGAGCGCTTGTTTAAGAATAGAACATTTGTTGTGCTGCCTGCAGAAACATTTTGCGCTTGAATGTACATGTGCCATTGACACCGCGTTGTCTGTGTCCCAGCCAGGTTTCGTTTTCGGCCTGTGGCCATTTTGTTGTTGTTGTTGTGGTGCCTCCCTTGCCCGGATCTCCGCCCCGCTACCGCCCCGCTCCTGCCTCCCAGCTGATCTTCCCTCCCACTGATAGTGTAAGGCCGCTCCACCGCTAGTCGCGCTGTGACCGCTCTGAACCCATCAGCAGCGGCCGCTCCACACGCAGCTCCAGCTCCCTGACCCACAAGAAACGTGGTATCGTAGCGCTAGATTATTGCCTGCCTCCTCGCCTTTGACAACATCGCAGCGCTAGATTGCCGTGCTGCACATTGCTTTTGCTTCGTGATTCCATTGAAACTATACTGCATACCATAATCAGACCTCTGCGCTAGATTGCCATAGAGCGCTTGTTTAAGAATAGAAAATTTGTTGTGCTGCCTGCAGAAACATTTTGCGCTTGAATATACATGTGCCATTGACATCGCGTTGTCTGTGTCCCAGCCAGGTTTCGTTTTCGGCCTGTGGCCATTTTGTTGTTGTTGTGGTGCCTCCCTTGCCCGGATCTCCGCCCCGCTACCGCCTCCCAGCTGATCTTCCCTTGCCCCTCCCCTCCCACTATCCATTTATGACAGATGCTTTCCCGCGCAGCGTTCACGCGTAGCGGTCGCGCCCCATGCGCGCCGAAGGTGCGCCAAAGGTAAGCCCGTCTGCGCCCGTCCGCGCCTGGACCGCGCCCAGCGCCAGACCCCCTGGCCTCCGCAAACCGCACTCCGACCGCATTAAGTATGACGCAGCCACCCTCCTAGCCCTTAACTCCGGACGCACACCCCAATGCTACGAAGCTGCCCCGGGACGTACACACGGGCCTTTCACCTGCCACTCCTGCAAATAAACCAGCGTCAAGACCCTTACCACATCCACTAACCCCAAACACAGCTCCGACTCTAACCACCTGAAGTGCATCCTGCTGAATACCCGCTCGGTCCACAGACACACCACCGAACTCTGGGATCTACTCGACACCATGTCACCAGACGTCACCTTCCTCACTGAAACATGGATGAATTCATCATCAACACCCGACATCGCCATAGCCATCCCGGATCATCCGAAAAGACCGCTCCATTCAGACTGGAGGAGGCATCGCTATCGTCCATAAGAACACCATCAAAATCACGACCAGCTCTGACGATAACCTTATCACCACCGAACACCTCCACTTCCAGATCCACAAGGACCCCAGAACCACACTCAGAGGCACCCTCCTCTCCTCTACAGGCCTCCAGGAACACGTAAACAATTCACCGAAGACATCACTGACTTCATCAATCCTCATGCCCTTGCCTCCGAGAACTACATTCTACTAGGAGACCTCAACTTCCACCTAGAAAAGAAAAACAACAGCAACACCACCACCCTTCTGGACAACCTGGCCAATCTCGGACTCAAACAACTTGTTGACACCCCCACCCATGTAGCCGGGCATACGCTAGACCCAATCTTCATTTCCAGCAAACACATCTCCTTCGATCGCACCACGGCTCTCCACTGGACGGACCACAGCTGTGTTCACTTCAGCTACAAATCAACCTCGACCCACAACCCCCCACAACCTATTCCTCGAAGAAAATGGAATAAAATCACCACCGACCAACTCCTCACATCGCTCAACCAAAAACCACCCACCCTCTCATCGGACCCAAACCAAGCTGCCATCAAATTCAAACAATGGATCACTCACAGCGCGGACGAATTAGCACCCTTGAAAAACAATCACACCAAACAAAACTGCAAAAAGGCCCCCTGGTTCAACGATGACCTTAAGAAATCCAAGAAACTATGCCGTACTCTCGAGAAAACATGGAGAAAAAACCCAACCGCCGAAAACATGACCACCTTCAAGACAGCCACCCGCAAATACCACCAGCTGATCCGATCCACCAAGAAATCAGCACTCGACAACAATGCCCATAACAGCAAGGAACTATTCAACATCGTCAAAGAATTTACCAACCCCACCGCAGCCTCAAACGACATCACTCCCTCCCAAGACCTCTGCGATTCGTTATCCTCCTTCTTCTACAACAAAATTGCCGACATACATAACAGCTTCGAAATCAGTTCCAACGAACAATCCCCCCCACCCCCCTCAGAACATAAACCGCCCTCTAACACTCTCAGCGCCTGGAACCCAATAACCACCGAAAACACCATCCGCCTAATGAACTCCATCCACTCTGGCTCGCCAACCGACCCATGTCCCCACCACATCTTCAACAAAGCAGACTCCATCATCGCACCCCATCTCCGTGATGTTATCAACTGCTCCTTCAACTCTGCTACCTTCCCAGAAAGCTGGAAACATGCCGAAGTCAGCGCCCTCCTGAAGAAACCCACAGCAGACCCCTCTGAACTCAAAAACAACCGCCCAATATCCCTCCTCCCTTTCCCGGCAAAAGTCATCGAGAAAGCCGTCAATAGCCAACTTGCCGCCTTCCTCGAATCCAACAACTCCCTCTCATCCCTCACAGAACGGCTTTCGAGCCAAACACAGCACCGAAACCGCCCTCATCGTAGCCACAGACGATATCCGAACACTACTGGACAACGGAGAAACAGTGGCCCTCATTCTACTCGACCTCTCCGCCGCCTTCGACACAGTCTGTCATAGCACCCTCATACAATGCCTCAACAACATCGGAATACAAGGAAAAGCACTGGACTGGATCATCTCGTTCCTCGCCGGAAGAACCCAGAGAGTAAGACTTCCGCCATTCAAATCAGAGGCTACCGAAGTCATTTGCGGTGTACCACAAGGATCATCACCACTCCCACCCTCTTCAACACTTACATGAGTCCACTCGCATCCATCGCGCGTCACCACAACCGTAACATCATCTCCTACGCTGACGACATCCAGCTGATCCTTTCCCTCACCAAAGACCCTAACTCCGCCAAAACCAACCTCCACGAAGGCATGAAAGAAGTAGCCGAATGGATGAAAAACAGCTGCCTAAAACTTAACTCAGACAAAACGGAGGTGCTCATCCTAGGATCATCCCCCTCTGCCTGGGACGACTCGTGGTGGCCTTCAGCTCTGGGCTCAGCACCCACACCCACAGATCACGCACGCAACCTGGGCTTCATCCTAGATTCCTCACTCTCGATGACCAGACAAGTCAACGCCGTCTCATCCTCCTGCTTCAACGTACTTCGTATGCTCAAAAAAATCTTTCATTGGATCCCCTCCGAGACAAGAAAGACTGTCACCCATGCACTAGTCATGAGTAGACTGGACTACGGAAACACCCTCTACGCCGGAATTACAGCCAAATTACAGAAAAAAACTCCAACGCATCCAAAACGCATCAGCGAGACTCATCTTGGACATCCCTCGCCAAAATCACATTACCGGCCACCTGAAAGACCTCCACTGGCTCCCCGTCAACAAGAGAATAACATTCCGTCTCCTCACCCACGCACACAAGGCCCTCTACAAACTAGGGCCCGAATGCCTCAACTCTCGACTATCCTTCTACACACCCACCCGCCAACTAAGATCCTCCAATCAAGGCCTCGCCGCAGTTCCGCGTATCCAAAGATCCACCATGGGAGGCAGATCCTTCTCCTAAATGGCGGCCAAGACCTGGAACTCACTCCCCACCCACCTCCGCCTTACACAGAACCACATCTCCTTCAGAAAGGAACTTAAAACCTGGCTATTCGATAAATAGTGAACCATCCCCAAGCGCCTTGAGACCCTCCGGGTGAGTAGTGCGCTATATAAATCCTTGAACTTGAACTTGAACTTGAACTATAGTCCAGTCTACTGGTTATGAGTGCGTGGGCAACGGTCTTCCTCGCTTCGGAGGATTGACACTTTACCTGGACTGGCTATGCTGAGGAACTGCTACTCTGCTTTGCTGAGCTGCCCTGCTGCCTGCTGTTTTCTGCCTGCTGAGGACAAAGACTGGACACATCTCACATGAAGCAAGAGTGACTCCAAGGGCATACCCTTCTGTATTTTGAAGTCTCAGGGACACAAAAGACGTCTTGCAATCCTGCTGGTGCTGCTTCACTCTGCCATCTGTGAGTTGCACCCTTGCCTGAGTTACCCCTCCAGTCATGGGCCTCAGAAGTGGGTTCGGCACCGAATATTCTAAAATAACTGCGCATCCTCACCACTGTACCTGTCGAAACTGACACATAGCTCTGTCACGCAGACGCAGAGGCTGTTTGACAGCAGTTCTCCAGCCTGTGCGGCCTGATGACGATGCTCTGCGCGGCTGAACGGCGACACATTGCCTGCATTTCAATGGAACTCGACTACAACGCAGTGACCCGATTAGGTGGAAAAGATGGACGCATTGTGCGCTCACATTCAACACTTGGCTCTATCCAAGGTACTGTTTTAGTGGGACCTGCATGAGTCTAGTAGCAGGTCTGCCCTCCATTGCAATAACCTTCAGCGCGATTGGCTTCTAAGCACTGTTTTTGCGTTTAGTCTTTTAAAAATTCATTTGTCAACATCTACTGAGGGAGGGGTGTGGTGTAGCGGCCAGAGTGGCTGACTCCAGAGTGTGGGGTTCATGGTTGATTCCCGGTGCCGACGGCATCTTAGTACAGCATCATGTGACTCTGGGCAATAGCTTGCTTAATCTCCCCGACAGCCCCCAGCGCCTGGATACCAGTTGGGTGATAAGTTCATGCTTTACAAATATGGAGGGAGAAGGAAGGAAGGGAGATCAACTGATTAGATTTTTGGTTTTTTTTGGTCTTGTGTTACTCAGATAAATATTCCCTATTTTTCTAAACCTGTGTGGAGTCTTTTTGTGGTGCATTTAGTGTGTGTGTGTGTGTGTGCGCATGTGTGTGTTTGTGTGCGTGTTAGTGTGTATGTGCGCATGTGTGCGTGTGTGTGCATGTGTGTGTTTGTGTGTGTGTGTGCGTGTTAGTGTTTGTGTGTGTGTATGCGTGTTAGTGTGAGTGTGTGTGTGTGCACATGTGTATGCATGTGTGTGTTTGTGTGTGTGTGTGTGCATGTTATTGTGAGTGTGTGTATGTGCGTGTGTGCGTGTGTGTGTGTATGTGAGCGTGTGCATGTGTGTGTGTATGTGCGTGTGTGCGTGTGTGTGTGCGTGTGTATGCATGTGTGTGTTTGTGTGTGTGTGTATGTGCGTGTGTGTGCGTGTGTATGCGTGTGTGTGCGTGTGTGTGTGTGAGTGTTAGTGTGTGTGTTTGTGTGTGTTCATGTGTGAGTGTGTATGTGCGCGTGTGCATGTGTGTGTGTGCATGTGTGTGTATGTGTCACAAATACTTTACACATTACCTCTTACGTTAAGCCTGCCTCCTGTGTGCCAAGCTACCAGAGGGTGAGCGCAGGTTCATTTAAAGTGTGTATCTAGCTTACCCTGACTAGGATTGTGGTCCCTATTTGGACAGGGTACAAACCTCTGCCAACTGGAGACACAGTATCTGACAGTAAGCTTTGAAAACGCATTAATATTGCAGGATTTTCAAAATAATTCTAAGTTGATACAGAGGATCCTGAACCTTCGATTGATGTGATTTTGTGTCTCACATGCCCTTGGTGCATGTCAGACACACCAGAAGATTTGGGGGGCAGGCAGATATATCTTGCGTGTGTGTAACAGGATAGGTGAGGCCAATGGATGGGCACGTGTAGTTTGACAGGTAGGAGGTGGGTGCTACTAGAGTTCAAGAACCTGTTTACATCAGAAACTACCTGAACAGGAGTTTTTTTAAACTGTTTCCTGATACAAATAGAAAGCAAATAGTCTTCATGCTTGCTCTGCACTAAATATAGTTTTCTCTGACATCAGAAGGCTCTGAAATTGATCATCAGACCATCCAAGGTGTCATGCAGGTTTTTCTGGATAATCTCTTGGCACCTACATCTGTTGCATTCAACCGCAGGCATTCCATCGTCTTGTAAGTTTCTATGCACAGGACCAAGTAGTTACTTCGAGCTTAGACCTCTATAATCAGAGCTCTGTGAGGGAGTTTCTTTCACCTCAACTTTTTGCTTTGGAACATGCATTTAGTCGGTTGGAATGTCTCAAGTTACTTTAACTTATTTATTTATTTATGCAATTTTTAAAGCGCGCAAATACCCAATGGGTGTCTCGGCGCTGACGTAACAGAACCCTCACTGTGGCAGAAAAGGAGAATTTATGGTGAGAACCATCATGTTTTGAGCTTTTTTCTGAAGTGAATGAGTGTGGGAGCAGTTTTGATATGGAGGGGTAGCGTGTTCCAGAGTTTCGCTGTCGAGATGGTAAAACATCTATCTCCCCAGTTGGCCCTTCTTGTACGTGGGACAATCAGCAAGTGAGCTGATGATGAACGTAAAGTCCTTGAGTGTTCAAGCGGGCGAAAGGCTTTTTTTAGAAATAGTGGGCCTAAATTGTTGATGGCTTTATATGCGATGCATAAAGCCTTAAATTTAGTCCAGCTCGTCACTGGGAGCCAGTGCAGCTGTCGGATATACGGGGAGATGGATGTGAATTTGGGGATATTTAGTAAGGTCCTGGCCGAGGCATTTTGGACCAACTGCAGTTTGTTGAGGACCTTTTCCTGGGCATTCAATAGAAGGGCATTACAGTAATATGTTATGGAAAAGACCAGTGTACTGATTAAAGTTTTTACCGCGGAAGGAGGTAAGTAGGGGATTAGTTTTTTGATCCTCTTTAAGATGTAAAAGGCTGAGGAGACCACAGAATTGGCATGTTGGTGGAATGTCATTTTGTTATCAAATATCACTCCTAGATTACGTACCTTCGCCACCGGTTGAGGGGGCGTACCCATCTCAGGTGGCCACCATTGGGGGGACCAGGTCAGTTCCACTTTCCCGAATGTCATCACCTCTGTCTTGTCAGAGTTTAATTTGAGACAGTTTGAAGACATCCAGGAACTTATTGCCCTCATTCCCTCTTGGAAATTGGCCGCGACCGATATGCCATCGTTATATGCAGATAATACCAGTTGAGTGTCGTCCGCATAGGTTGTAGGGGCAATTCCATAAGATTTTATAACCCTCGCTAAGTCCGAAACATAGATGTTGAAGAGTGTCGGACTTAGCGAGGAGCCCTGTGGTACACCGCAGGGGAGAGTGAAGGTCTGGGAGATGTAATTACCCATCTTCACTGTCTGCGGACGGTTAGCGAGAAACGAGGTAATAATAATATGTATTTATTTATTTTATTTTAGTGTTTTATAGAGCGCGAACTTGACCCGAGAGGGTATCAGAGCGCTTTACAAGGTTTACAGAAGTGAACAAACAAAAGGCTTAGAAGTACAGAAGTATACAAAACGATTCCCCATAAGGGAAAAAGAGGGACACAAGTGTATGGCTACAATTACAGTTAGAATCCATAAAAAAAACAGTTTCTTGGTGGAGTGAATAGGTGATTTGAGGAAAAGGCGATAGTCTTAGATTAGCCCGGCACACTGTGGTGGTTGAAGGCAGAAATTAGACGAGGACTTTACCCATTAGGAAAGTTCTGGCCTCCTTTTAGAAGCGTGTCAGAGTATGGGATTCTTCTGATGGCGGTTGGGAGAGTTCCAAATTCTTGGTGCAGCCCCGGAGAAAGCACGGTTGAAAGCCCGGTTGTAGGTTTTTTTTCCGATAACGAGCAGGTTGGAACAAGAGGTCTCTGGCGGACCGAAAGTTCCTGCTTCCACCAGATACCACTAGTTTCTGTGCCAGATAAGCAGGAGAGTTTGTGTATAGAGCCTTGTGTCAGTTTCAGCTGGATTCTGGCCTCGAGGGGGAGCCAGTTCAAAGCTTTCAGATGTGGAGAGATGTGGTTGAATTTCCTAATACCAGTAAATAGTCTGGTGGCCGCGTTGAGGCAGGCTTTTAAAGGTGCCAGGGAGATCTTGGGTAATCCTGAGATGGTGGAACAGCCATATTCCAGCCTAGAGATGACTAGTGCTTGGAATGCCATTTTTAGGTCAGGAGCATCGATGAAGGGTTTCAGCTTCCATAGGTAGCTCAGGTGGAACCTGGCTGATTAAGCCATCAAGTTGATGTGGTCCTGCTTGTTAAGGTTGCAGTCAAGAATTATACCCAGAGATTTGGCCAAGTCCACTATGGTCGGCGGGCAGTTTAAGGCTGTGATGACCTTGATCCACATCTGAATCTCTGGGTTGGCTATTGCAGGGGAAATTAGGAGAAATTCAGTTTTCTTTGCGTTTAGTTTGAGTTGGTTAGAGGCGAGCCATTGGACAGTCAGTTTCAGGGCCTCATTCAGGCAGAGGATCTCCTTGAGCGATTATATTTTAATGTATATTTAAAGTGTTGTCCGCGTACATATGGTAGGAGATGTTAGCGGTGCCAAGAACTTCAGTGAGTGGCTCTAAGTAAAGATTAAAGAGGGTGGGGGACAGGGTTGAACCTTGAGGGACTCCAACCGTGACCGGGGTGGGAGCTGATAGGTTGCCATTAATTAGGAATCTCTGTCATCGGTTGTGGAGGAAGGACCTAAACCATTCTAAAACAGAGCCATCCAAACCCATCCTGAGTGTGAGGCGTTCAAGTAGTTTTTCATGGTTGACTGTGTTGAAGGCCGAGGATAGATCTAGGAGGATTAGAAGGCAGGTTTTGCCTTGGTCTAGGGCTTGGAGGGCATCGTCCACGATGTGGAGCATAGTAGTTTCAGTGCTGTGCCCCGGTCTGAATCCAGATTGGAAGTCATAAAGTAGGTGGAAGTTGTTGATATGTTGACTTAGTTGCTGTTGTACACACTTCTCTAACACTTTGGCTAACAGAGGGATATTGGAGATAGGTCTGAAGTTGTCAGGGGAGGTTGGATACAGCAATTTTTTTTTTAAAATAGGGAGGACTTGGCCGGCTTTCAGGGAGCTTAGAATCGATCCCTGCTGGAGAGAGGCATTGATTATTGCAGTCCAGCTAGGAACAATGAATCGGGAGGCAGCAGCGAGGCACTTGGATGGTAGCGGGTCATTGAAGTGGTTATTCGGGTTTAAGGGAGAGAGGATTTTAGAGACGGAGTCTTCGTCATAGTATTTGAAGTTGGTCCAACGTGTTTGGTTTTTAGGTAATGGCAGTGGGGGTAGCGCGGAAATGGGGGGCACGTCAGGAAGGGGTTGAAAATATGCGGGGGTACTGAGTTCATTTCCTAATGCCGTGATTTTATCAGCGAAGAAAGAGGAGAATTCCTCAGATGATATTAGAGACTTGGGAGACTCTTTCGGTGTTTTAGCCAGTTTATTTGATTGGTGTTTGACCAGTTCAAAGAGGTTGCGGGGTCTATTCTTGGCATTCCCCAGTTCCGATCTGAAGAACTCTTTTTTTTAATTGAGGATGTTCTTGTTGTAGGAGTTTCTCGCCTGGCGGAGAAGTTTTAGATGCGCAGCAGAAGGTTGCCGTCTCCAAATTCTTTCAGATTGCTGGAGGGATCTCCTCTCCATGTTGAGGGATCCAGTGAGCCAGGGGTTTCTATCTTTGATTTGTGTTCTTTTTAGTTTTAGTGTGGCAAGGTCGTCCAGAATGTTCGACATAGTTGCTGAGTAGTGACATTGAGGTCACTGACCATTGTTATATTCGAGGGGGGAGGAGGTCAGATTTGCAGCGAGCCTCCAGTTTCATCTGGTCAAGGTTCTTGATGTCTCTGATCCAGCGTTTGGGAATCACCGGTCGCGGTGCCTTTGTCTTGTGGGTCCCGGGTAAAAGGAAGGCAATGGCATGGTGGTCAGACCAATCACACGGGTTTATGGAGCTAAGCTTGACTCCTTAGAGATGATCCAGTCCAGGGTGGCCCCTCTTGAGTGATTTGGCGGAGAGCAGGCTTGAGTCAGGGCTTGATCTGTTAGGAGGTCTTTTTGATGGTGTTGACGTGGGGATCCTTAGGATCGTGCCAGTGCAAGTTGAAATCGCCGACGAAAATCTCTTTAGCATTGGAGGAAATCTGAGTTGTGATGATTTCCAGGAGGTGATCGGTGAAAGAGTCATTCAAACCTTGGGGGGGGGGGGGTAAAAGATGTGCAAATTGCACAGATGTAATGAGTTGCTGCAAATGGAGAGGGCGAGGTATTCGCAGGAGTCAGTGGTGTCCACTGTGAGTTCCGTGACAAGGAGGCTGGAGCGGTAGATGCAGGCGATGCCTCCTCCTTTCCTGTTGGATTGTCTCTCCATTCTAGCAATATTGTAGTTGGGAGGGACTACTTGTTTCCACTAGTTTTGCCCATAATACCAGGGTCAGCAGGGCACGACAATGTTGGTGTCTTCTTGTATAACAATCTTCTGCCATAAACACTTGACATCCAGAACCCAGGGTTATTCAGAAACCAGTGGTGGGTCTGTCGCTGATCCTGTACGGCGAAGCCAGCTTGCAGCATATGTACCTGTTAGTTTACAAATGCAATGAACTATTTCTGAAGGAGGCACTGTTCATGGCAGCCATTATTGGTCTCTCCAGGGCGGTTTGCAGTTTTCCTTAGCCTTGTCAATCATACATCAGTTGCTGGTTTACACAGCTTGCTCTGAATGGTTCTTTCATTTTTCTCTTGAATTGTATGTACTCCATTTGATGTTTGTTTTCTGGTGGGCCACTGTTTCTCTGTCAGCCTTTCTGCCAGAGTTCACTCTTTTCTCACTGACTTCCTTCTGTCACACTTTGAAGAATGTCTGCAAGTTTGATGATGGAAATGGAGTTCAGCGTGGTATGTATATTACAATGTATTGTGTAGATCTGGACCTTTTCTCTTTATTGGGGATGTCTGAGGGTTTATTATTTTAGGGATGTGTACGTGTGTGGTGTTTGTACAGTGCAAACCTAGTCAGAATACAGCAGAGCAAGTGCATGGGAAAAGGCAAAGATGCAGGTGCCTATACATAAGACTGTTTGGGTCGCTCTTGCGCCACACAAAGTGGTGCAAGATTGCTGCAAACCTTAAGACAGATTTTTGAAGCCACGCTAAACCATTTTTCGAGGCTCTAAAAATACGGAGTAACGCAAAGCAGCACAAATTGCGGTGTTGCATTACTGTGCCCCAGGGAGGCATTCCATGGGCTTTGCATGAGTGTTCCCACGCAACTCCCCTGTATTTTGTGTCATCCCCAGATTTACAAAGAACTTGTAAACCAGGGGATGTACCAAAATCTTACACCTTCCCAAGGGAGGCGTAACGAGGATAAGATAATCTCTTGTTTCCCGGGATTTGTTTTTTTTACAAGAAGGTGTCCCTTTCCGTGCAAAAACAATCCTGCATGCATCGCAGGCACCATGCACCCTGGTACAAGGGTGCCTGCATTGGCGCTAGGCGGCCCATTGAGCACTAGAGCATGGTAAAGGACAGAAATGTGCCATATTCCATTAAATATGGCACATTAGAACACTGGAATGTTGGGAGCTCCATTAAAACAATGGAGTGCTCCGGGCTTATAATGACTGGTAGAAGCCCGGAACTCCAACATTCCAATGCTTCTTTGTTCACAGCTCTGGCTGTGAACAAAGGCTTCAAGGACCCTGAGGGGATTCCAATCCCCTCGCACTCTCATAAGGCACTGTTTTTTTTGTTTGAACATTCTGCCCTCCAGTGGCAGAATGTTCTAATAGCCTTATAGCCCTTCGTAGCTGGGCTACACCGGCTATTAAAGTCCCTCTCCCTTGTTAAAGGCCCGAGCCGAAGGCGAGGGCCTTTAACGCTGGAGAGGGCCTTTAATAGCCGGTATAGCCCGCTACGGCGGGCTTTAAGGTTATATTCATGCCCTTTCCCTCTCACGCAGTGCAAAAATGTGACTTGCTGCCCTGCGTTGCACTTCATCACATAGCTCGTAAACGAGCCCCACAGTGTGTGATTGGAGCGAGAGCAATACTGCATCATGATGAAGTATTCTTTAAAGAGATGTGTATTGTTGTAGGACCTGTGGGCATAGTCGCTTTCAATGCCTCCCTTTGCTCTTGGGAGGTGGAATTCAGCAATGCAATGAATAGTTGATGGCCATGCAGAGGGAAAGGATAGTTTATGTAACACTTGTGTGTTGTTGCATGCTGTCGAAGAACTCTCCAGACTTCAGGTTGTATCTTCTGTCGTCCACCGGATGATTTGTGGTCCTCATGTGTGCTCACCACACCTTCTTCCACCTGTTTAAGTTCTTCAATGTTGGCTCCGCCTCCTCTTTCCAAATGTTGCTTTTGCGCATTTGCCAAATCCCAAAGTTCATGCGGATTTCACCAGGGAGGTGATTAACTAAATATATAAGTATAGCTGTTTGTCACATTTCTCACCATCTGCAATTTATAGATCTTAAAACCATATCCGCGTTCAGTGAAGATGTCATCCGACCAGGTACGGTTCAGGTGCTATAGCAGCGGCGATAAAGAACCTCCCTAGAATATACCTCGTTAAATCTTCCCTTGGAGGTGCTATTCACCCCTTCTCATTGAAGAACAGAGAGGTGTGGGATCCCTGTTTTTCAAGAACTGCTCCACACTTGTGTAAATGTTGTACAATCGTAGACATTACAGCACCCAAGAGTGTGACATAGGAACAAATACTCTTTATTGTACATTCTGAAGCTGATCCATGTGATTGTGGCTTTCCTTGCAGCTGCTCCTGATGTTTTCTGAAGTATTAGTTAATCTTTTGTTGTGTATGATTTTTTTCTGTTGCTTCTTTTATTGTCCTCCCTGACTAAGAACTTGGAGGTTACAGCACCCCTTTTAGTACTTGGATCCGGAAAGCGAGCAATGCCTCGATTCCCCAGAAGAAATCCATACTTGTACCAAACCTTCCTCCTCCTGGTTCCCCCAGTCGCTAGGAGAAGGAAAAGAGAGGCATATTAACAAGGGCTTTATCTCCACTTTCTTGGCTTTAAAAGCCAAAAAAGCAGAGATAAAGCTATTGCCCTATTAACAAGAGGGTTCTAACATGCATAATCACATCCCTACACCTCCCTTTTCATCTCTAATGAGATGCAAAGTGGGCGTTCCACACCTAAATAATGTGAGAAATGTCGCTAACCGACATTTCTCCAATTAACAAGCTGCACGCCAGACAGCATAGCAATAAGAAAAATAGCGCTAACCTCGGTTATCGCTACTTTCCTTATGCCTGCTTTCAGTCTGACTTAGCCATTATATCCAATGGAAGGTGGATATAATGGCTTAGTATGCCCTGCCCTATCATCAAGCTATCGCCAAACGTTGTGCGATTATCGCTGGATTTCCAGCGATAATAGTACTTTTGGCAGCTTGTACTTGGAATTGTATCGCTTTTGAGATAAGCGTTGCTGATAGCACGCTATCTCAGCGATACAATCCAGCGTTAGCCGGCGATAACTATCCTCGCGCTAAGAGCGCTGAGCGATAATTATCGCCGCCGTTGCTGATATGCCCCTCAGTCTTGTAAATGCCTGGAATGGAAATGGAGAACCTCTTACTCTCCTCAGTATTAAACCTCCTGTCTTTCAGCTCTTTGTGAATATAAACAAAATATTTACTGGATTAACATTGCATTCCACGGAGTGTGGCAGCACAGAATAAACCTAAAGAGACATAAACAAGAAGCTCACCTACCCTGTTGGGAATTCTTCTAGACTTTCTGTGATGCGCGATCTATTTACTTCCAGGGTAAGGTCATGAAATCCTTCAGTCCTTCAACACTATCTTCGTTAGAAGGTGCCCATTAGGTGAATCAACATCTATTCCCCCTAATTTGTTGAAGATGTGTCCATCATAAATATTTACACCCCCCCATCAAAGAAGATTTTGTTAACAGTATTGAGGCTGGGTCTCCCTTAGACCTATGTCCTCCACAATATCTTGGGCTTTAGCCATCTATATTTGCTCCAACTCTGCAACAACTATGTAACATACCCTTAAGATTGCGTGTTTCCATGCTATGGAAACCGGCCTTGGATCAACCCCTGGAATAAAAGGGTCCAACGCTGACCCTCGTATTCTCTGTAATTATAGGTAAATGTCTCCTCTACCAGGACCCTCCAAAGTCAATGTGTTTTATAATGTGTACTTCTAGGGGTGTGTGATGGTATGTCTTTCATCAGGGTAACATTGAGTTTAGTCCATGTTGTCTCTTTCTGGGTGTGGGTGGGTGTCAAAGCTTAATGTTGAGAAGAACAAGGGATATAGGTTATGTGTTGAAGAGTTGTGTGAAGAGAGGGGGGTGTTATAATGTGTAGTTGTTTGATCTCTTGAGCTCTATGCAGCTCAGTCCCTGGCTTGGGATGCTGCTCCTATGACATGATGGGGTTCTAGGTGGTTGGATTCTAGCCAAGGCAGTTGTTGGTTGAGCCTGGCTTGGGATGCTGGAAGGTAGCTGTGCTGGAAGGGTGTGAGGGCCGGGGTAGGGTGGATGAGAGGGTTAGTAAGTGTATTTGAGTGTGTGTGTGGACTGGTTGTTAATGTGGTTGACTGATTAGAAGGATGATGGTGGGCAGGCGTGTGGAGTGTGGATGGGGGTGGTGCATTTTCAAAGGATGCACAGTTATTTGAAAGATCAAGGGGTGATCTGAAAAGGCCAGGCGGCTGAGTTGAAGGGGACTGGTTGGCCTGGGTGGGGTCCTTGCTAGGTGTGTTAATGCGAGGAGGGGAAGAGGTAGAGGGAGCGCTGATTGGAGGGGGGATAGTGTTAGTGGGAAAGGGGGTTATGGTAGTTCCCGGAGTAGGTAACCATGCTGTATAGGGGAGGGGAGCTGTAATCGCTCCTGGAGAGGGTACAGTAGCTATAGGGGATGTGTGTGTAGTTTTGGAAGTGTTAGCTAGGGGAAGTTTGAGCGGGAGGGAGTAGGTTAGGGGTGTGATATTGTGAAGGGGAGACGGGGTAGGGGGGAGAGATGGCCGGGCGATGGTTGTGAAGGGGGGGTAAGGAGCTATGGTCGTGCCCAAAGTGGATTCAGTGGCTGTGGAGGGTGTGGGAGTAGTCGCGGCTATGCTAGTCGGAGGATGCATGCGATGTATCGAAGAAGTGCCATTCGGTGTATCGGTGGGGGTGGTCATCTGGGTCATCAGGGGAGAGGAGGCGAGTGGAGCCAGCGTGGAAGCAGCTCAGGAGATGATAGTGGGGGAGGATTGGGAAGCAGTTTGGGGATTATCCACTTGTTCCTTAATAAAGGGGAAGATGTTATCTAGGAGATTTAGGTTACGGTCAGAGGCTTGTAAGAGTATGGTACCGTTGTTGTAGATAGTAACGGTAGCAGATGCTTGGAAGAGTTGAGAAGGGGCAATAGAGATAGCTAGACCATGAGCTGATTTTCTCGTGGAGGAGAAAGTCAATGTGGCTAGGAGTACTTTCCTCCATTGGGCTCTCCGTTTTGTGTGGAAGATGATGTCCATGGTTGAGTGCCCGTTGCTTACGGAGAAGTAGGGATCAGCGAAGAGGGTTTCAGGGTGTGATTTAATGAAATTGTGTTTAAACCGTTTAGCTGATTTTTTTTGAGAGGCCAGGGGATAGATGATGTTGTATGTGTGCATGCCTGAGAGTTCCATGGTACGGAGGGCGCCTGAGGGAGTACGAGTAGTTAGGACCCAGGAGGAATGCGAGGGATCCAGGGAGGAAGGGGGCTGAGCAAGGTTAAGTAGGATGAGGGCCGTTAAAGTGAGTAGATGTGATTGAGTGAATTCTAGAGGCTAGGGGGGACGCAGGGGTGGAATGGGGATAAGTGCCCCCGGGCCTGGAGCAGGAGGGGGTGTAGAAATAGAAAAAGAATAAATTATTAGCGGTAAATAGTTAGAGATATATATAGATTCTGACCTTCAATAAGTCGAGAGGGCGAAGTTTATGTGTTAAATCCTTATGGTGGAGTCATTCCAATATGGCCACCACACTAGTGAGAACCACTGTGAAGTCCTATGACTATTTCCATTTCCTGAGGGTCTCCCGGGGTAGTCTTATTTCCCTTTCCATGTCGCCTCAAAAGTTTTTTTTTTTGTTTTTTTTTTGGTCCTATCTCAGTTGTTATGCTCCAGAGGCTTGCTCAAAACTTGTTTTTTATTTTGTTGTTTTATTTTGGTCCTATCTCAGTTGTTATGCTCCAGAGGCTAGCTGATTTTTGGTCCTTTCTCAGTTGTTATGCTCCAAAGGCTTGCTGATTAGGATGATCTGTGGTGGGGGGTGGGCCCCTCACTCTTGTTGATGTTGTGGTCAGCCATTTTTGCAAGACTGTGAACAAACAGTGTTACCAGCCCAAAAGTCAGAATATGAAAAGTATTCAGTAGCCATGCGGGGGCCAGGAAGTTGCCACTGTAATCATAGAGTGACCGAAAGAAATAGCTGCAGGCTAGGTCAGGGACATCCTTTGCCTGAGATGTGCATTGTTTAGTGGTGGTTGCGTTTCCCTTGCATACCCTCTGTGAGTCCACGAGTTTGAATAAAAAGGAGAGCGATAGAACAGAGCTCTCCGAGCTCTCAGAGTTGTTGTGTGCACTGGGGGGGGCGGTGCTTAGTCGCGACGCTCACCATTGAACTGAGCGGAAATTCAATCGGTCCGTCCAAGCCCTCGGTCCACTATGTGAAATTCAGGAGGGTCGCGCGGCCGCCGAGAGGACCCGAATCTCTCGGGGCAGCCGATAGCAGAAGAAATGGGCCACCGTCTCCTCGGTTCACACGGAGACCAGGAGCGAAGAAAATGCTCAATCAGCAGCGGTACGGGGCAGGAGCTACGCCGCAGCAATCACTCCCCACCTCGCACCCAGTCAGCAAGGGGCCAACTCCATTCACGAGCAGCCTCGTCCGTCGACATTCAAGGGGCTGAACGGGTGTCACCTCAGCCGAAACGTGAGTCGGCAGCACCCCTAGTCTGTGTCAGGGTTCTGCTCTGGCCGCTAAGATGAACAGGCCCCGATCTGCATGGTGAGGCTGAGTCCGAGCGAAGGGTGGGCTGCAATATATTCTTCCGTCTCAACGTTAATCCCTCCGCCTCGAAGATGGTGGATAGCCGGTCGTCCACACTGGAGGTTGTAATCAAGTAGGCGCCTATAACTGGCCCATTCCAAACGAAAAACGCTACAAATTCTGTCAAAAGTTGTGTGCTTGCTTCCGGTTACTCTTGTACGAAAATTATAGTTCAGAGGCTGCCACTAACAGGGATATTCCACTTGAGGGATCCCAAGTGATCAGAGCTCCTCCGGAGAGCTCCTACCAGCCGGCCATTTTGATACATTTTGAGCCTGGCTTAGGATGTTGCTCCTGTGACATGATGGGGTTCTGGGTGGTTGGATTCTAGCCAAGGCAGTTGTTGGTTGAGCCTGGCTTGGGATGCTGCTCCTATGACATGAAGGGCTTCTGGCTGGCTGGATTTTAGCCAAGGCAGTTGTTGATTGAGCCTGACTTGGGATGCTGCTCCTGAGACATGATGGGGTTCTGGGTGGTTGGATTCTAGCCAAGGCAGTTGTTGATTGAGCCTGACTTGGGATGCTGCTCCTGTGACATGATGGGGTTCTGGGTGGTTGGATTCTAGCCAAGGCAGTTGTTAGTTGAGCCTGGCTTGGGATGCTGCTCCTGTGACATGAAGGGGTTCTGGGTGGTTGGATTCTAGCCAAGGCAGTTGTTGGTTGAGCCTGGCTTGGGATGCTGCTCCTATGACATGATGGGGTTCTGGGTGGTTGTATTCTTGTGAAGGCAGTTGTTGGTTGAGCCTGGCTTGGGATGCTGCTCCTGTGACATGATGGGGTTCTGGGTGGTTGGATTCTAGCCAAGGCAGTTGTTGGTTGAGCCTGGCTTAGGATGCTGCTCCTTTGACATGATGGGGTTCTGGGTGGTTGGATTCAACCCAAGGCAGTTGTTGGTGGAGCCTGGCTTGGGATGCTGCTCCTGTGACATGAAGTGGTTCTGGGTGGTTGAAATCTAGCCAAGGCAGTTGTTGGTTGAGCCTGGCTTGGGATGCTTCTCCTGTGACATGATGGGGTTCTGGGTCGTTGGATTCAAGACAAGGCGGTTGTTGGTTGAGCCTGGCTTGGGATGCTGCTCCTTTGACATGATGGGGTTCTGGGTGGTTGGATTCTAGCCAAGGCAGTTGTTGGTTGAGCCTGGCTTGGGATGCTGCTCCTATGACATGATGGGGTTCTGGGTGGTTGTATTCTCGTGAAGGCAGTTGTTGGTTGAGCCTGGCTTGGGATGCTGCTCCTATGACATGATGGGGTTCTGGGTGGTTGTATTCTTGTGAAGGCAGTTGTTGGTTGAGCCTGGCTTGGGATGCTGCTCCTATGACATGATGGGGTTCTGGGTGGTTGTATTCTTGTGAAGGCAGTTGTTGGTTGAGCCTGGCTTGGGATGCTGCTCCTGTGACATGATGGGGTTCTTGGATTCTAACTAAGGCAGTTGTTGGTTTAACCTGGCTTGGGATGCTGCTCCTTTGACATGATGGGGTTCTGGGTGGTTGGATTCAACCCAAGGCAGTTGTTGGTTGAGCCTGGCTTGGGATGCTGCTCCTATGACATGATGGGGTTCTGGGTGGTTGTATTCTTGTGAAGGCGGTTGTTGGTTGAGCCTGGCTTGGGATGCTGCTCCTGTGACATGGTGGGGTTCTGGGTGGTTGGATTCTAGCCAAGGCAGTTGTTGGTTGAGCCTGGCTTGGGATGATGCTCCTGTGACATGAAGGGGTTCTGGGTGGTTGGATTCTAGCCAAGGCAGTTGTTGGATGAGCCTGGCTTGGGATGCTGCTCCTATGACATGATGGGGTTCTGGGTGGTTGTATTCTTGTGAAGGCAGTTGTTGGTTGAGCCTGGCTTGGGATGCAGCTCCTATGACATGATGGGGTTCTTGGATTCTAACTAAGGCAGTTGTTGGTTGAGCCTGGCTTGGGATGCTGCTCCTTTGACATGATGGGGTTCTGGGTGGTTGGATTCAACCCAAGGCATTTGTTGGTTGAGCCTGGCTTGGGATGCTGCTCCTGTGACATGATGGGGTTCTGGGTGGTTGGATTCTAGCCAAGGCAGTTGTTGGTGTAGCCTGGCTTGGGATGCTGCTCCTTTGACATGATGGGGTTCTGGGTGGTTGGATTCTAGCCAAGGCAGTTGTTGGTTGAGCCTGGCTTGGGATGCTGCTCCTATGACATGATAGGGTTCTGGGTGGTTGGATTCTAGCCAAGGCAGTTGTTGGATGAGCCTGGCTTGGGATGCTGCTCCTATGACATGATGGGGTTCTGGGTGGTTGTATTCTCGTGAAGGCAGTTGTTGGTTGAGCCTGGCTTGGGATGCTGCTCCTGTGACATGATGGGGTTCTTGGATTCTAACTAAGGCAGTTGTTGGTTGAGCCTGGCTTGGGATGCTGCTCCTGTGACATGAAGGGGTTCTGGGTGGTTGGATTCTAGCCAAGGCAGTTGTTGGTTGAGCCTGGCTTGGGATGCTGCTCCTATGACATGATGGGGTTCTGGGTGGTTGTATTCTCGTGAAGGCAGTTGTTGGTTGAGCCTGGCTTGGGATGCTGCTCCTGTGACATGATGGGGTTCTTGGATTCTAACTAAGGCAGTTGTTGGTTGAGCCTGGCTTGGGATGCTGCTCCTTTGACATGATGGGGTTCTGGGTGGTTGGATTCTCGTGAAGGCAGTTGTTGGTTGAGCCTGGCTTGGGATGCTGCTCCTTTGACATGATGGGGTTCTGGGTGGTTGGATTCTAGCCAAGGCGGTTGTTGGTGTAGCCTGGCTTGGGATGCTGCTCCTTTGACATGATGGGGTTCTGGGTGGTTGGATTCTAGCCAAGGCAGTTGTTGGTTGAGCCTGGCTTAGGATGCTGCTCCTTTGACATGATGGGGTTCTGGGTGGTTGGATTCAACCCAAGGCAGTTGTTGGTGGAGCCTGGCTTGGGATGCTGCTCCTGTGACTTGAAGTGGTTCTGGGTGGTTGAAATCTAGCCAAGGCAGTTGTTGGTTGAGCCTGGCTTGGGATGCTTCTCCTGTGACATGATGGGGTTCTGGGTCGTTGGATTCAAGACAAGGCGGTTGTTGGTTGAGCCTGGCTTGGGATGCTGCTCCTGTGACATGAAGGGGTTCTGGGTGGTTGGATTCTAGCCAAGGCAGTTGTTGGTTGAGCCTGGCTTGGGATGCTGCTCCTGTGACATGATGGGGTTCTGGGTGGTTGGATTCTAGCCAAGGCAGTTGTTGGTTGAGCCTGGCTTGGGATGCTGCTCCTGTGACATGATGGGGTTCTGGGTGGTTGGATTCTAGCCAAGGCAGTTGTTGGTTGTGCCTGGCTTGGGATGCTGCTCCTTTGACATGATGGGGTTCTGGGTGGTTGAAATCTATCCAAGGCACTTGTTGGTTGAGCCTGGCTTGGGATGCTGCTCCTGTGACATGAAGTGGTTCTGGGTGGTTGAAATCTAGCCAAGGCAGTTGTTGGTTGAGCCTGGCTTGGGATGCTTCTCCTGTGACATGATGGGGTTCTGGGTCGTTGGATTCAAGAAAAGGCGGTTGTTGGTTGAGCCTGGCTTGGGATGCTGCTCCTGTGACATGATGGGGTTCTGGGTGGTTGGATTCTAGCCAAGGCAGTTGTTGGTTGAGCCTGGCTTGGGATGCTGCTCCTGTGACATGATGGGGTTCTGGGTGGTTGGATTCTAGCCAAGGCAGTTGTTGGTTGAGCCTGGCTTGGGATGCTGCTCCTGTGACATGATGGGGTTCTGGGTGGTTGGATTCTAGCCAAGGCAGTTGTTGGTTGAGCCTGGCTTGGGATGCTGCTCCTGTGACATGATGGGGTTCTGGGTGGTTGGATTCTAGGCAAGGCAGTTGTTGGTTGAGCCTGGCTTGGGATGCTGCTCCTATGACATGAAGGGGTTCTGGGTGGTTGGATTCTAGCCAAGGCAGTTGTTGGTTGAGCCTGGCTTGGGATGCTGCTTCTGTGACATGACGGGGTACTGGCTGGCTGGATTCTAGCCAAAAAAACATATTGAACAAAGGTACCTCTTTTGTCAGCACATATCACACAACGGAATTAGAGACTGAAGTGGCACTCTACAAATTCATAAGAATCTTGCGTTTACGTCATTTCTTTACACATATTTGTCCTACTGAACCCAGTGGAGAGATTGTTTCCACCTTTAAGCCAAAAAGCACCTTCTTAGCGCCAGTGTCACATAAGACTCTGGACACTTTTGAAACTCTTGTTAAAGCGGATCTTCGCAAGGTCAATTACAGAAGACAAGCAAAAAACTTAACTCGAGCAGAATATAGCGCACTACTCTCATTGGCCAAAAATTCGGATATCAAATTCCAAAAGGCAGACAAAGGAGGAGGGCTTGTAATGATGGACACGGAATTTGATCACCAAAAAGGCACGGAACATGTTTCTGACCAAACAACGTATGGTATTCTGAATAGAGATCCAACTGCAGAAATCTCGGATACATTAAGTAAAATGTTAGATCAGGCTGAACATCTCAACTGGATTGATGGTACCACTAAAAAATATCTCCATAATCTTTTTCCAAGGAGACCAAGAATGTACTTTTTATCTAAAATCCACAAAAATTTGGAGGACCCTCCTTTCAGACCAATTGTGTCAGGCTGTGAATCTATTTTTGAAAATCCTGGAAGATACATAGACAAACATTTACAACCATTTGTTCAAAATTGGATCACGTATATTCAAGACACGACGGATTTTCTACGGCGTTTAAGAGTGACACAGACAGAAGAGATCGAGGATTGGATTCTGTGCACCATAGACGTGGTTGCACTGTACACATCAATTCCCCATGCCAATGGGATGGAAGCTGTAGAATGGGCCCTCTTGCAACAAGAGAATTCTGAAGCACCTAAATGTTTTATTATCCGCGGATTTTGCGTATTGGCAATCCGCGGATTTGCGGATTTGCGGATTTGCGGATTTTGAAAATACGCAAAATCCACGGATCCTAGCGTATTTTTATTTTTTTGTGTTCGCACGGGTTTCTGCAAGTTCGCGAGGGTTTTATTGTACAAAACGCTCGCGAACGTGCAGAAAACCCGTGCGAACACAATGTGCCTACTCATGGGTATTGCGCTCGTGAAAGTCAAGGATGCAAAGTCTAGCCAGCATCACAGCTGATTTTCCACGGTAGATTTGGGCACCTGTCCAGCCTCGACGACGCTCACGATTGTTTTTGGGCTAATGAATGAGTCACTGAATTTGAGCATCAACTAGTTCGAGCGACCATGTGTGTGTTACGGGCGCAGGGGTCCCTTGAGTGAGCTGCTGTAGTATTTTACAATGGCGCCAGCAAGCTGCCAGCGCCGTTGTAAAATAGTTACAAAGTTAGCTTGCACAGGAAGCACTTAGATAAAATAAAGCAGCACCTGCTTCGTTTTATCTAGTGGTTCCTGTGCAAGCTAACTTTGTAACTATTTTACAACGGCGCTGGCAGCTTGCTGGCGCCATTGTAAAATAGTTACATGAGTGGGGGTTCAACTTTTGAACCCGTTACGTCCGCGGATTTTTTTTTTCGGATTTTGTGGGAAATCCGTAAAATACGCGGATTGCGGATTCCCCAAAAATCCGAAAAATCCGTGGGCGTAACGGATTTACCGCTCATGCTTAGCTATTAGAGTTTTGTCTTCAGAACAGTTATTTCACATGGGATGGGAAGTATTACATACAGTTGAACGGAACCTCTATGGGTTTTCCTGGAGCACCTGATTACGCCAATACATTTATGGCAAAATTTGAGAATGACTTCATATTGTCAGACGTGACCTGGAAAGAAGGTTTGATATTTTTTCGTAGGTACATTGACGACATTTTCCTCATCTGGAAAAACTCAGAGTCTTCGTTGTTGGCTAACATTCATACTTTAAATCTGGTGGATCCTAGAATCCAATTTACACATTGTATCAGCAAGAAATCATTATCCTTTCTGGATGTATGGATTGAATTGGAGGCCGGAAAAAGGGCAACTCAAGTTTTCAAGAAACCCACAGATAAAAATAATGCCCTTTTGTATAAGAGTTTTCATCCTCCATCTTTGATCAATAATTTACCAGTATCACAGTTCTTGAGAACCAGACGGATTTCATCTAATGATACATCATGTGAGGAAACATTACAGCAACAGAAACTAAACTATACAAAGAGGAGATATCCTGAAACATTGTTAGACAAGCAATTGGATAAAGCAAGATTAAGAGTAAGGGAATCTCTTCTTGTCAAGCGGCCTAAGAAAACCACCAATCGTGGTTTTTTTGTGTCTAAATACTCAACAGCTTCAAGTGACATTAAACGGATTATCATTAAGCGCTGGGAACTCCTAGAGACAGAGTCTGATTTTGGGGCACTATTTTTCGAAAAACCACCGTTCGCCTTTACCCGTGGACGGAATTTGAAGGAACTTTTGACTCAACATCCACGTGCAGCTCTAACTGAGTCTACTTCTACAGTACGTGGTACAAGCAAGTGTTGGAATTGTAAAAACTGCAATACTGTAATCCCAGGAGAGATTCTATCACATCCTAGGACAGGAGCCAAAATTAAACTCCGACATAGTGCTAACTGCAATTCGGAGCACGTTGTTTACATGATTAAATGCCCCTGCGGGCTACTATACTTTGGAAAAACTGAGAGAAAAATGAAGATTCGTTTATGCGAGCATAACAGTAGAATCCGCACCAAAAGCACAACTTCAAGTCTGGCTGTTCATTGGGCAGAAGCACGCCATTCTATCGCACAAATCAAATTTCAGATCATTAAAGAAGTTCCACGTCTTCCAGGAGCTGATAATTCCGAAACCCTCCTCCAGAGGGAAGTCTTTTGGATAAAAAAATTGCAGACTATGATGCCTCATGGGCTTAATGACACATTAGAAATGTCCTGTTTTTTGTAATTATTGAACATAGCAAGCAACTAGCCTCTAGGGACCAAAAACACATACACTACATAAAAATCATCATACATGAATAACAGGCAGATTCATTCATGCACAATTGCGATGTTCTCAATATAAATGCTTTGAGATTTGCATATGTTTCACTTTGTAAATATTGTTTTAGAATTGTTCATGGCAGATCAATGTCATTTACTGCTGCTGAATGTTTTGGCAATTAGGTCCTTTCTTTGCAAATACTAACCACACACACAATAACTCCATAGCATTTTTTTCCTGTGCACTCGGGTGTTGACTATTTGATCTAGAAGGTTGTTACAGCTGTTCATGATAAGACGCTGTCGTGTGAGAATGACAGATCTATTTTCTATTTTTATTTCCCAGATGGCAAGATTCGTTTGCTTAGAGTTCACCGTGGATGGTGATTAAGGATTTAGCAAACTGTTTTCATTTCGGCAGTCCTCTTTTGATATTTAATGTATGAGATACATCATTGTACGGGACACGTCATCACGTATTTAGTTTAGTTGTCGTCAGAATGGTGGGTTGTATTGCGGTAACGGCTTTGGATTCAGACGGGCTTCTTGGATAGCTTTCATTGGGTAAGCAGGGGAGGGTTATTACGATGGCAGGTGCTGAGGCACTGGCTTGGAGACATTTTTCTGATGCCGTGTTCATTATTTCACAGCGTTGGCGAACGTACGAGGGGGTTCCGGCTTCTCGGGACCTTGTTTCGATCCTCTCTTGAGGTGAGCTCACGTTTTAACCGCCGTTATCAGATTATTGTATGCTCAGGGATATTCCTGACATATGTATCTTGAATACTTACAGGGTTGTATTTATCACATCTACGTGTTGTTAGTTCGACGGAAGGCATCGATCAGGATTGAGCAGAAAAGAACTGTGTCTTAAAGTCTCGTTTACCCGCATTATAGATGAGCACCCTTTGCGTGAGGAATATACTGGCCCATTGCATAACAGAAAGCTGGTAGTCAGATAATCTTTAATCTATTTTCAGGGTTCTACACATTATACAGGTGCGCCATCCGCGCAGTAGAACTTCTAGACTGTCACTCACTACTACGAGGTGAGTGTGTTACTAACTGGGGAGTAATGATAATGCACTCGTAGAGCATGGCTTAAATAGTGAAGTTTTTTCCTGTTAATTTTCAGAAATTCTTAACAGTGTCTTTCTTTGATGTGGTAGCGCATATATCAGATAGCAGTTGGCAGGATTCTATGGACAATTTCTAATTACACATTTTTGCATCTTCGAGAGGCATTAGAACCTTGGTTATTCCTCTTTTGAGTATGAACTGTGAGAGAGCGCAAATCGAGGAAAAAATTTGAAGTGCACCATATTTACAAGCACGTTGCATTAGTTTAGTAAAGAAAATACATAAGAGTGTTTAATTAAAATAGATTGCATATATCAGTGTGAAAAGCTAATGTAGAAGTGTGTAGAGATGTTAGAATGATGTTGAAATCCCATGTTATGTGGCTGTTGTAGAGGAGAATGTAATACTGATAAACGTAGAAATGTGTAGGCCACATGGCAGTTCACAGAGAATGAAAGGTGCTGTTATACTTTCACATGATATGGATTTAATGTTGTTGTAATTCAAAGTAATATTGATCATAGAACTGAAATATATGTTTTATAGAAGTGTTTCATATAACCATTGTGTGTAATAAGTTAGAATACTATTTAGACTAAGAAATTAAAGGTTTACAGAGTGCATAGGCCCGTTTCATGTAATTCTAATAGGCCTGAATAGATAAGGTCATTTCTTTTGATCTGCATGTGTTAGTTAGAGGAATGTCATGTTAAGCATAAATTGCTGAGCCTGCTCGAAGGTTTACGACTTAGAAGATACGGTGGAGGCCGGAATTTGGGGCCCACTGTACAAGTGTCTGATTGCAGGTGCGAGGAGGTTCCAATCAAGAGAGTGATGAATAGAGTTTTGTTCAGGGAGCCAGGCACAGGCCTGGAGGAGGCTTCAGGAATTTCCTGGGGGGTTCCGTCCTGCCGGAGAAGAGCCTGAGAAGCAAGGTCAACGCTAACGATGGGCCCAGAGGAGTATCAGCATGGAAAATGCCAGAACTTACACCACGTGAGGGGCGTCTCTAAAGGGCTTTTCTATTGTAAATGTGATTTTTATATTAGGACCGCACCCCTGGGTGGAGTGAGGGCAGATGGTCTGAGGAACCTAAGAGAGCGGATGGGTAGGCAGATAGGATAACTGCGAGACACCGATTTACAACGAAGAGTAAGGGAAGTGAGTGATCTTCTTTGGAAGTCACCACGGCTGACACCTTTTTAGGTTAAGATTTTACTAAGTAGGGATGTCACTTAGTCTAGTGTAGGGACAGTCTAATCTGGATTTTCTTCCTTTCTGTAAATGAGTCATAAGCTACAGCTTGTGTCTATTCTTGCAACTCTGATGATTTTTGAATTGGTTTTGGTGATATTCTTTTGCCGACTAAGAGCATTTCGAAAATTTATGTTTGTATTGATACCAGTATATCTTTTGAACCTTATTTTGAGATGTTTGTATCTCCAGTTAACTTTGGCTTTATAATAAACTTTTAAAACTTATTCGTAGTAAGTGGTTCTTTAGAGTGGTGTAAGTCCTTAACTGATTGACCTAGTAGTGGATTGCCTTTTACTCTATGACAGGTATCAACGGTTTAGTCGACCTGAGTTGGGATCTAGACCTATAGCAATAGATCAGAAATCCGGCCGTAACAGTTGGTAGCAGACAAGGATGGTTACCTTCTAGAGGAAGGTGATCTAGACTAGGTTAAGATTACCCCAAGGTCCCTAGAGATCGAGAGATGAGCAGCGGAAGAATCGCCTGCCGAAGAAGGTGCTGACGGTGCGAGTGAAAAGCAGCAGGGTCGGACGAGAGTGAGTATAACAAGGGTCATGCGTTGACAGATTGCAGTGTTTTGTGTTGTATCTGTATTGTAATGTCATGCGGAGTTGAATGCCTGTAGTGTGATTGAGAGAGGATTGTGAGCGCGCGCAACCTGACAAACAGGGGGAAAATCTTAAGTTCGGAGAAGAGCTTAAGTGGTTTGGGTGTATCGAACATCCAGAGTAGTTGTCGACCAGAGTAAAGGGGGTCATGAGGTACCATTGATCGCCCGCAGGACCGAGATAGGGGGAACTCAAGAGTGAGTGTGTGGGTAACGGACGCAGGTCGAAAGTTACCGTATGTAAGTAACCTATCAGTTAAGGCGATTGTCTGGACGCACACGGAAAGACATTTCGTCAGTTGAGGTGACAATTACAGTTAGACTGTGGGCGTACAGTCAAGGAAAGTGATCGCTTGGTCGGAAGTAATCATTTTTCAGAGTATGAATGGGACGCATGCATGACCGGGAGACGAGCGGAGAAAGGAGGGGAACTGCTGCGAAGGGGGACGAGTGACGTCAGCGAGAGCCGCGCTGTGATAGGCCGGTTGGTGTGAAGCCGCGCTGTGATAGGCCGGTTGGTGTGACGTCAGCGAGAGCCGCGCTGTGATAGGCCGGTTGGTGTGAAGCCGCGCTGTGATAGGCCGGTTAGCGAGAACCGTGCTGGGATTGGGGGATTGTCATCAGGAAGTAAACGAACGTGGAGAAAATAGAAATTTTGTAGATTTTGAACATGAAGTGTTTTAAATGTTTGAGAGCGATCTTTAAGAGAAAAAGAAGAGAATCTTATTACGGGGAAGAGGCACCGCCAGAGGGTGCACCAGCTCACTATATGGCAACGAATGTTGGGTTGCATACTATACTGTGGCTTGATACTTGGAGTAAGATTACAGAAGGGAATGAGGAACTGACTTTTCCGAAATACGGAACGTTTAGACTAGAAGTGTTGCATTAGCTAAAAGCAGTTATGTCCTCATTGAGACCCTTGCCTAGACCAACACAGTTTGAGGCCCTTAATGCGTGGATTAGGGCGGCGCACGACAGGAATCAGAACAGGCGCCAAGAAAGGGTAAGGCGATCAGTAAGGGCAGTGCAAGATGCCAAATGGGATGAGGAAGCCAAGAAATGGAGGGTACAGACGATTGAAGTGGATAGGTTGTACCCAGTGAGAGAGGTTACAGGAGAAAAGAGACCCATAGAAGAGGATGATGAGAGCGAGTCGGAGGATGGCCTAATAAATAGGTTGTTGATAGATAGACCGCCTCCGGACAATAGGGAGATAGAAGGTACTGAGCTCCCAAGGGAAGATAGGGTTGACATAGAAGGGAACAGGACACTCCCTATAACGAATTGGGTACCTACCAAAGGTGAGGAGACACCTCAACATAGTCCTGTACAGAGAGTAGTCGGAAGGGTTGTGGTGCAGAAGATGCCAGCAACAGAGAGGGTTGAGTCTTATGGATTGCCAGATGCTCTTCAAGTACCCGTTACCATAGGACCTATAGTGTCGGTTTATCACCCAGAGAAAGGGAGAGAGGAAGAACAGGTACGGCTAGAAAGAGAAAGAGTTGAGATGGAAAGAAGGAATAACACGACAAATGCCTGGAGGCAATTGCCAGGACTGATAACGTGGAGCACCCCATTGGATTCATCAGTGGATCCCGTAGCAGAACAGGGGGGTCAGAGAGGACCGATGGACCTGAGGGGACCACGGCCGAAATCCTATAAAGAGTTGAGGGCTGACTTGAAGGAATGGGATAGGTCCACAGAAGCACCGAGCAACGGGTCAAGAGCAGAAGCTGGATGGGGAAGTCGAGGCAACGGGACATTATCTCACTACGGGGCTAGCGAAAGCAGTCAGGAGTGGGACGGTAAAAGTCAGGAGAGTAGAGGAGTTACACGTCATATTGACGGTGGAAATGGGCAGGAGCGAAAAGGTAGAAGTACGGAGTGTGTTGAGACGTCTTGTCTCATTCAAAGTGAGGGAGACAAAAGGACACAAGAGTACAGGGATAGGTTTAAGTGCACTCTCCACGCACCTGATGATAACGTACAGCACTGGAATCGTGGGAACATGGGGAACCGCGAAGGATCTTGCCATGCGTCGAGTGATCAGAGATCACAGGCAAATTGCGAAGGCATGGGGAATAATGGAATGTCTTACCATGCACCTAGAGAAACCAGGCAGAATGGGAAATGTGGGACTATGGGAAATAGAGAAGTGTTTCACTATACACCCAGAGAGGATGGAACTGCATGGGACCTGGAGAGATGGGAGCATGGGAGGACTCCCCATAACACGCCTGAGCCCAGACGTAGGACTCAGAGCTGTGATGGGAGAGATGTAAATGGACTCTCTAGAGATAGCATACTGAAAGCTGTGATAAAAGCCAAAAGACTCGATGTGACCAGCTTAAAATCTGACCTGGACGAGATAATAGATGGTGTGTTGCCTTTAGAAAGGATTGACATGTACGAACAAGATGAGCTGCTGTTTATAGCAAAAGATATTACTCGAAAGGCAAGAGCAACTCATGAGAAACTGTCTGAACTGGCAGACAAGTATATGGTAGATTTGTCTAGAACAAAGGCATTGCAGGGTAACCATAGGTTGCATTATTCAGACCAGGACTTAGAAGAGAGGAGGACAACTGGATTAAAAACACACATAAGGGAACTGATCCCAGGAATAAGAGCATGGAGAGATCTGGACAAATGGGAAGAGAGGTGGTCCAAAAAGGGAACTGTTAGGCGGAGCGCGAATGTGATGTCTCCGGAGGGAAGGCTACTGCAGATGGAAGCATTCCCTTTGCGAGAAATAGCGAATGGGAGTTATGTACACGTGCCCTGGAGTAGAGGAGATTTGGCTGCATTTACCAACTCATTTCCGAAGTTAAGGGAAAATCCCGTAGAGTGGTACAAGCAGGTAGAGAGGTTTGTCAAGATTTCAAAAGTATTGTGGATTGATTTGAACACCTTATTCGACATTGTGGTCCCAGGAGACTTGTGGATAGCATGCAAAGTTAGTGTCGAATGGCCAACTGCAGAACCAGAAAGGGATGCTCGTACTAATGGACCGTCAGAAGGAGTAATGTTAAAATATGAAAGGGTGATGACATGGCTAAAGGAGAAGGTGCCACCACAAGATATAGATTGGGTAAAAATAGACCGAACAAGACAGGAACCCAAGGAGACAGTTCATGAGTTTTATGAGCGATTGCTGAAAACGTTCAAACAATACAGTGGATTAGATGTAATGGATCCCAAAGATATAGGACAGTTTGTATCGAAGTTCGTTTTGGGGTTGAGGCCTGATATTTGTTTGATGATTCAGCAACATTTAATTTGTTGGCAAAACAAACCATTGGATGAAATTTTGAGATACGCAAGGTATTGCAGTGATGAAATAGATTCCAAAGCAAAGAAACTAAAGGAGAAACTGCTGATGGTGCAGATGCAGTCGGCTGGAAAGGGTGGACAGCAGCAACAGGGAACAGGGACAATGGGACGGAAACCAAATAGTCAGAATAAGGACAGCGAGGAAAACTCGAGACCTAGAATAGACGTTGCTACATTGAAAAAAACGACAAAGTGTCACCAGTGTCACCAGGTGGGACATTGGAAACGCGAGTGTCCCTATAACCCTGAAAACGGAGAGCTAGAAGTAGAGGAGGAGGAAGTTCGAGAAGTTCCAGTTCAAGGGGTGACAGTGCCAAAGAGTAAGGTGGCCAAAGGGGGGACTTCGGCTCCACGAGCTCAGTTCCCGCAGCCACCAAAGATTGCGACAGGGGGAAAGATCTATAGACAAATGCCTCTTTTTATAGACGAAGAAGAGTGTTACTACGTTGATCCATTGACGGGACGACGTGTAAGTAGAGAGGAGGACTGTACCCTCGGGGCAGTTCTAGAGGTGGATCAAAGAGGACCGTTTGTGGAGGCTGAAGTGGCAGGGTGTCCTACGACATTCTTAGTAGATACCGGAGCTACTCGATCAACTTTGAGATCGGCAGTGGTTCCAGATCTACCAATGTCGGGGGAAACAATTTAAGTGGTAGGAGTCGCAAATAGGAGAATGACTAACCCTTTGACGGAACCAGTGCTAGTGAGAATAGGAAACTACACCGATGAACATCAGTTTGTAGTATGTGATTCTAGTCCTGTGTGTCTGTTAGGAAGAGACTTATTGTGCAAACTGAACTGCACAATATACTGCACACCTCAGGGAGTGGAGGTACAGACTACAGACGATGATGCTACCTTTAAAGTTGCAAATTCGAGAGTATGCGTAGAACTGTATCCTACCCTGACTGTGGAGGAGCTTCCTCGGGACTTACGAGATACAGTGTCATCAGAGGTATGGGATTTTACTGGAGAAGAGATAGGATTGATCAAAGGAGTAGAACCAGTGAAGATCATGGTAAAACCAAATGTTGAATATCCCAGAACGCCTCAATACAAATTGACCCCGGAGACGATTGCAGGAATAAAACCCGTAATCGACTCTATGATTCAACAGGGAATACTGAAGGAAATCGTGGGTAGTCCATGCAACTCCCCGATTATGGGTTTGCAGAAACCTAGTGGGAAATTTAGAATAGTGCAAGATCTTCGAAAGATTAATAACATAGTTGTTTCATGTTGTCCAGTGGTACCGAATCCATCAGTGATATTGTTTCAGATACCATTCCAAGCTGAGTGGTTCACAGTGATAGATCTTTGTCAGGCTTTCTTTTCAATTCCATTAGATCAGGAAAGCCAGTATCTTTTCGCTTTTAAGCTGGAAAATCGTGTCTTAACATGGTGTCGTATCCCACAAGGGTATACAGAAAGCCCATCAATTTTCAACCAGCTATTGAAGAAAAATCTTGAAAGTCTAGTACTGCCACAGAACTCGGTTCTGGTCCAGTACATAGACGACCTGCTTGTTGCGTCAGGAACGGAAGAAGCTTGTAAGATAGATACCATCGCCTTGCTGAACCATTTTGCTGAAAATGGGCATACGGTATCTCCGAGCAAATTGCAGTACTGTCTGACAGAAGTACAGTACTTGGGTCACCGGATAGAAAAAGGAAAGCGCAAGGTGTCACCAGATAGGATAGAGGCGATAATGAAGATGAATGCACCTACGACACAGAGAGAAGTCAGGATGTTGGTTATTGCCGACAGTGGATAGCTAACTTTTCCCTGAAAGCGAAACCCTTACAAAAACTGACGCACAAGGAGGTGAGTGATCCGGTACCATGGGACGAGGATTGTTTTTTTTTTTGTTTTTTTTTTAAGACCTTTATTGTACCTTCAATAGTAAACACATCTTCCAGCCTACAACCCTTTGGGCTGGCCGCAATTTTGTCAGTAACAGTCTATCACAGTAGGATGACACAGCCTTTGTGCCGATATCCCGGGGGTACGGCGGCGTTTAGCATCAATGTGGGTACAGAATATACAGTATGAGTAGAAATCTGGTTAGGTCTGTGATTTTTAATTGGAAAACAAACACTTTGAAATTGCATCATACCGTATGAGTGACATGAGTAGCCATGTGTGCATTATCTGCTTTATCCATTATACTTAACAGTCAACTTTCCGGTTCAGTCACAGGATACAGGCTTAATTTCTCCGCAACATACTTTCCGTTGCACACATCAAGTAAACTACATCACTTTTACATCTAAGGCGAAAGTTTTTCCCCTCCATCATATCGGCACTGGTATTCCTGACATAAGATCTGCACAGAGGAGTGCCATCCAAGGGACAAGGATTGTTTGATGTCGTTCCTACAGCTGAGAGAGGACTTGTGCCGTGCTCCAGCTTTGGGGATGCCTGATTACGAAAAACCATTTTCACTTTACTGCTGCGAAAGAGAGGGTTGTGCTTTGTCAGTCTTAGTACAAACTCATGGAAATGCCCGTAGACCAGTTGCATACTTTTCGGCTACTTTAGATCCGGTAGCCGCAGCGTTGCCCGGATGTCTCAAATCCGTTGCGGCAACAGGTGTCAGCATTGAAAGGTGTGAAAATATAGTTATGGGACACCAATTAGTGGTGTATGTACCTCATTCTGTAGAACTGTTAATGACCAGGACCAAGACACAGCACTTAACCAATAATAGGCTCACGCGCTACGAGCAAGTTATTCTTGCTGCGGAGAACGTGACCCTTAAGAGGTGCTCTGTTTTGAATCCTGCTACATTGATGCCACTTCCTAATGATATAGAAGGCGAAGAATGTGAAGATCACGATTGCCTTGATGTGACTGAACTATGCACCAAGCCAAGACCAGATATTGTGGATGAGCCGTTGACTGACCCTGATGAAATTTTCTTTGTTGATGGCTCATGTTTAAGAGACGATACTGGTCGGTTGAGAGCAGCTTATGCTGTTTGCACCATTACTGGAGTTGTGGAAGCCGCTTGCCTGGAAGGAGTACACTCCGCTCAGGTAGCCGAAATCATTGCATTGACACGTGCCTGTTTAGCAGGTAGCAAAATTAGAGTCACCATTTATACCGATAGCCAATATGGTTTTGGTGTAGTTCATGATTTTGGGCAATTGTGGTCTCAGAGAGGTTACATGACCTCCTCTGGTTCGCCTATTCGAAATGGGGAATTTGTGCGACTGTTGTTAGAAGCATTACAAGGTCCAGCAGCAATTGCGATCGTTAAATGTGTAGCCCACACCAAAAATACAGATTTTGTGTCGCAAGGTAATCGATATGCAGACGAAGTTGCTCGCTACTGCGCGGAGCAAGGATATTCTTTCACGGAAGTGGAAGTAGGTGGGACTCAGGAAAAGACAGAGTTAATCATGATGCTAGAAACAGTTGATACTTGGGAGGATTTAAAAGACATGCAAGAGAACGCACCTGATTCTGAGAAAAAGGCATGGGAAACAGCAGGTTGTGTGAAAAGTGAAATGGATTTGTGGGTTTCAGCAGATGGAAGGGCAGTATTACCTGATGAACTAGTGAGTCCAATGGCACGACAGATACATGGTCCAGTACACTTAGGAAGAGATGCCATGCTGAAGTTATTTAGGCAGACTTGGTATAATCCTAGGTTTAGGATTGCAGCAGAAGCAGTGTGTCAAAGATGCGTCACATGCCAGCAATTGAACGTAGGGAAAAGAACACCGGTTACAATGAGTCACATTGGGAGGTCTGGGGGGCCTTTCAACAGAATGCAATTAGATTTTATTGAGATGCCAAAAATCAACCGCCTCAGGTATGTTCTGGTGGTTGTATGCATATTTTCCAGATGGGTCGAAGCATATCCTACACGCAGGTACGATACACTCACAGTATAAAAGTTATTGCTTAGAGAGTTGATCCCACGCTTTGGGGTGCCGACCTCCTTGGAATCAGACAGAGGAACTCATTTCAACAGCGAAGTTGTGAAGATGCTTTGCTCTGCATTAAACATTGATCAGAAGTTGCACTGTAGCTATCGACCAGAGGCTTCAGGTATCGTGGAGCAGATAAACAGAACTCTAAAGTCCCGAATAGCCAAAGTATGTTCATCGACGTCCTTAAGCTGGCCTGATGCTCTGCCCTTGGTACTCATGAGTATGCGTAGCACACCAGACAGGAGAACAGGTCTCTCTCCACATGAGGTTTTAATGGGGAGGGAAATGAGACTTCCGTCTGTTCCAACTACAGCTTTGTTGAATATTACAGATGACCTGATCCTGGATTATTGCAAGGGACTTTCTGATGTCATTCATTCTGTGTCTCTTCAGGTGCAGGCTGCTGAAGTTCCATCTTCAAGAGACCTGTGTCACGACTTGTGCCCTGGTGATTGGGTGCTTGTGAAGAAACACGTCCGGAAGAACTGCCTAGACGTGCGTTGGAAGGGGCCCTACCAAATAATCCTGACAACGAATACTGCTGTAAAGTGTGGAGGGCTGCCAAACTGGATTCATGCTTCCCATACTCGAAGAGTTCCAGCACCCTTAGAAGAAACAGCTCCTCTCACAGATGAAAATCCAGTTGTGGACGGCGAACCACTAGAGGGGATCAGTCAAGCTGTGGGGGTGTCGAAAGAAGTTGGGAGTGCTACAGATTCAGCAGAAGAAAGACAGGACGACAGTGAAACTGAAGTTGCCACCGAAGGAGAAAGTTGCTGTGAATACGGCTCAGACACGGATCAAGACAAGAGTGATCAAGAACCGAGTGTGAGGACAAGAATTAGGAGAGCAAGGCGTGGAGAAGCTAGTTGGCCTGAAAGAAAGAAGAGGCCGAGCTTGAAGCCAACTCCAGAGAGAACTCTTGCTCCTATATCTGAAGACTCGAATCTGGACGAAGGTGCACAAAGACAGAAACAGGAAGGTCCGAGAAGATCGGGGAGGGTGCGAGTGCCCTGCAGAAGATACGCTCCTCCTGAGTGGACCTACCTAGCAGCAGATGTCCAGTGTACGGAGATCCGGGAGGGTGAGGGAAGTGACATTGACCAGTTCTGACCCAATCATAACATTGGAAATAGTGTTGTTGATATACGGAGTGGAGGTCGAAGAGTTGCTGACACTCACTATTCCTAATCCTCCTTATCTGAGCAGGATAAGAGAACTGGTTTTAAACAGAATAGAATTTCCGACTTTTTGTTCAATGAGGCCAACACCCGAGGAGATCATTCTTCGTTTGGAAATATTAGAATACGTGATTAGAGCCGCTGGAACACGTATCATTCCAGATTGTTAAAGACTTTGTAAATAAACAGATTGAAAGATAACCTAGCGCCAAGTGGAAGAAGAAGAAATTTAGGGACTTCCCATTTAGTGGACGGAGAAGGGCTAGGGTTGTTTGTTGCTATAGAACTCAAAGACTGATCTTGCAGAAGGGATTATCAGCTTCCAGGTGTGGTTCGGAAAGACTGAATAAGCAAAGAAAGGAGACTTTGTGTTGTGAAAGAAAATCAGAACTACACTGTCTTGAGATCATGGAGGCCGGCAACCCAAACCGCAAGACAAAATGCATAGTAGGCACACTTTTAGTGGGAGTAATTTTCCTTATAGTTTTAGTAGTTACTATATCATATGTAGTGGGACATGAAAATGAAGAGAAGGCAACAAAGGAAGCAAAAATTGTATCAATACAGAAACCTACTACTGCTGGTCGAAGGGGGGACAATACAGAGAAAGCTTTACTAGCAGCAGAGAATCGTAGGTTGCATGTGGATGAATCACAGGGAAATTTCAAATCAAATGCATATGCTAAATTGCTTTATGAATATATTGATGCTATGGAGGCAAAAGATTGCTACGTGTGCATGCAATTACCAGCCTCTGTAGACGCAGGTATTAGATGTCATCATCTTCCATTGACTTAGGGAATCACATGTAGTTTGTTGCTTAGTATATTTTATGAACGTGATGGTTTTGAATATTATTTTTCAAATTTTGATGCTGTTTTACTAGAAGTTCCAAATTACAAGCACATGAACAAGTGGGATTATTATAAGAGTGAAGATAGATTAAAGACATTTTTCATTCCTTGGAAAACGTTGGATACTTCACATGCCCGAAGAAATAATTTGACTTGTAAAGTGTCAGAAATTGAGAAAAGGTTTATCGGACAGCTGGATGATCGGTATAGGAGACAGAAGATCTTAAAGGCTTCAGGAGAATGGAAAACAGATTGGACCGAGGAAGAAAGGTTACACAAAAGAAAGGGTAGTAATGGTCCAATAGCTTTAGATCGAGAGCAAAAAGGGAAACTGTGTATATATAGGGGTAAAACCTATGATGAGAATGTGTTTGTGGGAGAAGTAACTTGTGAACATGCTTTCCAATTAGAATATTATACCAAGGATTTCTTGAAGGGAATGCAGGTGATCCCGAATGTATATTTTGTTTGTGGAAGAAATGCATACGTGAAACTGCTGGATAATTGGTATGGATCATGTTATTTAGCAATTGTCTTCCCCAAAATATATCATGCTAAGGATCTAGAAATTATAGAGGGAAGAACTCAAGCTAGAGGAAGAAGGGATGTAAGCGATGAGGAGGTAGTTGGAGACGTATTTGGTGCTATGTATCCTCTTTTAGGGATAGTACTGAATGATGTCAAGATTAGAAGATTGGCAACAGTTGTAGATAGGTTGTCCGCCAGTACTGCTAGATCATTAATGCTGGTGGAGGGAGAGATGCAATCGATAAGGGCAATGGTTCTTCAGAACCGACTTGCTCTAGACGTTCTGTTAGCCAAAGAGGGAGGAGTCTGTAAGGCTTTGAAGGTTCAGGAATGTTGTACTTACATTCCAGACAATTCAAAACCTCTAGAAAAGTATATACGGAACATCACTGAAATTCATCATGAGATTGAGGATTTGACACAGGTAAATGTGTGGGAAAAAGTAGGTCATGGAATGGGTAAAGTTGGAGGTTGGTTTGCCAACCTAGGAAAGGGTTTCATTTGGTACATACTGAAACCTATCATCATAATAGTGATTTGTATAATCACCTTGTGGGGATTGGTGCGGCTGTACCAATGGTATAGATCAAATAGGTTGCAAAGATCCATGAGAGAGCAGGAGAGGAGATTAGCTGTGATGCAGGATAATCAGTACAGCAGTCTGAGGGCTCTAGAGATGATGAAACGAGAGAGTCCTGCAACGAGTTCAGTTTGACTCAGTTCATTCCTCAGGGATGGTGTTATGATGGTGATGACTACTAAAAGTCATCAAAGGGGGGAACTGAGAGAGCGCAAATCGAGGAAAAATTTTGAAGTGCACCATATTTACAAGCATGTTGCATTAGTTTAGTGAAGAAAATACAAAAGAGTGTTTAATTAAAATAGAATGCATATATCAGTGTGAAAAGCTAATGTAGAAGTGTGTAGAGATGTTAGAATGATGTTGAAATCCCATGTTATGTGGCTGTTGTAGAGGAGAATGTAATACTGATAAACGTAGAAATGTGTAGGCCACATGGCAGTTTACAGAGAATGAAAGGTGCTGTTATACTTTCACATGATATGGATTTAATGTTGTTGTAATTCAAAGTATTATTGATCATAGAACTGAAATATATGTTTTATAGAAGTGTTTCATATAACCATTGTGTGTAATAAGTTAGAATACTGTTTAGACTAAGAAATTAAAGGTTTATAGAGTGCACAGGCCCGTTTCATTTAATTCTAATAGGCCTGAAATAAGGTCATTTCTTTTGATCTGCATGTGTTAGTTAGAGGAATGTCATGTTAAGCATAAATTGCTGAGCCTGCTCGAAGGTTTACGACTTAGAAGATACGGTGGAGGCCGGAATTTGGGGCCCACTGTACAAGTGTCTGATTGCAGGTGCGAGGAGGTTCCAATCAAGAGAGTGATGAATAGAGTTTTGTTCAGGGAGCCAGGCACAGGCCTGGAGGAGGCTTCAGGAATTTCCTGGGGGGTACCGTCCTGCCGGAGAAGAGCCTGAGAAGCAAGGTCAACGCTAACGATGGGCCCAGAGGAGTATCAGCATGGAAAATGCCAGAACTTACACCACGTGAGGGGCGTCTCTAAAGGGCATTTCTATTGTAAATGTGATTTTTGTATTAGGGACAGCACCCCTGGGTGGAGTGAGGGCAGATGGTCTGAGGAACCTAAGAGAGCGGATGGGTAGGCAGATAGGATAACTGCGAGACACCGATTTACAACGAAGACTAAGGGAAGTGAGTGATCTTCTTTGGAAGTCACCACGGCTGACACCTTTTTAGGTTAAGATTTTACTAAGTAGGGATGTCACTTAGTCTAGTGTAGGGACAGTCTAATCTGGATTTTCTTCCTTTCTGTAAATGACTCATAAGCGGCAGCTTGTGTCTATTCTTGCAACTCTGATGATTTTTGAATTGGTTTTGGTGATATTCTTTTGCCGACTAAGAGCATTTCGAAAATTTATGTTTGTATTGATACCAGTATATCTTTTGAACCTTATTTTGAGATGTTTGTATCTCCAGTTAACTTTGGCTTTATAATAAACTTTTAAAACTTATTCGTAGTAAGTGGTTCTTTAGAGTGGTGTAAGTCCTTAACTGATTGACCTAGTAGTGGATTGCCTTTTACTCTATGACAGGTATCAACGGTTTAGTCGACCTGAGTTGGGATCTAGACCTATAGCAATAGATCAGAAATCCCGCCGTAACAACTGCCTATACAATTTCAGTTAGTGGTATTCAATGTATAAAGACACTGGATTCACTGGTGGTGATGGAATTTTAATTAACTTTTTTCCTCTGTTTTGAAAATGTGTATGATTACTTAGAACTGATTATGTATTCAATTGTTAATATGTGCATCTTGTGAACACGCTTCCTTGTTTCTTTTTCAACAGAAACCCCTGACGAAGGGACCGAGAGTCCCGAAATGCATTGGGTTGATTCGAGTTGGATTGTTTATGCTTTGAAAACTTATGCATTGAAAGATTTTCATTTAATTGTGTTCATCATTTGAACTGTTTTGTCAGTATAATAATGAACTATCATTGATTATTTCTTGGGATATAATTGAAATTAAATTGTTGAAAAACATGTTTATTGTTTAAACTGTTGTTGCGTGTTGGAGTCCTAGCAGCCATCTTGGGGCTAGGCCATGTTCACTGGATTCTAGCCAAGGCAGTTGTTGGTGGAGCCTGGCTTGGGATGCTGCTCCTGTGACATGATGGGGTTCTGGGTGGTTGGATTCTAGCCAAGGCAGTTGTTGGTTGAACCTGGCTTGGGCCGCTGCTCCGGTGACATGATGGGGTTCTGGGTGGTTGGATTCTCGCCAAGGCGGTTGTTGGTTGCGCCTGACTTGGGATGCTGCTCGTGTAACATTATGGGGTTCCGGGTGGTTGGATTCTAGCCAAGGCAGTTGTTGCTTGACCTGATGGAATAAAATAACTTGTTGACAACTCCACCGTGTTCAGCGGGCATACTACATGGCGGAGACTTAGTCAGGAGAACCCCAGAGAAGAGAGAACCCAGCAGAGGCACGAGAGGGAGACCCTCCAAGGGAGAACCTAGCTCCTCACAGGGACAGTCAGGCAATTCAAAGAGGGTCAGGGAAGGGCCGCAGGTGTGAGTGTTACTGGAAGCCCGTGCTCACGGCAGGAGGCAGCATCACCGTGTGCTCCACACCATGCATGCTACAAGGAGCGCTGACCCGCTCCCCGTAAAGACAGAATTCCTCACTGCTGCTTAATTTCTGGAGCATCGATACTACCAGTGACTTTCGGATAGGGTGATCAGGCGTCCTGGATTTGCCCGGACGGTCCCAGTTTTTCACCTGATGTACCGGCAGATTTCAGAAAATGTAGCTTCTGTCCCGGTTTTTAGAGAGGGGCAACTGAAAACTTAGGAGGTGCTTTTTTATATTTTACAAAGCAGGGTTAGTTATCAGTTGTTTCAACAAAGCAATTTAACTAACAGGCAAGCTACTGGGTTTAAAAATTGCATTTTATGTATGTTCTAACTGCCTGTTCTGTAATTCTCTGCTAAGGAGCGCGGTCATTCTTTGCACTGGGTTGAAGTAAACCTGTAGTCCTTCTTCTATTTTCATGAAATGTCCCGGTTTTTGGCTTTAAAATTTTGCATGTTCAGATCCTGCCACCTAGTGGTGTTAATGGAGTATTGCGGCCAGAAATTCGTGTGTTTGGCAGCTCCTGATTCATGCAATCAATATATATATATTTTTTAACCGCATCAGCGCTAGCGGTTTTCCCGCTGTGCGCTGACTTTTTTAAAATACCGCGTTACATGACGAGCTGAGCTCGTCATGAGCGTACGAGCGGTGCAACTCATGACGAGCTCAGCTCGTCATGAGCGTGGAAGGGGTTAAACTGCTTTTGGTCACATGTTTTTACAGTGTTACGTTTTGTTATTGAACATATATCAGGGCAGTGTTAATACCACCAACATGCACATAAGTCAATTGATTGTCACGCCGCCACCATTTTTAATGCTGCCTTGTGAACCGCCTAGAGAATGGGGGGATTGGATAGACACTTCTGAAAATTACTTTTTAGCCTCGATTTTTCTTCAGTACAGAAAAATATCTTTTACCAGTTCCTGACACCAAGGGAATGAATTTGAAGATGTGTGCATAGAGGCCAAAATACGACTCCAAAACGATTCAAAAAGGGGGGTGGTGATGGACAGAGTATCTGAATTAAGCAGAACACTCCTACCCAGTCAAAAGATCAGGGCTTGATCCATCACCGTTTTTTAGCTCACTGCACCATCCCAGTTCAGAACCTGGCTACATGCAAATTAGTCTGACCCTGGCCCAGTGCATCATGGGAACAGGGCAGACCAAACTACCAAGCCAATTCTTTACTGGAAAGGAAACAAGCTTCCAGGGACCGGTTTCTGGCATTACAGCCGTCTTCGGCCCGGCTTGCTTGAATCCTGATGGTGCAGTGAGCAAGGGACTCACATCTGAGCATACCCTTCCACACTTGTGGTGGCCAAAACGATTCAAAAAGGGGGGTGGTGATGGACAGAGTATCTGAATTAAGCAGAACACTCCTACCCAGTCAAAAGATCAGGGCTTGATCCATCACCGTTTTTTAGCTCACTGCACCATCCCAGTTCAGAACCTGGCTACATGCAAATTAGTCTGACCCTGGCCCAGTGCATCATGGGAACAGGGCAGACCAAACTACCAAGCCAATTCTTTACTGGAAAGGAAACAAGCTTCCGGGGACCGGTTTCTGGCATTACAGCCGTCTTCGGCCCGGCTTGCTTGAATCCTGATGGTGCAGTGAGCAAGGGACTCACATCTGAGCATACCCTTCCACACTTGTGGTGGCCAAAACAATTCAAAAAGGGGGGTGGTGATGGACAGAGTATCTGAATTAAGCAGAACACTCCTACCCAGTCAAAAGATCAGGGCTTGATCCATCACCGTTTTTTAGCTCACTGCACCATCCCAGTTCAGAACCTGGCTACATGCAAATTAGTCTGACCCTGGCCCAGTGCATCATGGGAACAGGGCAGACCAAACTACCAAGCCAATTCTTTACTGGAAAGGAAACAAGCTTCCGGGGACCGGTTTCTGGCATTACAGCCGTCTTCGGCCCGGCTTGCTTGAATCCTGATGGTGCAGTGAGCAAGGGACTCACATCTGAGCATACCCTTCCACACTTGTGGTGGCCAAAACGATTCAAAAAGGGGGGTGGTGATGGACAGAGTATCTGAATTAAGCAGAACACTCCTACCCAGTCAAAAGATCAGGGCTTGATCCATCACCGTTTTTTAGCTCACTGCACCATCCCAGTTCAGAACCTGGCTACATGCAAATTAGTCTGACCCTGGCCCAGTGCATCATGGGAACAGGGCAGACCAAACTACCAAGCCAATTCTTTACTGGAAAGGAAACAAGCTTCCGGGGACCGGTTTCTGGCATTACAGCCGTCTTCGGCCCGGCTTGCTTGAATCCTGATGGTGCAGTGAGCAAGGGACTCACATCTGAGCATACCCTTCCACACTTGTGGTGGCCAAAACGATTCAAAAAGGGGGGTGGTGATGGACAGAGTATCTGAATTAAGCAGAACACTCCTACCCAGTCAAAAGATCAGGGCTTGATCCATCACCATTTTTTAGCTCACTGCACCATCCCAGTTCAGAACCTGGCTACATGCAAATTAGTCTGACCCTGGCCCAGTGCATCATGGGAACAGGGCAGACCAAACTACCAAGCCAATTCTTTACTGGAAAGGAAACAAGCCTCCGGGGACCGGTTTCTGGCATTACAGCCGTCTTCGGCCCGGCTTGCTTGAATCCTGATGGTGCAGTGAGCAAGGGACTCACATCTGAGCATACCCTTCCACACTTGTGGTGGCCAAAACGATTCAAAAAGGGGGGTGGTGATGGACAGAGTATCTGAATTAAGCAGAACACTCCTACCCAGTCAAAAGATCAGGGCTTGATCCATCACCGTTTTTTAGCTCACTGCACCATCCCAGTTCAGAACCTGGCTACATGCAAATTAGTCTGACCCTGGCCCAGTGCATCATGGGAACAGGGCAGACCAAACTACCAAGCCAATTCTTTACTGGAAAGGAAACAAGCTTCCGGGGACCGGTTTCTGGCATTACAGCCGTCTTCGGCCCGGCTTGCTTGAATCCTGATGGTGCAGTGAGCAAGGGACTCACATCTGAGCATACCCTTCCACGCTTGTGGTGGCCAAAATGATTCAAAAAGGGGGTGGTGATGGACAGAGTATCTGAGTTAATCAGAACACTCCTACCCAGTCAACAGATCAGGGCTTGATCAACCACCGTTTTTTAGCTCACTGCACCATCCCAGTTCAGAACCTGGCTATATGCAAATTAGTCTGTACCTGGCCCAGTGCATCATGGGAACAGGGCAGACCAAACTACCAAGCCAATTCTTTACTGGAAAGGAAACAAGCTTCCGGGGACCGGTTTCTGGCAATACAGCCGTCTTCGGCCCGGCTTGCTTGAATCCTGATGAAACCGGTCCCCGGTAGCTTGTCTCCTTTCTGGTGAAGAATTGGCTTGGTAGTTTGGTCTGCCCTGTTCCCATGATGCACGGGACAGACTAATTTGCATATAGCCAGGTTCTGAGCTGGGATGGGGCAGTGAGATAAATAACGGTGATGGATCAAGCCCTGATCTTTGGACTGGGTAAGAGTGGTCTGCTTAATTCAGACACTCTGTTCATCACCACCCCCTTTTCTGAATCGTTTTTGGCCACTATAGGTGTGGCAGGGTATACTCAGACATGAGTCCCTTTCTCACTGCTCCATCAGGATTCAAGCAAGCCGGGCCGAAGAGGCTGAAATGCCAGAAACCGGTCCCCGGTAGCTTGTCTCCTTTCTGGTGAAGAATTGGCTTGGTAGTTTGGTCTGCCCTGTTCCCATGATGCACTGGGCCAGGGACAGACTAATTTGCATATAGCCAGGTTCTGAGCTGGGATGGGGCAGTGAGATAAATAACGGTGATGGATCAAGCCCTGATCTTTGGACTGGGTAAGAGTGGTCTGCTTAATTCAGACACTCTGTTCATCACCACCCCCTTTTCTGAATCGTTTTTGGCCACTATAGGTGTGGCAGGGTATACTCAGACATGAGTCCCTTTCTCACTGCTCCATCAGGATTCAAGCAAGCCGGGCCGAAGAGGCTGAAATGCCAGAAACCGGTCCCCGGTAGCTTGTCTCCTTTCTGGTGAAGAATTGGCTTGGTAGTTTGGTCTGCCCTGTTCCCATGATGCACTGGGCCAGGGACAGACTAATTTGCATATAGCCAGGTTCTGAGCTGGGATGGGGCAGTGAGATAAATAACGGTGATGGATCAAGCCCTGATCTTTGGACTGGGTAAGAGTGGTCTGCTTAATTCAGACACTCTGTTCATCACCACCCCCTTTTCTGAATCGTTTTTGGCCACTATAGGTGTGGCAGGGTATACTCAGACATGAGTCCCTTTCTCACTGCTCCATCAGGATTCAAGCAAGCCGGGCCGAAGAGGCTGAAATGCCAGAAACCGGTCCCCGGTAGCTTGTCTCCTTTCTGGTGAAGAATTGGCTTGGTAGTTTGGTCTGCCCTGTTCCCATGATGCACTGGGCCAGGGACAGACTAATTTGCATATAGCCAGGTTCTGAGCTGGGATGGGGCAGTGAGATAAATAACGGTGATGGATCAAGCCCTGATCTTTGGACTGGGTAAGAGTGGTCTGCTTAATTCAGACACTCTGTTCATCACCACCCCCTTTTCAAAATAGGACTCCAGGCAAGGTTTGCCAAGACTGTAAATATTGCAATGATATGACACAAGTTTTATACTCAACCCTAGCATCCTGCGGAATCAGTTGATTACTTTGTGGTCAAGTTACAGTAACAGTGGGTGAGTGTCTGAAAAGTTCCAGCGCTCCGTCCATCATCTCCTTGTGTTTGCTTTGTTTGCCCTAAGTTGGCAGGGTATGCCCAGACGTGGGTCCCTTGCTCATTTTGCCACTGGATTCAAACTAGCCTTGCTGATGAGGGGTGTTACCCCAAAGATGGTACCAGGATGACTGTTTCCGGTCCAGGGAAGACCTGGCTTGGGATATTGGGCTGGACCGTTCCCATGAGGTACAGGGTCAAGACTGATTTGCATATGGCTGGGTCTGAACTGGGGTGGCGAAGTGAGCTAGAGAACGATGATGGTTTCAACCCAGATCTGTGACTGGGGGTGAGTGACTGAAAAGATTCAGCCCTACGTCCATCATCTCCTTGTGTTTACGTGAATTAGCTGCCAAGTGCCAATTCGTTCAAATGACCGAAGAGTTAATATGAGGTCAGCTAATTCTTGAATGCAGCAGTGAGAAAATTAAAGAAAGGCTGTGGGCAGGGAGCAATCCGTCTTTAAAAGATGCTATTACCATAACTAAAGTTGTAGAGGAATCTGAGAGATGTATGAGGGAAATGCAGAACATGATGGTGGGAGCAAACCTACAGTTGTAGTGGCAGAGGTAGAAGATGAACTTGTCTCAGTCAATGCAGTGAGAAAGAAGTTGTCCTCTATTAGTCTCAATGGCAACAAAACCAGGGGTATGAGAACGGCAGGCAAACGGCTTATCCTGTAAAAGGCTCCTCTCGTATGTGCTGCAGATGCGGAAGCATGTATCATATGGGAGATTCAAAAAATTGTTTTGCAGCAGGCAAGGTCTGTCACAAATGCAGAAAGAAAGGGCACTTTGTATGGATGTGTTGAGCCTACAGCAAAAAGGTTGCTTTGGTTGAGGATGATGACTCAGAACACAGAGTTCTGGTCATAGGGCACGAACCCGAAGAGGAATATAAAGATTGGAAGTGGAAAACACGCCCCAATGCTGATTTTGACATAAGTGGTGAAGTAGTTTCCTTAATAGTTCATTCAGGTTCATTGTACACTATTATTCCGAAACAGCTGCATGAGATGGGGTGGCCAATTGGATCTCTGCAAGCCATCAGGTCGTTCTAAAACAGTATCAAGGAGCAACCTTTGGTGTGGTAGGTTACGTAACAGCAGTCATCAAGTTTAAGGGTAGGATGGCCAAAGGGAAGGTGTATGTGGCAGCTGAGGGATCACCCATTTTTGGATGGACGCAATAGTATGACTTGCACATAGTGGTCAACCCTAGAGCATTCAATCAGGTGACGGTGGCAGAGGACAAAGACTTAGACAAAATTTTGAAACAACATAGTGGATTGTTTGAAACAGTTCGGGGGTTGGTAAGCAGTACATGCATGAAATTAAAGTCAGAAAGAATGCTGTGCTGAAGAAACATGTGGCGAGGAAGGTTCCTGTTGCAGTAAGACATAAAGTGAAAGAAATTCTGGAGCAAATGATTAAGGAAGATGTAATAGAGGCTGTGCAAGCCACCAAATGGCTTTCATCTGTGGTGATCACTAAAAAATCAGATGATTCCTTGAGATTATGTGTGGATTTATGTAGTCTCAATGGAAATGTGGTGATGGGCTTGTTTTCACTTCCTAACATCAATGAACTCATTTTGATGTTGTCAGGGAGGAAATATTTTTCAAAGTTGGACCCGAGGAGTGGGTATCATAAGGTATAAATTCACCCAGATTCCAGACACTTTACGGCCTTCACTGCCTCAAGGCACTTTTCAATTTAAGAGACTGCCATTTGGCTTACACCCTGCAGCAAGTGTTTTCCGCAGAGTCAGACTGATTTTATTAGAGAAGTTTTTCCGGCATTCACTGCAATGATAGTTTTTTTGTCTTCTATGCAATCTTTCAAGTCTGAATAACTTTATGATTATAGAGTTTTTCACTTTCAGAAAAGTAATTAGATTTATCCATGAAGTTAGTGTCTCCAAGTTGGGTGCTAATTTTCCTACTTCCTATGTCCAGAATGAATCTCATTCCAGAGACACTACCCATTTGCATATCTTATTCACAACCACACTGCATGCATAATTAAGGATTTCCAAACATCCAATGGAAAGGCATGGTAGTTTATTATAACCTGGCTGCCTCTTTTTGCTGGATATAAACTTCTTGCTGCTTGCATCCAGCCACCAGTTTCTCTTTGCTAATATTTAAAGCCTTTGAACCTGCGACGTAGAGGGACGAGAAGCCTGTAACACGTGTATCAATAATCAGAGAATGAAAGACTTGCTTAATTACATTTGTGGCATGCAAACATTCATTTCCCCCAAGAACAGTGTTCTCCAATCCTAGTTTTTTGTCACTTCTTTGTCACGCATGGCTCCATAAAGGCTGTTTCCTTGATGAATTATGGAGCATTTTCACTTTTTTTTACATAAGCCTTTTCCTTATGTTAAGTTTTGGTTCCTTTTTGTATCACCACCTGAATGATTCAAATGAAAGTTTATCATTCCACATTGAAGACAGTAAAATGTATATTTAAGTCAGTTGTGCAATGTCAGTATTTTCAAGAGTGATATGGGGAATCAATAGTTAAAACGTGGTTTGGGATAGTGTACATTGGACTATTTTTAAAACTGTTAGTAGGGAACACTCTAGTTCCCAGGAAATAGTATGACGTCATTCTACAGGTGGCCGCACTCTTCCACTGATGTCCCATCATGTTGGAAGAGTCAGTGTTACTTCTCAAATCTGCAATTCTGTGAGGAGTCCAAAACTTAATGGAAAGTCCACTCTGGTGTGAGTAATCACCCGTACCAGAGATTACACAATTTATGCCAATTTTAAATAGGGATGTTTTTGAGAGCCCAATATTTGGTATGCCAATGCACACTCCTGTGGTTATTGTGCACAGGCTGGGGTGTTGGAGAAATATATTCAGCACCCTCACTTTTTCAGGCGTTTGGTGAAGCAGATGTGTTTCCAGGAGGTACAGGATGACCCCGCCCTTGAAAAGTATTCGCTCTTGTGTGCTGTGTAAAGACAAGCTTGAGAAACCCTTTTGTCGATACAGGACACACAGGTTAGTTAGCCTGGCTTTTTCAAGGATGGGAAGAAAAATACTGATGGTAGTGAAAAGAATAATTTCAAAGAGTTGGGGGTAGGGAATGGAGTCAATAAGAAATGTGGGGCAGATTTACAAGCCCCCTGTGGGGGCTCCTCCATATTTACAAGGAGAGGAAAAGCCACCCTGCGTGACTTTTCCTCTCCTTGTAAATACGGCCCCTTCACACGCAGCACTTTGCGTTGAAGGTTTTCGCCAAAAACTAATGTCTGCAATAATGCTGACTTACCTATACTTTATATTGGAGGTGGATTATGCTGATACGACCACAGGGTCGTATCAGCAAGGTTATCACTGTTTTCCATGGAACACCGCTGGAAAACCGGCGATGTTCCAAGGAAAACAACGCTATTGCTGGAATAATTATCGCCATTGCCCTATGCGTTGTTAATACAGCGCTAGCACGGCGATAATTATCTGCGATAGCCGGAGATAACAATTCTCACGCTAAGAAGGGCCATCGATAATTATCGCTGGCCGTTGATAATATGCCCCCATATTTTTTGAGAGTGAAAATGACTAAGAAGGGCAGTTAGAAAGCTTCAAAACAACAGCTATGAAGGGGGTGCTAACTTTCCCAATTTTTCATTGTTTAAAGATGACAAAGGTAGATCAATCCATCCTCTTGAAACTTCAGCCGATGATGCCATATCACTGGCCAATCTATAATCAATCCTAACAGACCTCGTATCCATACTAATTTGGACACATTAAACCATCTAATCGCTCCACTCGATTCCCCATACTCTTCTTCCCCAAACAAAAATAGCAAGTTTGGGGACTCACTGAGGCCCACAAAAACTTGAATGGTTGTACAAATTAATCTGACGCAGCAAAGACATTAAAGCAATGTATGTCTGCGTTGATACGTGTAGCGCGCAAACATAGGATGAGAGCAAAGGGGCCCTGAAGAGCCAGCATGATGAGCAGAAAGATGCAATTATTGGAGGAAGGTTGAAGGCAGATTAGGACCATGACCACATGGATAGATCTATTCAGCATCCTGATAATATTCCTAGGGTGATAACATATCATATCAACTTTCACGCATTTACTTATTATTGAACCTTTATATTGTGCTACAAGACAGTTCACTTTTAGGGAGATGTATTTATAATGGCAAATGCATTAACACAGCAAACATTACATTTCCATGGGTTAGACCTATCATAATGCATCTAGGAATGGATATTGGAAAGGGCCCAAACAGGCTTTATCACATAATCAATATTCTTTACTCTAAATAGAACACTATTATGCCCACACTATTATACAAAGCTGGTCAACTTAATTAAGATACAGAATATACAGTTTAATCCCTGTGGCAATGCACATTATATTTTATTAATCCATTAGTTATGCCATTTGTTCTTCAAACTACTGAGAAGGAGTTGTGTGAGATATCAACTCTTACCCACAATCCAAAATGCGCACCCATATATAAGAAACTAGCTTACATCTGTTCACACAATTCAGATATATATTTGTATTATGTCCCCTTTGGATGTTATTATGTTTCCTTGGATTGTAGCCTTGAATTGTTTTTACAATACTGATTTCAGCTTTGCAAATAAACGAGGTGTTCCAGAGCTGCCCAAAATGATCTTGAGAATAGCGAAGGCCCAGTTGCGTCAACCCCGCGTTGAAGATCTTCGGCCTGTGGAGGAGGTTATTAAGACTCGACTCCTGCTGCTGCCTCCACGATCCAAGAAACATGATATCAATGCATCGTTGGCTGCGGGAAACCTCTCTCGGCATCTCCCAGGAGAAAAAGAGTCAATTCAATGTTCATGTCTGAAACATTCTGGGTGATTGCCCCTGATGCATGGATTTCTGCTCATATACAGAACTGTGCAAAGAGCATTAGGACATTAGTGAATTATGGTGTGCCAAAAACTCACCTCTGTACCTAACAAATCCCTTACCAGCTAGCAATCAGTGTCACATTAGAACTTCGTCCTATAGCAAAGAAACCAATGATTAGACAACCCAGAACATGCGACTTACGACTATCTCAGGAATAGTGGGATGTGAGGACACTCTTTGGTCACACTCATAGTAGTCCGTAACTGGAGTAATAAAGAGACACGGTAAGGTTAAAATCTTTATTTTAACGTCGTGTCCGCATTTGCAGTATCTTTGACAACACGAGCAAACATACTATAAGTAATATTGTGATTAGCAGGATTACAATTCCATAAAACACAAAAAGAGGAACCATATTACAATAGTAGTGCAAACAGGTACATATAATGCCTAGTTATACACCCTCCCTATATAGGATCAGTATTATTATAAAATATAGAAGGTCTAGTGAGTATTGGGGGACCCTATTTACCTTTCCGCTCAGTAAATGTCAATTACATCAGGATCAGCACATGTCTCTCTGCATCCCTGGATTCTTCCAAGTGTGTGTGATCATGTCAAGTGCGCTATAATAAACGCAGCAGAATCTCACTCAGCTCGCAGCTTCCAAAATATTGTGTCTAGAAAGTGTTACACGGGCATGCCGAAAAACAGGCTCACACGTTATAATGACCTTGGCGGCTCAGCACTCACTGTACAGACTGAGGGTACGATGTATGTCTAGGGAAGGAAAAAACAAACTCTTTCCCATGTGAGAACCTTCTAAAAAGCTAACTCGCAAAAACAACTAACAGCAGTGTCGTGCGAAATAGCAGTCAAAGGAAAAAGATGGCGTCTAAATTCAGAAAAGCCATGCTAACATAACATACACGCATAAGGTGGCCCGAATCCACACAACACTCCAAATACTTTTCCTTACCTGCAGCTTGAGGCCATTATCTCGGAGACTGTCTGGTCGCCCTTAAAAATGTGCGAGAGAATGATGGGCGGGATGACTGAATTAGTTCCAGTAATTAGTCTGGGATGCTATATAGTCCTTTGTTCCCACTGTGGTCTATCGTCTCTCCATACCCAAAATGTAGCAATGTCTGTTACTGTCTGTTGGAGTCTCCCCTTGCCGCCCATACTGGTGTGTTCTGAAATACCCTAGAAAATGCACCTAGATGTCTTCAACCTTTTCTGTAGTGAGAGCTGATTCTTATCGTTGAAAATCATTGTGAGCTACAGAAGGCCGAGCCACTCGTGCGATGTTACCAGACACCACCTCGCCCAGCTTCATTGACTTTAAACCTAAAATCCATGGAGCCACTACTATGGTTTGAGCAAAATACTGTGACTAGGGGTACTATGATAGGGCTGCCATGTGCGTCAGAGTGTGCATGGTCTGTGGGGATGTATGAACATGTGTGTGAATGAATGGGATACATTTGTATGGGTGACTGAGAGCCTGTGTCATGTGTACTTGTGGCACAGGACATACCTTGTGCCAGAATTGGCACTGTTACATGCACAACACAAACATACAACCATTTTCTTTTTTAATGGGGGAAATTTAAGTTGCAGAAAAATGTTTACCAAAAATTTTCCAAGTAATGAACATGTGTTTGCACTTGATGGAACATTTTTCTGCACTTTAAATGTCTCCCATTAACAAAAATGGGTGTATTTTTCAGTTATAAATGTGTCTGCATGTCTGCTCGCCACTGGCAGCAAGATGCCTGTGTTCTGTAAATGCAACACTCTGAAATGGGAGAACATCCGACTGAAGAGTTAACTTTATGTTTATATGCATTATTACTATTTGTAAGGTGCGCAGCTATCCCGAAGGGTGCACATAAAACTCATCATTTGAATTTTCTCCCATGTCAAAGTGTCTTTCCATACAGCAGGCACATTACTCCCAGTGGCCTGTAAAGATTGTACCACATCTATAACAGAAACATACTGTCATTTGCTTAAATGTAAGGAATTTAAATTGAAAGAACATGCTTCATAAAACATTGGGACTTAATTGGCTTAATTTGAAGTAGAGAAAAACATCAAGACAATGTTTCCTAGAAACATTTGCATTCGCTTTGAATTACTCCCATTTAAAAGAAAATGACTGTTTTCCAGTTCTAAATATGTCTCTGTGTCTACCCGCCACTGGAAGCAAGATGTCTGCTCTTCATTTTAATTTTCTATCATTTAAAAGCATTCAGAAACATCATTGTGTTCCCATGTTTCAATATTCAGTAGAGAATGACTTTTATTTAAGTGTTAAATACGTCACGCAACACTTATTTTTTTGTAGTTCTTAGTTAAAAGTGAACTCAAGGCTGGGAGCTACCCTGAAGGATTTAGTGACACCCGTAAAGGTCAAAAACAGACATGGGTGGAGTTTGTTGACTCTCCAGTTAAAGCATTAAGGGCAATATGTATCAAGCAAATTCGCATTCGCAAATGCCGAAAATCGCAGAATTTCGGAGTTTGCGAATGCGAATTTGCTACATGGTATGTATTAAGGAAAATCTGGTACAAAACAAGGAATCACAAACTTTGCGATTCCTTATTTTGCAATTGCATTTAAGGAATCACAAATTTTGCAATTCCTTAAATGCAATGTATGAAGCAAAAAAAAAAAATGCAAATTGTCCTTAAGGAATCGCAAATTACCACCAACTTCAAGTTGGTGGTAATTTGCGAATTCCTAAAAAAAAATCCCAATTTTTGCATTTTTCGAAGTGCTATGTGACGCACATACATGCCCTTATGTGTATGTATGTGCGCCACATGTGCACCCATGCTTATTTCAGGGGTGCAACAGGGTGCTTTGGACACCCCTGCACCCTTGAAATTATTCTCAATTTGTGATTCTCAAATTGCAAATCTCAAATTGAGAATAACTTCCCATTCATTCCTATGGGCCTCCTGGCCCATAGAAATGAATGGGAAAGTATTCCTTAATTGTGATTCGCAATTTGCTAATCGCAATTAAGGAATACTAAGAATTCGCAAAAAAATTGCGAATTTGTACATACATCCCAATTTGCGATTCTGAAATACCGATTTCTAAAAAATCGCTGTTACAGAATCGCAAATTGGGTTGATGATACATATGGCCCTAGATGGTTCATTAAAAGGCATCGAGATAGACTCTAAAGATGGGCTATATATATATTGATTATGAAAAAGCACTTTGTAACTCATTCTACCCCAGAGAAATTACACCACCCTTTGTTTGATTCTAAGTTGTCTTCTCCCAGAGAGCTGGGAACGATAGCTGACAAATGTGTCAGAAGCAGGGTGACTAGGAAGACTCATTATGGAGGTGACCAGAAAAGAGTTCACGGGCTTCTCAGCAGAGGAAAAATGTGAGCAACAAAACAGACAAAAAGAAGGAGTTCCCTAAAGGTCCTCAAAATATTTCTTGGGAGGGTGGGCTGTGAGACTTCTCCCAGTCCAAGAGCAAAGGGTATCTGGTGAGAAACTGGGATGCAGCAAAGGCTTCTGTTTTATATCATGACTGTTATCAGGCAGGTAATAATAAAGAAGATGAAGCATGCATTAAAAAGTCCCTAGTGGTGGATAATCCAAGGGATTGACTAGCATAGGAGTGAGGATGAAAGTGAACTGTGGAGGGGCAGAGGATACACTGAGGCTACTTTAGTTTCCCTGGATGGAGTAGATCGTGAAGCCCTGTCTGTCTTACCTCCAAGCATGGAAAAGTACAGGCAATGGCCAAATATCAATGGAACTCAGATAGAGGCTCTGATGGATGCAGGTTCCAGTGTCACCATGATTGCAGCTAGACTGGTTTCCCCAGACCAAATGTTATCGGGTGTTAGTCAGCAGGTGGCCAATGCCGATAATGTGACTAAGCTCCATCCAATTGCCTTGGTAAGCTTAGAGTGGGGAGGGGTTACTGGCCCTAAGAAGGTGGTTGTGTCTCCTGCCTTCCCAGTGAAGTGATCTTGAGACTTCCGCAAGAGTAGAGGTAAGGAGAGGAAGGCTCATGCAGAAATTCTGAGTCTCCCTGAGTGTGTGTGTGTGTTACTACAAAAGCACAGGAAGCACATCAGGGAAGTCATGGCAACTTGGATCCCGAAATAGTGGATCAAGTGACCCAAAGCATGAACAAGGGAAAGAGGTCTGCTAAGGCAGCTTTAAAGAGTTCCCAGGACCAGGGGGAGAGTTCTCTTGAGGGAGATGCCCTAATGCCTGAGGAGGGAACTGCAGCCTATGGAGTCTGGCCTGACCAGGCAAAACGCTTAAGTGCAGGCTTACCCTCCAGAGAGGATCTATGCCTAGGACAGAAGCAGCGCCCTACTCTTGAAGGCCTTCGGCAGCAGGATGCAAGGCAAGATGTCAGATGTACCCTCAGTGTCCACTGGGAAGATGGGCTTCTCTACACTGATTCAATGGACCCCAAACCTGAGGCAACCAACATAAAGGTGGTCCCCCCAACAGGACAGAGAGTGTATCCTCACTTTGAACCATGACATCCCCCTAGCTGGACATCGGGCACAAACTAAAACCTGGTGCAGGTTGGTTGCCCATTTTTATTGGAAACAGATATCTCAAAAAGTAAAGGAGTTTTGTCGCTCCTGTGTGACCTGTCAAGCCAGTGGCAAGACAGGCTCAAAACCAAAGGCTCCCTTAATTCCACTACCTGTTGTTGGGACTCCCTTTGAGAAGGATAGGATTGACATTGTTGGTCTTCTTGACCCTCAAACTGCATCTGGGAATACATTTATCCTGATGTTAGTGAACCATGCTTCAAGGTATCCAGAGGTAATTCTCTTCAGGACTGCAACTGCTTCTGCAGTAGCAAAGGCCCTCCTAGGAATCTTCACTGGGGGTAGGTTTCCTAAAGAGGTGGTCTCAAATAGGGGGACAAACTTCATGTTTGCATAGTTGAAAGCTACGTGGGATGAATATGGAGTTAATTGCAAGTTCACCACCCATATCACCATCAGACAAATGGTTTAGTTGAGCGATTCAACAAAACCATGAAAGTCATGTGTAGGAAACTGGCTCTGTATATACTATACCAAGGTAAGGTATAGTGTGCACAGAGTCCAGTGGATCCCCAAAGGTATAGCTGAGGATAAAGTAGATAATACCTTACTCTCTTTTGTGATAGTGTGGTTGAGCAGTCAGGCTTATCAGAGGGTTAAGCATTATTTGCACACACACAGGCAAGAAATGATGTCACCCACTCAAAGACTGAATGCAGACCAATTCTTTGTTTAAAAAGTTATTATTTTGTTACTTTTATGACTAGAACCAAGTTATACTCGGTAGCTGGTAAGAGATACCTTTCAAACTAAGAATGCTTTGCAAATACAGAATGCACTGGATTTGAAGGAAGAATTAGATTACTGTTGTAGTTGAGAAAACAGTTTGTAAGCTGTTCCATACTTTAAGATCAGCATGAACGGCACTGCCCATCATGCCAGAGGACACTGCTGCTTTCTACCAGCTGGAGTAGACATTCTACTTGAGTGACAGCTTCCTCAACACGAATGGCAGTTTTGTCATTGTGAGCGGTCGCGAACTGCCGTATTCGCCCACAATGAAAAATCTAGTCGGGTGGAGGTCTAGAGCGTGATTTTTTTCTCACAAACGCTCGCAAACCTACCAATGGTAAGCTAGTCAAGAGAAAAAACTCTGCTCTGCGTTACTTCATGGAGTTTTTTGGAACTCTGCGCAAATCGTGGATTGGGCAAAACTCCTCAACCTCTGCCAGAGATGGGGAATTCTTCGCCCACCCCTAAATATAAGCTGACTATGGCCCCGAGGAGCTTTGGCGGGATGCCCCATAAGTCCATCGTTGGCCATAAACGATCTCTTGGGACCATGCCAAAATCTGCTTTTTGGCCGACAAAGCAGGTGTATAACTACATCATTGTAAAAACTGAGCGAAAAGTCAAAGTGCGGATCACAGAACGCAAGAGTATGATCCGGAGCAAAAATGTTAATTCAAATTTAGCGGATCATTGGCTTAAAGAAAAACATAACATTGCTCAACTTAATTTTTTGTTTTGGAGAAATTGAATGCCAGATATGGGGTAGATCTTGGCTAACTATTGTTACAGAGGGAGGCATTTTGGATAAGACAGTTCAATACTATGAGCCCATGTGGGTTGAATGATAAATTTGCTTTGAGTTGCTTTCTTTAAAACAAATTCATCCATACCATACACACTTCACGTAAACAATTTCTCATATTCATGTTTAACATATTGCAAGGGGGTCAATAAGGAATGTTGGATTTTAACAGAACTATGGAAAATATTTGTTTGAAATCAGAATGTTGCTGTAGTTGTGTTGATAATTATATTAGTGTTTGAGTACAGCCTGAAAAATGTATTCTTTATATTTTAACCCAATATTTTTAAACCAGTTTTTGTTATCTAGCACTACAACATTAACATGATACTAACACAAGTGTGAGTAAGGGATATAGATGTTATCCGTGGTTTTATTTTACTATTGCATTGCATAAGATCTACGAGTGAGTAACATGAGTTGAGGATTGCTCATCAGTACGACGTGGAAAGTTTAAATATGGCAGCCATGGCAGTTGTATAATTGATTGTTCGAACAACAATAGTCCTTTGCTCATGTTCATTACGTGAAAGACGTTGGGTTACTGTGTGTACTAGTTCGCATAAGACCACGGGGTGAACATCGGGAAGGAGATCAAGTTTGATAATACAAGTCCCACAGAGATTCTTGGACTACCTGCTACCATGAAGGGTAAGAAGGCATCTGTGGAGATCGTGGTCATAGTATAATCATGTGGTTCAGTTATTTAGACATACTAGGCTTGCTTAGTATGGCTCTTTGAGGGATTGGGGTGAAGACAAGATCACTGTTGGATTCTTATTGACAAGGCATGTTAGTACATGTTTGGCAATCCCTTTTGTTTTTGTTCTTAATATCAGGAAACTGGTTACAATAGTTATTTGACTGCATTAATTTGTTCAAACAGATCGAGTAGGAGTCTTGCGATAAAAAAGTAAGTTGTTCACTTTTTCAAGGTGAAGTGAGTATGTAGAAGCAACAGCAACCATTTTGTTTGTCGTCAGACCAGTGACACTTTAATGTGAGGTGATAGTGAGAATGAGAGCTGCATTTTAAAATAACTAATGCATGTTTGATGGAACACATCACATTGTGGGCATGTGCACATGGGTGAAACCAACATAACGTTTAGTCAAAGGTAGTTTTTCACTTAAGCATGTGATTGGATCATTATTGGAGGTGAAAAAGTTTTGGTTCTGACGAAATGAGTGATTTATATTTTTTGTACAAACAGACCCCTGAAGAAGGGATATGCGTATCCCAAAATGCGTAGGGCAACATAATCTAAACGTTAGAATTGATGAACTTCAGAGGCAGTGGGAGCAATATTTATGTTATCATGTACATGAAAAAATTTGAATTTGTGTTCGGTTGATATATGAAAAATTTGAATAATGGTGAATTTATCAATTGTTTTCTGGAAATGAAACTGAAAAAGAATGTATAAATGTTAGTACATTTTAGAGACAATTTTGTATGTTAAATACATTAACACTGTGCGCACTTGGATACAGGTACAGTTTTACTTGATGCATACCACTGGCATACCCAGGAAGGTGTGCCATGTCGATTCTTTTAGTTTAGCTACACCAAAACACACGGTCAGCAGTGGCAGTGTGCATGTGTCTTGTGTGGGGTCCTTTAGAGTGGCACAACACATGCTGCAGCCCTAAGGGACCCTTTCTGGTCACAAGGCCCTTGGTACCACTGGTACCTTTTACAAGGGACTTACTTGTGGGGCAATTGTGGAAACAATGGTACTGTTTAGGGAAAGAACGCAGGCCCTGATAGCCTGATTGGCAGCGACCCAGGGCACACTCAGTCAAAGTGCAACAGAAATCTGGCACAAAGTGAAGGGGTTACTGCAACAGAAACATATGTTCCTACAGTATGATAAAGGGCCTCCCTAAAAAACTCAGAAGGAGATTGGCTGGCCTGTTACCTTGCCTCTTGTTTGCCTACAGGGAGGTGCCACAAAATGGGTTTGGATTCAGCCCTTTTGAACTTTTGTTTAGCGACTGTGAGGGGACCACTGAGACTTGTAAGGAAAGGATAGAACAGACCTCTCAGAGAGCCCAAACAGGACTTTGTGGATTATGTGCTAGGCCTGCGGTCATGCATGTCAGAGTACATGGAGAGGGCAGGTAAGAACCTAGAGGCCAGTCAGGAGCATATGAAGCACTGGTATGACCAGACGTCCCCAACGGTTGATTACCAACCAGGTCAGCTGGTGTGGATTTTGTTGCCAGTGGCTCACAGGCCCTCCAGGACAAGTGGACTGGGCCCTATTGAATCCTGGAAAAGAAAGGGGAACTCATCTACTTAATTGACTTAGGCACCCCAAGGAATCCTCATAAAGTTTTCCATGTAAATCACCTGAAACCACACAACTACAGAGCCGACATGACCATGCTGATAGTCACTGATGAAGGCCAGGAGGAGAAAAGTGAACCCCTCCCCAACCTACTGTCAAACAACCCACAAGATCGGTCAGTTGAGGCTAAGACTTTATCTGACACCCTCACTGAAGAACAGCAATATGACTGCAGGCAAGTCCTGGACCAGTTAGCTGAGCTCTTTTCCTTGACCCCTTGTCAGACAACATGGTGCACCCATGAAGTGGGCATTGGTGACTGCCTACCTGTGTAAATAAGATTTATAGGTTGTCAGGCCAAGTGAAGGCTTGCATTAAGACTGAGGCCTTCAAGCTGTTAGAGCTTGGTGTTATTGAACCTTCTGACAGTCCCTGGGCTATCCCAGAGGTACTGGTCCCAAAATCTCACTCCAAAGGTAGGAAACCTTAAATGAGATTTTGCATGGACTACAGGGGTTTAAATGCAGTTACCAAAACTGATACTCACCCCATCCCAAGAGCAGATGAGCTAATTGATAAGCTAGGTGCAGCTAAGTTTTTGAGTACTTTTGATTTGACATCAGGGTACTGGCAGATTGGCAAAGGAGAGATCTGCATTTTCAACCCGTGGGCCACTACCAGTGGCCCTTTTGGATTAAAAATGCACATGCCACCTTCTAGTGGTTGGGGAATTGAAAACTCTCAGGCCTGGATGACTTTAGCGCAGCATATCTAGATGATATAGCTGCCTTTAGCTCCACCTGACAGGATCGCCTGGTCCACCTCAGGAAGTGTTACAGGCTCTGCATCAGGTAGGCGTAACTATCAAGGCCAATAAGTGCCAGATAGGGCAGAGCTCTGTTACGCACTTGGGACACCTTGTAGGTAGAGGCCAAGAGCAACCTCTCCAACCCAAGATCCAGACTATTCTGGACCCCAGACTCAAGTCAGGGCCTTCCTTGGCTTGACCATGTACTACAGGAGGTTGTTGAAGGGTTAAGGGGCCATTGTGGCCCTACTCACTAAACTTAACATGGAAAAGCAGTCCAAATAGATCATAAAAAGACCAAAAAAGGCAGTTAACAACCTGAAAAAGGATATGTGCTGAGCTCCAGTCCTGTGACCTGACCATGGTAAGGAGTTCATTCCCCAGACAGAGGCTTCTGAACATGGGATTGGGGCAGTGTTGTCACAAACAAATGAGGAGGGTAAGGGTCAACCAGTTGCCAACATCAGCAGACGATTCCTTCCTATAGGACAGTGTTGGAGTGCCATTGTGAGAGAGGCCTTTGCTGTGGTTTGGTTCCTGAAGATGCTGAGATCCTACTTGTTTGAGGCTCATTTCAAGGTTCAAACTGACCACAGGCCTCTAAGATGGCTGATGCAGATGGGAGGGGGGTCCCTATACACAGACCAGGAACTGGCCATGCCAATGCAGATGGCCTTTCTGGTTTTTCCACAATTTAAAAATTACCTGGGAAAAGGTTATTTGCTCATCTAAGGTGGTCAAGTAGGAAAGTGCTCCTTTCTGTATGGTAACTCCCACGTTTTTTTCTCAAATTGCTGATGGTTATGACTCTGATAGTGCACTAGAGTCTGCTGCACAAACCCCACAGTCTGTGCTCTCTCCCTAAAACTGGAAAGTTGCATTTGGTAATGCCAAATTGGCACAGACTTTACCCCCTTATAAGTCCCTAATAGATGGTGCCAGGGGTACACGCAGCACTGGTGGTAAAGGGGTCTCCAGGGCTGCAGCATGGTCTTGTGCCATCCTGAGGGACCCACACAAACTACTGACAGTAGGCCTGCCATTTCAGACTGCTAGAGCAGTTCAAACTCCAAGGTAGGTAGCCCGGTCAGTACACTACCTTTAGTTTTCTGACATGTTAGGAGTGGCAGAATAGAGGGTTATGTGCACAAAAAGTGGCCCATCCCACTGGATGTGGTCACCTCAGGGAACTAGCTGCCCATTGGCTACTAGTCTCCACACCCCTAACTCCCCTAAATCTAGGATTTAAGAGACCCTCTGACTCCCTAACCTCAGATCCAAACAACCTGCATCAAAGAAGGAAGAAGAAGAAGCTGTGTCCACGACAACAAGGACTTTGCCCACCAGCCAAAGCTAAAGAGGGATACTCTGTCTTGAGGAAATCACATTGAAACCATGAGAACAACTTTCGTCCTTGACCCAAACTTGGTCTCCCCTGCTTGTGGGACGCCTGCAGAAGTCAAAGGTAACCTGAGACTCCCCTGGACTAGTGGCACTTGTCCTCTGCACACTGCAGGTAAAAGCCTTTCCAGAATCCAAAGAATTAATGGCCATCTGGCCTGCCGAGAGATTGAAGAAAACCAGGTGGTCCAATGTATTGTGGGAGTTGTAGTCTTGCCTGTCTCAAAGTTTCGTGCCGCTAGCTCACTTCTGTGACCCCTGTGAAGTGCCCATACTTTTTTCTGGGCTGACTGCTGCCAATGCTTGTCTGTCCCCAATCCAGCAACTGACCCCCACACTGGATGCTGCAACAGGAGGTAACATCATGCGACCAGCAACCAACATCAGCGTGTCCCCTTTGTGTTTTTGCATCTTGCAGCACAGTATAAGCAGTAAAATCAGCACCAATCGGCTTCCCGTTCTCCACCAAGGACAGCTAAAGCACCTCTGCACCCGGAGCCCCCGGGATAGGTAAAATTGTTCTGACTGTCGTGGCCAGGTCCTTGGACCCGCACAACATTAGCTCTGCAAGGGTTCCACAAACTCACAATGGCCGATTGTCACTAGTAGTTTTTTCCGTTGCCCCCAATGTTTTGTTTGACAGCTTCTATTTTGCACTGATTTAATATTGCTCCAAAAATCTGGTTATATGTATGCTATTCCATTTGTTTTGGTGTCTAAATTAATATAAAAATACACTTTAGATTTTATAAATTGTTGTTGGATTTCTATCCAATCGTGTCATTTACTTATCGTCCATATTGGTACTCTGAAATGCTGAATATACGTTCCTCTAGTAAAGACTGAATGCTCTTTGCCATACTACCAGGACTGAGCTAAGGATTTATGAGTGTGTATCCAAGGACCATTTTGGGGGTATTGTGATAATATTGCATCGTAAGGACTAACCCCCTTACCACATAATATTCCACTTTCCCGTATTCAAAACAAGCGTCCTACAGTGCTATGTAGGCTGTTTCTCCCACTGGCCCCACATCTGAGGATGATGAGAAAGATGTACCAGTGGCTCGCCATTAATACCAGAAAGAGCGTTACCTAAGCACTTATCACCAGTAGACTCGACTAAGGAAATGCCCTAAATGCAGGAATCACCAAACATCTCACAAGAAGATTGCAAAGCATCCAGAAACAGAACAGCAGCCAGACTTGTTTTCAACCACCTACGCAGAACCCACATCACACCACACCTGAAAGAGCTAGCCGAGCTCCCGATAACCAAGAACCACAATTCAAGGTTGTCACCCACACATACAAAGCACTACACAACAAGCATTGGTAATGCATCGGTTATGCCAATGTGATGAAGAAAAATCTGTTTTTATCAATGATTATCCGGGAGGAAGGTTAGAGCTCCCTAACAAATAACAAGGGAGTGGAGAAGATGTTGTGCAGCATACGGAGCTGTTGACTTGAGAGCTGAGGATCCCGGTTCGAGTCTTGGCAGCGCAACATCCTGTGATTCTGGGCAAATCACTTAACCCCTTCCGCGCTAATGACAAAGCCAGCTCGTCATGGGCGTTACCTGCGCTACGCGGATGACGAGCTGGCTTTGTCATAAACAAGCCATTTTTTAAATTTCAGCGCACAGCAGGAATTTGCGGTAGCGCAGAAGTGGTTAATTTCTCTGGGTGATAAGTTGCTATATAAATCTGCTGTAAGAGGAAAAAGCAAAAAGAGGCAAAACATTTTTTTAAATTGTCCGACCACAGCGGATGTTAACAGTATTTCGGCTACGGGAAACTGATAAGAGAAGTAGACAAGAAACAAGCAATGGTAAATGCAGGAAAATAAGCTACAGCCTATACAAATGGAGGAAAAGTAAGTGGTGTGCACAGGAACCAAAGAAAAGCCAGAAAATAGAGGAGGCGGGATGCAAGTCCCTTTTAAGTTTATATTAAAAACAATAGATTTCATATGCACAGCACAAGCGCTGTGCGGGCGAAACCTAACAAGCATTTGCAATGCAAGTGGTCTCGCCTTTGGGACTCTATATGTATTTAGCTGCCAGTAAATATTTCCTTGACGTTTGTGGCTGTCACTACTTATTTCTCTTCGCTGCTTCTTTCAGAGTCCTGCCTGCTACACCAGTGCATGCAAATCCCAAAACAAACAGTGCTGCATCTTGGAAAATCTTGCATTTTGTTCATGCATGCTGTTGGTCCAAGTAGCAAACCGACATTGCCCACATTGTCATGTATCGGTTGTTGAAGAGGTGAGAGGGTAGCCACGAGGCAGCAATCAGCTTTCGTAATGGCCCACCTGCCATGTTCTCACCTGACTGTACATTATCTCGCATATGGTTTTTGTATAGCACATTGTTTGCCTACTACTTGGCCTCTATGCGCTGCTGGTGGTCTATTTAAGCTACTGTTTAGAAGTGTTGGAATTACCCACTGGACAGCATTTTATAATTAATACTGCACTGAAGCTCCTGGCCATGTGGGAGTGCATAGTCTGTTTTTGGGTGGTGGGAAGTCCTCACAAGAGTGCACCAAAGAGGGGCAGAAGGTGTTGTCTTCGGTCAGAGTCGAGCCTCTGATTATTGATTTATAGGGCTGCGGATGGACAGTTGCCAAAGCTGGAGTGACCACTGGTCTGCTTTAAAGGCTAGACCGGCTGAGTGACTGTCACAGACCTTTTCTGGGAGTGTCAGGATTGACAATGGAGCTAGACCTGTGCGACATCGGTCCTGTAGAAATATATAGCCATGGGTAGGTATTAGCTTTGAGTGCCTGTCTGTGCTGATATTGGGAGAAACCTTGAGGTTACGGGTTGGGAGGCAGGGCTTGGAGAATGCCCAACAGAGTTTGTTGAGGGGTACAGATTAAAATATAGGCGCAGCTCGCCAAACTCTTTTCTTTCAATATTTTATGCTTTTAGTAAGTAGCGCAAAAGACATACAATTGGAATGTCATGGTGAGCAAAAAAACGATGGATTTGGGCCCAGATCTCTGTACTGGGGTGAATGTATGACATTGTTCTGCATTCTGTCCATCAATAGTTCTTTTTGTATTTGTCACCCCGAGTGGGAGGGGTATGCCCAGACGTGGGTCCCATGCTCTCCATGCCACTGGACTCAAGCTATCCTGGCTGAAGAGGGGTGAAACCCCGAAACCGGTCCTAGAATGCTTGCTTCCAGTCCAGGGAGGACCTGGCTTGGCAGTTCGGGCTGGACTGTTCCCATGAGGCACAGGGTCAAGACTGATTTGCATATGACTGGGTTCAAACTGGAATGGCATGGTGAGCAAAACAACGATGGATTTAGGCTCATATCTGTGTACTGGGGTGAATGTATGACATTGTTCTGCATTCTGTCCATCAACTGTTGTTTTTGCGTTTGTCACCCCGAGTGGGACAGGTATGCCCAGACGTGGGTCCCGTACTCTCCATGCCACTGAAATCAAGCTGTCCTGGCTGAAGAGGGGTGAAACCCCGAAACTGGTCCTAGGATGCTTGTTTCCAGTCCAGGGAGGATCTGGCTTGGTAGTTCGGGCTGGAGTGTTCCCATGAGGCACAGGGTCAAGACTGATTTGCATATGGCTGGGTTCAAACTGGAATGGCATGGTGAGCAAAAAAACAATGGATTTAGGCCCAGATCTCTGTACTGAGATGAATGTGTGACATTGTTCTGCATTCTGCCCATCAATTGTTGTTTTTGTTTGTCTCCCCAAGTGGGACGGGTATTCCCAGACGTGGGTCCTGTGTTCTCCATGCCAATGGAATCAAGCTATCCTGGCTGAAGAGGGGTGAAGCCCTGAAACCGGTCCTACGATGCTTGTTTTCAGTCCAGGGAGTGTCTGGCTTGGCAGTTCAGGCTGGACTGTTCCCATGAGGCACAGGTTCAAGACTGATTTGCATATGGCTAGGTTCAAACTGCAATGGCATGGTGAGCAAAAAAACGATAGATTTAGGCCAGATCTCTGTACTGGGGTGAATGTATGACATTGTTCTTCATTCTGTCCATCAACTGTTGTTTGCATTTAGTAAGCAGCGCTGCATGCCACCTGTGTGGCACTGCTTATTAATAGCATAAAATATTGAAAAAAAATAGAGTTTGTCGAGCCGTGCCTTTCATTGGAATGGATGAGGCGGGGGTTGCAGAATGGCCAACAGTGTTTATCGAGCGGCCCTGAATAAAAGAGCAGCTCATCAAAATCTATTTTTAAAATATGTCATGCTTTTAGTAAGAAGCGCAGCATGCTGCCTGTGCTGCACTGTTTATTAAAAGCATAAAATATGATAAAAATAGAGTTTGGCGGGCCACGCCTTTTGTTGGGAGTGGAGCGATGTTTACGGAGACGAAGGTGAAAGGCATGCTTTTGCTGTGAAAAACAAGCATTCGCCATTGTCCCGGCTGCACACGTCATCTTGCCTGAAAAAGGAAAAAAGAAAATAGTTCTCACAGACTAATAAACACGTACAGTGTAACAACAGAAGTAAAGGGGCCAGTAGCCATGGAAGGTTACAAATGAAGAAAAAAGGCGGTAGTAAGGAGGAACTAACAAACAGATTACTAAATCAGAAGCCTGCAATGACGAGGGACAAAGACAAAAGCCAATGACAAATATGGGGGGAGAGTGGGCGGGGCTTCTCTTCCATACTCTACCAAAGCAGATCGATGGGGCAGCGCATGCGCGCTGACTCAGGCTCAACCTGAAAAGGACCCAACTTAACTGAGCAGCCAAAATACACTTGCACCAACCATCCAGGTACAGCCGGTTAGTCGGGCTCCTACGAGCACACACATGCATTCAAGGAAGCAGACCCAAAAGTCAAGCCTTCTCTTATATCACCCCCAAAGCATGGCACGACCTCCCACATCCCATCAGAGCCTCCTCTTCTCTTCTTGAATTCCACCAGAAACTAAAGACTTGGATCTTCGAACAATTCCTCTCCCCAACGTGGAGCTAGCCTCACACACCTGCACAGCGAAAAGATACCCTTACAGGTGATAACTCGCTTTACAAATATACTTAACACAACGTTACATAACATAGTGCTGAATGATGTCAGTTTCAAGTTCCTCCTGCATTGCTCCTCTTCTTCTTGATGCTGGGATGTGTATCCTTCCCTAGGCAGTCTTCTCGAATAGACGTACCTCTAGTGCTCCCTCCAATTTAACAAACATGTTCCTTCCTTCAGAGATCTTCAAAACAGCACTTCTAACAGGATGTAGGACTTCAGATGTGTTCCCAATGTGACAGGGAATCTGGGACCATATTATCAAGAAAGGGCGATACATTATCACCGATTTTATCAGCAGGAAACTGCCGATAAAGCGGCGATAATGGGCTTGATAATCTGCCCTTGAGAATTCCCATAGAAGCCCAGGTTCTGGTGTTAACCTGGGCTGCTATGGGAATTCACAAGGGCATATTATCAAGTCCATTATCGCCTCTTTAGCAGCAGTTTCCTGCCGATGAAAGCGGCACTAACGTATCGCCCTTTCTTGATAATATGGCCCCTGGCTCTCAAGAAAACCAAGTCTGAAACTGTCTAACACTCTCCATACATGAATGGATGTACAAGGCTTGTATTAATCAGGCCAGAGGGTATAGGATGTGATGGTGTACATGTGTATGAGTCCCAACATATAAGAACTCCATCCTCAATTTGAGTGAGGATATCTGTAAGGGTTATTTGTGGACTTTTTTAAATGACAGATGTGCTGAAGGGGTGCCGTAAGTTTTAGGGCATACAACATGGCCACAGCCTTGGTTGTGAGATGAGAGTTTCGCTAAATTTGTTAGATTCCAGATTGTTTAATTGCACTTTTGTCAAAATGAAAAAAGCTCACTTACATAGTGTTTTAGGGGTGTTAAATGGTTTTTAGTTTAATATACATGATATTAGGGTGAGCCTCTCTGGGCCCCTGATTTAGAGTTTGGAACATTGGGAAGTATGCACTTGTAATAAGGAGTACGAGATATCCGCCATGTTTATCTAGTTTTTCCGATCTCTCGATGGTGTGGATAACACCAGAATTCTTGTCAACGTTACTGTAGAGTACTGGGGGTCTCGCTTGAGTGCCTGTCTGTCGATTTGCCTCACAATTTAATTTATGTCAATGTAAAATAATATCAATACCAATTGAAACTAGATTAAAAAAACAGTTCCCTAGAGCTCTGGTGCTTTGCATTACAGGAATATTCATACAGATGCTGGATCTTAATTCATAGCCCAGATATATGTCATGCTTTATTGTATTTAATTTTGGACTCAAGACACAGAAATCATGCTAAAGAAATCTGAGGGGATAAGATGGTTGGAAATGAGGGTTGGAAATGGCAGTAAGGGAGTGAGGGAGGGCTGAGGATTGTGGGAAGGGTCAATAAGGAAGTCAGAGGAGTGCAAATAAGTGAGAATTGTGGGAGTAGGGCAGTGAGTGAGAAGGTGGTGAGGGAAATGGGAGCAAGAAGGATGCGATGTGAGATGGAAGTGGAGAGGTGTGAGAGTGTGGGTAAAGTGAGAGAGGTAGTGAGAGAGAGTGTAAGAGAAGGAGGCAGATGGACAAATGTGAGAGAGAAGTTACTTGAGTAGGCTACAAGGGAGTACTGAGACAGAAAAGGCCCCTCAGGCAATGAGAGCTTTAACTCTGTAAGAAAGGTGAGGGAAAGAACATGCATTGAGGGTGAGGGGAGGTGTGGAAAAAGATGCCAGGAGATAGTGGTAGGACTAAAGCAAGAATAAGGAGAGCTTGGGGAACAAAGAAAGTCTGAGTTAGGCATGTAAACAAACACATGTAGCATCTTAAAACCACAGGGAACTGACATGAAGCAGATGAGAGTATGAATCTTTCTTTTTTGATGCACCTCAGCACCTCACAGTTGCCTTGGCCCACCCTTGACATTGCAGGGTGCCAAGACTTTAAATTCACCCTAAAAAGGGTATCACGTCAGGCGGGACCAGGGTTCCGGCGGGTGGAGGCCCACTCTCTACCAGTTGGTAAATTTAGCCACAAGATTCTCTCCGTTTGAGGGCTTGTAGTCTCCAGCGCCTACAGGGCATAAAAATGAGAACAGGTTACAATAGAATGTAAGGACAGCCTTCTATCTTACCTCTTTAGCACTATCTCTCAACTTGTACCCACACTTTTTTCCCTCCCTCTGGCATCTTCCAGGATACAAACAGATGAAAATATACACACCACACAACCAGGAAACACCCACCTTTGTTACACATTGGTTTCCAGACTTTCAGGAAATGCAGCCAAGAGTTGAGATGTTTGGAACAAATCAGAATGTTTGTGGTAATGTAACAGGTTCCTAAATATTTCATAAACTCTGCTGCTCCAGATTGAACAAACAAAGCTTGGTTTGGCAGCCACTTCGATCTGGACTGGGAACAGTCGCTAATAATGACTCAGATTTGTGCTTGGAAAGATTAGGGATGTCAGACATTGGGTTGTTGATTGGGGAAAGGGAGCCCTTTTTAAGCAACAGCCACAATCAAAGGTCAGGCTGACGCATAAAAGTCACTCAATTAACCTGTGCTTAACTCTCTGGTAGCATGATTACCATTGACTAAATATGTAAAGTATTTATGCACTCAAACAGCAGTTAGCCGCTTGCGAGCGGCAGGAATTCCAGCCCTGTGCTGGACATTCCAATCGCGGGCGTGGTCATGACGGAACCATTCCGTCATCAGCACAGCCCAACCGTGACTCATGACGGAATGGTTCCGTCATCAGCACAGCCCAACCATGACTCATGACGGAATGGTTCCGTCATCAGCACAGCCCAACCATGACTCATGACGGAATGGTTCCGTCATCAGCACAGCCCAACCATGACTCGTGACGGAATGGTTCCGTCACGAGCATGGAAGGGGTTACGTGAAAATACAACACAAGAAAACTCCCACACTAATTCAGAGAAATAGAATATAAACGAATAAATTATTTGACACTTAAACAACAAAAATCCAATCAGTAGAACCAGAGTTAGGAATTTTAAAATGAAAATAGCACCTAAAAGATCAAAGTGCCAACCGTAGCCAACTAATTGCTCGGACGTTATGGCCCACCGCGATGGATCCAGGCTTGATTACACAAAGTGAATTGTCTCTGCTTACTTTTGCACTTTAAAAGACATTTCTGAAAAAAGTCTCTGAGAAGGTAAAGTTCAGTGGGGCAAGGCAGCTGGCGTTATAGGAGAAGTTGTAGAGCGCTTCTTGTCACCTGTGAGAGTATCCAAGTGCTGGCAGGTTCCAGTTGATTAGCCAAACAGCCAAGTCTAAAGGGACTTTTGGAACTCTGGAAGAGATGGGGAGGTCCATAGATTAAAGGGTAGCGGGTTCCATGTCTTTGCTGCTCGGTAGGAGAAGGAGCAACCTCTGCATCTGCGATGTCGGATGTGGGGGGTGAGGGTTAGAAAATGGGAAACCGAGTGGAGGTGTCTGGTGAGTTGATGGAAGTGCAGGTGGTAGCTTAAGTGGGTGGGTCTGCAGTTATACAGGGCCTTGTATGCATCTTTTATGTGTAGGGAGCCAGTGGAGTTCCCTCAGGTAGGGGGTAATGTGGGTTCATCAAGAGAGATCCAGGACAAATCTGGTGGCGGTGTTCTGTATGGCCTGTAGTCTTCAGAGGAGGTGAACAGTGATCCCTGCATAGAGATCGCTGACCTAGTTCAGTCAGCTGGAGATGAGGGCCTGGTTGATGATGCGTCTTTATCTTTTGGGTAGCCATTGAATATCTTACGAAGCATGCTGAGGATGACGATGCAGGAGGAGGAAATGGAGTTGACCTGAGTCTCCATGTATAGCTTGTTGTCCAGAATGATGTCAGGTTCCTAGCGTGGTCAGTGGGGGTAGGAGTAGGTCTGAAACCTGAGGACCACTAGGATGTGTCCCATGGGGAACTTTTGTTTCTGAAGATCAGTACCTCTGTGTTGGAAGCCGGAGTTCCAAGCCTGCAATACTGTCACAAAATACACGACACGGGACTCCCCAATCAACGTTAGGCCAAGTAAGGCTACCGTTTGAGATAGCCCAGCTCACCCCCTTAGTAGCTTGGCACGAGCAGCCAGGCCTATCTCCAAGGCACTAGTGTATAGTATGTGCAACCACGCCCACAGCAACCCACTGGTGACACCACAAATGGACTTCACAAGCGTTTGATAAAACAAGTATAAACTTTATATAAAAAGTTATACGATCAGACCACACGATACAAGAATCAACATAAAATAAAGGGTAATATTTGTTCCGGCTGGTTGGTAGGTTTAAATCCCAACCGCCGCTCTTAAAAGGCTATGCTGATCGTAATGCTAGAATCACACACTTTTGAATGGACAGACAATAATGCACTGCGTAACGATCAATCCTGTGCTGAGCAAAGGAGAAATTTTACAATCCGTAACTATACACACCAAGTACCTTGCAATGCGAGAAATAATGCTATGCACACCGCTACAAACATGTACTGCGCAATGAAGGAATAATGCAATGCATTACACCCCAATAACGTACCTTGCAATGAAGCAATACTTCTATGCGCCCCGCTAAAATTGTGTACTTTGCACTTAAGGAATAATGCAAAGCATAGCTATAATCATGTACTTTGCAATGAAGAAATAATACAGTGCGGGCCGCTGCAATCCTGTACTTTGCAAGAAAGAAATAATGCAATGCATAACGCTACAATTGTGTACTTCGTTATGAAGAAATACTGTTGGGCGTCATAAGACAGTTCGTCAGTTTGTTAGCAGCAATATTGGCAATGTGTATTACGACAGTCAGCCTCTTCCATACCAGTTGCCCCCACACGGATCAACGATGACCTAAATCACAGCTTCTCACTCTAGCCCCAGTACTGCCACTCCTTTGGTCAGTACAGGACTCACCCTGAGCCAAAGCAAGGGCTCACGTCACCAAAAGGACTGAGAGGCTGAGAGAGTGTCCCTCCGAGCCCGCACCCCGCCCAGGTAGTGTTCCGAGATACATGGGGGCGCGACCCCACTCTCTTCTCCTCCTTCAACAGACTGGGCCTGCTGTGTAGAACTTCCTCAATGGGCCTCAGTGGCTCGGCCTGGCAGCTTAGCTCTCCGAGGCTTCCGGTCCGGGCAGCGTCTGTTAGGAAAGTCTCAGGCGGCTGCAGGGCACAGGTACCCCACGCCCCTAAGACTGCGTTACTCCGGCTGCACATTCAGTGAGACCAACACTCCTTCCTACAGCTGAGTGTCACACACAGAGTCTGCACATCCCCAGAGAGCCAGGAATGCATATTTTCCGAGCCACCAGGGTTGCATGGGTTCCTGGAGTGCATTCAGTCTAGTTCGGCAAATGGGGCTGCCTGGAGCTCCCACAGGAGACCGCTCCTCTGCCAATCTGGCTGAGGTCTGTGAGCAGAAGAGGAGATGAGAGAGAGTGAACTGCACGCCGGAGCAGCAACCGTAGAAGCCTTAACACCTATATATATTCTTTGAGACCTTCGTTTCCACACAATCCCTAAAAAACGAATGTGAACTCCAGTTCCTGCTGCAAAAAAATCATTTATTTTGCCCTTACACTGCCATGATGCGTTTCGTCCTCGAGACGCCTTGATCACATGATTTGTCTGCATGTTCTTCCAATATATATATATATTGGAAGAACCCTTGTTTTCACAAGATCACTTAAGGAACTTTACAAAGAAAATCTGTTACCAAGAAGTTATTCCATTTTTTTCACTTCTCCAGCGACATATCATATCAGCAGTGCTCAAATATTTAGAGAGAAGCTAATGCCTTGTATATATTGGGCAAATACAATAAGGAAATGATGTGATATGATCTAGAATGTGACAAATGTAGGGGTTCATAATAAAGAATGCTTGTATGATTTTAATCCTTATGCAGGTGCAAAATAACGTAATCCATAATAGAAGAATAGAAGAGGCAAAATAAAAAGTGCTGAATTTCTCCTCTGCAAGACTTTCTCTCTTTTATTGACTTTCCATTTCCCCCCTGCTGTTACCCTGCACTGATAGATAAATTAGTGTGGGCGTGGGTACTAGTGGAGGGACTTTGGGTCCATCTTCAGCCCATGTGGAATTTGATTAAGGTACCTCCTGACAGAATGAACTGCCGAAGAACTCAATTCATTCCACCTGGGCGGAGGATGGCAGAAGGGTTTGACTTAATAGCCTTGGCAAGAATTTTAGAAAGTACGCAGTGCTGTAGAACAAACTAAAAGTTTAAGAGATAAAATAAAAAATATCCCAACACGAAGCCCACATAATTAGACTAAGAATTGAGGAGTTGTTGGCAGGAACATCCCTTTTACCAGGTAGTTCCAACGCTTATAAAAAGTCAGACATTCACTGTGCATCAGAAGTCACAACCCAAGTGATTCATTCTGTGTCTCCAATTATTCCTTTGGCTAACCCAGAAGGATTTAGTGGGTACCCATATAAGGCGGAAGTGTTTTATAACATAATGCTCACTATATTTTTTATGTACGCCAGTAGTATTCTCAAAAGATCACTCTAAAGTCACTTTCATACTGTCTTATTTGAGGGGTGATGCGGTCACATAGTCCATGCCTCAGATATCTCGTAATGACCGAACCTTGTATGACTTTGAACAATTTAAGGCAGAATTTTTAAGACTTTTTGCCAGAAGATCTGCTAATCAAGTGACTGATAACGAGGTATTGAATTTGAGACAAGGGAATCATGATCTCATAGCTTATATAGCTCAGTTCAATAAATTAATAGTGGAAATTAGGTGGCCAGAAAGTAAATGGGCTGCAATTTTCTATCAAGGGCTCAGGGATGAACTCAAGGATGCTTTGGCCCAAATTCCGAAACATCCCAAAGAGATGTCCGCATTAATAGATTTGGTTTTACAAATTGAGCATCAGCTTTATGAAAGAAAATCAGAGAAGAGAGATTTTCGTCCTTTTACCCCTCTAATGGACATAATCAAGACTGAATATAATAAGTCTGAATCCAATTTAAGTGAAGAACCCATGTACATTGGATCCATTAGAGGCCCCCTTTTTTAAAGAAGTCGGACATAAAAGAAAATCAAAAAGATTGTGCATGCATTGTGGAAATTCTGGACATTTTGTAAAAGATTGTCCAAAAAGCCTAAGTCAAATTTGGTGGTAAAAGACAGATCCCACCAGTAGAGGAAGTTGTCCTGGTGGGAAAAGATAAGTAGCCAACTCCTGAATTTTAACTGGATGCCAACATCTTGCAGTTTGCAGCCCATCATCTAATTGTTTCACTAGTACCAAGATTTGGGCATTCAGAAATGAAAGAAGTATCCGTAATGATAGATTTAGGAGACACTTGCAATTTTTGTGATTTAAAATATGCCAAAGAAATGGGGATCCGTTCAATTAAAAAGTAAAAGCTTGAGGTGGTTGGAGCTGTGGATGGAACTTATTTAACTTCTGAACCCATAACCAAAGAGACAGAAACTATTGAACTGCTGAGACTGAAAGGGCATCAGGATTTTTCAAGATTCAATCTGATTGATGCCCCTCAATTTCAACTAATACTAGGGTTGTCATGGTTAACGGAACACAACTCAAGCCTGGACTTGGAGTAACAAACAGTTGAGCTGACTTCAGAATATTGCAAGGAACATTGTTTTGATGGCAAGAGAACAAAGACAGAGGGTTCGCCAGCTTGCGAATTAGCTTACCTTTTGAGTATGAATTGTGTCATGGAATTGAAGGAAATTCCAAATGAATACCAAGACTTGGTTCATGTTTTTGGCAAAGAAATGCGGTAAAAATGCCTCCTCATAGGAAATATGAATGCAAGATAGAGTTGTAACCAGAGACAATTCTCCCTTGCAGTCGCATTTATGCCCTTAAAGAGGCAGAAAACCAGCATCTCAAAACGTACCTAAAAGAATATCTAAGAAAGGGTTTTATTTGACCTTCTCAGTCCCCTATATCATCTTCATTATTATTTAACCCAAAGAAAGATGGGGGTCTTCAAGTTTGTATAGATTACAGAGCCTCGAATCAGATTACAGTAAAAAATCTATATCCTCTGCCCTTGATTTCAGAATTGTTGGATCAAGTAAAAGTCTACACTAATTTGGATCTGAGAGGGGCATACAATTTGATAAGAGTAGCAGAGGGTGACAAATGTAAAACCGCTTTCTCAACTAAATATGGCCTCTACGACTATCTGGTGATGCCATGTGGTTTGTGTAATGCTCTGGCAGCTTTTCAACATTTTGTGAATGATATTTTGTGAGAATATTTAGCCAGAGTGGCTCTTGTTTACATCAATGACATTTTGATATTTTCTGAGAACGTGGCAGGTCATGTAAAACATGTAAGAGCAATTCTACAAAGGATTTGGGGGATTTATCCTATGTGCAAATGGAATGGTGATTGACCTGTCCAAGGTTGAAGTAATAAGAGATTGGTCAACCCCAAAGGATATAAAGGAAATCCAAAGTTTTATTGGGTTTGCCAATTTTCATAGGTGGTTTATACTCAACTTTTCTTCAAAGGTCAGTCCCACCACTCATTTGTTGAAGAAGGGAGTAAATTCTTGTGGACCTAAGAAGCAGAACAGGCCTTTAGATTTTTGAAAGATGCATTCTCCACTGCTCCTATCTTGATGCATCCAGATCCAGAAGAGGCTTTCTTTGTAAAAATAGACACTTCAGATCTAGCAACTGGAGGCGTGCTCTCTCAAAGAAACAAACAGACCGGTCAATTGCATCCAGTGACAGTCCGATCCAGGAATTTGTCAGCACCTGAAGTCAATTATTCCATCGCCGATAAGGAACTGTTGGCAGTCAAGGATGCCTTTCAGGATTGGCAACATTATCTACTTGGAGATAAACATGTGGTAACTGCCTTCCCATATCATCGTAATCTTCCGTTTTTGAAGTCAGCCAGAACGCTCACTCCTCGGCAACTTCACCAGTCTTGGATTCGAGAAGCTGTGGATACGATTCCAAGAATAAAGGTCAGCGGTCAAGTTCTATCATGCGCGAGGAGGCAGAAGAGCAAAACGTGCATTGTCAAGTGTGGAACGAAGCACTTCAACTGAATCTTGTGAGGCGCTGGTTGCGTCTCCTTTCAGTGCATTTCTGAAGAGAATTTCACCATTTCTTTACAGTTGGCAATGTCTTGTCACAGCACTTGTGTAGGGCACCTGGAGTTGCAAATTTTTGAGTTATAGTAAAATTAGTCAACTCTGGCTCGAGTAGTGAAAACGACTACTCATGTTAATAAAATCTACAATAAATCTCAAATTGCGACAGTAGTCACTATGAGAACTCTCATCAAAGAATTTCCTGTCTGATTAACCTTAAAAAATCAGGTAGTGTCTCAGCAAATCACATTGAACGCTACTTCCAGTTTGAAAGCTGTTTTCCAGGTAAGCAAAAGACTTATTTAGGTTACTGGCAATATCGTTTGGCGAGTGCAGCGTTATTTTTTGGGTGACTGAGAAGTTTGCGGGGGTAGCCCACCCCCAATGAGTGCGCCATCTGTGTGATATAGCATGCCCTTTGATTTGGTCTGCTTTGTTGGACAATAAAGATGGGTACATCTTTAGCTCCTGTGGAATTTGATTAAGGTACCTCTTGACTCAGGCTTGGTGCCCAGGTGCCTACTTTGTATGCTGCGCTTCTCCATTTCTGACTTCCTACAAATTATCAGCACCAGGAAATCCAACCAATAATGGGAGTTAGAAGAACAATAATTTAGCAGGTCACACAGGTTGTTTTTCGGCTACACCTGATGCAACCTGGTTTGTGTAACAAAGCATGTTTGGATCTTATGAATTTAGTTCTCCCAATGGAGGTAGCTCACCGTAGGGTTGGTACTACCCAGAAGGGTGGACACTCATATCTGACATCCAATATTCCTGGCTGTCCAGGTGCAAAATGAGCCACAGCCAGGTGGGGGTCAGATGAAAAATCGCCCCTCCCACAACAGGCTTTATTTCTCACCTCCTGAAGACGCGGGCTGTCCCCCTGGGGCTCAGAACTTTGTATGTGGTGGCTGGGTGGTCAGAACTAGTCATTCAACACACTTGTAGCTGGTAGTTTCTGGGTGCATGTTTTGAAAAATCCATCACTGGAGTCAGTGTGAGTTTATTAACACGAGATGTTTGATACCAAACATCTGTCTTTTCAGTGAAGCCATCATGTAGCTGGGGAACTCATGTTTGCCCTGTGTCCAGCAGGTGTACTTGAAATGGCTTATCTGTTCACCTCTACTGGCAGTAATTGAGCTGACTAGCACAGGGACCCTCTGCTCATGCAGAGGGTTTCATACATATAGTATATAGCACCCTGCCTTAGGGCTGGATTTCCTACTGTAGGGCTGACTCGCCTGTACTGTATGCAGTGTTTTAAGGCATGGCACAAAGGGCTGTGTGCCATGTCGTGTATTCACGTTTGCCTGCACCAAGACACAGAGCCTGCAGTGGCAGTCTGCATGAGCTTGGTAAGGGGTCCCTTTGGGTGGCACAATACATCCTGAAGCCCTGGATGACTATCTTCACTACCTCATGCCCTTAGTACCAGATGTTCCATTTACTAAGGACCTACAGAGGGTTCTAAAGGCCTTGCCTGTTGGGGTAGAATTGCACAGTTTTGGGAAAGAGATCTGGCACTGAGAACTTGGCTAGCATGATCCCAGTGCACTTTTAGTGAAAATCACATCAAACGACAGGCAAAACGTGGGAGTGACCATGTCAAAAAAGGGCACTTTCCTACAGCAGTCAATCCCAAAAGACTCATATCTCAATTATAAATTGGGAGCAGTGGTCTCCCTTATTACCCGCAGGCATTTGTTTCCCTTTCTAAATGTTGCATGGTTGCATTCACTGATGTACAACTTCTACCTTGGACCAGGCTAGGTAGTAGCTCACATTTAATATAGGCACACAGGTCACACTACTTGAGAAGGGTGGCCTCCCACAATATCCAGAGACTTGGCTCTTCTACCTAGACCCAGAGGAATGTCCCACTTCATAGCCGAAAACATATGGATGGCACCACTATATTAATTGAAAAGGTGGTCATTTTAAGACCTACAAGTATATGGCCCACACCAAGATCCAGAACAGTAATTTCATCAAATACCGACAGATGCGCAGCTCTGGCTCAAATGAATGGCCTGCCTGGATATCCACAGATAGATGACACCTACCTTGTATTAGAGGGGTGGTCCCACTCAGCAGCTGCCAGTAGGTCCTCTCACTGTTGCTGGCGGCCAGTCCATTAATGGAAACAATAGAGGGTCCCCAGCTGGTCTGCTCCGTCACGAAACTGCAAAGACATTTTAGGAGAAAATGATTATCAATCCAAGGATAAGTACATTACCTCCACCAGGGCAGCACTGTTATTAACCACATTTGCTGAACAGCATCTCCACCACAGCACTAAACAGCACTACACTACACTACACTACACAGTAACCGCTGTTATCCTCCAAAAGCATAGAACCATAATTAACTGAGGGCTCTCTATAGCATGGCTCCAAGAAGAACTGCCGAGCCCTCGAGAAAGTCTGGAGAAGGGAACCTACACCGGACAACAGGACCACCCTCAAACTGGCCACTCGGAAGCACCACCAGCTGATCCGCGCCGCCAAGAAAACTGCATTCAAGGACCGGCTGGACAACAACGCACACAACAGCAAGGAACTCTTCAACATCGTGAAAGAGCTATCCAGCCCCAGCGCAGGAAACAACGACATCACCCCATCGCAAGACCTCTGCGACTCCCTCGCTTCTTACTTCCACAACAAGATCGCGGACATACACAACAGCTTCAACAAACAACCAACGCACACCATGCCCGAACAACCACCCCCCAACACCACCCTCCACGCCTGGACCCCGATCAGCACCGAAGACACCATCCGCACGATGAACTCCATCCACTCCGGATCACCGACCGACCCCTGCCCTCACCACGTCTTCAACAAGGCCGACGCTGTCATCGCACCCCACCTGCGAGACATCATCAACACCTCCTTCGACACCGCCACCTTCCCTGAGAGCTGGAAGCACGCCGAACTCAGCGCTCTACTCAAGAAACCAACAGCGGACCCCACCGAACTCAAGAACTACCGCCCCATCTCGCTCCTCCCGTTTCCAGCCAAAGTCATCGAGAAGACCGTCAACAAGCAGCTGGCCGCCTTCCTCGAGACGAATGGATCCCTCGACCCCTCACAGTCCGGCTTCCGAGCCAATCACAGCACCGAGACCGCCCTCATCGCCGCCACCGATGACATCCGAGCCCTGATGGACAACGGAGAAACAGCGGCCCTCATCCTCCTAGACCTCTCCGCGGCATTCGACACTGTCTGCCACCGCACCCTAGTACAGCGCCTCAGCAACGTCGGAATCCAGGACAAGGCGCTGGAATGGATCATCTCCTTCCTCGACAGAAGAACACAGAGAGTCCGCCTACCACCGTACAAGTCAGAGGCCTCCGAAGTCATCTGCGGCGTCCCTCAAGGATCCTCTCTGAGCCCCACCCTCTTCAACGTCTACATGAGCCCCCTCGCGGCCATCGCACGCCAACACAACCTCAGCATAATCTCCTACGCCGACGACACCCAGCTGATCCTCTCCCTGACCAACGACCCCGCCACCGCCAGAGCCAACCTACACGAAGGGATGAAAGAGGTAGCCGAGTGGATGACGACCAGCCGCCTGAAACTGAACTCGGACAAGACGGAGGTCCTCATCCTGGGCTCTTCACCCTCCGCCTGGGACGACTCCTGGTGGCCTCCCGCCCTGGGCACCGCACCCAAACCGACAGACCATGCACGCAACCTGGGCTTCATCCTGGACTCCTCCCTCTCCATGACCAGGCAAGTCAACAACGTCTCCTCGGCATGCTTCAACATCCTACGCATGCTACGGAAGATCTTCTGGTGGATCCCCACCGAGACCAGGAAGACCGTCACCCAGGCCCTTGTCACTAGCCGACTGGACTACGGCAACGCCCTCTACGCCGGTACCACCGCCAAGCTCCAGAAGAGACTCCAGCGGATCCAGAACGCCTCAGCCAGACTCATCCTCGACATCCCACGACACAGCCACATCTCCGGACATCTGAGAGACCTTCACTGGCTCCCCGTCATCAAAAGAATCACCTTCCGCCTCCTCACCCACGCACACAAAGCCCTACATGACCAAGGCCCGAGCTACCTCAACAGCCGGATCAACTTCTACGCTCCCAAACGCCACCTCCGTTCAGCCAACCACGCCCTCGCCGCCGTCCCCCGCATCCGAAGAGCAACTACAGGAGGAAGGTCCTTCTCCTACCTGGCCGCCAAGACCTGGAACTCCCTCCCGACCGACCTGCGCCTGACCCAAGACCACCTCTCCTTCAGGAAGAAGCTGAAGACCTGGCTGTTCGAGCAGTAGCGGCACCCCCCCCTCCCCTAAGCGCCTTGAGACCCTACGGGTATGTAGCGCGCTCTATAAGTGTCATTGATTGATTGATTGATTGATGGCATAGATATGTAATGTCATGTCATGTTATGTAATGTCAAATGTTCTTATATAGCGCCTTATCACCACAAGTTCTCAAGGCGCTTGCTTTTGGGAACCCGTCCTGGCTTTTTCCCTGTGAGATAACCCGTACTGGGCATCCCCAAGGTGAAAGCCAGGCATCCCGCCATGGGGGGCCGTAGTGGAGATTAAGCAAGCTATTGCCCAGGGGTGCAGAGTGTGAACCCGTGATTCGAGTAGGCACCGAAGCGAGAATTATCGAGTCCGTGGACATTTGGGCTCAAGACCGTGCCACGTCGGGAATTGAACCCTGGTCCCGGGTCTGACCTCTGCTTCAGGGTCTGCCGCTCTAACCACTGAGCCACACTTCTCCACTATCAACCAATAGTTCTTCACGACAACGCCACCACCACAGCAAGATTATGAGACAATGATTCTGAACAGCTCTCCACCAGGACTGTTATATTCTGTTGACTCTGTGGAGCACCTCCACCAATACAGCACTGTTAATAACTAAGGCCTCCTCACACCTGCCTCCCAATTTAGTTTACATACTATGCACACAACACAAAAATGCCCTATGCCCAATGCATTAGCTGATAGTTTTGGTGGCAAAGTCTAGATCTCAAACATTAGGACTTTTCATGATGCCCAGCAAAAGTGGCTATGAGGGCTCCTGACAAACTTTAGTTAAGACCAGTTAGGTTCTAAACTGGTCTTCATATGAAAGTTGATGGGCTAGCAACCAAGCATTTGTTTGTTGACACTAAAACATTAGGAGCCCTTGTCTCAAACCTGGTGCCTGTGGTTGAGCATTTTGGTGAGTGTGAAGAGGGCCTAAGGCACCTACTTGGTTGTCCAAATCACAAGTTAACAATGTAGAAGTGGGATTTATATCTAATTTACAATCTCAACCCCAAATAATGATATCTCTGCACACAGTAAGGCTTTAAAGAAGATTTGGATGGTTCTAGAAGCGAGGCAGTTCTAAAATCCTGGCAGAGCCATACCCAAGGGTTGAGGATGAAGAAAGTATAGATATGTGCCTCCTACAAGTCAGAGGTGGTTCTGGTCAGGAAGATGATGAGGATGATGCAAGCTCAGCAAACTCACCTAAAGTGCACACCCAGTTTCTTGACCCTCGTGATGCTCAAATGTTTTTCGGCTTTGTTCTTGCCAGCTTGGCTCTAAAGTCCTCGCGGCTCCTGGAGCAGCTCACTCTCTCTCGAGTGGACATCCACGCATCCTTTGATCTGTGTGAAGTTCATCTGGAACTTGGAGGTCAGGATCCTGCTCCTTTCCACATCAGGTTTACTGTTCCTCATTTTCAAGTTGACAGCAGAAGGAATTGTTCCATATCCTTGGTCTCTATCCCTGACAAACCTCTCTGGTAAAAGGAATGTTCAACTAAGTCCTCATGAATTACAACATCTGGCCTGATGGTGCCAACACTTATTCTACTTTAGGGCATGAGGCGGGAAGCGAGGGCAAAGCCAAAGCAACCTTAAATATTGGACCGATGCAAAAAGCTGGCATGGTCTGGCCGTACATTTCCCTGTCCACCAACAAAGAGTTAAAGCCCAAGGGTAGCATGCAGGGTTTATATCCATACGCAGGATACTATGTAAGGGAACTGCCATCTTGTGCAGCATTTACGTTGTCTACCATGTGACACCATTAACGCTCCTAGCCACATGCCAACAGTGTAACATGCCAGACATGCAGGCACACACCGACACACATGTACATGCACGTACACAGACACAGCATACACACAGATCTACATACACAGGTATACATCTACACACAGGTACACACAGACACACAGACACACACACACACACACAAACACACATGCATATTGTATAGTTCACACTATTCTTTCAGTGATTATTTTTTGTGGATTTCATTGGGGTTTTCTCAGTGTTTTCCAAACCTATTGAATGTAGTGCTTATTACTGTTTAATAAGCTGGCTAACCCTCAAACTAGACAAAATCTGTGCTTTTCCAGTATTTATAAAACATGCTGTTTTTATAGTGGATTTTTATAAAGCACATATTTAATTGAAAGGATAAAAAATGCAGGGCATGTAGTGTCTTCCAATTAACAGAGTGTCCAATTGGCTTATCGCAGACTGTTGTAGGCAAAGAAAGTCAATGTATTGCACCCTCATTCACACATATCAAAATAACCTCTCTCACATCTCATTACCTCTCACACTCACTTTGTCGGGACTCTGTTTGGTTTACTGGGCTATTCAGTTATTAAAAATATAAGAATGCTGGGCCCGATTCACAGAATTAACTTAAGACTCACTCCTAAACTTACTACTACTTTTGGCATTCACAGAATGAATTTACTACTATTTTGGCATTCACAGAATGCGCTTACTACTTTTGGTATTCCCAGAAGTTAGGATTTTGTCTTAAGTCTGTCTTAAGTCTGTCTTAAGTTTGTCTTAAGACAAACATAAGACAAAATCCTAACTTCTGTGAATACCAAAAGTAGTAAGTTCATTCTGTGAATGCCAAAAGTAGTAAGTGCATTCTGTGAATACCAAAATAGTAGTAAGTTTAGGATTGAGTCTTAAGTTCATTCTGTGATTCGGGCCCGCTACATTCAGACGCTTTAGTTAACAGCTTCCTGGCCATAGTTTGGAGTCTTTCACGAACTGCATACTGAATATTATGGCATTGGAGAGGTGGTGCATCCTACCAACAGCATAGTACTATGAGAAACCTCTACAATTTTGAAATCCTCAAGATTAATTTGTAACCTTGCATCCCAAGGTACCTGACACCTAATGCTTTTAGCATGCTCATCATAGCTTCTCTGCACTGTTTGACACTTCTACATTCATAGCTGCCAACTGTCCCCATGGAACATGCTGTGAACATTGTAACTTGACTCAAAAAGCCAAGTAGTAAACTGCAGATGAGTAAAAAACCCGGATTAGCTGATGGGATCACACATAATAACCTAATCTGGAAAGTCCTTCCAATGCACTACCCTATCTCTCATCCTATACAGCTATCAATACATCCTCTACATCAACTCTCTCATTTATCCCAAACCCCATACCACTACTATGATCGCCAAAATAACCTTTTCTAGACTCTCTCCTACACTACCCCTCCGTGCATCAACTGACACCTCTTTTTACTATACCGATCCCCTAAAACACACCTTTCTAAACTCTCCCCTCTGACTCCTTCCCTCCAAAACTCCTTTCCCTCCAAAACTCCTTTACTCATCCAAAAGCCTCCTCCTACTGTTAAGATCTTTAAAAAAACCTTCACTCTTTCATCCCTCCACTATCCTTTTCAATCAAAGTTAACAGACTAACATGTTCACTTCTCAAATTCCATATTCAACTATACTAATATACTACCCAAATAACTGAATAACATATCCACTAATCAAATTACTTCATATTTATACTACACTAATGTTCAACACTAATCTTTTATGGGTTCTGGAGTGGCGTGCTACTCGCCAGAAAAGCGCTTCAACACCCATCAGGGGTAACAAGTGCTATATGAATGCAAATCTTTCTTCCCCTTTTTATCCCTCTGCTATCCTTCTCACTCCAAGTAACTGACTAATATCCACCTCTGAAATTACTTCATATTTCACCATATTAATTCACCACTAATCCTTTATAGTCTTCCTGAATAGCTTGCGTCAACAAGCGCTATATAAATACAAACCTTTGTCCTGCTCTATCCTTCTGCTATCATTCCAAATCCAAATAACTGACTAACCTATCCACCACTTAAAATGTACTTGCATGTTTCACTATACTAATTCAACACTAATCCTCTATGGGTCCCGGAGTAGCGTGCTACTCACCGAAAAAGCGCTTTGACGCCTCGTCAGGGGTAGTAAGAGCTTTATAAATGCAATTACAACATAATACAATGTGCACGGTGACAGAACTCTTTTCACAGGTCACAATACCTTGCATTGAATGTTTAAAGCCTGAGATGTAGGAAATTCCCCTGTCAATACCGATATGTTAGAAAAGAGAGCTGAACCATTCTGTGACGGTGGGTAAATGTGATAGTAGATATTGGCCAAGATTGTTATAGGCGAGCAATTTCACAAATCAGCGAAAGAAGATCCAAAAATGATAAACATGATTTTAATATTTCCAGATTTTCTACTGTGTGTACAATAATTAGATTAGACCCCAACATGCTTCTAAAGCCTGCACATGTAAACTTAGCACATAAAACTGGAAGAAATGAAGGGAAAAACAATAAAAATGATCCCTTCTCTCTCACTTTCTTTTCTCTGACTGGCATTTTAGTTTGTGGCTGCGCAGGTGTTTATCAGTGTTTATATGTTCACACAGATGAGTTTTGTTTCCCTTTGGGTGGAGTTTTATCAGCTATTATAGGTTTAAACCTAAAACAGGATAGTATGGCGCATACTGTAGGCAATGATAAGCAGACCACAGAAACTTGCAGCAGTGACACAAAATGCTAAAGTATTCCACGCGCATCATAATGTTACAAGGATCTCTAAGAATAACACATGAGCAGTAGGCATGTCACACAAATCAGTTAATATGAATCACGATTGTAGGAAGGTTACATGAATATGGAAGAATGTCAGATAAACCCAAAAGAATGCCAAAGGATTATGTAACATAACCATATTACACAATCAAAAATAATTTAATGGAGCCAAGTAATTGTCACTCAAGGATCAGCAAGCATGGTACAGGAGTGAGTGGTCATTTTATTAAAATAAGTAAGCATACCACAAATATCACTACTTGTATCAACAGAAATCAATAAGCATGTATCAGTGACCACGCAACAGGCATCAGTAAACATGTCACGGAGCCATGTTCTCGTCGATCAAGACTCAGTAAGCATGTCACAATGATGAATCAGGGACCATGTCCTATGTCAGAGCCAAGTACTCATCACTTAAGAATCAGTAAGCTGAGGGGCGTGGCTTGGGTGCCGCGCAAGATGGACGGCTAGGTGAAGAGCTCCTCCGTGCCGTATCACCTCCTTCTGGCCTCACGGCGGTGAAGTGGGCTATTTCTATCGCAACTCACCGGATTTCTCAACCGGAACATGGTGTGACCAGTTTGTGCCTCTTGGTTCCTTTTTCGGACCTTTTCTGAGGTTTTGAAGTCGGAGACCGGGAACGCGATGCCAAGATCCGCCATTTTGTGCAGCGCTTCAGCGTCAGCGGCTCCTCTGACGAACTTCTGCCCTTCCACTTTCTGAGAAGACTTTCCTCAATTCGGTGCCTGCATTATTCCGGAGGTCTTTAGAGGTGAGCGTTGGGGATTATTTCATGGCTGTCGCTGCCCTCGTTCAGGTTCAGGCGCATCTTTCACCTTGAGGTGCTGCAGCCGCCATTTTAGGACTACCGTGGCTGACTTGAAAGTCGCGGTTCCTCCCTTTGGCAAATTCTCTCCACTCTGCCACTCACTTCCTTTACTAATGTGGCTGTGACCTCCTGCCTCATACGGATACATAGCTTGGACATGTCCTGATATTCATTGTTCTGTGACTGTCCACAAGTTATCTGTTGCTGTGGCATGTGCACGTTCTTTTCTCTGAGGGATTCATACCTTTTGCTCGATACTTTCTTGGATTATATGGTTGGACTTTGGCCTAGATTCTCAACAAATACAGCTGGATAGGCACTCGGCCTGACCCTATGCAGTATATCATCCTATGTTTCTTGTCATTTGGTTCCAGACAGTCGCACTAAATGGAGGATACCCGCGTCTCTGATGCTTTATAGTACACATTAACCCCAATTGACTTGATGTATACTGTCCCATTTAAGGCTATGTATGGATCATTCTAGATGAACCTTTCGATGTTTTCAGTGTACCAGCGCCTTTGTCATTGATATTCAGGTGGTGCGAAGTCCCTATTCTTCACTTTACGGAGTTCTATATAAATTCCTTTGTCAAGTGTATTCTTTTGACTCAATTTCATCTATGGTGCGGTTGCGCAAACCCAAGTTTGTATTTAATCCCTCTGCGAAGATTCCTGTGAGTTCTTCCACTTTGGGTGCCTCCTCACCATCTCTCAAGATGTCGCAATCCTCCACTCAGCGCTCTTCTTCAGGCAATCCACCATCGAATAAGTCTTCACCCTCCGCATCGTCTATCAAAAGGTTGAAACAGAACTCTCCTACACCTGACGCTTCTCCTCCATCTTCCATGGACTTGATTCTGGAAGAGATCCGTGCGTTGCGCCCATTCATTGAGGACACGAGCAGAGATATGCAACTCTTGAAGGACAAGTGGGAAGTAATGGACACTCGTATTTCCTCCATAGAACAACAACTTCCCGTGGTCCATTCTAACACGCAACGTATTGAGTCTCTAGAGAAGACTGTCCTCTCATTGCAGCGTCACACAGAGGATTTGGAAAATCGCAATAGGAGGAACAACCTACGCCTTTATGGTCTGCCGGAAACTCTTGAGGGGGATGATCCAGTCACCTTCTTTACCTCCTTCCTTCCGAAGTTATTGGACATGCCACCGTCCACGTCCATCAGCATACAAAGGGCCCATAGACTTGGAGCGCGCTCGTCCACCTCTACTAAGCCTCGTGGTGTTATCATCCTATTTTTGAAATTTACGGATCTACTATCCATCCTCTCTGCTGCTAGAGCCAGAAGACAATTAGCCTGGCAGGGTCAACGTATCTACATATCTCAAGATGTCTCTAATGCCACCGCTTCTAGATGCAAGGAATTCCTAGCCCTACGACCATCTCTGCGTTCTCTAGGGGCCCGATATGGCTTGTTCCACCCATGTACCTTCAGAGTCACTCATCAGAATAAGTCTTGGTCTTTTCAAGAACCTGGAGAACTCCGTAATTTCCTTCTTTTACACAACAACGATGGAATGGAATCCTCGCCTTCCAATAGTGGCTGATGATCACTTTTATATTCCCTATGTATTTGCTGTTATTTATTGCTGTTTTGCCCTTTAACTTCATTGACCAGTTTTTCAATTGACCTCCTTTATATTGGATCCCTGCATTACTTAGGTCTTATCTAATATTGCTTAGAATATATGTCATACGTTCCTGATCTAATTGTTTTTCTTTCTTTCCTTCCCCATACAGATGTGTCTCAGTTTCCCCTTCACCATGTGTTACCCTTTGTACTCCTGTGAGGTTTCGGCGCGGCTGTGTTTCTGATCCTGGTTTACCCGTCTTGTCCCGCATCACCACTTCCCCACCTCACTTCGTGTACCCCTCCCTTCAGGTATGTTTCCTACAGTCATCCGTATGGATTTGTACTGTCTTCTATGCATTCTCTCTCTTCTTTCCTCTCTCCCTCTCTCAGATCCTATTCCTTTTTCTCCACTATCTCCCCTTCCTCTTTTCCTATTCCTTTTTCTTTCTTCCCTTTTTCTCCTATTTTTCCTTATTCTTGCTTCTACTACTCTACTGGTTATCTTATTTTTTGCTATGCTACAGATTGACTTATTACTTGTACAGTGTGTTCTTGCACCTTTCAATTTTGAACAGTTTAATATGTTGTGATTTTCAAAGTTATCTCATGGAATGTGAAAGGATTTAACCATCCTATTAAACGGCAGAAAGTACTCTCCCACCTCTCCTCTTATAATCCTGATATTGTTCTCATTCAAGAAACCCATCTTTCAGATGTTGAATCCTTGAAACTAAAAAGATTGTGGGTCGGCAATGTTTTGTTTTCTCCGGCCTCACATAAAAAGAATGGTGTTGCTATTTTAATCCACAAACGCCACAAATGTAAAGTAATTCTTGAAGACAAAGATGATGAGGGTCGCTGGATTCTAGTCAAGTTGCTTATTAATAATGTTTCACTTACTTTATTCAATGTTTATGGTCCTACAGGCTTCGATTCCTCTTTTTGGCACATAATTACTGCAAAATGTATCCAACATAAATATGATTCCTTCCTTTTGGGCGGGGATTGTAACCAGATCATTGACCCCTTTTTAGATCGCAAGTCCTCTGTACACTTCACCCCCCATAAACCCCATAAACAATTTCTCGATACTATCACTCAGGCTCACCTTGTAGACTCATGGAGGCTCACACACCCAGATACTATAGATTTTTCTTTTTTCTCCCCACCACATGCCTCTTTTTCTCGTTTAGATTATATTTTTCTTTCTTCTTCTTTATCTCAAAATCTTATCTCCTCCTCTATTGAACCTATTGTCATTTCTGACCATTCCCCTATTGTTACTGATTTTGATCTTTCTTCTCCAACTCCTAAGTCTTCTCGTTGGCGTTTTAATTCTTCTCTACTTACAGACCCTCTTTTTTCTTCCTCTTTTCGCTCTTTCACGTCTGAATACTTCCAGCTTAACTCTGATCCTGATATCTCTCCCCATATTATCTGGGACTCCTTCAAAGCCACAGCCCGTGGATTTATTATTGATTTTGTATCCAAAAGAAAGAAAAAGTTTCTCCAAAAGCGTAAGGTTGCTCTTGCTCATATTAAATCACTAGAACAACAATTTTATACCTCCTCTCCGACTCATATACCCTCTGAACTTCTTCAAGCTAAAATTGCATTTCAGAAACTTACTACAGATTCGGCTTCCTCCTTCCTCCTTCGTGGCAGTGCACGGTATTACAGAGGACGCAACAAATCGGGCAAATTGCTTGCTAATTACCTAAAATCACGTAAAGAAAGAACTCTCATAGATTCTATCTATTCCCCTTCTAATGTCCTCTTGCACACAGATAAAGACATTCTACAGCAATTTCAATCCTTCTATGAGTCTTTATATTCTCCTGAGAATCCCCCTACCCCAGATCTCTTACAATCATATTTTGAGGGCTTGCCTAAACCAGACACCTCTAAACTTAATTTCTCAGACATTGATACGGATTTTACCCTCTCTGAATTATCCACAGCACTGTCTTCTTTAACCAAGGGCAAGACCCCGGGGCCTGATGGCTTTCCAGTTGAATTTTACTTACACTTCTCTGATCTTCTCTTACCCAAACTTCTTCTTCTTTGTCAATCTTTTTGTTCCGCCGGTTTGGCTCAAGGCTCGTTTCAGGATGCTACCATATGCCTCATACCTAAGGAAGGGCGGGACCCAAAATTCTGTAAGAACTATCGACCAATATCCCTAGTCAATGTGGACTATAAAATCTTTGCAAAACTATTAGCCCTTCGTCTTGATCTATTCATGCCTCACCTTATTGGGAAGGAACAATGTGGTTTTGTTAAGGGCCGCCTCACCTCAGACAATTCCAGACTCCTTCTCAATGTTCTCAACAAGGCTTCTTCTCTTTCTATCCCCCTTGCGGCTATCTCGGTTGATGCCGAAAAAGCCTTCGATCGAGTTGATTGGTCTTTTCTGATGTCTTCACTGAAATGGCATGGCTTTGGTCCGAAATTTATTTCCTACGTTTCTCTGATATATTCTATGCCCAAAGCATCGGTCCTTGTTAATGGTCAACTTACCTCCCCCTTTACCCTTAAACGGGGTGTACGTCAGGGCTGTCCTCTTTCCCCTCTTCTTTTCATTTTAGCACTTGAACCCTTCCTCTCTTCTATTCGTAACAACTCATCCATTTTTGGTTTCCCATACGGTGAGCATCAACTTAAATTATCGGCTTATGCGGATGATATACTTTTATTCATTTCAGATCCAAATACCTCTATCCCTGCTTTATTGAATGAATTTGAGAAGTTTTCCCAAGCATCAGGGTATAAAATAAACTCAGATAAGACGGAGATCCTTCCTGTAACTAAACTCTGCCTCCCACATTTCTTTGCTTCCACCGGCTTTGCTTGGAACAGTACGAAAATAAAATATCTTGGCGTCCTCTTCTCCAATTCTATCTCCTCTTCTATCCGATTTAACATGAATGCAGTCATTTCTAGAATTGACTCTCTCCTCTCTTCATGGAATCCCCTATACCTTTCCTGGTGGGGTCGTCTTGATTCGATTAAAACGATGATTGCTCCAATTTTGATCTACTTACTCTCCATGCTCCCTGTACATATTCCAGCTCTCTACTTCCGTCGCATTGACTCTATTTTGTCCAAATTCCTTTGGAGGCAGAAGAAAGCTCATATATCACTTTCAGCCCTTCGTAAATCTAAGTCTAATGGTGGGGTTAACTTCCCAAACTTCCGTCTTTATCACAAGTCCTTCTCTCTTCGCCAGGCCTCCCGTTGGTTATCGCAAGATGTGGCCCCTTTTGCCCCTCTATGGTTATCGGTTGAACGGGAGTTATTGCTTCCCTATTCCTTTCAAGACGTGATTTGCTTTACTGCCAAGGCTCCTTGTCTTAACCCTCCATTATTCAAACATACCTCCTCTCTTTTGCGACCCTTGGTTTCCAACACATCTGCCTCTCGTGAATCCTTTTTATTGACACCCATTTGGTATAATTCATCTATTCTAGTACGGAATAGACCTATTGCCTGGGCTTCATGGAGAGCAAAAGGTATTATATGGGTTCATCATCTTTTTGACGGTTCATCTCCTCGATCCTTCCCCCAATTTCAGGCCCAGTTTTATTGTCCTCTGTCGTTTGCAAAGAAATACTACATTCTCATGGACATCGTTCTTGATCGATACTACTCTTTACCCTCGGATGAACTATCTACCTCACTTCCCTCTTTACTCACCATTCTCTCTACTATTCCTAAGGCTTCTCTTATCTATCGATACTTTTCAGCTCCTGACCCTGATCGTCCCAAATCAAAACTGGAACTTTCTTGGGAAAAGGACTTAAATTGCTCGTGGCCGACCTCTCTTTCGGACAAACTTTGGGCTAAATCCTTGAAGACTTCTCGCACTGCATCTCTCACTCAATCCCTATTCTTCTTCTATCACAGACTCTATCTCTCTCCTCTCTCTCTCTCTCGTTTTCTCTCTTCTTCTACAGCCACCTGCTGGACCTGTGATGCTCCCAATGCTGACCTTTATCATCTTTTCTTTCTCTGTCCTTCTGTCCGTCGTTTTTGGGTACAAGTGTGGTCCCGCATCTCCAATATTTTTAATTTCTCTATCTCTTTTTCTACCTCTTTGGTTTTTTGGGGTAGCCTTTCGGAGTCTTTGGACCTCTCCCCACATTCATGTGGTCTTTTTGACCTTTTTTTAGCCCTTGCACTCCAGCATATCGCCTCCAACTGGAAATCTTTGAACAAACTCTCCATAACTTCCTGGTGGAATTTACTATGTCATTCTCATAGATTGGATGTTGCTTTTGCATCCTCCTGCAAACCCCCTCGAAATGTTGAACTTTTCTGGTTACCTCTCACCTTTACTTAGATCAAACCACTAAAAAGAACTACACTTCACTGACCTCTGACAATTTTAAACCCCCTTGAGCGTTTGTACTTCTGCTTGTAAGTTCATGTTTCAGATTTCACTATTGAAAGTTTTTCTTTTTTCTTTTGTTTACTCATATTTTAATAATGTTTTTAATTCGTGCATTTATTAGTTACTTGTGCATTTACTGTTCTATTTGCCATCACTTAATTTGCTGATTTTATATTGTAGTCTTACTTGTAGTTTACATGGTTCTAATTTTTCCCTGCCCCTCCCCTCCCTTCCTTCCCCTCCCTTAAAATTTGTAAAATGCTTTGTTTCTTCACTGTGCCATCAGCTGACTTAATTTTATTCCCCTATGATTGCCCTTTCTCATTTTATTCTGCTGTTGTCACCTTATTGTATTGCTCATTCTTTTTTCAATAAAGCTTTCAAACATAAAAAAAAAAGAATCAGTAAGCTTGCTAGGCACAAGCATCAGTGGCCTCATCACAGGAATCAGTAAGCTTGCTAGGCACAAGCATCAGTGGCCTCATCACAGGAATCAGTAAGCATGCTAGGCACAAGCATCAGTGGCCTCATCACAGGAATCAGTAAGCTTTCTAGGCACATGAATCAGTGACCTCATCACAGGAATCAGTAAGCTTGCTACCCACATGAATCATTGACCTCATCACAGGAATCAGTAAGCATGCTAGGCACATGAATCAGTGGCCTCATCACAGGAATCAATAAGCATGCTAGGCACATGAATCAGTGACCTCATCACAGGAATCAATAAGCATGCTAGGCACAGGAATCAGTGGCCTCATCACAGGAATCAGTAAGCATGCTAGGCACAGGAATCAGTGGCCTCATCACAGGAATCAGTAAGCATGCTAGGCACATGAATCAGTGGCCTCATCACAGGAATCAGTAAGCATGCTAGGCACATGAATCAGTGGCCTCATCACAGGAATCTGTAAGCATGCTAGGCACATGAATCAGTGGCCTCATCACAGGAATCTGTAAGCATGCTAGGCACATGAATCAGTGGCCTCATCACAGGAATCAGTAAGCATGCTAGGCACATGAATCAGTGACCTCATCACAAGAACCAGTAAGCTTGCTATATAGATCACTGCTTGTATCACAGAACTCAAAAAGCATGCCACAGTAAATGTGACAATGCAATATGACTCTGTAAGCATGCCCCAGAGTCAAGAACTCATCACTCAGCAATCAGTAAGCATGTCAGACACAGGAATCAGTGACCACGTTATATTAGAATCAGTAAGCATATCACAAAGCAAGCACTTGTCACTTTTCAGGTCTGGGTGCATACTTGAATCCAAGGCTGGGTCTTCTGCTGTCTGAGGTATGGGTGACTGTTTCTGGAATCCTGAATGTCCCAAACACAGGAATCTGCGCTAGCTAAGTGCCCTTAAGAGACTGCCAGTTTTTCAGCAGGAAAAATCCAAAAGCATAAAAAACCTCCTTGCTGGATGAAGTCTTCAGAGGATCGAAGTAAAACTGGAATCCGGGGTCCAAGAGAGGAACTCTCCAGGAGTGAAAAATCCGGATCAGCAAATGGAGGGAACGAAGAAACAAGAAAGTTCTTGGTACAATATAGGCAGGATGGCTGAGTGAAAATTGCGCAGAGTCGTGACAAAATCCGGGATTACAGTATAAGCAGCTCTAAGGATAAGGTGATGGCCATCCACCATCAACCAAAGGTAAAGAAAAATCAATACCAAATGTAGCCAAAGAAAGTTCTTGTTCCGCAAGAGCCCAATAAATCCAATCCAAGTAACATTTATATTTGTAGAACTGTGATGATTGAGATATGACTCTGGTCTCCCAATTTACATAGGGATTGTGTTGTTCCAGCCAGGATATCCCAAATACTATGACATAGTGAGCGATGCGATTAGGTCTAAAGTAACCATCTCCTCGTGATTTTCCAATTATACTAGAAGTGGAACCATGATGGAGGGCACAAGGCCCAAAGTCAAAGGAAAGCCATTGATTATTTGTTCGTGATCTGGATCTGAGTTCTTGCTGATCAGAATTCCATATACATGCCAGACGCACCAGCATCTAACAAGGCAGGAAAAGATATAGGGCCTCATTTATGAAAAGTGACGCATCGCTGCGTGAAAACAGCGATGCGTCACTTTTCACTGCGCCCTCCTTGCGACACCAATGATGCGTCATATTTACAGTATGACGCATCATGGCGCAAGGAGTTACAGATACGTCAGTATTTCTGATGTATCTGTATGGCGCAAAAGTGACGCATTGCTGGAGTGGGTCACAAAGGTGACGCAACTCCAGCAATGTATCCTTTCACATGGGGCAAGCCCCATGTGAAAGGGCCTGCGTCAGTCTTACGCCTTCTGTGATGCAGGCGTAAGAAATTGACGCATTTGTGTCCTAGAAGTGGCGCAGTGAAATCACATAGATTTCACTGCGTCACTTCTACAACCCTTTCTTGCGTCAATACGCCCCCCTTGCATACATTATACCTGGCGCAGGTATAATGTGGCACAGGGGTTTACAAAGTGACGCATCTACCTAGATGCATCACTTTGTAAATATGGCGCAACAAGGTGCATTTTTTACGCCACTGGTGCGTCACAAAAAGTGACGCACCAGCAGCATAAAAGTGACGCATAGCCTCATAAATGAGGCCCATAGACTGTTGGTATCCTTCGACCCTGACATTAGGTGGCCCTACGTGAAGACCTTCTGTGATCCTGCTTATATCTGGAACATTAGTTTAGAACCTAAGCTGCACTTCACAGGTCATTCAAAGATTATCCAAATCATTTTTCAAAATCTGATTCACTCTGCGCTTCCATTACAGGGTTACTTACCATCTCCTAATGCATTATGGTACTTGTATGCCTTCCCCGAGTCAGAAGGACTGAAGAGGAGATTTTTGGTGAACCTTGTAAATATTTTGACTTCTGTGTTACCATTTTTAGCGTGCTTGTGTGCTCCATTGCATACATTCCTGCAGTGTTTAGACACAAGGGGGCCGATTCACAGAATGAATTTAAGACTAAATCCTAAACTTACTACTATTTGGTATTCACAGAATAAACTTACTACTTTCGGTATTCACAAAATAGATTTAAGACTACTAACTCTACGTCCGCACTCGGGCCGGAAATTCCGGCCCGGAGGTGGAGCATCCGGCTTGGGGGAGGAGCTTGCGGCCCAGAGGCGGAGCTTGAGGCATGGAGGTGGAGCTTCCAGTAGAATGAGTGCATCACAGTAGAGACTGTAGACACCAGGGTTAGTACTCCACAAAAGTTATATGAAATAACACTCCGCATGGAGGGAGACATACCAAAAAAAGTTAAAGTACTCTTTTGGGAGAAACTTTCAAGGTGTTATGATATACTTCTAGCAGAACAGGACTGGCCACCAAAATGTGTCAGGGAGTGCCCACATGGCGAGGACATCATTATGCCAGCCTTCTCCAACCATATTCCAATTCACCAAAAATAAACTTATGCCCAGGCACCAGCATTATACAAAAATCATGTAGGATGGGATGAGGACTCACCTCACCACAAAATACAATTAAAAAATCAACCTACTGCACAAAGGCAGTACCCAATAAAGCAAGAAGCTAAAAAACAGGTCAGGGAGATCTTAGATCAATGTGAATACCAAGGGGTGATTGAAACATGCACCTCCTCAATGAACAATCCTTTGTTTCCTGTATCCAAATCAGACAATACATATCGTCTAGTTTTGGATTACAGACACATGAACAATTGTTCTGAAACATTTGCAGTGCAAAATGCACATAGTACAGCATTAATGAATATCATTGCGCGTAAACAATATAAAACCACATTAGACATTTCAAATGGTTTCTTTTGTCAAAACATAACCCCTGAAATCAGGTACTTAACAGTTTTCTCACTATTGGAGACCCAGGGTCAATTTTGTAGACTCCCACAAGGGTTTAAAAACAGCCCGGGGTTATTCTCAGCAAGGGTAACAGAGTTACTACAAATTTATGATGAGGAGGCATTTTCATATGTTGGTGACATCTATCTAACAGACGATGACCTAGATAGGCACTTGAACAGGGTGAATACCATTATACTGGGCTCCGCCTCTGAAGGCTATAAATTCAACTTTAAAAAATCCAGAATTGCACATCTCAATGTCCTTTTCCGAGGATATGAGCTTTCAAGTGAAGGCAAGAGCCTGGCAGCTAACTTTTTAGAAAAGTGTGCACTGCTCCAACCTCCAAAAACGCTGGAAAAGGTACAATCCATTTTGGGTTTTCTAAATTTTGGAAGAACATACATTCTAAATTACGCAGATAGGGTTAAACCTCTCTATGAATTAATCAAACCTGATTTTTCAATAAAACATTGGACACAGGAACACACAGACATCCTGCGTTCACTCCAAGCTGACATGTTAGCAAAACACGAGTAAACAAACGTAATTTAGTGATCCGAATAATTTCGGGTCAATGCGGATTCACCTATTTGACATTTAATGAGGGTGAAAAAGTACCAATAGCATACAAATCACATTTGTATACACAAGCAGAAATGCGCTTCACTTCAACAGAAAAGATACTGACAGCCGTTCAAACTGCTGTAGCAAAAGAAAGAGCTCTAGCTTTGGGGAAACTAAATATTGTCGTGACTCCAGTACCAGCCTTAGAGGTATTAACGAATGCGAGCATTCCAAATGCAAAAGCTTTACATCCTAGATGGATACAATTTGTTAATTCTCTTGCTGCAACAGATGTTGAATATGTTTTTGATCCTGGTTTAAAAACACAAGCGTTCCTGCAATATGAACATGAATGTCCTCTGCCCACTGAAATTCTGCCTCTCGATCAGTATGAATTCATAATTTATACTGACGGCTCAGCACAACCCGCTACAGAGAGTAAACAAGCTTACAGTGCAGCGTGCGCGAATCGTTAAAGGAGATTGTACAGCTCAGTGTGCTGAACTACAAGCATTCAAACTGGCACTTGAAAGTACAGATCGCGAATTCCCCACACTTATAGTGTGAGATTATTTTTACTGTGTTCAGTCATATAATGAATATATTATACAAAATTGGCTTCAAAACGGATTCAAAGATGCAAAGGGTGGCACCATAAAGCATAAAATGCTTTGGGAACAAGTAGTTCAGTTGAGAAACGAACTACCAAACACTCACGTAATACACATGCTGAGTCATCAACATGATGGCGTTCACGATGCAGGGAATTCATTGGCTGATGAAGCTGCAAAGTTGGCTGTACATATGGCTTCCGTAGCTGCGATCACTCGTACAAAAAAGAGAATAGACAGTGAGATATTGTTGGGTATCAATGCTTCGAGCAAAGGCAGTGGTGCAGCGTTACCAAAGAAATTTCCACTCAATTACTCTTATGTAATTGATGCGAACAACGTTCCTTTTGCTCGAATCCCTGGAGTGGGGGATAGGGTGATTCCAAACATGGAACGTAGAGCAGCTTTGATACGCAATTGGCACACTACATTCTGACCAGGGCCCTGCGTTTAGCTCTCGGGCTTACAAAGAAGCCATGGCCAGTCTGGGCATAACATTGCTTTACTCCTCTCCGTTTCATCCTGAGGGAAATTCTGTTGAGGAAAGGAAAAACAGGGACACAAAGCAGTCTATAACAGCTACAGTATTAGGTTTGAGTGATGGGTGGGTCGAACATCTTTATGGGGTCCAACGCTCATTAAATAATTTGCCAAGAAGTTCTCTGAGGGGGGTCACTCCATATGAGGTCCTATTTGGGACAAGAATGTGGGTTCCTGATCTCAAATGTAAAGGTACAGTGGTGGAAAATAAACTCTTTGATATCAAAGATCTTTTGCTGTTTTACAGGATCTAAATGAACTAAGATCGAAACACAGCGACGTGTTCCTAAAGCCAACCACCACTGGCAAAAAAACGGCAGTCCCAGCAAGGCCTGTCTGGGTCCCAAAAGTTGGGGATCTAGTCAGAGAGAAGATTGCAGACAAGAAGGAATTTCGACCTTCTTACAGAAAACCAGTACATGTCCTAGCTGTCCACGGAACAAGAACAGTACTTCTGCCGCCACTTGCTGAAAAAAAGGAGAAAAGATTTGTGTCAATTGACCTCATCAAACTACACTATGTGTCCGATACTAAATAGTAGGCCTTGTGGACTCCGACCTAGTAGCAGACGCCCTCCTCTCGCTACTATCCACAGGTTCAGACTGAAAGACTCATCACCATCAAGACTTCAGCAGTAAGAAATGAAGGACTAAGCAACAATGCTATGGAACTCATCCCTCTTGAAACTCAAGTAACAGTTTGTCCAGATACATCTATCTACAACAATGTAACATGTGATCAACTGGTTCCAGCAATTTAATCAAATCCTGATGTAATTCCAACAATTGACTGAACTGCTTCTGACTATTTCATTAACTTTGATACGTTTTCTGAGAATCCAAGTGAGCCTGAAAGGACGCCAGCCTTACAAACTTTCAAGCAACAAGTACAAGAATTTTTTAGTTTTTTAAAAAGACTTATCTGGTTTCACCAATCACCATGGATTGAACTATGGATAATTTCTGGAACGTTTTTTTTCTGCTTTGGCTAGCTTTAGTAATGACTCTTAGCATGCTTATAAATGGCAGATACATTCGTATGGACACTGAAAGTAAAAATGTGAACTTACTTTTAAAACCACACAAATCATCCCATCGTGAAGCAAGAGATTTGTCAGCAGGGAACATCACAGCCATTCCTAGACAGGATGGTATAGTTTAGGACAAAATCTATTTCGACATATTCGGCCCAACTGAACTTTTGAAGATTCCACATTTATTTAAAATTTCATTAAGTGACTTTATTGTCTCTAGTACCTATTCTGATGATTGGGAATTTGAGACTGTTAATAACACGATGTCTGATCTAGAATGGTCTGCTGCATTCTCTAACAACGAATACTTAGAGGGTTCATCAGACTACGAAGAGCTTTATTGTTACAACCACTATGATCATAATTTCTGGAATAAATCTGCAAAACCTAGAAATGTATTTATGTTTAACCAATGGGAACATTGTCCTATACCACCAAAGGGTAGTTCAAAAACATTTGCTAATAAGTTTCCATATTTTTCAGGGTACACCAGCTGCTGTGATTAATTCAGCTTTTGGCCAACTTTCTAACGGGAGTTACCTCATGTTAAATTATCTGAGTTTTTGTAGCATGTTGCCAGGAATCCCATATCTGGTAACGGTTAGCTCCAGGGTTACTTGTTGTATGCAAGTATTCTTCCCCCAAATAGACACAGTCAGGGAGTCGATTCTATGGCCTTCATTGAATGTTTCTTTTATACATTTTGATACTTTAAGCAGAATGAAAGCCATGGTTTTGCAACAAACCGTGCCTTTTGTCCGCGGCCAAAGAAACCTATGATCTACAAATTGCAAGGACTTTGGCTGAGATACAGGCTCTCATACGTACAAACTGCCCTATACGTTTCATAGAAATGATGGGACGTATCTTAAACATGTCTGATACGAGCGGGGTTGTACCTGTATTTAAGATCATGTTTTCAGGACTGTTAACACCTTTTCAGGCAGTCCTCGGGATCATTCCTAACTTCATGCATTCGGTGTTTGGTGGTCTACCATTGATTTTAGCACTCGTTGCAGGAATCCTGATTCTATTCCTACTACTACGCTATGGCAAGCCTATCCACCAGCGCCACTCACAGCAACTTGGAGATAGCTCTCCTAGAACAGAAGTGCCGGGAGCATATAGTGCAACTTTTGGGCATACCTCATCTACGGGAACTTAATACAACATGGTTTCTGTCATTTAGACCAATCTGGCAAGATTGCATCTTACCTGTTCTACGCTGTCTGCTCTCCGGTGAAGAATGCATGCTAGACATCCGTCTAACTCTCCAATCAGTCATGTCAATGGATATCGATACTCTGCAGGACCTGATAACGGCCCATGCTCTGTGTTGTCCCCAGAGGCTACCAACCTTGATGACTGCATTCATCGAGATCTTGCAGATGCTTCCTGCTGCTCCTGAGGTAAGAGATGGATCAACAGGCACACAGGTAACAACATTGCGGAGGGCGATGCTTCACATCTCTGTGCAGTTAACCTTCTAAACGAGGTGTTCCAACTGTCACCGACATCGGTAGACGATCTTTTGTCTACTGGAGTAGATGGTTTCATGTTTACGCCAGACCCATACACTAACTTTGATTCATCTCACAGTGTACCGAATAGCTATGAATTTGGGCTCTATATTTTCAAAACAGAACAAAACTTGGAACTCTTCCTAAAAATGTACTTTTTTTCTAAATTTTGGAAATAGATGGCACTTCAATCTGCTTACTGTAGAACTATTCATATAGAACGGACTTCTTTGAATACTTCTAGGGATACATTGTCTCCTTATGTACAACATTTTCATTTACTACCAAGTTATGAAATGGCTTTGGTTTTTGAACACTTGTCAACCATTTTGTCATAAGCACATATTTCTATTAATTTATATTGAGTTTATTTCCGATACATGCTTAGAATGAAAATCTGCTTAAAAAAGTACAGTAACTTTGCATTATATGTTTAGCAAAAAGATTTTAAATAAACTTCTTTTAGGATGCTTTTAACAAAGTTTTTAACAACATGTGGTACTCAGTGTTTAAATGTTTAGCATTTAGTATTAACATTCATTCAAAAGTGGAGTGGGTGTTGTATTCCGCTTTAGGTGTCCGTATATAGGGTTTCCTGAAACATGTCCTTATATAGGCACAATTCGCATTGCCCTTATATAGGCACAAGATCCCAGTCCATATTAAGGCATTAGCCTTGCTATCCAAATACAGGCGTGGTCACCTACATCCGTCCACCCCAACGTCACAACGAGTTCTTAGAAACTAGACCCTTAAGCTCTTGGGAATTCCCCTAGCACAGGATTAGTGATTTCTCCGAGAACTTATTTACTGTGCATGAACTGCTATTCCTTAAGCTTTCATTCCTGACGTCTTCCTCTGCCCGACTTTACATCAATGCCAACATTCCAAGCACCTACCAGGTATAAATATACCTTCCCGTGCCCAAGCAAGTAGGAGGAGATCTTGACTTTAGAGGAGCTTGTGTCCTGGCGCACTGACAAGATGCTGTCATCCCTGCTCGCAGAGAATCCAGCTTCCAGTGTTCTGACTCCCTTTGCGGGGTGTTAGAGTTCGAGATCCGGAGAGAGTTTCCCACCTCTCTCATTCTAAAGGTATGGAGTTGACTAGAACCTAGAGGAACTCTTGGCATACCAGACTTGGCCTACTAGACTTAGCATATCTTACTAGATCATACTATAGAATACAGCACCTACTTCTTACCTTGTGCTACACTTAGGTTTGGTACACTGGGGTAGAACTAGTTTGAGAAGCATCTTATGAGTACTCACATTTTTAGCTTGTGTCATTTATGTATATGAATATGTGTCATAGCTAGAAGATGATGCCAGCGCAGTATTATTTCTTTCTACTGCTTACGCTGTACATAAAACATCTCGCATACTGTCTTATGATTGTAACAGATCATATCTCTTACACGAGAAACAAGACTTTTCAATAAATTCTTTTATTGAAACGCCTGTCTATTCCTTCTGTGTAACTCTGAAGAAACTAACCATGCACGATTAGCTGAGTGAAACTGTTATCTGTTGTTTCCACGATTCTGAGAGCATTCCAATTCTAAAGGGAAACAAAGTTGTCATGTTTATGCGATTGCCAGAATCTACTCCCTTCTTGTTTACAAGGAGTTTCTAGTGGCCTCTGAGTTAGCTGGCACAAAGTAATTAAGTTTAATATACTCGATAGGGGCATACTGACCTCATTGTGGAAAAGGTGTGGCGCAGCGGGCCTGACTCTGGACCACGTGGTCTATGGTTCGATCCCCGGTGCTGGCGGCAGGTCAGCCCAGCACCATGTGACTCTGGGCAATAGCTCGCTTAATCTTCCCAAGGGCCCCCAGCGCCGGGAAACCACTTCGGAGGTAGCTGTGCGCTTTACAAATTCAAGGTTATTATTAATATTATCCCTAAGCCAACCCTAGAGGGTATAGTATTCTAATGTGCAGAGCCTATTAGGGAAATAGGAACTACACTACAGAGCGTTTGACAGCAAATTATAAATCTGTCTCAAGGCCTGCGTGTCATCTAAAATTGGCCCGTAAGAGGAATCAGTAGCATTGTTCCTGGACTCAGTTAGCATGCATTAGAGAACGATACGTTTATCACAGGAATCCGTGACATTGTTACTGGACTCAGCAGTATGCCATGGAGATCGGTACTTGTGTCATGGGAACCCGTAACATTGTTACTGGATTCAGTTAGCATATCATGGAAATCGCTACTTGTATCACAGGAACCAGTGGCATTGTTACTGGTCTCGATAAGCATGCCATTGAGATCGCTACTTGTTTCACCGGAATCAGTGACATTGTTACTGGACTCAGTTAGCATGCTATGGAGCTTACTACTTGTGTCACGGGAATCAGTGACATTGTTACTGGACTCAGCAAGCATGTCATGGAAATCGCTACTTGTATCACCGGAATCAGTGACATTGTTACTGGACTCAGCAAGTATGCCATGGAGATCGCTACTTGTTTCACCGGAATCAGTGACATTGTTACTGGACTCAGCAAGTATGCCATGGAGATCGCTACTTGTATTACAGAAATCAGTGACATTGTTACTGGACTCAGTAAGCTTGCCATTGAGATCGCTGCTTGTCTCACAGGAATCAGTGATATTGTTTTTTTTTTTAAAACCTTTATTTAATGCTTTTCTATTTAACAGTCAAAAAAGTAGTACAATATTCGTTCAGCGTGCTAGTACAGTCCAGAAACACACATGTAATAGTTCATACACTTTGGACGGAGTTATACAATCTGTTCTCAATTACCACCCACCACGCTGTCTTCAGTATCCTAATTTTAAACCTTTATACAGTTTCTTTTTTCTTTTTTCTTTCTCTTTCCCCACAATATAACAGCACATTTAAATTATTTTGCCACTCACAAGTACATTACCCATCGTCTCTTCTGCATCGTTTAATCTTACTGTCCCCGGGTCTACTGCATCCTCTTCTTCTGCAGCCTTCTTCATCATATATTCCCTGTTAGGGACCCATATGTCCTTTAGCCTACTTCTTTCTGGGATGAGGACATTATTAATTATCTGTGTGTTTGGAGCAGTGCGCTAAGTCAGAGAGCCAATCAGTGACCTTCGGGAGCGGGCCTCGCAACCATTCTACGTTTTGCCAAGTGTAGGCAGATAGTTGCCATCCTACGTCCCGCCTTGGGTATGTCTTTGTCATATTCCAGCAGGGCTACCAGCGGTGTCTCTGGGATAAGGAATCAGTAGTATTGTTCCTGGACTCAGCAAGCAAGCCATGGAGATTGCTACTTGTATAACAGGAATCAGTGACATTTTTTCTGGACTAAGCAAGCAAGCCATGGAGATTGCTACTTGTATCACAGGAATCAGTGACATTGTTCCTGGACTCAGCAAGCAAGCCATGGAGATTGCTACTTGTATCACAGGAATCAGTGACATTGTTCCTGGACTCAGCAAGCAAGCCATGGAGATTGCTACTTGTATCACAGGAATCAGTGACATTGTTCCTGGGCTCAGCAAGCAAGCCATGGAGATTGCTACTTGTATCACAGGAATCAGTGACATTGTTCCTGGGCTCAGCAAGCAAGCCATGGAGATTGCTACTTGTATCACAGGAATCAGTGACATTGTTCCTGGACTCAGCAAGCAAGCCATGGAGATTGCTACTTGTATCACAGGAATCAGTGACATTGTTCCTGGACTCAGCAAGCAAGCCATGGAGATTGCTACTTGTATCGCAGGAACTGGTGACATAGTTACGGGACTCAGTAAGCATGATATGGCAATCGCTACTTGTATCACAGGAATCTGTAGCCATGTTGCATGGGACTGTGTGCATGTCACATGAACCATGAAGCATGACAATGCAATTCATATATGCAAGCTTCTCTAAGACAATGCAATCCATAACTATATCACATGAGACACTTTGATTGCTACCACAATTAATATGCATGATACTTTAACCCTTTAGACATGCTAGAAATATCAGAAAGCATGTTATGGAAATCAGACAGCAGTCAAATGATAACAGAGGAATGCGTATACGTCTCACAGAAGTCAGTAGCTGGTAGACATGTCAGAGAGTCAATCAACATACCAAAGAAATCTGAGAACATGTTACAGGAATTAGTAAGTGTGTCAATTAAATCAGTTAGCAATAGAACCAGCAAGGGTGCCTCTGGAGTGAGTAGGAATGTGATAGGAATCAGATGGCATGCAGCAAGAAAATAGAAATCATGCAACGAATGGGAATCTTTAATGATATGATACGGCTTAGAAAGTGTGTCACCTAAGTCATAAAGTATGACATAAAAGCCAGGAAATGTGTCACAGGAATCAGTGAGCATGGACCTAGAATTAGCAAGTAATGTCATTGGTTTCACTAACTACCCCAGGAATCAGTGTGTCAAAAGTTACTAAATACATAGATGGAGGCATGACATGAAACTCTGTGTTACAGAAATGAGTACAGATTGCTGAGTGAGGCAGCCTGCATGACACAGGAATCATCAGCACGGCAGAGAGATCAGCGGGCTTGTCACAGGAATCATCAGCACGGCTGAGAGATCAGCGAGCATGACACAGGAATCATCAGCATGGCAGAGAGATCAGCGTGCTTGTCACAGGAATCATCAGCATGGCAGAGAGATCAGCGTGCTTGTCACAGGAATTATCAGCATGGCAGAGTGATCAGTGGGCATGTCACAGGAATCATCCGCACGACAGAGAGATGAGCGGGCATGACACAGGAATCATCAGCACGACAGAGAGATGAGCGGGCATGACACAGGAATCATCAGCACGACAGAGAGATGAGCGGGCATGACACAGGAATCATCAGCATGACAGAGAGATGAGCGGGCATGACACAGGAATCATCCGCACGACAGAGAGATGAGCGGGCATGACACAGGAATCATCCGCACGACAGAGAGATGAGCGGGCATGACACAGGAATCATCAGCATGGCAGAGAGATCAGCGGGCATGTCACAGGAATCATCAGCACGACAGAGAGATGAGCGGGCATGACACAGGAATCATCAGCACGACAGAGAGATGAGCGGGCATGACACAGGAATCATCCGCACGACAGAGAGATGAGCGGGCATGACACAGGAATCATCAGCACGACAGAGAGATGAGCGGGCATGTCACAGGAATCATCCGCACGACAGAGAGATGAGCGGGCATGACACAGGAATCATCAGCATGGCAGAGAGATCAGCGGGCATGTCACAGGAATCATCCGCACGACAGAGAGATGAGCGGGCATGACACAGGAATCATCAGCACGACAGAGAGATGAGCGGGCATGACACAGGAATCATCAGCACGACAGAGAGATGAGCGGGCATGTCACAGGAATCATCCGCACGACAGAGAGATGAGCGGGCATGACACAGGAATCATCAGCATGGCAGAGAGATCAGCGGGCATGTCACAGGAATCATCCGCACGACAGAGAGATGAGCGGGCATGACACAGGAATCATCAGCACGACAGAGAGATGAGCGGGCATGACACAGGAATCATCAGCATGGCAAAGAGATGAGTGGGCATGACACAGGAATCATCCGCACGACAGAGAGATGAGCGGGCATGACACAGGAATCATCAGCACGACAGAGAGATGAGCGGGCATGACACAGGAATCATCAGCATGGCAAAGAGATGAGCGGGCATGACACAGGAATCATAACATTCGGGGGCATATTTATGAGCACTTGCGTCACTTTTGCGCCGCCGGTGTGTCACTTTTTGTGATGCACCACAGGGTAAAAAATGCTCCATGTTTACAAAGTGAAGCATCTAGATAGATGCGTCACTTTGTAAACCCCTGCGCCACATTATACCTGTGCCAGGTATAATGTATGCAGTGGGGGGCGGTCCAATGCAAGAAAGGGTCATAGAAGTGACTCAGTGAAATCTATAAGATGTCAATGCGCCACTTCTAGGAAGCAAATGCGTCAATATCATATGCCTGCCTCAGGCGTAAGACTGACGCAGGCACATTTCACATGGGACTTTCCCATGTGTAATGACCCATTGCTGGAGTTGCGTCACTTTTGTGACACACTCCAGCAAATGCATCATTTTTGCACCTACAGATACATCAGAAATACTGACGTATCTGTAACTCCTTGCGCCATGATGCGTCATACTGTGAATATGACGCATCATTGGAGTCGCAAGGAGGGCGCAGTGAAAAGTGACGCATCGCTGTTTTCTCGCAGCGATGCGTCACTTTTCATAAATGAGGGCCCCAATGTCTTCCAGTATGGATGACATGCCACTCACACATCCTGTAGCCGTCATTTCCAATACACTGATTTATACACTTGTGCGAGTCATTGTCTTTGTAAATTACGCGTGTGTGTGTGATGTGAAGTGCTCACACACATTGTATTGAGAGAAAAAGCCCTATATACTAATACAATGAATATGAAAGAGGGACTGTGAAGAGATGAGATACACCATTGGTGGGTGGCAGTGATGAAATCCATGGGAAAGAAGGTTATTGTGGGGTGTCAACAAACATTGGCACAGCGGGCGCCATCAGTGCTAAAGCTGGCCCTGGATTGATAAAGTATATACACATAACAAAGCTAAAGCTCTGTAAATGTAAGTTAACTTGAAACCAGGGGCTACAATTAAAGTTGGTCTCCTGAGCTTGATTCAATGGAGCAGCACAAGCACCTCAAATAGCAGTGGCTTCTATGCAAGCAGGAGCAAAGGATGATGAAAAGAGAGGATGCAGTGAAAAACTAAAAACCATATGGTGGAGCATAGCATACACCTTTGTCTTTTAGAAATAAGCCCCAATTCTGAAAAGCTCCAACCTTCCATTAAAATTATTGGTTACATTTTTGTTTGTGAAATAAAGAAAATGTGTAAGACTTTTTGTATTTGTTTGGCGAATAACTTGTTTCTGCAGTTTTGTGTATATTTGGGGGGCTTCTCAACCTAGAAAGGATTTAGGCAGGGGTTCCCGGCTTCCACTAGTGATTCAGTGGGGTCCACAGAGATCAAAAGGCTAAGAACCACTCTGTGAGAGGAATTCAGGGAGCCTGTCCGAGAAACAGTGACATCTGAACCCGAAATCAGCAAGTGAGTGGAGTAAACCTTTTGCAGAAATCAGCAGAACCGCTGTGTCAAATCCGCCATTGCTAGAGGTTCACAGGCCTCTCTAGGAATCAGCGAGCTGACTCCTCGAACCAGGGACTGGCACAGAAACTGGTGATCCTGCTGGAAATATGAGATAGTCCAGGAGTAAGTGAGCTGTGCTGCCATTGGGACGACTGACCTGCCCTGTGTGCAGTCTGACTGCACCAAGAGGGTAAACATCCTTCACAACACGGTCAAAACACCGCGGTGCCATTACAACGCGTCTTTTACAATACAAGTCGTTACCACGACTTGTACCGTGATGTACCGTGATCATTTTGATCGTGTTGTAACATCATACAACCCACCAAGAGTCACCTTTAAAGTCGATGTGAGTGGGAACTAATTGGAACTGTGGGGTCTCCTTTAAAATATCACAGGTGGGGGTGCCAAATTAAAGAAAGCTAGGCCCTGCCTCCACCAGATGCATAATGGCCCACTGGGCAAGGTTTCAGGCTCCCGCGTTGTCAGCGTTGAATTTTCACCCAAAGGGCTCATGCCAACACACTGAAAGAACTTCCGGGGAAAATGTAATGCTGGCCTGTCCCCCATTTTACAGCAGCCCACTTCAGCTTTCTGGTGGCCAAGCCGTCACAGTCTCTGTCATACAACTCTCTGCAGTTCAACCCTCTTTACAGCACATCACCCATCACTGCCACCTCGAGAGAACCCCCCGAGTATGAATACCTTTACTGTGAGCAGTTCTATCCAAATTTCACTGTGTTGGAAACCTCTGCTCAACCACTGCCTCCTTCACAATCTATGACACAAGTCCCTCTGCGAAGAACAGCCCTCCTCACTTACCTGAAATGTCCTGGGTCAATTTCCTGTGCTTGATTCATGACATCCAGGAGGGTGCTCCCCATGGGCACGGTGACGCTGATGGAAGTGTCGAAGGCCTGGGTCAAGCTATCAATGACCCTGTAGTTGACAGTGATGTCACCGGGGATGGGAACTGGTGGAGTAGCTGGAGTGGGAATGATTGGCAGGTTGTCTGTCAAGGGAATGGAGAGGAAAGAAAATCAGTGCACATCGGGACCAGCAGATTCAGTATTTTAGAATGGGTGATGAATTAGGCGATGCCCATTTATTTGCGGACGTGGCCCAAGAGGTGTTAGGGGGTCACCTAAGAATAGTGTTGGTCATGACTTGAGAAGTTAAAGTAAGTAAAGGACCGTTAGGGAAGATGTTAAGGGTTCCCCTCCTACAAAATTAGGAGCCGTGCCCAGCTGTGGCCAACAGCTTCCACTGTGCATAGTGCCATTGCCAGATCTTATGTACTTCCCCAGGTAAATGCATTATCAAACTCTATGGAGTGGAGTGTCATAGGAGAAGTGTGGCTCAGGGGTTAGAGGCGGCAGACCCGGAAGCTGAGATCGGTCCTGGACCAGGGTTCAATTCCCCGCCTCGGCGGGTCTCGGGCTCAAAAATTCCACGGACTTGATAATTCTCGCTCCGGTGCCTACTCGACTCACGGGTTCACACTCTGCGACTCTGGGCAATAGCTTGCTTAATCTCCACTACGGCCCCTCGCGGCGGGATGCCTGGCTTTCACCTTGTGGATACCCTGCCGGGGATATCTCACAGGGGAATACCAGGACGGGTTCCCTAAGCAAGCGCTTAGATACCGTGTCGGTGATTTGCGCTATATAAATACATGTACATAGGGCCCGATTCACAGAATGAACTTAAGACTCAATCCTAAACGTATTACTATTTTGGTATTCACAGAATGCATTTACTACTTTTGGCATTCACAGAATGAATTTACTACTTTTGATATTCACAGAAGTTAGGATTTTGTCTTAAAACAGACTTAAGACAGACTTAAGACAAAATCCTAACTTAAGTCGGTCTTAAGTCTGTCTTAAGACAAACTTAAGACAAAATCCTAACTTCTGTGAATACCAAAAGTAGTAGTTCATTCTGTGAATACCAAAATAGTAGTAAGTTTAGGATTGAGTCTTAAATTCATTCTGTGAATCGGGCCCATTGAGTGGAGCTGAGTAGAGTGAAGCAGAGTAGAGTAGAGTGGAGTAGAGAGTCATAGCCTAGAGTGCAGTAGGTATGGTAGAGCGGAGTGGTGTAGAGTGTCGTAGAATGGAGTGACATAGATTGTCATAGTGGTGCAGGGACAGAATATCGAGTAAAAAATATCGAATTGCAAAAATATTGTGTCAAAAATAATGTGCTTCAGGAATATTGACAGACAAAATCTCGTGGTCAAGAATATTGATTTTAGGTAAGTAATATCGATTTAAAAAATATCAAAGTGTTTAATATCGTGTTAAAAATATCAATTTTTTATTAATGCTATGTATTTTAGTATATATTTTTTCTATGTGTGTGATGTATTTTATTTGCATAAGAATTGTTTGTATTTTTATTATATGTGTTAAAATTTTAGTAGTTACTATTATTATTTTTATTTAAATTTTGCGTTTTCAGTTCCGTAGCAGGTTGTGGGTTTATAGGGGAAAATGGTGGGAGGTAATTTATTATATAATATTTATTGATTAATTTTAGTCTTTATTATTTTTTTTATTTGATATTTGCGTTTTTAGTTCCGTAGCGGGTTGTGGGTTTATAAGGGAATAGGGTGGGAATTAATTTAATTATATTACATTTATTGAATAATTTTTATTTAATAATATTTGTTTAATTGAGATGTCCTATTGTTAAATGTGTAAATTAATTTATTATTAAATATTTTATAATTAGTTGTGAATTAATTTGAATTAACTAATTAGCAATTAATGATGGTAATTGTGTCATTATTTTAGGTGTGTGTTATGGTGTTTATAGGTGTAAATTATAGGAAGTAATTTATTTTTATTGATGAATTATTAATTAGGTGTTAATTAATTTAAATTAATTATTAGTAATTAACGATGGTAATTGTGTAATTAATTTTAGGTGTGTGTTGTGGTGTTTATAGGTGTACATGGTGGGAAGGGTGGGATGTAATTTATTTTTTATTGCTGAATTATTAATTAGTTAATTAATATAATTACTTAGTGATTAATTATGGTAATTGTGTAAACAATTTTAGGTGTGTGTTGTGGCTATTATAGTATTAAAGAGTGTGTACTCAATGATTATTTATGATTTCTTTTATCAATAATATTTTTTTAATTCATTATTATTTATGTTAATTAGGGAAATACATTTAAACAAAAATGTTGAAGTCTTTTTTTATTGGTGGGGTGTTTATAGGGTAGGAAATAAAATAAATACATTTATGTTTTAAATAATTTGTTTGTTATTATTTACTCCTTTAAAATAAATATTGTTGATACATGTATTTATTAATTGTTTAATATAATATGTGTACTTTTAGCCACGGACCACAGTGAGGCAGAACGAGCAAACATGTGACCAGAAGAAGACACGTTAGACCAACAGAGCACCGGTGCATCCAGCAGAGCACAGCTGAATCTAGAAGAGCAAAGGAGAGACCAGCAGAGAATAGATGAGAACAGCAGTGCACAAGAAAGACTAGGATGGCTGAGGGGCGATCTGTAGACAGAAGAGCTGTGACCAGCGGAGCACAAGTGTGGCCAGCAGTGCATAGGCAAAGCCAGCTGAGCACAGATGAGATACACAGATCGTAGGGGACATCTGCACAGTGGATATCAGTAAAGTCCTGTTAGGGCCAGCAGATCCAAAGATAAACCAACCAATCACAAGTGACAGAAGCAGGGCCGTGTGCGATCAGCAGTATGGGGCGATCCCATATGTGACTAGGACAACACAAGTGAAGGAAGCAGAGTAAATGTGAGGTCAGCGTAGCACAGGCGAAGCCAGCAGAGCACATGTCCGAGCAATAGAGCAGAGCAAAACCAAAGGGGATGATGGACGGAGTGTTGAACATTGCAAGCACTCACCCCCAGTCAACTGATTTGGGTTTAAGCCGTCATCATTCTTAAGCTCACTCCGCCACCCCAGTTCAGACATGTCCATATGCAAATCAGTCTGACCCTGTGCCTCATGGGAACAGTGCAGCCCAAACTGCCAAGCCATGTCTTCCCTGGACCGGAAACAAGCATCCTGGGACCGGTTTCTGGCTAATCAGCCGTCATCAGCCAGGATAGGTTGAATCCAGTGCTAGCTTCAATCAATTTAGACCAATAGAGCAGACCAGCACAGCACCTGTGGGACCAGTAAAGTGTAGGTGATACATTCAGAGCACACGTGGGGACAGAATGGCGAAGGTGGGATCAGTAGATTTAAGGTGCTACCTGGTATTACCAGAAATAAACAAGTAAGACAAGCAGAGCACAGGTGAGTGTATAAGAGCATAGGTGAGACCTGCAGAGGTCAGGTGAGGACAGAAGAGCACATGTGAGTTTAGAAGAGCATATGTGGGACTGGCAAAGAAAAAGAGAGACTTGTAAGGCCGAGGTTTGATCGATAGATGATACAGGTATGACCTGCAGAGCAAATTTTATACCAGGAAGCCCAGCAGCAGCAGACCACGAGCGCACAGGTGAGGCCAGCAGTGCACAGGTGAGGCCGGCAGAGCATAGATAACATCATCAGTGCTCAGGTTAGAACAGCCGAGTACAAGGGAGCCCAGTCAGTAAAGTTGCAAACATCATAAGCAATCAGCAGTGTCCAGGTGTGACTAGAAGAGCATAAGCCAGGCCAGAAGAACACAGGTGTGACCAGTGGAGGGCAAGTATGGCCATCAGAGCTCTGTGATGCCAGCAGAGTACAGGTCAGACCACCAGAGCTCAGATGGTCAAGTGGGAACTGGATAGCATGTGCAAGACCAGAAAAGCACAGGTGGCAACCACAAAGATCAGATGCGAACAGAATAGCTTAGGTGTGTCAAGCAGAGCAAGGGAAGGCAACCATGTCAGAAATTGGGCCATCGGTTCAATTCCTGTTGTGCCAGATCATCCATTTTCAGAAGGTGAACACTTTACAAGAGAGACCCAAACTCCACATATCAGGACAACAGTTTATAAATGAAAGAGCTTCTAACAAGTCATTCATGGTGGCAGCGGAAAGCAGCACTACCACAAATAGCGTCTGCCTGCAGTAACCTTAACCCCTTCGCAGCGGGGGTAATTTCCCCGCTGCGCAGGGGGGCGGGGTGGCACGCACAGTGCCCCGGTGCTCATGACGAGCTTAGCTCGTCATGAGGAACAGTGCTCGTGTGCTCATGACTAGGACAGGCTATGTGACTAGGACAACACAAGTGAAGGCAGCAGAGTAAATGTGAGGTCAGCGTAGCACAGGTGAAGAAAGCAGAGCACATGTCAGACCAATAGAGCAGAGCAAAACCAAAGGGGATGATGGACGGAGTGTTGAACATTGCAAGCACTCACCCCTAGTCAACTGATTTGGGATTAAGCCATCATCATTCTTTAGCTCACTCCGCCACCCCAGTTCAGACATGTCCTTATGCAAATCAGTCTGACCCTGTGCCTCATAGGAACATTGCAGCCCGAACTGCCAAGCCATGCCTTCCCTGGACCGGAAACAAGCATCCTGGAACCGGTTTCTGGCTAATCAGCCATCATCAGCCAGGCTAGAATCCAGTGCTAGCTTCAATCAATTCAGACCAATAGAGCAGACCAGCACAGCACCTGTGGGACCAGCAAAGTGTAGGTGACACATTCAGAGCACAAGTGGGGACAGAATGGTGAACGTGGGATCAGCAGCTCTAAGGTGCTACCCGGTATTACCAGAAATAAACAGGTTAGACCAGCAGAGCCACACCCATTTTCGTGGAATGTTCAGCACAGCAGGGGAATTATCCCCGCGTGTGAGCGTTCCACGGCTCATGACGAGCTCAGCTCGTCATGAGCACCGTACCTCATAATGAGCTGAGCTCGTCATGAGCATGGAAGGATTTAACATAACCCTGACCTTAAAGCACCTTTATCACACCCAACCAGTTGAAAACACTGCCTGTCTGGAGTGTGGCATCTGCTCACCTTTATCTGCAGAGCATTTGAGTCCTTTGGCATTCAGGTATGTCCTGCCCTCCAGAGAGGGGGTGATCTGGGAAGCAGACATTGGGTTATTGAACTTGCCCTCCTGGATAGCTTTCAAGACTGCTGCCAGAGTCTTCTTGCTGTTCCACTTGGAGTTGATGTAGTAATTCTTAGCTGCAAACAAGGCCTGTGTGGAGGGAAAAGAAAATCAGATGAAGCAAAGAAACACTTCTGTGACTCTGCGTCAGGCCCAACTTCCGCGTTTCATATTGTCATGTCATGGGAAGTCACATCATATCACGTTGTGTTATATCAGCTTGTTGTAATGTATTATTATAGCCTTATAGCCCGCCGTAGAGGGCTATACCGGCTATTAAAGGCCCTCTCCAGCATTAAAGGCCCAAGCTGAAGGCGAGGGCCTTAAATAAGGGAGAGGGACTTTAATAGCCGGTATAGCCCAGCTACAAAAGGCTATAAGGCTCTTTGAACATTCTGCCACTAGAGGGCAGAATGTTCTAACAATAAAAAACAAAGTTTTGTGGAAGCCTGAGGGGATTGGAAGCCTTTGTTCAGAGCCAGAGCTGTGAACAAAGAAACATTGGATTGTTGGAGCTCCAGGCTTATACCACCCATTATAAGCCCAGAGCACTCCATTGTTTTCAATGGAGCTACCAACATTCCAATGTTCTAATATAGCCTTATAGCCCGCCTTAGTGGGCTATACCGGCTATTAAAGACCCGCTGAATTGTTAAAGGCCCGAGCCGAAGGCAAGGGACTTTAACCAAACAGCGGGACTTTATTAGCCGGTATAGCCCTGCTACAAAGGGCTATAAGGCTATTAGAACTTTCTGCTACTAGAGACAGAATGTTCTAACAAATTAAACAAAGGGTTCTCGAAGCTCGAGGGGATATAAATCCCCTCGAACTTCGAGAAGCCTTTCAAGAACATTAGAATGTTGCTCTGTGGGCCTTTACCAGCCCGTAGAAGCAGGGAGCACTCCATTGTCTGCAATGGAGCTCCCAGCATTCCAATGTTCTAATTTATAGTATTTAAGGCTTTGTGGTGTAGGAAGGTGGAGTATTATGTGGTGATGCTGGTTCGGCTTTAGTATGCAATAATATCACAAACCCCAGAGCTAGTCCTTGAATTCACACTAATAAATCCTTAGCTCAGTCCTGGTAGAGTGGCAAAGAGCAGTCCGGCTTTACTAGAGGAACATGTGTTCATCATTTCAGAGTACCAACATGGACGATAAGTAATTGACACGGCTCAAGAGAAATCTGACACCAATTTATAAAAAATAAGCAGATTTTTTTCTAAATTTAGACACCAATGTGAATTTGATCAGATACATGTAAAGCGTAATTGCTCAGATACATATGACCGGAGTTATGGATTTTTGAAGCAATATAAAATTGGTGCAAAATAATACAGGAAATGTTATCATTGCGTTCAATGGGAGAAAACTACTAGTGACAATCGGTCACTTGCAGGTCGATTCGCATTGAACCCCTGCAAGGTAAAGGTGATGCGGCTCTCAAGACCAAGCCACAACAGTCAGTTCAAGTTAGCCTGGCCCATGGAGCCCAGGGTCAGAGTTGTCCTGGCTGTCCCTGGTGCTGAACGGGAGCTGCGGGAGAGCTGCTTTTACCGATGAAACGGTGCTGCGGGGGAAGAGATGAAAAAATACAGATGTCGGAGGCACGTGGGATGGATTCCCTTCTAGGAGCAGTTTCTAATGCAGGGGTTAGTTGCAAGGCTGGCAACAAACAAGCGTTGGCAGCGGTACGTGATGCAGATGGTTAATTAATTTGACATCCGGTGGACCCAGGGAATGTGGTAGCTGACTGAAACTTCGTGGAGAGCAAGACTGCAGTTCCCACAATGCACTAGACCATCTGGATTTTGTCAATCCCTCGGAGGGCCTGATGGGCAGTGATTCTTTAAATCCGGAGCGTTGTTTTACCTGCGGTTTGCAGGGGACTAGTGTCACTAATCCTGGGTGGTCTGATGTTGTATCTGGCTCTTTAAGGTGTTCCTGAGTCTTGGGGAACTGGCCTTTAGCCTAGGAAGAGTCTTGATAGAGCAGTTCCAAGAGTGTTGCCTCAGATGTAGCGTTTCCCTCTTTTGCTTTGTGTGAACTCCTGTTGTCGTCTTCTCGATCCCTTCTTTTTTATCTTTAATGCAGATTGTACAGAACTGAGGTTTTGGTGTCGGGGATGTCCTTTCAATACTAGATTTAGGGGAGTTAGGCTTGTGGTAGCAAGTAGCCAATGGGCTATTAGCCCCAGCGGCTAATCCACCTGTTAAGTGACCACATCCGGTCGGCGAAGGTCACTCCCCTACCCAGAACCCTCTTTTTACCACTTTTAAAAATGGCAGGAATCTTCCTCAGCTGTACAGATCAGTTAGTCCACCCTATAGGTGTGGCTAGTCTCCTGGGTGTGTTCACCTTCTGACTACCTCCAGTCTGGGGCCTGAGGGCTGACCCTTCTGTGGGGAGGCAGTCTGGGTGTATTTCAGAGGCGGTGTAGCCTTTAAAGCTCACCACCTTGATATGCCACTTCACTAGCCACACTGGGAGGGAGGAGGTGTGACCAGAACTTCGTTCCTGACTCCTGGGAGTGTGTACACTGCCTTGCAGGAGTCAGACTCCGGTCTTAGTGGCAGCAAGTACGTGCTGCCAGCCAGAGCACAGGAAAGCTGGGGCAACCTCTGAGGTAGAGACACAAATGTAAACCCTTGGGCCTTCAAACATTACCAGCCCCACTGATGAAGGGACAACCACTCGGGAGTATACCTTTCTTAGGGTGATTCCCCTCGTTCACCAACAGTGGCATGCTTAATCATTGGGGAACCTCCTCATATCATGATGCCTAGTCACGATATGGGCTAAAAAACCCTCTCTGAGAGAGAGGAGATCAGGGATGTATTTTGTACTGAGGGAGCTATATACTAGATTCCAAATAGCAGATCTTGGGGTGGAGAGGGCAACAGAGCAAAGTAAGAAAAAAGTGATTAAAACTAAGTACAGGGTTCTCTACAAAATCGAGTCATAGTATGCTTTTTGTTATGTTGAATTGTATAGAATATCATACAGTTTGATATGTTCTAGTAAGAAATGTGAGTATTAATTGAAGGGGATGAGAACCCACTTCAAATAACAATCACGGTCCTTTTTAGATTGAACCAAAAAACTCTCTGAATAAACCTGTGCTCCGCCCTATGGCAGACTTCCACAGAGCAGTCAGGTTTAACAAAGGAGCAGTAAGTTTGTAATGTATTTATGCAGCACTCAAGCAGTAATAAAATAAAAAATACCAAAATGTATTTATAAAGAATATTTTAATGGATGTATGACGTTACAACGCACACTTTTACAACGCATACCTTTACAACGCATTTTTTACACCGCAACATCCATTACAACGCACACCTTTACAACGCATACCATTACAACGAATTCTTAAAAAATACCTTTACAACGCATTCCACTACAACGCATATTACATTTACAACGCATACCATTACAACACATTTCATTACATTGCAAATAAGGTAAGTGTTGGATAGTGTAGGGGTTAAAATTACTATTCTAACTCCAGGGGGTGCAACAGTAGGGAAAATATTGGATAGTGTAGGGGTTAAAATTACTATTCTAACTCCAGGGGGTGCAACAGTAGGGTAAGTATTGGATGGTAAGTTTTGCGTTGTAATGGTATGCGTTGTAATGACAGCGTTGTAATGGTATGCGTTGTAGTGGTGTGCGTTGTATTGTCATGCGTTGTAATGACTGCGTTGTAAATGTATGCATTGTAATGGATGTTGCGTTGTAAAAGTTTTGTTGTAATGGTAGTGTGTTGTAAAAGTTGCATTGTAAACGTTGTATACCTATTTTAATCAATAAGATACCAAAATGACAACAAAAAAAAAAGTCATACAATAGATATGAATTAAAAATAGCACCAGAATGCGCAAAGCCCCAATCGCGGTTATCTGTTTGCGCAAGACTGGGTCAAACTCATAAGTGAAGGCTGACCATGATAGGTCGCCGGTCGGGTACAGGGACCAGGTTCGTCCCAGTAGAAAGTTTACCTCCTGACTTAGAAAGTTTTCTGAAAAGAAAAGTGGTCGTCAATGATGCATCAGCAGAGAACACTGTAATCTGGATCAGAGCAGGGCTCAATAATGGTAAGCTGCTAAAGCATGGGTGTTTCAGTGTGATTGTGGACCAAGGCAGGAAAGCTCCAAGCGGGCAAATTCTGAAGACCGTGCCAAGTAAAGCCTCAACCTCGATTGGAAGCAGCTTGGCATCAGTTCCAGTGAAGCCCTCTGCGTTCGGACTTAGCAAATTTTCTAGAAATAGTAACTCTTTCAGCGGGGCAAACCTGCAAGTTGAAGGCAACTGGTGTTTCAACATCATTGGCTGTTACATTGACATTGGCCCCAATCTCTGTTGATTCTCCAAGGAGCAAGTTGGGAAAAATGTTTCTAAGTATCAAATTCTTGCAGTTTGGGGACAGGAGGAGCACACTTTAACCCCAGCTAAGGGTCCAGGACTTGAAGAGCAATGCTTGGTGGCTATGTTTGACTCCAACAGAGGCCAGCAGCAGGATTCAGGATCGGCCCAGTTGGAACTGGTCAACTGGGCAGTTGCAGGAAGAGAGGCCTCTGGGAGCTTGTTGTCTCTCTGTGGCTCAAATAGGAGGTCAGCCAACTGAGACTTGGAACCACTTCTGGGATACTGGGTTCAAGCCAAGCAGGCCAGCCTTTCCTCGGTTCTTCAGTCGGCAGGAGAGTCCTTCTGATTCTTTGCAGGTCCAGGAGTGTTCTGACGAGAGGTTCTGGGTAGGTCACTTTATGCCCGGTGCCAGGCTGTTGGTCGGGGCACTTCTTTGACTACCACCAGAACTAGTTCTTGTCTTTTAGTCTCCTCCTCCTAAATGTGGTGCCAGCTCAGACAACAGGGAGGCAGAACAAGGCATGAGCTACATCTGTTAGTGACAGGATAGACATTCTGTAAAGCTCAGGAAGGAGCTGGGCACAGTCCCCAGGTCATCCCGCTGAGCGACAAAAGACCCTCACAACACATAGAACTCTTTCTCCACTGTCTGGGAGAAATACACATCTCAACACAGGAGAGCCATCAGGGGTCAGGTGACAACTGGACACTGGCAGGAAAGCCTTTTGATTGTAATTAGGAAAAGGACAACTTTCTAAAAGTGTTTTCAAAATATTAATATAAAATCCAACTTGACCATAAAGTTTTTATTTAAATTAGTATTAAAATAAGTACTTGGACTATTTTTCTTGCTACTCCCTAACTAAATTAAGCACTTACTAAATGTAATAGTATTAGCCAGCCTTGCCAGATAGAAAACAGCATTGAAGGTTTTTCACAGCTAGGACACGTAGAACATTAAATATACATGTCCTACATTAAAATACCGTCCACGTGCCCTATCGGCATGTAGAGCCTACCTTAGTGGTGAATTATAAGTATTAGAAGGAAGGTTAGGTCTGTCGAATGGTTGGTATTGACAGGTTGAAACTGGACTCCTAGGCTGAAATGGAAGGTCTAGAGAAATGTTTTACAGTGTTACTTTTGTGAGAGGCACAACGAGTGCTGTTGCCCACAAGGAGCATTTAATATACAGTCCCTGGGCATATGTGGTACCATACAGTATGGATTTACATGTAAATTAAACGTACCAATCAAGTGTATACCAATTTCACCATGTTTGAAAGGGAAAGCACAAGCACTTTACATTTGGTGAGCGGGGTTAAAGTGCATAGAGTCTTGCGGCTAACAAAAATCGGTTCAGAAAAGAAGACAAAAATCTGGGGAAATACTGTGCAAAAAAAGGCTGTTTCCAACCGTTTCAGTACATTACAGTATTCTGCTATGGTACTGAATGTTATGTGTTCATGGAAAATAATGCTGTTTTGTTGTGTTATGTTATGATTTGATATGTCATATTGTTACATTAGAGCATTGAATGTTGTTAGAGTACACCGTATTATTATGGTCTGTGATATTGATCTGTTGATATGACATGCTGTGTGGCTGCATATTGTATTGTTATTTTATGCTATAGTACCATGCTACAACATGTTCTATTTTAATACAGGATGATATGACTATGTATTATGCTATAGCATGAAATCTTGTTTTAATGTCATTGTGTACTATTATATTGTCGGACACCTTTTTGGAGGACATAGAGAAAGAGTGGCTGCTGGGCCTCAGCCGTGTGGGCGCATCCTATCATGGCTCTGCAAATTAGGCCAAATACAGTCTTTTCCATACTTGAAACTCTGTAGTAGCGTCGGCAAGCAGTCACAGGCTTTTCAGGGTGGTTAGATTGAGGGTGCAATATACTCATTCTGTAATAGCATGATATCTCATTAGATCATTTTGTACTGTTTTGGTATATTGTATTACGGCATGAAGGCAAAAGTGTCACAACAAATCTGTTTTGCTAGTTTTGATCAATCAAATGTCAAACATTTCCAACATGCAGCATTTTTTGCATATTTACATTGACATGATATATTATACCATTTTGTGTTATGTTCTAATCTGGAACAATGTGATCTTAGTTGTTTTTTTGTGGAATATATTTTTTTTCGGTTGTAGTAAGCCAGTTGCATTTCATATTACATCTTTTCTAAAACTTCATTTAAGAAGAAACATATGGGAAATTAATAAAATATGAAAAACTATTTACAACAAATTGGAATTGAAACCACATTACTACCCTTTAAAAGAACATCATGACTGAAGCTTCCTAAAGCCAAAATATTGTGAAACTTTTGATTTGACCTAGTGCTCAGAATAGCAATCAGAAGAAATTCAATTAGATACGTATAAAAAACAGAGTCAGACATAGTGGCTTTTGCTTCCTTCTGTCTCTCTGGTAATTTGAAAATTGTCCTGTGTAAGTAAAGTCTGATAGAGACCAGTAACAAGGATGAAATTATGCTTTTATCATTGAAAGAGAAAACTGGAAAAATGTAAGCACCATTTTTCGGATTGAGTTGTTCTGAGTAGAAACAAAATGCTAAAATTGTAGTAGGAATTGCTGTCTTGGCCACATATCAATATTGTCCTTACCAATTTTGCGAACTCTCTTCATAGCACAAAGAACAGGGTCACAGCACATCTTCATGTATGTCTTCCAATATAATTTACATAGAGAGGAACATATTGTTCTAAAAGTTAGAACCTAATTTGTGTCATCATCTAATAAATACGTGAGCAGCAGAATACAATTTCTTAAGCTTGAAGATGAATATAATATAAAAGGTAAACACAGGACAATTAAGACTAGCATCATTTAAAATAAAGTAAACTTCAACAATCCCAGTAAAAATACCACTACAAAATATGAGGTGATAGGATAAGAATATTTAAAGAATAAAACGAGCATGTATTAAATAAACATAAAGGGCCCGATTCACAGAACTAACTTAAGATAAAATCCTAAACTTACTCCATTTTGTTAGGACTCCTAACTTTACTCCTCCTAAACTGAGAAAAATCCTAACTTTAAGATTTTCGGTATTCACAGAAGGCATTTAGGAGTCCTAAAGTTAGGACTCCTAACTTCTGTGTATACCGAAATGAGTAAGTGCCTTCTATGAATACCAAAATGAGTAAGTGCCTTCTGTGAATACCAAAATGAGTAAGTGCCTTCTGTGAATACCAAAATGAGTAAGTGCCTTCTGTGAATACCAAAATGGTAGCAAATTTAGGATTTTGTCTTAAGTTAGTTCTGTGAATCGGGCCCAAACTATTTTTAGGACCATTTTTTTCAAAATGTGATAGACAGGCTCAATGCTATAACATTTCACTATGCAAAGGTTGAAGGCATTTAAACTAAAGGTGATTTGCAATATCTATGATCCCTCTCTGAGTCAGGATTTGGGAGTAACACACACACACTACCCCTAGCCAGAAGCACAACATAATATTCTGGGTAAAAGTTCACAACTGTTGTCTCAAGAAAGGATTGAACTGATGATAGAATTGGAGAACCTGTAGTAGCACAACCTAATATAATTATGCTCACTGTTCAGATTTGACAAAAACTAGGAACATATTTGCAGAAAAGAGACAAAGAATGTAAGGAAATGAAAAGAAAAAAACCTCAAATCTGACTTGCGTCACATTTCTATGGGCCAGAAAAATGCCTTTTAAAATGACTGAGATGCTGTAATGGCATCCGCAAAAGAAAAGCAAAAAAAAAATTATAAATAAAAAAAGCATAAAAAATCATAAAATTCAGAGACTTGGACATTTGTATTAAAAAAAAAATCTAACAATATTCTAAATATTCTAGATACCATGAAGCTGGCATGAACATTGATGGAAGAAATCATTACATTACGGAGAACTCCAGTTCTAACCATCCATAGGCTACCAATATAAAAGAGTTAGGGTACTCGTTTTCAGTAGAAAATATATTCTGGAATTTTGATAAATCTGAAAGACAAAATGCTTCAGACCTAAACAACAGAACAGCAAAAAACAGTCATAATCCTTTGAAAAGATAGTTATAAATAAAAGGCAGTGCCTGATAATATAAGAAGATGTTCAAGTAAGACAACATGATATTGCAAGAATAATGAAAAAAGATACTTCTTGCTAGATTGTTGTCCTCTGTAGCTTTGTATATTGACAACAAATATAGATAATAAGATTTTTGTTAAAGGATATTAGTTTGCCTTGATAACATTCGCATGAATGAGCTATATAATATAAACAAGGAAAAATCTAGAGTTCCTCAATGCATCAAGAAGAACATACTTATGCTCACATCCATTTTAGCGAGAACCCCAGAACAGATTTAAAATAATTGTTCACCAAGATAATGTATGACTCACATGCTCTGTGAAACTAGAGACAAAATGGTGTGAAGGCTTTATAAACGGGAGGGGGTGTTTTGAAAGTCTAATACTCTGCAAGAGGGTACAAAGGTGGAGTCATCGTCAATGTAATGTATGTATGTATACAATATATTCAAGGCATTTGATTCAGTCAGCTAGCAACATATAATGAAAAGCCTTGAAAGGCAAAAAGTAATGTCATATATATGTGATTGGATAAAAGGCCTTTAAACAGATTTACTGACATATTTCAAAGGTAAGAATCTCAAAACAGGCCCTTGAAATAAATATAAAATAAGAAATCTGTGGTCACATGCTTGGCTAACATTTCCATGTATCCTCTACTTCCAGACCTTCATCATTTGTTGGTATAGATCAAGTCACAACATTGAGGTTTTCTGATTTATTGTTGGTCACAATGACATGTCGAATAAATCATACCTGAATTTGAATGTCAAAAAAACATATGGATTTTCTGCCAGACAACATAAACAAGCGATTTTGGTAAATAATTGAAAGCTGTGCTGATATGATGAGCTTAATATTGAATAGAGAAAGTGAAAGGCAATGTGGATTGTGTTTTGAACCACACCAAAACTACAAAATAGATGAATTACTAATGGAATGACCTGACAAACTTGGCACTTTAACTCTCAAACCTACTCAAAAAGGGGTCATAATGTGCCATTAATTGATTCTTCAACTTTCATTCAAGATGAAATGGCTTGATCATAGGCAAATACTCCTGATGAACTGGATCAAAATATTAGAAAATATGTATAGATTAATTTGCATCTTACTGCTTATTATTTTGATGCATGGCTAAATTCAAACAAGGCAAATGCTAGCTTAGCACTACCAAAAGCTTTGTACTACTATTGGACTCAATAAAATAAATTACCTCTTACAGTTGAGAGAAGCTCCAATCCTGTACATATTTAATTTGTTCATGCACGCAGGGCCCAAAAGAAGTGACAGAATTACCCTGTTATCAAAGGGCAAAGCTTGAAACTGTTGAGAGATTTTCTAAAATACTTAATGCAACTTTTGGAATTCTATGACTAGTGTAAAGATTTGTTTGATAGAGGAAAACTAGCCATGTGCACTGACATGATATCAACTATCTTGAGTGCATTGTACAGTCCAAGTTCAGGCTTTTAGGTCATATAAAACTGAAAGACAATCAGTTTATCGTAGACCTTATATTTAAGACCTTGGCGCAAACGCAATAGAAACCATCTCTAGGGGGAGGCACCATTTATTGGTAACTGTCTATATACTATAAATATGTTTAGGAGACACTGTCTCTTGTATCAAGGCCATGTTCCATATCAAAATAAACAATAAACATATCAAGATCCTTCAGCTTCAAAGAGAGCAGAGAAAGCTTTCATCGGTATTTATCCAAGATGATACATCTACAGCAACTAGTATCTCAAACAGGTAAGAGATTTATATTAACTCTATTGAACTGGTTCATGAGAGTAAAGCCAACTATTACAGTGAACTGTTTCAAAAAATAAATACTCTAACTATGACACAGTTACATTACATGGCTTTCTTTTTGGGTGTCGGGCATGTAGGTAAAGTTTTATGATGAGGCTCTTATAGTCTTAGGTCTACAAATATGTTTACCATTTAAGAAAAATGCATATTTTACTACACTAATGGACACTGTTAAAACATACCAAGTGTACACAGGCAATTGACCTGCAGAGTAGCAATTGATAATTAATTGCAAAATGAATGTTGACAGTGAAATGCCCATTAGAACCGGTATGCAAATCATTTGATGAGTAGTGTGTAGACTATTTTGGACTTAGTGAAGATATTTAATTATTATGCATTGGGATACTGTCTAGTGTTAATTAATAATAGTACTTACATTACTACAGATTGAAATTAGTATTGATTAATGCTCGTATATCCCTTACAAAACTCTCACTTAATGATAGTTACAAAATTAAGGGGCTCATTATATTATAACTGCGATGGGACCGACCGCCAGACGTGCGGCGGTTCCAGCGGACCAATTAGGATGCGCCTGCCTTACAGGCGGGCGCATCCTGCCCTTTCACCATTGCCCTTTCACCATTGCGGATGGTGTTGCTGGCTGCAGCACCATCCGCAATGGTAAAAGGGTATGCACCGCATTTCCCTGCACCACGTGGCAGGCTCCACGCAGTGCCGGGAACTGCAGGGGTATACCATGGGTACCCCCCAAATGCACCCCCACTGCCTCCTGGGGGCTCGCAACAGGCCCCTAAAGCCATTCCCCGCCAGCCTTTCCATGGCGGCATCACCGCCATGGAAAGGACTTTCAACAACCCACATCATAATATGGCTGGCGGTGCCTGTTAGGCACCGACAGCATATTACTGGCCCAGCTCTGCCCAGCCGGCAATGTTTTTGAAAGGCATAGGAAGATTGTTTTAGAACAGGGGACCAATCAGATGAAAAGAATGGTTTCCCAGTCTTGATTGTTTCAAGCAAGTAATGGAGAACAGAAGTCATTAACTGGATCTCTGACAGAAGGATGTATGTCATTGCTACGCATGCATTTACAACGCATGCCTTTACGACGCAACTTTTACAACGCAAGTCGTTACAACGACTTGCGTTGGGGGGCGCTGGATAGTGAATAGTTTAATTTACTATTCCAACTCCAGTCCCCGTGGATAGTAGGGAAGGAGTTGGATAGTAAATTAAACTATTCCCTATGCTAGAGCGCCCCCCAGCGCAAGTCGTTGTAACGACTTGCGTTGTAAAAGTTGCGTCATAAAGGCACAGCGTTGTAAAAGTTGCGTAGTAAACGCTGTTCCCCCTGACAGAATATCAATTCCAACAATATGGAGGGACATCGCATTGTGATGATAAAGGATAATGGGGATTGCAGATTGTGTAACGGACAGGTATGAGCATGCATTTGCGAGATCAATCAGCTTTTATTTTGCCATTGTGCACTGCATCAGGTACATTGGATTTACTGCTCTACTGCAATGTCCATTACAACGGTACATTACCAAAGAAGAAGCACACAGGCGTTGCCAGCATTTTCCCAATGCATTATGACCATGATAGGAATTTCTAGACCATTAATTGTATCTGACATGTACAATTGAGAATAAATGATGGAATTCTAAAAACTGCATTTTTTATTTATGCCACATCAGAAGGAAAATTCCGCATGATAACACCTTATTCTGCGGATTCTTCCAAATTGAGATCCATAATGTCTAAACATTGGCATATCCTGAAATCCGACCTAATTGTAGGGCCTGATATTCCTGACGTGCCATTAATAACGTTCAGGAAGGCAAGATCACTACGTGATCAGATGGTCCATAGTTACCTACAACCTCTGGAAAAACAACTAGGGCCCCTAAAGGATGCCAAAGGCTTTTTCCCCTGCGGAAAATGCAAGGCCTGCTCAGCCAGCAAGAGAACATTAACAAATGAGGTAACAGGCTGCAGAGGTGGCAAGAAAATTAATAAATTCATGTCCTGCCACACTGACCATGCGGTCTATTGTCTGGTCTGCCCCTGTCTGTTAAGGTACGTTGGAAGTACTATTAATCCCGTCAAATTAAGGGTGCTGGAGCATATGAGGGCCATCGTAAATAAAGACTTTTCATATCCGGTGGCCCGTCATTTCGCTATCAAGCACAATAGTGACAGGAATCTCCTGAGATACTTCTGCTTGGACCATGTTGGTGAGAGTCCAAGAGGAGGAAATAGATTGCAAACCCTCAGGAGATTAGAATCCCATTACATCATTGACCTAGAGACAAGGGCGCCAAGAGGTTTGAACATGGGAGAAGAACTGGCATCTCATTTGGGTTGAAGAGAAGATATCAATATTTTGTATGTGAAACTGTATGATGGAATAATCTGGTTTAAGTGTAATAATCCGGCAAACATGGGTTTTTGATTGAAGTTGCACCTAGATGTGAATTTTTTCATAGGAATTGTTTGAGGTTTGTCTATTCCATGTTAACCACCTGAGATTTTAGCAGCCAATGTAAGGCTGCAATTGCCGATCCACGGCAAGATTTTTGCCTGACATGACTATCTTAAAAATGTGGTCATTGCAAGGTTGTTACGTTGCGATTGACAACGTTTTTTGCTCTCAGGGCCATAGAGTTTGGATTTGTTCTGTCCAATAAGTATTATTGCTTGGCTATCATATGCGATTGTGTATTTGTGCCGATACACGGCTTGAATGATGGTTTATCCGACCTAACTGACACTTTCCTATGACAAATGTTAAACTATAACATATTCAAAGATGGCGCGCTAAATTGCGTTTGTGGCAAAGTCCATTGTTTGTTTTCATCACTCTTACAAACATTTATAACGGTGCTGCACAGCGCATTCCGATGTAAACACCGACGAAGGGATTTTGCTCCCGAAATGCGTTTGTTCTGAATAAAACCCTTTGCTGATATACTGCTGTACCCGTGAGTGCTGTCTTTTCCCTAACCCGGCTGGGTATTGCGAGGAAATTGGAGCTGCTATTTTACACGCGGACACCATCGCGTGACAGCACCCGCTTTGAAGAGTGACTCGTTTGTTTGGTGTAACTGGAGCTTGGATATATATATATATATATATATATATATATATATATATATATATATATATATATGTGTGTATTTATAATTTTTATTATGTTTCTAACATTTTATAATTAAATAAAATAATTATTCGAAAATATTATTAAGTTACTATATATAAAACAGTAAATATGTATGTTACATTTTTTAATGTTACATTTATTATTTATCATTTTTAATATTTTTTAATAATTCTAACTATGTTTTTATTAATTATATTTAGTATTTAATTAATTATTTATTATTTCGAAGACATTGAAAAAAAAAACGATATTGTGGTTTCGATATTTTTGTACTTACCTTTGTCGATATTCTGTCAGTGATCCGGAGAGCATACCACCTGTCGAGCAGGTCACAATTGAGGGTGCCCCATCTGTCCAAGCACCTAGATGGAAGGATTGGGTAGAAAGAGTGCTGCTGTTCTTTGAAGCCACCCAGGTGGACAATGCATAAAAGGGCCATGTCCTCCACTTAGGTGGCAAGGAAATTCATAGAATCTCCAATGCCATCATGGAAGTCACGCCAAAAACACACCCTTGCCTCATCACGGCTCTTAATGCCTCTTTCGAGACAAAGTCAAAATAAGGATTATGAACTGTTTGTATTTCGAGAAGCCAGGCAGCATGCAGAAGAATCTATCAACACTTTCTACACGCGGTTAAAGGAGTTGGCCAGCATGTGTGGTTTTCTGGCGAAAACACAGAAATACATGGCCAAATTATTTTGGGGTGTGTGTTAGCGAAGCTCTGAAAAGGCATCCTAGAAGAGTCTTGAACATCTCTGGCAGACATATTAATGGGCAGAACAAAAGAATTCTCAAAAGCCAGTGCTTCTCACATGGGTGCCGTCTTGAACAAATCACTCAAAGTGGAACCAGTCAACACCGTCTCGCTGACACCCGGTGTACGAGCCCCAGAACGTGCAGCAACTGTGGAGAACCAGCTCAAGATACACAGTGTGTCCAGCCAGAGGAAAGAATTGCGCAGGTTGTGATAAACAACCACTTCATGAAAGTGCGTCGTTCAAGAGAAGGTAGCACATCGCACACCACGGTGAATGCTGTACCAGAGGTACAAGAGAGAAACAGTGACAAGGATGACAATGACAAAGAAGAACGCACCATTCACTCCGTCTCTACCTTCAGTACAGCATCCCAAGGCACACGTCAGCTTCCCCAGTGTCAAATAATCATCTGAACTCAATAGCAGTAGTGGACTCAGGGGGCGTCCATCAACATAACGTACGATGAAGCATATCTCCCCATGGGGGAACAGCGTTTACAACACAACTTTAACAACGCAGTACCTTTACGACGCAACCATTACAACGCAAGTAATTACAACGACTTGCGCTGGGGGGCGCTCTAGGATAGGCAATAGTTTTAATTTACTATCCAACACCTTCCCTACTATCCACGGGGATTGGAGTTGGAATAGTAAATTAAACTATTCACTATCCAGCGCCCCCCAACGCAAGCCGTTGTAACGACTTGCGTTGTAAAAGTTGCATCATAAAGGCATGCGTTGTAAAAGCATGCGTTGTAACAACGTACATCCCTCGCCATGCAACCACTCACATGTCTACAATAAGCAATGGTTGAAGTATTCGCCTAAAGCCAAGACAAGCCACTCAACATAAGAGGTCAATTCCGAATGAGGATAGCGTACAGACCTCATTCAGTAGATACACAATTATATGTTGCTGAAGACCGCCATGGCATGCTACTGGGATGTAGAGCAGCGGAAGCCCTTGGCATTGCGGGGTTTGCATTTTGAGTATATCAAGAAGCTGTAACTCACAGCCTCAATGATTTCCTCAGTGTTTTAAGGATTAGATGCCTGTGAGGCAAGGAGGTAAGATTACACATAAACAAATCTGTACAGCCCCTAGCCCTCCAGCATCAGCACATGGTCTTCATCTGAGGAAATCAGGAAGCCGGAGGATTACTTTGTGCAATAGATAAGTGTCACTCCCATGTAACAGATACCCTGGTCAATAAATGTAATCACTTGTGTCCAATGTATTATCCAGTTAGTTTGGCTTGCTGAACCCCTGTGTACGGCTGCAGTAAAATCAGTAAATCACGCCAGTTTTTTTTATACATTTATATTTGTTGATATTATTTGCTGTTGTTTTCAATTTGTTCATTTTTGGGATGGACTGTAGTGTCGCTCCAGTGACGCAACTGGACCACTAGACTCTTACATGTGTCAGTGGGCATAAGGGATTTGTACGAACAACCCTTATAAGTATGCTAATGGGGTTTGACCCTGTGACCATGTGGGTCTAGGTAATAAATGCGGGGAGTGGCCGGACGTGATCAGGGAGACCCACCAGAGTTGTATAACATGTCAACAAATACTGTCTACCCATTGTCATTCAAAGGACTCAGAAATAGTGATGCCTCCATATTGTGGAGCACCCCGTCATCCTTGGCTCCGACACAACATAGGGAGAGGTATTGCAGCGTAGTGGACATTTTCCCCGTTAACAACACTCAGTGTTACATCTGATTGCTGCACATCACACTGATCAAAAAAGAATATAGGATGTTACATCGCGGTTTTCACACCGCGATACCTTTACAACGCAGGCATTACAACGCAAGTCGTTACAAAGACTTGTGCTGGAGGGTGATGGACTTAGGAATAGTATAATTTACTATTCCAACCCCGGCCTACGTTACAGTAGGGAAGGTGTTGGAATAGTAAATCATACTATTCCTTAGCTTAGAGCTCCATCCAGCGCAAGTCATGATTTGCGTTGTAATACCCGCGTTGTAAAGGTATTGCGGTGTGAATACCGCGATATAACCGATGTTTCTCATCAAAAAACAATAATCTTGGGGCACAAGGGAAGTTCTTCACTGCTGACCTCACTTGTAAAAAGAAAAACCTCTTGTTATTGAACCAGAAAGATTTTCTCCCGCAGTGTGGTGGTGTGTCACTCACGTCCTTTGCACTGTGAAAGTAGTGCAGTGGACGCAAACAGTTTGTTCACTGCATGTAAGCAGGTAACCTCAATAAAGGAAATTGAATATGAGTCACCAGCACATATCTAAATCACGGAGAATTGCAAAGACTTACTAAAGAATTAGTTTGGTGAGAGCAAGAAATACTTGATTAGTGGGGGTTAGAGAGAGCTATTAGGACCCAGTACATCTGTGGTGACTTGATGAAAAAAGCAGTGGCTAAATAAAAGGAAACGGAGGGGAGAGAGCATTGAGACTCAGTACAGGTGAAGGACTGAGTACAGATGTGCAGGTGACTGAATGTGCTATACGTAAACAGTAGTCGTTTGGGATATCATGATTGGGTCACTCACTTTTCTAGCCTTTATTCTGCAACTGGAGCTTAAAGGTCAAGCTCACTGTGGCAGCTACTAGTTGTGACACACCAGTAGTCACAACACGGACATGAAAAAGAACAGGCACTCAGCATTACGCTGCAAGACGTTAGAACTTCTATCACTAAGACCGCCCCAAATAAGGCACCAGGCCATGACAAAATACATCAATTACCCCCACTTGGCTATACGCTGAAATTGTTTCCCTGCACAAAAAAGGCTGCCCTTCGCTCCCGGCTAACTATAGGCCCATAAGCCTGATTGACTGTTCACAAAGCATATTTAGTAGAATTCTATTGGGAAAGCTCCAAGAATGGCTGGCAACTAAGGAAGTGCTGACTCGCCTGCAGTCCTGCTTCTGGGACAGTGCAAGTACACTTGACCCAGTCTTTCGCCTTCAAATGCTATTTTGCTGGTCTTGGGACAAGGCAGGTTGTACATAGTTTTTGGAGACCTTAGGTCAGCATTTGACCTGGTCCCAAGAAAGAAGCTCTGACAAGTAATGGTGGGGTCAACATAGTGAGTTGACAGACCTCTTTCCTGTCACCAGATGGATAAGGCAGGGCTGCGTTCTATCCCACACCCTCTTTACAATTTATGTTAATAATCTGATTGATCACCTGAACGGGTGTGTCGTGATTTTCCGCAACTTGCTGGACACAGGGTCCTTGAAATTATGTTTTAAGACAACACCCTACTAATGTCCAAATCACCCATGGGGCTACAAAAGACCTTTGACAGCTTTGACACTTTTTGCCGCAAGAGGGGTCTAGAAATTAATGTCTCACAGACAAAATACATACTCAATCCTAAACTCACTACTCTTTTGGTATTCACAGAATGCACTTACTACTTTTGGCATCCACAGAATGAACTTACTACTTTTGGTATTCACAGAAGTTAGGATTTTGTCTTAAGACAGACTTAAGACAGACTTAAGACAAACTTAAGACAGACTTAAGACAGACTTAAGACAGACTTAAGACAGACTTAAGACAAAATCCTAACTTAAGTCTGTCTTAAGTCTGTCTTAAGACAAACTTAAGACAAAATCCTAACTTCTGTGGATACAGAAAAAAAAGTAAGTTCATTCTGTGAATGCCAAAAGTAGTAAGTGCATTCTGTGAATACCAAAATAGTAGTAAGTTTAGGATTGAGTCTTAAGTTCATTCTTTGAATCGGGCCCATGGCTCTTAACCTCTTTCCTACGACAAGATCTAGTCCTAAATTCAAGGGATCCCCATTGAAGCGGGTGCAAACCTTTGAGTATCTAGGTCTAACTCTTAATAAGAAATTAGACTGGCGACATCACATCGATAGTTGTAGACTAAAACAAACAACATACCAGAGGGCTGATAAAGGTGCAGAGTGGGTAAAGTATTCGCCCAGTGTCACCGACACTACAAATTTACAACCAACAGCCCAAGGGAGCAGCCCTCTATGGGGTGGAGCTCTGGGGGCACAAAGATTCAAAGGCCCTCATAATAGACCAAAACAGATGTTTACGCCAACTGACAGGCTTTCGTGCCAGCACCCCACTACTACCTCTTAGGTTAGACATGGGTATTAGGCAAATATCAGAAGGGATAGGACTGAGGCCAATTCTGTACTGGAGGAGAGTTTGGTAACCCATGAGCTCAAATCTTACCTGGAGGGGCTAGAGGAAATACTGAGGCTCCCTGGCTGTGTAAATATCACATGGATTAGGTACATCAGAGATACTTTGGGAAAGTTGGGTTTGGCTCCCTGTGGGAAGACCTGTCGACAGCTGGGTCCATAAGCAAGAACACCATTAAACTGCTTTACGCTCAGTACAAATCAGATCTAATGTACTCTCAAGTCACCTTTGGCCCACTATCTGATGCCATCCTGGCAGTGAAACTTGAGTTTAAGATTGAAGGGTTCCTTGACCAGATCGAACCAAAACTGTATCTGCAGTTCTGTTATGGAATTATACCTGTGCTCTCCTATACCTCGGACTGGGCTCGACAGGACGAGGAGGATAGATTGGACTGTCCTGCTTGTGGCGCTAGCAGGAAACCTGTAGAGCATGTTGTATTCTTTTGTCCTGCCTATGCTAAGTGAAGCAGTATGCCGAACACCTGGGGTGAGAAAGCATGCAGGGACCCTTCGTATCTTAGGATACGACACAAAACCATGCATTGTCTTTGGCGTATCTCGCTACCTTTTGGTGATGGAGAAGATCAGGGGTTTGGTCCTTGAAGCAAACATGGGGCCTTCGCATTAATAACATTTAATGATTATGTTATCCCACCGCCATGCAAAATTTGTGACGCTACTTTTCAAGAACATAATTGCCCAACATTAGTAAAGAGTGGATATACGTTTCAGGACAAGCCTAAACTTAGCCTTTAGAAAATGGCCTTCTCTAAAGGGGCACACAGAATGTTTTGTTAGCCTGACTCTGAGCACCAGACCAACCACTTGGGAGGTGAGGGCTCTGGTGGTACATTCATGGCGTTGTGTGCGGTGGATTGAAGGTAATGCACAGCGACTGCAGACGTTATGTAACAGTATTAGGTAAGATGTATCGGGTCTACTAGCAGTGCACCTAATAGGCTTAGTAAAGGAGGAGAGACTAAATCACTCACCCAAAATGCAATGGTCACTATCAAACATAGCGCCTGCTAGGAACCTGGGTTCCTTCCTTCTGGTTCTCTATGTTTACACAGACTAAGATTGTCTTACCCTTGTGACTTTTACGTGGAGTCGAAAAAATGGTTGATAATACAGATTGTATGATCTTGTTTTCTGTTGGTTTTATGTATTTATGGTGCGCCACGGCACTTTTTTATATTGTTTTATACAGATGAAATTATCTTCTGTACATTTATGGTTTGTAACCGAAATAAAGTATTGTGTGTGTGGGATATCATGTGTGGCAGGTTTATTTTATGACAATATAGCATTCAACACAGGCCTGATGGCCTAGATTTAATATTAGAGAATTCCTATTTAGGGCTTACAAAAACAGACTTCTGGTTTGATTAGTATGCTAACAATTGGGTGCTCAGTGGCCATATTCTCATTTTTATAAACTCCCTGTTTTCCTGTCACCTTTCAAACATAAAGGCAGAGAAGGAAATCATTCTACCCCTCTGGTGCACATGTATCCAGAGCTGCAAGGAAACAGGACTTTGCAGAATTCCATCTTGGAAGAAGGGGGCTTTTCATAGTAACTGGTATTTATAATAATTATGATCATGCTAATAAATGTGTTATACAGATGAGTACTTCATGATAAATACCCGCATATTTGTAAATATCAATCACTGTGTGTACATATTGATTCTTGGATAAGGCCTACTTTATTATCACTGCAAATATAGGATTCTCTGGCACCTTGAGACCCTCACGTGTGAGTAGCACGCTCTATAAACCACTGATTGATTGATTAATTGATTGATTGATCTGGCAGGTTTGTCTAACTTGTTTCACTTCCTATGCAGTCTTATGTGCTAGACTAGAGGAAGAGTGAGAGACACCTGCCCATTCTCAATTTCTCCAAAAAGGGCACTTTTCTTATTGGGGCTAAGGGGATCCACCAGGTGGTACCCCAAAAAGAGCTTTCCTGATCCGCTGCCTTGACGAGAGCGGAAGATCGAGACAGCGGAGATGGGCTTGGGACTAGATAGTTGAAGAGAGCTCTGAGTGGATGAATGTGTAGGGCATTCCATTCTTTGAGTTACTGCACTGAGAAAGGGTCTTGTGAGTTCCAATTATGGAAGTGCAGAAAAGGGTTGAAAAGGATATTGAGATGGTTTAACTGGGACATTAAAAGCAGTGGAGATGGTCACTGTCTACGTAGAGTGGAAGTAGGCAATCGATCAGCATCCATGATGTCTCACCTGCATGGCTAGCCCGGTGCTGTAAATATTTCCAATCTCGCCATTGCTCTGGTACTGATCCAGAATCTTCTGCACCAGCGAGCGAAGGGTCTGTGTGATGGCTTTCCTCTCTTCTGCGGTGATGTCCTTTCTTTTAACCACACACGTCAGGCCCAAGACCTCAACAGCAGCGGTGTCTGTAATGAAAAGTAGACCCTACTCAGGAACTGGATCAGTTGGTGCATCCATGGTCTGTACCAGAAGCATGGCTTGACTAGCAGAACCTTCTGATTCAGGCACTGGACAGGCTCCACCCCACAGCCACAGGAGACAAGCTTGACTCACCAACAGAGAAGCCATGAGCCAAGTCCGTACTGCTGGTTTCCAGGTCAGCGGGCAGCTTTATGGGCACATCTTGCAGGCAGAGAGCGATGATGTCCAGGCCAATCTGGTAGTAATTGGAGAGTGGCTGATGATTCACATCTGTGACAGAAGGGGACAATTAGAGTACAGAGGTAAATGCATGGCTGCAGGGGGGAAGGCATCACTCTCAGTGTCTCCGGGACCAGTACAATATTTCTTCTCCCCAAAAAGGATGGCACAAGAATGGGGTGAGCATCTTAGAATGCACTTCTGCTCCTGGCTCTTTTGCATTAGACACATTGTTTTAACTAGTTTAAGGGAGGTATGGTCAGGAAGGGGAAATGGTTGGGAACCTACATGCATAAGTTATTAAGGGAGGCTCTGGCAGGTAGGATATTTAAGGTTATTTGTGGGAAAAGACTTAGCAACAGTTGAGTGGTGAGACACAGAGGTTTATTCAAATGTTGGCTCTCAGCACCTGGGAGTCCTCTATGAACTCATTACGGGGCATATTATCAAGCCCATTTTTGCCGTTTTAGCGGCCGATTTCGGCCGAAAAGCGGCGATTTAAATATCGAACTATTTTCAAGGGCACGCTAACGCGTGTTTGCTTGATTTAGTAGTCGTATTTTCTCCATTTTGCGAGTCAGCGATTATTATCGCTAATGACATGCAAAGTGGGCGTTCCTCAAAATGTCTGCATGATTAACGTTGGAAACACAACTTCGCACTATTAACAACGCAGCCCCAGTGATAACACAAACTATGCTAACCGCGGTTATCGCATTAAGTTAACGTCTGCTTTTTCTTTTACTTAGCTATGCTGATAATGGGAGGTTTATCGCCATGTTACGACCACACTCCCCTATAAGCAAGCATCTCCATAATCATCGCTGGGTTTCCAGCGATATTTCTGTTTCTTGCCGACTATCACTGGAATTACATCGCCTGTTCGCAAAGCGTTGATAATACGCCGCTAAGACAGTGATGTAATTCGGCGATAGACGCGATAAACAGAAACACGCTAAGTGTGCTTAGCGATGTTTATATCTCTTCCTTGATAATATGCCCCTGCATTCTGTTTATCATTGGAGAAAAAAACTAGTTCAGAGCTCTAGATTTTCAGAGACAGCTTCAACATATATTTAAATGGAAAGAACTGTAATTAAAATAATGAACGAACTAGTCTCATGCGTCATATTAAGGGGTATATTTATTAAAAAATCATGCAACTGCAAAGGTGCCTGGCATAGGCTTTGTACTGGAAGTCAATCTTTAAAGTAAAAAACACATCTTAAAATCTTTCCCACTGACAGTGCAGCACACGTGCAAAGTGGGAAAAGTAAGAACAAAATAAAAGTATTCCAGCTTTAAAGAGGCGTTGCTTTTTGGCACAAAGCCCGAATGTGACAGATATCCCATCCACCATATTACATGTGCCATAGGATACAATGCACTTTTGATAAGTCAGATGGGATATCAGTCACATGGTGATGGATTAAGCCAGCTACAAAACTCCATGGGGCATATTATCAAGAGATGTATTGCCGCTTTTTCGGCACATATCGCCAAAAGAGCAGCGATTTCTTTATCGCACAATTTACAAGGACTCGCTACCATGCAGTAGTGCGAGTTTCCTTGCGATAAGAGTCGTTTTTTTCCCCACTTTGCATGTCAGCGATAGACATCGCTAATGACATGTAAAGTGGGCGTACCTTAGAAATACTACATGACAAACCCTCCCTACCACAGCTTCGCGTTATTTACAACGCTGCACCGGTTCCGCGAAGTGATGTCAAAAGTAGCGCTAAACCCCCTTTTTCTGCAAATAATCTGGCTTGACCATACTATGAATGGGAGGTGGATTGGAAGGATAAATCCACATCTCCCGATTACCAAGCATTTCATTAGCGCAGTTCCCATATCACTGGATTAAATACGCTAATGATGCTTATCGCCGTCTATCGCAGGATTTTACATCGCATGTGAGTAAAGCGTTGCTAATACAACGCTAACAGGGCGATGTAATCCGGCGATAGATGGCGATAAATAAATCACGCCAAGCGCGTTCTGCGATAATTATCGAGGGTTGTTGTTAATATGCTCCTAAATCAGTCCCTATAGTTTCCAAGTATGCTTACGCACACACACACACACATGCACACCCTCACACACATGCAGACGCAAACCCACACACACACACATTAAGATATGTGATTGCTATCATAATCCAGAATTCTATTGTTCATAATTTTTTTAGATTTTCATAGCAATTACCAATTGAATGAAGAAGAACCAAGGTAGTCACCCTTTCTGGAAAACATAATGGCCACAGTAAGATTTCTCTCTACATGGAAGGTCATAATTTTTTGTTTTATTCTTGATGAAATCAGTCAATGGTGTCTCACACTAAGACAGCTTTGAAGGATTGTCTTCTCCTCTTGGGCCCGATTCACAAAATGAATTTAAGACTCAATCCTAAACTTAATACTATTTTGGTATTCACTGAATGAACTTACTACTTTTGGTATTCACAGAAGTTAGGATTTTGTCTTAAATCTGTCTTAAGTCTGTCTTAAGTTTGTCTTAAGACAAACTTAAGGCAAAATCCTAACTTCTGTGAATACCAAAAGTAGTAAATTCATTCTGTAAATACCAAAATAGTAGTAAGTTCATCCTGTGAATGCCAAAAGTAGTAAGTGCATTCTGTCTTAAGTTTGTCTTAAGACAAACTTAAGATAAAATCCAAACTTCTGTGAATACCAAAAGTAGTAAGTTCATTCTGTGAATGCCAAAATAGTAGTAAGTTTAGGATTGAGTCTTAAATTCATTCTGTTAATCGGGCCCGATGTATTTAAATAAACACATTTCCCATTTGGCTCCAGGTGAGATTAAGACACAGAGGGCCTGATTCACACTTTTAGGTCAGTTTACTATTTTTTGGGTATCCAGAAACTACAAGTTTAATTTTACTAATAGTACATCTACAACTATGGAGCCTCCGCATTCGGAGCAGAGAACGCCACACATAAATAGATAGGATCGGCCTACGTTGTGCTGCGGATCAGCAGATGGATGGTACTGCAAGGCAGGAATGAATGAGTCGTATTGGTCGAGCGTCTTATGGCAGCGGAACTATTGCAATAGAAGGAGGCCAGATATGGGGCTAGCTAGGATCACAAATTCATATCCCCGACTTATTTTTGCATCTCCATCCTAGGAGTTTTGGCCATGGTCCACTTAAATTAGACTAAAACACTTTAAGTACTGATTTCATGGGGTTCCGCACAATCAACATTGAATATGATATTGTTGTTTTGTACAGACGCATCACATAAGGATTAGGCTCCTCTGATATCTGGAACGCAATCATGGCTCGCTATTGATATTTAATGACACATTTCTATACATTTGACTACAGGATTGATCCAATGAACCATATCATGGAAAAGACAGGCATGCATTGGGTGCATAAGGACATATTTTATATGACCCGCGTGACACATGCTAACTATTTGGAAGGGCACCACGCCTTGACAGATTTGACTTTGGTGCTTCACAAATGTTACAACACCACTATTGGCAACTATTTGTTTGAAAGACCACAAAAAAGAAGAAACAAGAAATGTGGAATTCACCAATGTACATATGAGCATGGGTTTCGACAGTCGATCACCACTTATGACAATGTTAATGTGCACGGTATCACCAGTGGTACTCAATGTGTGTAAGTTACACACTGCAACTTGTATGCTATTCTTTATTATATTTTTAGCCCTGAGGAAGTAGTGCCGTACACCCCGCCATGACGAAACACGTGTTGGCTACAAAGAAGAGAGAAAATAAAGAAAACAACAAAAGAACAAAAGCTGTTGTTCTGAAATTGTGTTCAGAATATGATTTACAACTGAGCGTGTGCTTGGGGGATTGGTGCACTTACTTTAATGTGTACCCTTGACCCTTAAAGCATGTTGATACAATGTGGTTAACTCTCTTCTCTTCTCTTCAGCACTATTTGTACTATTGAAACTTCTGCTTCTTTTGTGCACACAGACCCTAGAGTTAACTATGTCTTCAAGGAGGTTGGCAACTGCCTAAGCTTCAGTATGATACGCCACCCCAACCCCTCAACAAATCTTGCCCCTAGAGGTTTTGTTACACCTTGATAGGTGACCATTAAAAAATTACTTTTGTACCACTATTCTAGTTGGAATATTTCCACTCCACCATTTAGGTCCCCGTCATGAGGAGAACCAACACTTATTAGGGTTGCAATGCATGGACGCCATTACTGGGCAACAGACACCTTTCGACATGCCAATAGGACAATGCATACAGATGAAGTAACTGTGTCACCTCTAAGGACACTCTAGTATACACCCCATGATCTATTGATTCTTTCCAGGAATCCATTGATCTCTGAATGGACTTTGGGTTCCGGTACAATACCATTGGACCACGGGCATACAATGTTGTTTTATAATGCCTATGAGCAGATCAACTCATTGACCCTCGTGATGCACGTTTGCTCTTTCTCAATGGTTGGAAAGTCTTTCTGGCAGGCTATCCATGTAAGATTCTACATGGATTGCTCTTGTTACAAAATGGGCATATGCATGGCATATGTTGAACCTTTTTACTATTTTCTGAAGAGCACAAAAGAAGGCAAAATAATACAAGGGATTGCTTGTTCGGCACAAGAATCTAGTTTTCATGTTCCCTGACGACTCTTACCTAACCCTATTGCGGTAACCCCTTTAATTCAATGCTCAATGCAGCCCAACCCCCATTAGAGTTATTGAGGAGGGTGCAATGAAAAGACTGGGAGAGGGAGAGGCAGCAGTAGCTAGGGAAAGATGATGGTTCGACTACAGAACTTAGGAGGAAGAGGGCATGTGAAGAAGGCTGTAGAGGCAAAATAGAGTTGTAAAGAAAGGAGAATTAGGAGGTAGAGGAGATTATTTTAAGTTATTGGTGATTTTATAGTGTGCTAGTCACTTGTGAGGGTGTCCAGGCGCTCTGTAGCAGGTGTGTGAGGCCAGCCATGGTGGCTTAATCAAAAGTCAGGTTTTCAGCTTCTTGCGAAAGATAAGAAGAGAAGAAGCGGCTCAGTGAGAGGAGAGAGACAGACGATGATGCGGAAGAAATAGATTAGTGGGGATGCAAGACAGGAAAATGCAGAGCAGAGAGCTATAGAGATGAGGCAGATGAGATGGAGTAACAACAGGCAAGAAAGAGATGTTGGGGGTAAAATGGTTTGTAAGAGGAGAAGGTGGCAGGTGGACAGATGACAGATGGGACATGAAAAGCATGAGGAAAAAGGAAAGTAGAGACAAGAGAAGAGCGCAAAGGTTGTAGAGAAAAAACAAGAAGGGGAAAGAGACGGGGACAAACAGGAGATTAGCACTGGAGAGGAACAACGGTGAGGAGAAAATGGTGTGGCAGAAGATGGAAAGGTAAGAGATGGAAACCAATTTAGAGAGCGGAGAGAATGACAGAGAGAGAAAGAGAGCGAGAGAGAGATAATGGAAAAGGATGAGGGAAGAAAAAGAGAAGAGAGTTTAGGGATGAGAGAGAAGGAGGGAACAAATGGTAGAGGTAGCGAGAGAAAGAGTGAGGGAACAGATGTAGATACATAGAGAATGAGAGGGCTAGGAGGACTTAAGAACAGCTAGACAGTCACGACTTACCGATGTTCCTCAGCTCCTCCTGGTATTTCTTCTTCAGGATATTTACCAGGTTGATTTTGGAGTTTAAAGCTCTAACCTGTTGGGGGTTCTGGCAGGAAGCCTGTAGAGCCAGCACGTACAGGGCCACCAGCCCTGAAGAGAAGTCCTTGTCTACAAAAGAAGACAGATATGACATGACTTAATCTGCTGGAGACAATATTTAACATGCCCATCTCTGGGAGCTTCTGATTCAGTCCCTTCTTCCTCAGTTTTAGCATGTTTTTATCATTTATCCCTTTTTTTATCTCTGGAGATGTCTCTCATTCGCTCTCTCTCATCTTGGTTATGTTTAACTTGGTATTCGTGTGTATTAGCCTTAGCAGTCGTCCTCGGGTGCTGTCTTCCCTTGCCTTCATTTGGATCTGACTTTACATAGCTGCATCTAAGTTTGAGTCCATGGACCTGTTTCTCGATAGTAGTCGACCGTCTCTATTTTTTTTAATTGTTTCTCAATAGCTATCTGTATGTCCAAGGTGTGAGCCTTTGTATATGCGTCTCCTCATTGGATCTGACTTCCAATTTATGTCTCAGTGTTTGCTTTCTCACCATTTCAATTCTGGGATCTGTCTTTCAAAAGTAATCTCCCTGTCTACTTATTTGGATGTATCCTTTAATAATTGTTGTGATCTTTGAAAATATCTGCGTATAGTTGGGTCTTCCTTTCCATCTCCTTCTCAATCACTGTCTCTTTGTCTCTTCCTTCGCGTCTTTATGTCAGTGAGCCCTTCTTGGTTTGCTGTATCATTGTTCCAAAGACACAGATAACGAGGAAGAGCCACAGGATCCAGTGTGAGGAAGCCACATGTAGAAGGAACCTGTTAAAAATGGACTACTAACACTGGCCCTGAAATCTCCACTAGTTCCCACTAGACCATAGAATCAAGTTCAAAATCTTGCATTGCAATTCCACCACCCTGGCGGCCCACTGCAACCCTCTCCAACATAAGACAAAAGATACAGGGGCCGATTCACAGAATGAATTTAAGACTCAATCCTAAATTTACTACTATTTTGGTATTCACAGAATGCACTTACTACTATTGGTATTCACAGAAGTTAGGATGTTGTTTTAAGACAGACTTAAAACCGACTTAAGACAAAATCCTAACTTAAGTCTGTCTTAAATCTGTCTTAAGTCTGTCTTAAGACAAATTTAAGACAACATCCTAACTTCTGTGAATACCAAAAGTAGTAAGTTCATTCTGTGAATACCAAAAGTAGTAAGTGCATTCTGTGAATACCAAAATAGTAATAAGTTTAGGATTGAGTCTTAAATTCTTTCTGTGAATCGGCCCACAGAGTGTCACCGCCTTTTAAGTTCCCAGCTTCATCTCTGGAATCCGCACATGAGAGTGAGGTCTGGTCTCTCCACCAATAATCTGGCACCGGGTGTTTCAATTTTTTGCTGCTCACTTTAAGAACAACCTCTCCCCCCTGTTGGAGCGGTCCCTATGAGCTGAAGGTCCCAGCATTGCCCGATCCTGACAAAAGTTTCATTGTTGTGCTAGTTAGAAAGCCTCTCCCTCTTAGCTTTGTTTGGAACTGATGGATTCTGCTGTACCACCTGAGTGGATTCATCATTGGAAAGTGTCCAGAAGACAACTTGAAGTATAAACTGAGATATCCTGGAATCTCCTAACTTACTTCAAAACAGACTTTTGTGAATTGATCTTTCCTCTCAATTTAAGGATCTGTCTCTTGTGCATAACCTCTCTGTAAGAATCTACATATTTACTTCACCTCTGTGACAGCACTGTGACAGCTCCTCAATCTGTGCCCCTCTCAATCTCTCTGTCTGCTTTCATGATTCCATATCTGGACCAGGCCCTAATCCTTAATCTCTGTCATGTTTTTTAATTTTGTTGTGTTGTGCCATCTCTGTATCTATTTCATCTTTATCTGTAGTTCTTTGGGCCACCAGCTCTCCATCCCTTTCCAGATGTCCATCTCTGTCAATAAGTCTCTCACCTCATATCTTGGTCTTTCTCATTACCTTTGAGGTCATCCCTTTAAAAAATAGGCAGTGTCATATAGAAAAGCAAATAAAGTATCACAATGTCAGAAATATTCATCTAGAAGTCTTAATTTTCTTCTTACAAATTACACAACTTGAACAAGCGATATTGGATTTAAATTTTCGTCTCCTTGCTTAGCTTAGACCCGTGTCTACAGGATAGCCTTGGCAGTAAATTCTATATTTAAATATATATTCATTGCCTCTTTCCTCATTGCTTTGCTACCTTACTATCAACATATAATGCATAATACGTTTAAGATCAGGTATGTGATAACACATTGTGACGCCATTAGGCTTCTTCACAAAACCGCAGGCGCTACTCACCTCAGTAAAAAAAAAAATCAGAGATAGTTAAATTGGACTCAATTTTCATCTCTCTAAGAAAATGCTTGCTGGTGACATACTGAATGGTGATGGATGCCTCCTCTCATAGGCTTTGGAAAACACTCTGTTTGGATCTAAGTATAGATACAATGTGAAATGCACACATACCGTTACACGACTCTTACAAAGACACATAGATATTAAAGTAATGGTTTGTTTTTAGTATCCAATGGGCTACTGAAATGCTGGACAACATACAACAATATTAGAAACGGACACAGAGAATGGGCTATGGACTGTAGCTTAGGAAATATTTGGTATTATTAGTTTAAAAACAATTTCCAGCTTCATCTGTAATTTAAATTTGGGCTCTACTGTCATTATTCATTAATGTTTTGTTTTTTACTATGTTATATTGGATTTAGATTATCTGTTTAATGTAATTTCTATCAAGGAGTTCACACTTGCATATCAGTAAGGTTTGAAGCATTTCTATATTTATAAGACTAGTTAGGCTTTGTTTTTGTGACTTGGAATCTAATAGACTATTAGGATATAGGTGATATTCCAGCAATTAGATAGATTGACCCAAGATGGAAAGGATAATTTTATTATGAACTGTTTATGTTTTGTTTATTTAAAATTTCTATGGGAAGGTTTTGAAGCGCCCTATTTCAGGTGATTAAAGATGTTATGTTCATCATCAAGAAGGTACTGAGAGAAATTTCTAGAGGACTGTCAAGATCAAAAAGAATGACAATCCACAAAAAGAGAGGGGGGTGAAAGTTCCTACCAAAGTGTACAAAAGGATATTCTTAGGTTGTGAAAACCCTTATCCACTCATGTGGTCTGCTTTATCATTGGGTTTAGGTCTTCTTTGGGCAGGCCATAGGGTACGTTTGTACCAACAGGCCCCAATGTATGGGAGATCCTTTAAATGCCTGCACGTGGTATTTTGAGGGATAGCTACATCTAGGAGAACCTTGCAAATGTGATGACCTAAAATTCCCCGAAAAATAGCAATAAACTGATTTGTTAAATTTTACCTGTGGTAAGATTTAAACAAGCATTGGATATTGAAGTTCTCTATCTTCACTATTGTCCTCCTATGCGCATCCACATCAGAGGGCCCACATGGGTCAATGGCATTTATCAAGAATTAAAAAGAAATGGCCATATTTAAAACCTATCCCCTAAACTGATTGACTACTCAATCTATGCAGGTGGTTGTCGGTAGAAGGAATCAAGGTGTTTGAATGAAACGTTATACTCTACGATCATTTGTCATTATTATGAGATTTTATGCATTCTTCATTAGGGCTTCCAGGGACATGGGCCCATAGTAACTCTCTGTGCCAAACCGTCCCCAAGGCATGTTACCCCGCTTTCTACCTTATACTCTCAAGCTCCCGCTCCAGTAAGGCGGAGTCTGTGAACTTCATTAGGTGTACATGAAGTAGTACTCTGCAATAACACGTTCACATACCCAGAAGCCTTGTGTGAATTGTCCTGGTATAGTTTTAGATTTGAAGACAGTTAAGGAAAGGTGTAAATGTAGGGGGGTGTTGTAAATGCTGAGGTCACAGGGTCAGAGGTGCAGAATGGAATGGCATGCAGTAAAAAGTAGCTTGCTTACTATTTTTAATCCTCTGCACAGCATCCTCCTTCAGCTTCAGGACCATAGCCTTCTCCACCTTCAGGTTGTGGTATGTGGCCAGCCGCAGGGCGAGCAGGATGCTGGGGTTGGGGGTCACCGTTGCATCCCAGGACCTGAGCATGACCTGCAGGAGACTCTTGAGCTGAGAGTCCTGGGCGTCATTCATCCCTGGTAGGAGAGAAAAGGAGACCTTTAGAGCGAGAAATATAGTTATAGGTAGGTCAGTTCCCCTAGTAAGAGTAAGAGTGGGCCCGATTCACAGAATGAACTTAAGACTCAATCCTAAACTTACTACTATTTTGGAATTCACAGAAGGCACTTACTACTTTTGGCATTCACAGAATGAATTTACTACTTTTGGTATTCACAGAAGTTAGGATTTTGTCTTAAGTTTGTCTTAGGACAAACTTAAGACAGACTTAAGACAGACTTAAGACAAAATCCTAACTTCTGTGAATACCAAAAGTAGTAAATTCAATCTATGAATGCAAAAAGTAGTAAGTGTATTCTGTGAATACCAAAATAGTAGTAAGTTTAGGATTGAGCCTTAAATTCATTCTGTGAATCGGGCCCAGTGTTTTTTAGGTCTCGTCCTTTACCATTGCGAAGCAATGGGAAATGGGGGAGAATTCAAGTGCTCAAACGGATTGTCAAACCACCGCTTTTTTCCGTGGCGTTTTCTTCGAGTGCACGTACAGGCACGCGCATTTGGCCCATACACTTTCATGGCCATCTGTTCCTGTTCCTAATGGCCCTCCCCCCTCCCCCAGCACAGAGCGCGCATCGCGGCAGCACAGCACATCAAAGGGCTTCTCCCAGCGTGTGCTGTGCGGCTTCTCCTCTCCTAATTATGTGGCCGGCCGTACTTGTGTTTCCTGGCCGCTTCCCGGCCGCTCTTGTATTTAATTAGCAGCAGCAGCATTTCTCCTGCGCCAGGCCACATCAAAGGCTCTGTGCCATTAAAACTTAACTTATCTGCGAGGTAAAAGACTGCGAAGTACTGAAATCCTAACCTGGAAGTAAAACTCCTGATGTACTCACTTGCAATGTAACATCCCACGATGGAAAACCTATGATGCAATGGTGACGTACATACACCCACACCCTACTGCCCTGCATATCTGTGAATCCCAAAGCCGAGTCCAAGTGATCTTACACTCAGGTCTTGCATCAATCATCATTCCGTGTAAGGTGCATGTTTATTTCCCGCCATGCCGCACGCTGAATCACAGTCTTCAAAACTTGACAGATTTATAAACCTTGTGTAAAAGTTCCGCAGTGTCAGCAGGAGCAGCCCGTAATACCATGGTTACACATTTTACAGATTAAATTCATTTTCATGCCCTGAATTGCGCATTTGTTCTGGACAGTAATCCTTCAAGAAAGAGCTGAAACCTGTATTGCGCTTATCTTTCTCCATACTCTTCCAGCAAGAAGTGTATCCTAAAGGAAGCCAGACACACACAAAGGTCTCAGTAGCCTCGGGGGACCGGATGTGTTAGGGATGCCACTCATACATTATTGGCTCGAGAGCATCCTTCTTAGACAGACTGCAGCAATGAAGAGGCTCACACAGAGAGAGAACAGAATGTAAATCTCCAGAATATGATTGCAGAAGCACTGACTAATGCTCTGGCGGGTCCGTCGCTTTGATAATTTGTGCACACCCGGTGGAAACATAAAATATTAAGACATACGCGGTTCTTGTGCTATTCGCCGTTTTACTGTTCTTCCCGGTAATTGAATACGGGTTGGCTTGCCCAGGCGGTTTCAGCTCCCTTCCCTCCTTGTCTTCAAGGACAAGCCTGGTACATTTTACAGGACAAGCCTGGTTATTCCTTGCATAACTACTTAAGATATGAGGTTAATACACATTTTATCTTGTTTTATTTTGATAGATGTCTTTTTTGTTTAGTTTCTTTATAATTTCAACTGACATTTAATCCAGATTTGGATTCGGGATTCTGAGTTCTGCAACAAAATACAGACACCTTCTATATTTTCCTTTCACATTTCAGGAGGAAACACTGGGTGAAATGTCACATCAAAGGCTCTGTGCCACTTTCACCCACACAGCAACACTTACAGACAAGCAACGCCACTCACACCCACGCAAGCCCACTATCATCCACGCAACACCACACTCACCCACGCAACGCCACTCACCCAAGCAACACCACTCACACACGCAACGCCACTGACACGCGCAACGCCACTGACACGCGCAACGCCACTGACACGCGCAACGCCACTGACACGCGCAACACCACTGACACGCGCAACGCCACTGACACGCGCAACGCCACTCACACGCGCAACGCCACTCACACGCGCAACGCCACTCACACGCGCAACGCCACGCGCACACGCAACGCCACTCGCACACGCAACGCCACTCGCACACGCAATGCCACTCGCACACGCAACGCCACTCACACACGCAATGCCACTCACACACGCAACGCCACTCACACACGGGTGCAGATTGTGGGTGCAGATTCAGAGAAAACTCAGCAGCACCACCACCATTGCAATGCAATAGGTCTCGTTTTAACGCAAATTTAAGCTATAGGCCTTGTAAATGGCAAAGTCTTTTATTTATGTTCCAAAAACCAGAACGCAAAAATAAAGGGCATAATCATTTACAATGCTAATAGTTCAGACTCGCGTTATTGCGAGACCTATTGCATTTTCAATGCTTGTTTTGTTTTGCTAATAATGTTGGTGGTGTTTGATGAATCTTGACAAAACTTTTCAACAAAAAAGTTAATTTACCCCAGCTCCCTCCTGGAACATTTAATGTTTCAAGATGATTCGTGAAGCAAGGGGCAAGAAAAAGAAGGGTCTCAAACTCTTTCCCATAGGACTTTTAGGAAGTATTTTTAGAAAAAAACGGCTGAACAGAATTACTCACCATTTGGCAGAAAGCTAGATCTTCACTCAGAAAGTATGCTTTTTAGGTTTTCCTTCACTTTACTTGCACCGTGCTTGTGAAATCTCTTGTATTTAATGATTCTTGAAAGGGGGCTCTCATCAGTTCCCAAAACAGAATTAAAGTGTTCATTTGCTTTTTTTTTGTTAACGTCCCCTGTCTGCACACATTTACAATAGTTCTGCAAAAGCTGTTCACACTGTTTCAGCCCCATTCACTCTCAAGATAAGATCTCTTCCAACTGAAAAGGAAGACAGCTTCTAACAGTATGCTGGAATGCTTGCTTTTTATTACTTAGTTGTGTAAAGCAGATGCTTTAGCCTTAGAATGTTTGTGGCATTTCTCATTTATGCCTCAGACCCTCTCTTTGCACTTTGTAGGTTTTATTGGATTGGTTTCAAATGTATCTATTTGGTCATTATGATCAAATTCTAAATGTTGTCATAAACATTGCACATTAAAAATAAACTCAATATACAAAAACTCTTCTATATTTTACTACTAAACAGGCAGCCACAAATGCAGTCACCTTGCAGACAACTTTGCAGACAACTTTGCAGTTAAAAGGACTTGATTTGAATGGTGCAGCAGGTGCAGTAGCACCAGGGCAACACACTCAAGGGACCCCACTAAACACAGATTATTGCTAAAATGTTAAACTAAACAGGCACTCAAAAGTGCAGTTACCTTGCAGACAACAGAGTTATGATTTTACTGGTGCAGCTGGTGCAGTGACACCAGGACCAAAAGCTCTAGGCACTCCACTAAACACCTACTATTTCTATATTTTACTACTAAACAGGCACTCAAAGTGCAGTTAACTTGCAGACAACAGGGTCATGATTTGACTGGTGTAGCAGGAGCAGTGGCAGTGGGGCAAAAAGTTGTCAGAACTCATCTAAACACACAATATTGTTATTACATCACCTAATTCAATTTTTCCCTCTTTCATTTCATTTTTAAATTGTTGTTATTACTTACCTGCACTGTTCCACTAGTAACAGCACAAAATATTGTCTTTTTGTACAACTGATATCATGCAACTACTCAGCAAGCTACAACTTACAACACAAAACAGCTTATTATTAATCACATAGGCCAAACCGAATGCATTTACCAATGCTTGTTGTGATTTGGTGTAAATCTGTTCAGCCGAGTAATTTAGAGTTCGGCAGTTAATGAAGCCTGGATGTTGATCCCCAGGAGTACTGTAGTACTCTCACAGGGCCAGAAATTATTATTATTATTATTATTGATATGTGTTAAGCGCACGGCTACCCCCAACGGGGGTGTCCCGGCGCTAAGGACTGCAGGCAGCAGGGGCAGAAAGTTATCATCCAGCGAATAGAAAGGTCTTTAATTTGCTCCTGAATTGAGATTCAGTGACCATGAAACGGAGATTGATGGGAAGAGAATTCCAGAGTTTAGAGACTACCACTGCAAAAGCTCTACCCCCTTTCCTCGCAAGACGGAATCTGGGTGGGAGTAGGAGCCGGAGGTGGTTAGATCTGAGATTAAGAGCTGATTTGACTGATTTTAGTCTGTTTCTGAGGAACTTGGGGCCATTCATCGCCCTAAAGACTAGTACAAGGGCCTTGAATCTGACACGAGCGGTGATAGGAAGCCAATGTAGCTTTCTCAGATGAGGTGAGATGGGATGGCGATAAGGGACTCTACAGATCAGCCTGGCGGCGGCGTTCTGCACGATCTGTAGCCTGTGTAGTAGGTAGGCAGGCACTCCTACATACAGACTGTTCGCATAGTCTAGATGCGAGGTGATTAAGGCATGCGTCACTGTTTTTAAAGACTCAGTGGGAAGAAAGGGGGAGATTTTTTTTAGCATGCGGAGTTTGCCAAAACAAGAGGAAGTAACTTTCTGAATCTGGGTTTTGAAAGATAGTTCATTATCGAATTGGACTCCAAGATTGCGTGCCGTTGTTACCGGGGTAGGTGGTGGATTGAGCTCCGCAGGCCACCAGGTGGAGGGCATCAAGGGGGTAGCTTGGTTAAAAAATAATACCTCCATTTTGTCCGTATTTAATTTAAGTGTATTCGATGTCATCCAGGATACAATGTTCGATAAACAACTTTAAAAAAATGTAAAACCCAGGGGTGAGTGATCTCTGATGGAGAGAATAAGCTGAGTATCATCAGCGTATGAGATCACTCTGACCCCGGATGTCTCAATCACCTTCGCCAAGGGTGCGAAATATACGTTAAAAAAGAGGGGACTAAGAGCGGATCCCTGGGGCACCCCGCAGTCCAGCGGTTTCTTATCTTTAGACCAGAATGGTCGGCACCATACTTGTTGTGTACGTTTTTTTAGGAAAGAGGTGATCCAGGCTAGAGGAGTGTCACAAATCCCCATCTCACGGAGTCTGTTTAGTAGGATGGCGTGGGAGACCGTGTCGAAAGCTGCGGACGGGTCGAGGAGCACAAGCATGGTTACCTCGCCCCTGTCCACACTCTCCCGCACGGTCTCTGAGACTTCTAGAAGTGCTGTCTCCGTACTATACCCCGTCCTAAATCCAGATTGTGAGTCATGTAGGAGATCAAATAAAAAAATAGAGCAATCCGATTGGCAGAGAGCTATTTTCCCGTCGCTCAACTTTGTATTGTGGAACCACAGTGGTCCCATGGTACCGATTGATCTGAATGGATGCTTGCAACCACAACAGAAATGCTGCTGCAGCCATTTCAGATCTCATGGACACGATTCCTATGCCTTGAGTTTGTTTAAAAAAATATATATATAGAAGGGGAAGGGAAGGGGTACCATGAGTTCTGGCCCTTGTGGGGGTGGGGTTCCAGAGGGACCCCCTTGTGATCAAAATATGTAATTGTTTTTTCATCGCAGGACTCAGCAAGGCCTTCTCTGTGGTCCTACAGCACTCGTGTGGGACCCAGTGTAGCCCACGGTGTGGTCATGCAGGACTTCCGCAGAACCAAAAAAGAATTAACAAAATATGGGGTGGGTATCTGAGGGAGGCTGTGCCTACATTAGAAGTTGGCCAGTGATGTTGGGTTAGTCACCCACAGTGCATAGGGTGCAGGGCCTGCCCGAGGTTCATGCACAGTTGGGGGGTTGGTCACCTGTGGGTCATTGGAAGCACTGCCGGCTGCAAGCCAGTCCCTGTGGCTAAACTTTCCCCACACATGGCCAAGTGCACCACAGGGGGCTGGTTACGTGTGGGGAGGTTGGGCGCGGGCTGGGCCCTGCGGCCAACCACAGTCATACATGACAGGGGAGTGGCAGCCTGCGGGAGGTTTGGGTGCAGGCCTACGCTGAAGTCCGTGTGTGGCGGGGGGTTTCCTGCATTCATGTATGTATAGGCATTTATATACCTACCTATATGACCTACGTCCAACCCACAAAAGGAATGTCAATGAGGGAGTTGGGTAATTATGATCAAAGAATCACAGAATTCCACTGAAAAAAACAAAAGTTAAAATGCAGTTATAGTTATAGGTAAGGTAATAAGGTTTTACTTTACATTAATAAACCCTTGAAATTCCCTGAAAAAAAGTAAATGTTGTTCCAGTGAATCTGACAATATCTTACTTTAGGTTATAAAAAAAACCTGAAATTTACTGAAGTAACAAACGTTAAAGTGACAGCATAGTAAGGCCTAGAAATATTATAAAAGTATTATTTTTAAAACAAAAAAAAACACTGTAATTCACCAGTTATATTATACTGAGGTAATTATGGCTTGCACCCTCACCATACAATGCATATGACCTCCCATATTACATCACTCATGACTTGTTCAATTACATATTTGATGACATCACTGATGACATCTGAAATGACATCATTGCTTCCTGTCAATCCTGTACATAAAGGTGCGAGAGCTATATAGTTACTTCAGTTAACTATAACTGGTCAATTTCAGTTGTTTTTTAGTTTAAAATTTAAATTTTTAACTGAAATTTTCAACTTAATATTAAGGGTGGGCGGAGAACTCCGCTCTGCCAGCGGAGTGTGCAGAAAATGTGCCTACTCAGTGTTCCGCAGAGAACTTGGAGTATAGGGCAGGACTCCCACTCCGCAGTGGAGCGGAGTTGGCGAAGCCCCCGCATGAGCAGTTTTTGCAAGGTGTACGTCCAACGCAGGAGAGAGACGGTGAGGAGGAGGAGGGCAGCCACGGGCCGCCGCAGTACAGGTAAGTGTGTTTTTATTTCTTTTGACTTTAATTTGTGCATATTTTTATTAGAGGGGGTTGAGGCAGGTGGCGGAGCGGAGTTCCACGGAGTTAGTTCCCTAACTCCATGAACCTCCATGTAGTCGCGCTACGCCAACTCCGCCCGGCCTTACTTAATATAACAACACTTTAACCGTTATTATTTTTCAGTGAATTTCTGTTTTTCTTTTTAATGTAAAAAAGTATGATATTGTGACCACTCTAACTGTAACAGCATTTTTACCTTTGTCTTTTGCAGTAAATACACACACGCACGCAAACATACACACACAAATACATACAATGTATATGCCACAAATATGGCACAATAATGCGTTACTTAGAACCACCATATTAACAAATATGCAACCACAGGCCAATGGTCAAATTTTATTTTATTTACCCCTTGTGTGCTAGTGACGAGCTCAGCTCGTCATGAGGGACGGTTGAGCTGCCCTCATGACGAGCTGAGCTCGTCACAGCCGATGGAACGTTCGCACACAGGGATAATTTCCCCGCTGTGCTGAACGTTCAAAAACGGGGGTGGCTGTGACGAGCTCAGCTCGTCATGAGGGCAGCTCGGCTGTGCCTCATGACGAGCTGAGCTCGTCACCAGCACAGCACAGCGCAGCGGTACCGCGCGCGGCCCCCCTCCCCTCGCAGCTAAGGGGTTAAAACAGTACAGGAACCTTGGAAGAGGTGTGGCACAGCAGCCAGGGTGCCTGACTCCGGACTATGGTGTTCAAGGTTCGATCCCCGGTGCCGGCAGCAGATTAGCCCAGCACCTTGTGCTTGCTTAATCTTCCCGAGGTCCCCCAGTGCCGGGACACCACTTCAGAGCTAGCTGTATGCCTTACAAATACTGGTATTTCATATTACAGCCTCAACAAAGGGCGACATTTATGGACAGTGATGCATCGCTGCATGAAATCAGTGACGCAACACTTCTCAGTGCTCCCTCATTGCGACACCAATGATGCGTCATCATTACAGTACGACACATCATGTCACAAGGAATGACAGATATGTCAGTATTACTGACTTATCTGTAGACGAAAAAATGGCGCATTACTGGAGTTGTGTCGGAAGCCTGATGCAACTCCAGCAATGTTCCTTTCACATAGGGCAAGCCCTATGTGAAAGGGCCTGCGTCACGCTTACGCCTGCCATGAGGCAGGCATCAGGTTTTAATACATTGGCGGAATAGTAGTGTCGTAGTGAAATCTCATAGATATCACTGCGACACTTCTACGGGGCTTTGTTAGGACGGAACACCGGCCCTGCATACATTATACCTGATGCAGGTATAACGTAGCGCAGGGCTTTACAAGGTGACGCATCTGCACAGATGCGTCACCTTTTAAATATGTTGCAAGGTGACACATGTTTTACGCCGCTGCAGGGCCAAGACAGGTGACGCAACAGTGGCGCAAAACAGGCGCGATGGGTCATAAATAAGCCACGAAGGATTTACAGAAGGAAACACATCATGATAGTCGGGATATCTCTTCAGTGAGGTCTTACCATGCTTCACAAATGTAACCTCTTGCATCCTGGTTTTGGTTAAATACCTTTTGTTGAAACAAATACACATGAAAACATACAATGGAATAAATTGTCTATACCACTGGTCTTCAAACTTTTTAATGTGGATCCCCCTGTGCAAAAAATAAATTGTTAGGCCCCCTAGAATGCTCAAGATATCTTATCACAATTCTATCAAATTTACATCTCTGAACATGTTTAAGAAGTGCATTATTATGTTTAGGTAAACCTTTTAAAATTGTGATCAAATACATGATTGCCAACATTAT